>NC_084474.1:48054452-48738023 GCF_027409185.1 Cynocephalus volans
GATTTATCAAAGCTTGTTATTTTTTTACAACAGATTTAAGCCTTTATATTTTATAAATTATATCAGTCAAGGGCCTTTTGGCTTCTCTCCAGAACCCTTGGCACACCTATAGATTTGAATAAATCTTTCAAGTCTTTTTTTTTTCTGATGAATTATTTTACTACAAATGAAACACTATTGTAAGCAAGAAATATTTGATATAGTTATTATATTTCTTCAATTCAAGAGCACCTGTATACTTCGATTTATTCTAGACGATCATTGTGGCGTGTTATAGTTTGTGTTAATATGTAATTATGTACCATTAAAATAATAGCAGCTGTCATTCATTCAGTATCTCCTATACCTGATGCTGTGCTAAGTACATTACCTACATTATCTCAATTAATTGTCACAACAAGCTTAGGAAGAAAGGACGATAATTAATCCCCATTTTACAGATGAGGATTCAGAAGCTTAGAGAAATTAAGAAGCATAATCAAAGCCTCACTGTTAGTAAATACCAAAGCAGGGTTTGAACTAACCTCTTTATGATGTTAGAGCCTATAGTTTTAAAAGCCAGTCTACACTGGTGCTTGATTCTCTTAACTTGATCCATGTTATTTGTGCATTACTTATGATACCCAGGAAGGGTGTGGCACCAGATGTCCTGGCTAACACAAAGAGAAATTGTCCGCAGCTTTACTGTGGCTGTTCCCATAGCCCTGGAGCTATCTGGCTAAATGGCACTGAGCAATATAAATACTGAAATTACCTAAATGTAAACATAACTTGTCACTAGGCTTCAGTGACACCAATTTCCAGTTGTATTTTCCCTTAAACTTTGCTTATAAAGATCCCATTACCAAAAATGTCAGATTGATTATGCATTTATTTCTTCTCCTATCAAAATCTTGCTGTAAATGTGTTCAAAATGATATTATCTACAAGGACAATAAGACAAGAGGAGAAGCAACAGAACAGGATGCTCTGAAAATGGAGTAGGGAAAAATAATGGCTTGTTAAAAAATTACAAAGTATGAAACTTAATATATAAAATTATATTTGAAATAAAACTTCAAAGATATAGAACATAGAAAAAAAGATAAAAATATGGAAAATATAAAAGAAAAGGTAACAAAAAATTTCCAATATCTGCATAGTAATACTTCTAGAAAGAGAATAGAGAAAATAAAGGGGAGAGAATTATCACATATAAAATTCAATAAATAATTTTAAAACTGAAAGACACAAACCCCCAGACTTAAAATGTTCACTGGGTGCACAAAAAAGTGAATAAAAAAAAAAAGATGAACCCAAAGCACATTATTTAATATTGCAAAATGCCATGGACTGAAAAAAAAAAAAAAAAAAAAAGCTCCCAGACAAAAGAAAGAAGTTTCCTGAAGAGGAGCAGGAACCAAAATGACATCAGACTCCTCAATAGCAACTTTGGACCCTAGAACACAATGTAGCCATTTCTACAACATTCTAAGGGAAGAATTCTTTTTAACCTAAAATTCTATACAAAGTATTACTCAAATGTGAAGGTAAAATAAAAATATTTGCAAGTGTACAAAGTATATTATATTAGTTAGGATAATACCATATGCTTAAGTAAAGGAAATATTAAATATGTTATATATACCTATATAATTGAAGATTATCCTGCTCTTCTAATGGGCCACGGTAGCTCTCAATGCTACTAGGCATGGCTCTTCTTCATGTACTCATTCAGGGAACTCAGGCTAAGGAGGCCCTGCCACCTTCAACCAGTATACAAGGCGAGGAAGAACCTGGAAGTCCACACGTGGGAGGTGGTCACAAGCAAGGCCTGGAGGTGGCATACATCACTTTGCACATTCTGTGGTTTGTATTATACTTTTATGGGGGATGGGAACTATAACCATGAGCTTAGAAAGAAGAGCAAATGGACTTTGGGGAACAGCTAGTAGTCTTCACCATACAGACTCCAAAATCTACTTTCAATCCTCACTTAGAAAATCACTGGAGAGCACGCTGCAGCAAAATGTGGATGTAAGCCAAGAAAGCGGAAGCCATAGGATCTGAGACATGGTAGATGTGGGGTATAGTAATGAAACAAGTCCCAGGACCACAGTAAATGGGCCAGACTGGAGCATGAGGAATAGGAGGTTTTCAGTGAACCTAATCACTGTGAAAACTGTCTGCAAACTTGATGAAAGTTGGTTTGTGATTACCAGTTCTCAGGGAATATGAGTCATGTTTTCTCTGCTCATTTCAAAACAGGCAACTTTCCTTCTTCACCTTTCAGGGCACAGCAGAAGAGCAGTTTTAGTCTATTCCATTCTTATTTCAGAAGTGTAACTCCTTATGGAGCTCTGTGCTGAGTTCTATTACACTGCACACCCTAGGTGGAACTGGACTCTGTCTTGCCTGTGCTCCTAAGAACATCCTAAGAAGCTGTGAAAATTGCATTTGGTTTAGCAGCACCCTCAGATATGGTTCCTGCTTACCATACTAAGTTCCCACTTTAATTTACACTTTCCTTTGGCCTCTGAGAGTGTTTTAATTTCTAGCCAGATCACTGATGCACCTTCAGCAGCAAAAGAGTAATTTTCAAGAGAAGTCATTCAAGGTATCTACCATTCTTATGAAAATATAATGGGTACTGCTCTTTTTTATCTCATCCCTTCAACACTATTTGTTTATTTAACTATGTGTGCATGTATTAATAATGGAAGACTTCATTACTAATTATTTGTTTGCTACCTCCAGTTTCATAAATCTAACTAGAAACTGAGTTTCCTGTCCTTGCCAAAAGTCATTGCCAAAAGAAAAAATATAACTACATTAGTCCGTAATTTATATTTCCAAGTAAAGCAGGTGAAATTCTTTGAAAATAAAATTCATTATAAAGCAAAGACTAGTTAACTTCTCCCAAAATAATTCCCTCCCAGTCCCAAACACTCTTCTCACACAGTCTGCCTCACAGTCCTGTTGGAGTGGGCAAATGGCCACATGAACTGGATCTCTGCCTGACACTCATTAGTCTATCCCATAACTAAGCCACAGACATCACTTTTCTTGGAAATTTTGAAACTGGGCAAGAGGTACCCTAATCAAGTTAAAGTTGAGTTCTGGGATTGCAAGTTCACTGAGGGCAAGGTCAGCTATTTTTTTTCTTTTACGGACACAGGAGATGTAAGAATGCTTCAGTGATAATAGACTATTTGGTTACAGAGAAAGGTGCAGTTTCTGATGACTTGTAAAGTCCCTTCTCAGGGCCTGTACTTACTTTGCTTTTGTATTTAAAAGATGATTAGTTCTCAAGCCAGACTTAAAATCCTGGTTCATCAGCAATGTGATCTTGCCAAGCTATTTAAGCTAACTTTGCTGTAGTTTTCCTATGCATAAAATGAGGCTGATAATACCACCTCATGGGGTTATCAAGAGTGTGGTAGATTGTTCACAAAATTTAGTCACTATTCCTTTTCTTTATTACCCAAAACCTGGGTCCTCAAATAATGAAGACATTTGGATAGAGCCATAGAGTGGAACCAATGCTGACCATCAGTTGACATGGAACATAAGCAAGAAAAAAAATCTTTGTGGTGGTAAGTTGTTAGAATTTAGGAATTATTTGATACAACAGAATAATCTAGCAAAAGCTAACTATACAGAAATTGATACTTAGAAGTAGAATGTGCTATAAACAAAAGCCCAAACCATGTGTCATTGGCTTCAGGGCTAGGTAGTGAGGAGCAAGGAAATGGTTATTGAAGGATGGAAAGACAGTGACTCATGTTATTCAGTGGCAAACATTTAAAACATTTAGTGAAAATATTTCCTGCTATAATGTAAAAGGCATATAATGTAATAAGAACTTTTCCTTTAGATGAAAATGTGGAATATTAGAATGTTGATAGTGTCAATTAGATGCTTTTGAATGCTTTTGAAAAAATAAGACAAAAAATATGTAAGCTCAATAAGTATTGACCAGTATGCAAGTAGAATTTATAAAGGTTGTAGAAAACTCAGAAATTCCGGAACTTATAAAATGGAAATATGTCTCATCTAAATAGATAAAAGATAAAATTGAGTAATGTTTTAAATGACAAAATTTGATTAAGACAAACTCATGGCAAGAAACAAAATAGTGATGTGGTTAACAAACTTTCTGAATAAATTAAGGTGATACCCAGAAAATCTTTTTACATAAAATAAGCTCAGGGCAGAGTGTAAGGGTCTGACTTATCTACAGAAACCTGATAAACTCAAAATAATTTAAAAAGAAAGAGAGTAAGACAGAGAGAGATCATGTCTGGAGAAAAAAAAAAACTGCTTGTGGCCATTAACACATGGAGATGACTGAAATCAATAGATAAAAAGCAGACAATATTTTTAAGAGAGTTATACTGCCAAAGAATGTCTTGCCTAAATCCCTTTTTGAATGGGAATGTTTACTGTGGTCCATCTCTCACCACTGTATATTGGGTTTGGGTGTGGAAAATAACTTCTCTTTTCATAGTTCATAGGTTTTGAATCAAGAAAATTGCCATCAAATGTAGTGATGGGAAATAAACATCAGAGGACAGAAGCAAATGTTGTGATGAAGAGGAAGGACTAAGAGCAATTGTATTATTGTTTTCAAAATATCTTCTGCTCTCCCCGTAGAGAATGCTACAACCTTATTTGTTGGCATTTGTATAGTGCCACCTGTGGGAAGAACTCATCTGCCCATACCACTGACTGTTAGGCTTCAAGGAAACTTGCTTTGTTCAATGTACTACCACCAAGTGGAAGCTTTAGGAGCCATTTTATAATTGGGGTATTTCTGTTTTTCTGTCTGCCTTGAAACTAAGATAGGGGCTACTATTTCACCTGGGTGCCTAAAAAGAAAAAAAAAAATTGTATGAAGCAGAGCTTAAACCAACATACAGCCAATATGGAATAGGAGCAAGGAATAAATCTTTGATGTTGTAAGCTACTAGATTTGGAGCTATTTGTTATCACAATAGAACCTAGTAAAAACCAGCTGATATAGAAATGATTTAATTAGGGGAGTACTTAGAATAGTTCTATTATTCCTCCTTAGACCCCGCATGCTATTCCAGCAAGTTTTTTTTCTTAAGCTACTTTTATGCTTTGAAAATCAACACTCCCTATACATGATCAAAACATTCTGTTTAAAAATACAACTAATTAGCTGGTAACTTTTCACAAGTTACTCTGTGATGCAAAATATTATAAACAATTGACTCAGTGTAATTACAAGCATATCATCATACTAGAAAACACAATGTGTGGCCTTCCCAGCCAGGGTTATTGTTGATATCAAATAGAAATTTGATACTTTCCAATAAGCAGATAGGTGCCTGAAATGCAATTTCTTAATGTTGTAAGTGATCACATAACCTCCTCACAAATTATACCGCCATACTTTTGCTTTTTTGTTCTTTATAATTTTAAAAGCAATAGAATAAAACATCAATGGAGAAAATAATAATATGTGGCAAGTTGACCAAAAGCTTAATTTGAAGTTAAAGAAACTCCATTAAAATTATCTACCATCATTGTAGATAAAATTGACAAACTTTTCCAATAAAAACAATATCTTATAAATAAAATGTTTAAATCTCTGAATTCTAAGATTAAGTTTAGACATATGAGTTGGATTCTTACCATTGTAATTTCTCAATTCACACGTATACTGTGTTATATATATTAACTAAAATTCACCATTGCCAAATCCTCAAAACACAAAATCTTGCATATGAGTTCAATTCCATTTCCTCGGGAAAGGTTAGGAAACTAAATATTCTGTTTTATTGATTATGCCAGTTAACTGAATTATGCATAATCTACAAATTATTAGTTGGAAAAAAGAATGCAATATAATGCTTAACCCAATACTGGTTATAATATATTTTGTTCTTTATGAAGTCTCTTTTTCTTTTCTTGACACAGGCATATCATTGGTATTAACTACCATAATATGGCATAGGATGCACAGAAAATTGTGGTACAAAAACTGTAGTTTTGTAGTACAACACTCTATCATATATGTCAGATACTACTTTTTAATAAAACGAACCAGTGTCATCACAATTCATCTTTGAGCTTATTAAGTATCTACTATATGAAAGTCACTGTCTGAGTACTCCCTTCACTCTATCCACATGGGCAGCCAAAAGTCCTGAGAAAGTTGTCTCAATGCACAGTCTTCACTCATCATTTCCAGTCACTCCCACTGAAGAGTGGCTTCCACCATCACTACTCCTTTGAAGCTGTTCTCACCCAGTTAGACCACCTTGTTGCTAAATCCAGTAAATACTTTCCAATCCTTGCCTTTTCACTTTTGGCTACTACTGCCCACTTGCTCCTCCTTGGAATGCTCTGGGATCCTAGGCCTCACTGATATCATACTGCTCATCTTCCTTCCTCTCTCTCAGTGACTCCTTAGTGTCCTCATCCTCTGAGGTTCTTGTGCACTGAAATTCCTTAATTTTTGGTGCTACTTAGGCTGTTATATGCCTTCTTATTTTCTCATGCATTCTCATCCACTCCATGGTTTACACTTCTACTTATATACCAGTGACTCCCAAATAAACATTTACAGCCCAAATCTTTCCAAATTACAGACACAGATCTCTACTAGGATGTCCCATAAGCATCTCAATTTAAACATGTAGGAATAAAGACACAACCCTTTAAAATAGCTTACAGGGCTGTAGTATTCTTGCTTCTAACTTTACTATTCTGAATATGCCATGCTTTCCTTTACTCCAGGGCCTTTGCTAATGCCAGGACCACACCCCTTCCTAGCCCATACAGGCTAACCTCATCTTTCTGTCAAACTTTCTGCTTTCCAAAGTATGGGCTTGGGACCCCCCAAGGTACTACCATTGCAATGTTTTATAAGACCCTATGTCCCTCATTGGACTGTGAGCCTTGTGAGGATAAGTGCCATGTCTGTGTTGGTCCCCACTGCACCTCCAGAAACTGTAACAGTAGCTGGGACCTAGAAGCTGTTCTACTACGTGCAGGGTAGTATGCACATAGTGGTTAATGGCTAAGGCTCCAGAGCAAACCACTAGGTTCTGTTCTTTACTACCTGTGTAACTTTAGACAAGGTACTGAACTTCTTGGTCCTCAGACTGTAGTTATAATAATAATTTCGGTTTCATGGAATTATCGTGAGGACTAAATGAGTTAATCTTTACAAAGTGTGCATAATAAGTTCCTGACACATAAGAAGTACTAGATAAATATAAGCTATTTTCAGTTGAAAATTATTTGCATTGTATGTGCACTTCTCTGATCCATACACAAATTCACTGTAAACAACTTTAAGACAGTACAACTTAGAAGACAGTACAATCTAACTGGACTGTATTGTTAACTATAGCAGCCACCTTATAATGTACACAGAGCAGGGAGGAGTCAATTTTCCAGCCTCTATCTATGCCTTCCCTGTTTAGACCCTCCTATTTCATGCAAGGAAAGACCTGATTCATGGGATCCCAGAACTGACTGGCCCTCGTTTACTCTAATAGGGCACTCAATCATTACATGAAACTAGATGGAGAGACATATGCTGGATTTTCAGTACCTGCTCTCTTAAACTGCTTTTTCCTAGCTGAATAGTCTTAGGGGAAGTAGGAGATCTCACTTAGACCTTAAGTAAAAGCCATGCGTTCTGACATAGCCTTGGACCAGAATCTTCCTTTTGGGAATCAGGTGTTTTGCATAGCAACGAAAGTTCTCTGATTCATATTCTGCTCCTGTTTCTCCATAGTACAGGATGACTTGGGAAACTGGTATGACAACAGACTAACATTCCCACAGTCTTATCTGAAACACTGTACAAAATAGAACACTGATGATTATATTCCTAACACGATGTTTACCTGGGGGGCCAGACTAGGGATGGTAGATGACCCGGGCTGGGTCTCTTAATAAATATAGAGAATGCAAAGGTGAATAAGACAGCCCTGCCTTCAGAGATCCTAGTAAGAGGGATGAATATGTACAATATACCATAGTGAGCGTTTTATAGAGATATGTGCACAGATAGAGAGGTGAGTTGGTGTGATGAGCTCTTCTGGAGAAAGTCAGAAAAAAGCTTTGTACTAGTTCATTTTCTGTTGCTTATAACAGAGTACCTGAAACTGAGTAATTCATAAAGAAACAGAATTTATTTCTTAGAGTTCTGAAAACTGGGAAGTCCAAGGTTGAAGGGTGCACCTGGTGAGGGTCTACATGGTGAACACTCTCTGTAGAGTTCCAAGGCAGTGCAGGGAATCACATGGTGTTAACATGCTCACTTGCTCTCCTTATAAAGCCATCAGTGCCCTGGGATAACCCACGCATTCGTTACCTCAGAATTCATTAATCCATAAATCTATGCCTTCATGATCCAATCACCTCCCAAATACCCCATTTCTCAACACTACCACATTAGGGATCTAGCTTCCACATAAGCTTTGGAAGGAATGAACATTCAGACCATAGCAAGCTTCAAAGAAGCAAATGCTCAGGAGTGCTCTAGATTTAGAAAAGAGGGCAAATGTTCTCAGAGGAGGCTTGTGCAAAGTCTCAGTTTAAAGAGCAGGATGAATTTCAGGAAACAGAAGTAATTCCATAAGTCTTTAGGGTAGAATGCAGGGATGAGCTGGCCATTGGTGACACCAAACTAGGAAAGAGCCACATAGATCACGGAGGACCGTGGCTGGTTGGTCTTTGTGCTATAATGGATGAGAGGGTCTGAAGCTGCTCTGTTTAAGTTTTAGCTTGATCCTTCAGAGGAATATGATCTCAGAAAGGAAGCACACATTTCCCAGCATGAAATTTGCCTCCTGAGTATGAAATGAACACTGAGAGTATAAGACTGCATTTTCCTTAGAGGAAAGATAAAGATATTAATTCATGCTGCCATAATCACGAGCAATAACTTGAAGACAGAGTACTCTAAACACAATTCTAATTTGATTGCCCCCTAAAAATGAAACAAACCTAGTTAACAAAACAGTGACAATTTCAAACCATTAAAATTAAAAATGAGCTCATGTTTAAGTTCAATTTTATAGTCTTTTTTATGTGGGTTTCAGAAAATCTAGTAAATTCAATAAAATAAAATATCCCAGACACCTGGTATAATTAAAGCAAGTGAACCAAGTGGTAAAAATATCTCTGATTGAGGCTATGTTTGATGTCTAGCCAGAAAAACTAGATTCTGTGACTGGAGTCTGAAATAAACACATGGGCTGCAGTGTGGATAGAGCAGAAGTACAACGATTACTTCTGGTGGGTCGGAAAGTCACTACCCTGTTTTACAAGGTCTAAGAAGGCAGGTTCTTTGTTGGTTCCTTAAATACCTCAAACCCACGTATGTACCATTCTACATTTATCCTATTCTACATATATGAAATATCTAATGGAAAACTAGTCCTTATACATGCACTGAAAATAATCAAATCCAGGAGTGGAGATAACAGGAGAGCTCACGTAAGCCCTCAGCTGCTTCCCCATTTCCTTCCCCTTTGCTAGGACACATCCACCTACCATATAAATCGCCTTTTACTTGTTGCTCATGTCTAAATGAGGTTGCGGGAAGTTTTCCACGCTAGTTCCTCGTAAATGATTCATGATTGCAAAATCTCCGTTCCTTGTCAGTTAAAATGTCACCTTTGACTTTATGTTCCCAGCAGTGATAAATTCTAGTAGGGGATACAGTTAGCAAATAAGAATGTTTTGAAAAAGTATGTTTAAAAGATTCTTAAGTTCATTAAGAAATGATTTTTTTCTCCTCAAAGCAAGAGGATGGGTGACAGGAACTGCACGGTTTCATACTTTAAGGTGTTTTTAACTTACAACTTTACACACTGTGAGTCTGTCTCAAATGCGCAGTTTCCATAGCAACTACCGTATCATCTGATCCTAAAGCTATTTTTAAGACGCAGATAAATTTCTTAAGAAAATGTATCAGCCTCTCAAGGTAAATTTCTTCCGTAAGTCCACTCTGCTCCCAGTGACACCAGCAAAATTCCTTTTTGAGAGACAATATGCTAAAACAAGTGTATTTGTGTGTGTTCTGTTTATTGGTTTTACAGCTTATTGAAATTAAAGTTCAAATTTGTTTCAAGTCAGCATTTTCACTTTTTCATATTTATTTAGCAACTTAATTGAGATATAAGTTAACATATAATAAACTGCACATATTTAAAGTGTAAAATTTGATAATTTGGATGTATGAATACAGTTAATCTATCAGCACATCAAGGTTGTGAACATATGCTACACCCCAGAAGTTTCCTCATGTCCTTTATAATCCATCCCTCTCTTCTCTCTCCAATCCAACCACTCCTGGAAAACCACTGGTCTGTTTTCTGTTATCATCAATTAGGTTACGTTTTCTGGAAACTTCAATAATCGAAATCATACAGTGTGTAACTATTTGTTGGGTAGATTCTTTCACTCAACGTTATTTTGAGATTCACCATGTTTTACTTATATTAATATTTTATTTCTTTTTATAACTGAGTAATAGTTCATTATATGTATATACCACGATTTCTTTATCCATTCAGTTGTTAGTAGACATTTATGTTGTATCCAGTTTGGGACTATTACAAATAAAGTGGTTATGAACATTCATGCACAAGACTTTACATGAGCAAATGCTTTCATTTCTCTTGGGTAATTACCTAGGAATGAAATGTCTGAATTATGTGGTCGGCATATTTTTATTTTCCAAGAAACTGCCAATTTTTTTTGCAAAGTATTTGTTCCATTTTACACTTCCACTAGTGGTGTATGAGACTTCCAGTTGCCATCCTTGTCAGCACTTAGTGTGATCAATCTTTTTCACTTTAGCCATTTTAGTAGGTATGTATTGGTATATCATTTTTGTTTTGATTTGCACTTTCTGAGTGTCTAATGACATTGATTATATTTTCATGTGTTATACATATATCTTCTTTGATGAATGATCTTTTTAAATATTGTGCCCATTTTTTCAAACTAGATTGTTTATTTTCTTATTATTGAATTTTGAGAGGTCTTTGCATATTATAGATACAAATACTCTGTCACGTACATAATTTGTTAATATTTTGTCCCAGTCTGTTTCTTGTCCTTTCATTCTTTCAGTAGTGTCTTTCAAAGAGCAGAAAGTTTTAATTTTCATAAAATTCAACTTACCACTTTTTCTTTATGGATTGTACTTTCAGTATTGTGTCTAAGAAATCTTTACCTAACTCAAGAGCAAAAAATTTTTCCTACATTTTTTCCAGAAGTTTTATAGTTTTAGGGCCTACATTTAGTTCTGCAATTGACTTAATTTTTGTGTTGAGTGATGTAAATTATCCTCCAAATCCTGTTTTATTGTAATCCCACAAATTTTTATATATTGCATTTTCATTTTTATTTGGTTCAAAACACTTTCAGGTTTCCCTTTTGATTTCTTCTCATATTTTGGAGTTCTGACATTAGGTGCAATAATGTTTCAGATTATTATGCTTTCTGGATAAATTGACTTCTTTCACATTATGAAATGAACTTTTTTATTTCTGGTAATATTCTTTACTCTGAAATGTACTTTGTTTGAAATTAACATAGACACTACAGCTTTCTCTTAATTAGTGTTATCATGGTAAATCTATTTTTTTCAGCCTTTACTTTTAATATATTTCTGCCTTTATATTTACTATTATTATTTACTTATGGAGTTTTTTTTTTTTTTTTTTTTTTTTTGCCAGCTGGCTAGTACAGGGATCAAAATCCTTGACCTTGGTGTTATACCACCAAACTAACCAACTAAGCTAACCAGCCATACTTGCCTTTAAGGTAGGTTTATTGTAGACCTCATGTACATAGGTTTTGATTTTTCATCTAATTTAACATTCTCTCATTTTTTTTAACTGGGGTGTTTTTACCATTACATTTATATTTGTTTTCTATTGCTGCATAATAAATTACCAGAAATTTAGCAGTTTAAAACACCCATTCATTATCTCCCAGATCTGAACGGCAGAAGTCCAGGTGCCTCCAGATGATTCTGTTTAGTCTCATGAAGCCAAAATCAAGGTGTTGATTATGCAGGGCTTTTATTTGGTGGCTTTGTGAAGGAATTTGCTTCCAGATCCTTCAGGTTGTTGGCAGAATTCAGTTGCTTGTGATTGTGAGATGGAGGTCTCTAGTTCCTTGCTGGATGTTAGTCAAGAGCTTCTTTCAACTACTAGAGGCAGACCAGATTCTTCAACTCATAGTCCCCTCAATCTCCAAGCCAGAAATGACACGTATAATTTTTCCTGTGTTTTGAATTTCTCTGATTTCCAGCAGAGAAATTTATCTTTTTTTTAATGGGTTCTGTAATTAGATTATGCCCACACAGATAATCTCCCTTTGCCCTATAACATAATCACTGGCTTGATATTTCATCATATTCACAGTCTTCAGGATTAGGGAAGAAAATCTTATGTGTCCATTTTAGGATTTTGTCTACTACAACTATGAACATGATTATTGATGGAATGAGGTTTAAATCTATGATTTTGTTATTATTCTCCACTTGTTCCATTTGCTTTCTGTTTTCTTTTTTATAATATTTTTTATTTCTTCCGGATTAAGTATATTTTAATTATTTACTTTTGTCTATTTTGTTGAATTTGTAGCTATAATTCATTGTTTTATTATTTTAATGATTGTTTTAGGGTTTATAGTATACACACTCTGCCTTCTAGTGATGTTATACCACTTTACATATGGTATAAGAACCATACAATAGGACACTTAAATTTTTTCTCACCTGGCCATGTGCTATTGTCGACATACATTATACTTCTACATATGATATAAGCTCCATGCTACATGGTTACTACTTTTGTTTAAATAGTCAATTATCTTTTAATGAGTTTTAAGTAATAAAGTAACATATATTTACTCACATAGTTAACATTTCCAGACACTTCGTTCTTTTGTACAGATCAATATTTTCATCTGGTATAATTTTCCTTCTGCCTGAGAGATTACCTTTAACATTTCCTGCAGTGGGGTTCTGTTGGTCATGAATTCTTTCAGATTTTGCAGGTCTGTAAAAAGCCTTTACATCACTTTCATTTTTGAAATATATTTTCTGTGGGCATAGAACTCAAGTTTGTTGTTGTTGTTGTTGTTGTTTCCATTTCAGTACTTTAAAAATGCTGCTCTACTGTCCTTTGTTTGCATTGTTTCTGACACACACACACAAAAAAGCTATTGTCATTCTTATCTTTTGTCGCCCTTCGTACATAAGGTGTCTTTTCTTTTGACTGCTTTTAAGATTTTTCTTACCACTTTTTTTATTGGTTATGAATATTCATGAGATACAAAGATGATTGTCACCCCTCGTGCCCCTGATGTGGGGGCCAGACTCATACTGGCAGCATACCAATTGCCACAAATTGTATTTGTACACCATGTCCCCCGCCCAATTATCCCCAACCTCCCTCTCCGTCCCCTTTTCACCCCCACTCCACATTGTAGCCCAAGGAATATTCTATCCCTCTGAAAGTCCAATGCACTACTGTGGTCTTTCTTTCCTTCCTTCTTTCCCTCTTAGCTCCCACATATGAGTGAATACATGTGTTATTTATCCCTCTGTGCTTTATTTATTTCACTCAATGTAAGTTTCTAGAGGCTCATCCATGTTGCTGTAAATGGGAGTATTTCATTATTTTCCATTGCAGAGTAGTATTCCATGGTGTATATATAACACAGTTTCCTTATCCAGTCATCCATCAATGGACATTTAGGTTGGTTCCATGTCTTGGCTATTGTAAACAGAGCTGCGATGAACATGGGAGTGGAGGTATCCCTTTGACATGATGATTTCCATTCCTCTGTGTATACACCCAGAAGTGGGATTGCTGAATCATATGGAAGATCTATGTGTAGTTGTTTGAGAAAACTCCATACTGTTTTCCATAGTGGTGTACTAATTTAGAGTCCCACCAACACTGTAGGAGTGTTCCCTTCTCTCCACACCCTCACCAGCATTTGTTATTCTCTTTCTTATAGATTATAGCCAGTCTAACTGGGGTGAGGTGGTATCTCAAGGTAGTTTTAATTTCCATTTCCCTGTTGACTACTGATGTTGAGCATTTTTTCATGTACCTGTTGGCCATTTGTATGTCTTTCTTTGAAAACTGTCTATTCAGCTCCTTTGTCCATTTTTTAATTGGTTTATTTCTTTTTTTACTGTGTAATTGCTTGAGTTCCTTGTAAATTATGGATGTTAATCTCTTGTCAGATGCATAGTTAGCAAAAATTTTCTCCCACTCTGTAGGCTGCATTTCACTCTGTTGATTGTTTCCTTTGCTGTGCAAAAACTTTTAAGTTTGACATAGTCTCATTTGTTTATTTTTTCTATTACTGTGTGTACTTTCAGGCTCGTGTTCATAAAGTTTGTGCCCAGACCTAGTTGCTGAAGTGCTTTGTCTATATTTTCCCTTAGTAATGTCTTACATTTTCAGATAATGTCTACAGTTTCAGGTCTTACACTTTAGTCTTTAATCTATTTTGAGTTGATTTTAGTGTTTGGTGAGAGATGCATATCTAGTTTCATTCATCTACATGTGGATATCCAGTTTTCCCAGCACCACTTGTTGAAGAGGCAATGTATATTTTTGGTGCCTTTGTCCAATAACAGATGGCTATAAGCCTGAGGGGTGATTTCTGGGTTCTCAATTCTATTCCACTGGCCCGAATGACTATTTTTGTACCAGTACCATGCTGTTTTCGTTACAATAGCTTTGTAGTATAATTTGAAATCAGGTAGTGTTAGGCCTCTGGCTTTATTTATTTATTTATTTATTTATTTGCTCAGGATTGCTTTGGCTATTTGGGGTCTTTTATTTTTCCATATGAAAGGTAAGATTGTTTTTTCCATTTCTGTGAAGAATGTCATTGGTATTTTGATGGAGATTGCATTGAATCTGTAGATGGCTTTGGGTAGTGTAGACACTTTCATAATGTTAATTCTTCTAATCCAAGAGCATGGAATATCTTTCCATCCTTTTGTGTCTCTTTTAATTTCTTTCAGAAGTGGTTTGTTGTTCTCATTGTAGAGGTCTTTCACCTCCTTGGTTAAATTGATCCCTAGGTATTTTATTTTTTCATGACAGTTGTAAATGGGCTTACTTTTTTCTTTCTCTTTCTGTTAATTCATTATTTGAGTATACTGATTTGGGGATATTTATTTTGTAGCCTGCAACATTACTGAAGTTATTAACCATCTCTAGGGGTTTTCTGATAGAGTCTTTAGGTTTTTCCATATATAGGATCATGTCATCTGCAAATAGGGAAAGTTTGACTTCATCCTTTCCAATCTGGATTCCCTTCATTTCTTTCTCTTGTCTGATTGCTCTGTCTAGTACCTCCAGTACTATGTTAAATAGAAGTGGTGAGAGTAGGCATCCTTGTCTTGTTCCTGTTATTAAGGGAAAGGCTCTCAGTTTTTCCCCATAGTGAGTGATCTGAACACTCTTCTCTCAGTATGGAACAGGTTTTCCAGGCAACAAGTCAACAAAGAGACACAAGATTTAATCTACACCTTAGACCAACTGGAGCTTGCAGGTATATACAGAACATTTCACCCAACAGCTAAAGAATATACTTACTTCTCATCAGCTCATGGAACATTCTCCAGGATAGACCCCGTAGTAGGTCACAAATTTAGTCTCAGCAAATTCAAAACAATTGGAATCATTCCAAGTACCTTTCAGACCACAATGGACTAAAATTGGAAATTAATAATAAGCAAAACTCTGTAAACTATACAAATACGTGGAAAGTAAATAATAGGTTCCTGAATGACCTGTGGGTCCAAGAAGAAATTAAACAGGAAATCAAAAAATTTCTAGAAACTAATGAAAATAAAGATACATTATATGAAAACCTATGGGATACTGAAAAAGCAGTACTAAGAGGCAAATTTATTGCAATAAATAATTACATCAAAAGACCGGAAAGACTGCAAATAAACAACCTAACACTGCACTTCAAAGAACTTGAAAAATGACAAAAATCCAAACCTAAAGGCAGTAGATGGAAAGAAATAATTAAGATTAGAGCAGAACTTAATGAAACAGAGACCCAAAAAACAATAGAAAAGATAAACAAAACTAAAATTTGTTTTCAAGAAGATAAACAAAATGGACAAACCATTAGCTAGGTTAACAGAAAAAAGAAGAGAGAAGACCCAAATAACAAAAATCAGAAAAGAAAAGGGAGACATTACAACTGATACGACAGAAATACAAAGAATCATTAGAGAGTATTATAAACAACTTTATGACAATAGATATCAAAATCTGGAAGGTATGGATAATTTTTTTGACACATACAAACTACCAAGACTGAACCAAGAAGAGAGAGAAAACCTGAACAGACCAAATAACAAGCAAGGAGAATGAAGCAGTAATTAGCAACCTTCCAACAAAGAAAAGTCTGGGTCGGGATGGCTTTACAGCTGAATTCTATCAAACTTTTAAAGAGAGGTTAATACCAATTCTCCTCAAACTATTCCAAACAATTGAAACAGAAGCTACACTCCCAAACTCATTCTATGAGGCCAACATAACTCTGATATCAAAACCAGATAAAGACACACAGAAAAAGATTACAGGCCAATATCCTTGATGAACCTAGAAGCAAAAATCCTCAACAAAATATGAGCAATCATAATGCAACACCATGATCAAGTGGGATTCATCCCAGGGATGCAAGGATGGTTGGTTCAACATACGAAAGTCAATAAATGTGATATATCACATCAACAAACTCAAGGACAAAGACCATATGATTATCTCAACAGATGCTGAAAAAGCATTTTACAAAATTCAACATTCCTTCATGATAAAGACTCTCAACAAATTAGGTACAGAAAGAAAATATCTCAACATGATAAAAGCTATTTTGGATAAGCCTGCCACCAGTATCACTGGTTTTGAGTAACTTGATTATTATGTAGCTTTCGTACAGTTTTCTTTGTGTTCTTTGGGCTTCATTGAGCTTCTTTGTGTTCATTGAGCTTCTGAATTCATTGAGTTTTACTATGTGTTTATAATTTTCATCAAGTTATTTAGACCATTATTTCTTTGAATGTATTTCCCCTTACACACTCTTTCAGTGACTCAAATCACGTGGATTTTAGAGTGTGTGAGATTGTCCCAGAACTTTCTTCAGTTTTGTCCCCCTCTATGTGTTTAGTTTGGGTAGTTTCCATTGCTATTTTCTTCTACAGTGCCTAATCTGTCATCAGTCTCATCCAGTGCAATGTATTTAATACATATCTTTACTTAACCTGTTAAATCTTTCCTTTAGCTCCCTGAATGATTGGAATACAGTTACAGTGTAACCTTTTCACTATGTTCCAAAGTTCTTTATTTGAAAAAATAAGAATTATTTTTTCATTATAGGTTAAATTTTCCTGCTTCTTTGCATGCCTGCTTTTTTTTATTGGATGCCAGACAGTGCTAATTTTACCTGGTTGGGTGTTGAGTATTTTTGTATTTCTCTAGATATCTTGAGTTTTGTTTCCGGTATGCAGTTAAGTTATTTGAAAACATTTTCATCATTTTTTTAAAGATTTGTTAGGTGGGATAAAAGTAGTGTTTAGTCTGGGGTTAATTATTTCCCAGTGGTGGCCCTTCTGAGTACTCTGCACACTGTCCTGTGAATTATTAGTTTTTCCAGTTTTGCTGGTGGAAATAGTCATTATTCCTAGCTCTGTTTGAGCTTCCTGTGCTTTTGCCTCTGACCATTTCATCGGTTCTTTTTCCAGTCTTGGTAAGTTTCTTCACATGCATATACTGATCTGTGCTCTGCTGCATACTCAAGGGAAACCCTATGCAGATCTCAAGAGTTCTCTCTCTATGCAGCTCTCTCCTCATTTACATTCTGTCCTAAGAATGATTGCCATTTGGCTCCCTAAATTCTCAACTTCATCACCTCATCTCAGAGATTCTGTCAGGTTGAACCTGGGCTCCCTCTCCCTAAGCCACTGCTGGAAACTCTGTCAAGAAAGGAAGCTGGACAACCACAGACTACCTTGTTTATTTCTCATAGTTCACTGTCTCAGACTGAACTCCATCTCTCAGAGTTCACTCTCCTTAGAAGACTGATATTCAATGCCTTGAATTTTTTTTCATATAGTGTCTGTTTTTTAATAGTTTCAAACAGGAGGGTAATCCCAGTGTGTTAGTCCATATCTGTTGCATGTAACAAAATACATGGAACTGCGTAATTTATAAGAAAAAGAAATTCATTGCAGTTTCAGAGGCTAGGAAGTCCAAAGTCCAGGGAACACATCTGGTGACTCTTTTTTGGTGGTGGCTTTACAGCAAAGCAGGGGTCTCACATGTCAGAAATCGGTGAAGCAGAGAGAGCAATAGTTCTACCTGCACTCTCCTTTTAAAGCCCTCAGAACCATGCCCATGGCCACCATTTTTAATCCATTCAGTACAGCATGGTGCTATAATCTAATCACCTCTTTAAGGCCCCACCTTTCAATTACTGTAACAGGATTGCCCACCCTCTTAACACAGTGAAGGGCAAGTTTAGGGGGGACACTCTGTCCAAGGCATCCAGTTTTTTACTCCATCTTGTCTAAAAGTGGCCATCTAAGCATACAGTTTAAAAGTCTAATGACATCAACTTTTCAAAGTATGAAAGATATATTGATCCTAGAGAAATGATTCAATTAAAATAATTTAAAAATTAAGAATCTGCCTCAGCTATGATGATTAGAATTTGTGCCTGTTCAACTCAAGTGTAACAATGTTTATGTGTTGCCTCATCTAAAGAGAGGAATGTTTCCTAGAGCTGAGATTGTCCTAGCTTTGAAATTTACCAGGGATATAAAAATAGGGAATTGTAAAATTGTGCTTCTCAAATTTTCAATAATGGTTGTATTAGTCCATTTTTCTGTTGCTAAAACAGAATACCTGAGACTGGATAATTTATAAAGAACAGAGGTTTATTTGGCTTACAATCTGGGACAGCTGCATCTAGCATGGACCTCAGGCTGCTTCTACTCATGGGGAAAGTGCAGCTTGCAGGTACAAGCAGATCACATGGTGAGAGGAAGCAAAAGAGAGAGAGGGGAGGTGCCAGTGTCCTTTAAACAACCAGCTCTGGGGAGAACTAATAGAGCGAGAACTCACTCCCTACCCCTATCCACCAGGTAGAGCATTAATCCATTCTTTAGGGATCCCCCTCCATGACTCAAACAGCTCCCAATACTGCCCCATTAGGGATCAGATTTCCACATGAGTTTGGGGTTGACAACACATCCAAGCCCTATTAACAGTCAGATCTTGCCAAATACTCTGAAAACTGACTCTATACTGAGAGGATTTCTGTAGTTACCACATAGATTCATTCGCATAAGCCCATTACACTCAGGCACTGATGTTTATCATAGGAGTGATAAAATTCTATAAATCTACCTTGTAGATAAAAGTGAAAAAATTAGAAAAACAAAACCTATCGTTTTGTAACTTCTTGGGGATATACCACAATTTGCATATCCTTTATATTGTTTATGGGCACTAGGATTCTTTCCAGGTTTGGGCTATTATAAAAAATGGAGCAATGAATATTTCTGTAAATGTTTCCTGGTGCACATGGACACATATCCCTTTAGTGTACATATTTAGTAATAAAATTCCTGACTCATGTGGCACATGTATCTTTAGATTTACTAGATAATGCCAAAAGTGCTTGTACCAATTTATAGTCCAGTGAACAAGGATTGTTTTTACTTCTCATTATACCAATACTTAGTGTTTCTCCATTTTCAGATTTTTTTAAAGAAGCCAGATAAAATGATAAAGTTTATATTTATTCTTTCTTCTGTTTATTTTCTCAGTACATTTATGCTATTCTTACTTTTTGGGTGCTCTGAATTAAAAGATGAAGATAGTATAACCACTATCTACCCTAGAAGAGGCCACAGACTAAGGGATTTAGAATTAGTATAAAATATGATAAATAAAATTAAATTTTGTGCTAAGTAAAGAGTTGACACGGTAGCAATATATTTGAAGTCATGCCACACATATAATCATAAATAAGATGATTATTAATAATACTCAGTTGTCTAATGACAACTCTTAATTTAGCCCCAGGCTTTTACTTTATGATGACTAGGTAGAATAAATATACCAGGAAGTGTGTGTGTGTGTGTGTGTGTGTGTGTGTGTGTGTGTGTGTGTGTGTGTGTGTGTGTGACCCAGAGAGAGAGAGAGAGAGAGAAAGAGAGAGAGAATTTTAAAGAACAGATAGGGAAGTCTATGTTTGACTTGCTGAAAGTTCCCTTCAGAGGATCAACTTCAGAATTTATGGCTGGTATCAGTAAACTTTTTTAGCAAAAGGTCAGACAGTAAATCGTTTAGTCTTCATGGGCCATAAGGTCTCTGTCTCAGCTACTCAACTCTGCCCTTGTGCAGGAGCAGCCACAGACAATATATAAACAAATATGTGTCTGTGTTTTAATCAAACTGTAATTACAAAAACAGAATGGAAGGCCATAGTTTGTGGACCCCTAATCTTAGGCTTGAAGACTTATCAAAGAGGCAAATGGTCCATAGAGAATCTATTAAGTTAAGTTAATACTAGTTATTTTATACTTTAGTGTAAATGAAGTGCAAAAGCAGATTATGATAGAGAAATTAGAGAGAAAGGAGAAAGCATAATGAAGGTGCCTAGGACAAAGGAAAATACCACCCACATCATGACCTTACCGAGGGCCTGTACTAGGACATGTGATTCAACAAATTTTTCATTTCCAAAGGCAACAATAAAATACATGCAGTGACAATATGCATTTTTCGTGAATGAAGGGACTTTGTGGAAGTAAGAGCAGCATGCTGTCATTTTTGTTAGTGAAAGAAGATGGTGATAATTTTACTGAGCCCCACTGGTCAAAAGAGTTCACTAAAAAACATTTTGTATAGCTCCCGCAAATAAGTGAAGACGTGCAGCATTTCTCTTTCTGTGCCTGGCTTATTTCACTTAATATAATTTTCCCTAAGTCCATCCATGTTGTTGCAAATGGTAGTATTTCATTCTTTTTTACAGCAGAGTAATATTCCATTGTGTAGATATACCACAGTTTCCTTATCCACTCCTCTGATGATGGACATTTGGGCTGGTGCCAACTCTTGACTATTGTAAGTAGTGCTGCAATAAACATGGGAGTACCAGTATCCCTTTGACATGATGATTTCTATTCCTCTGGATATATACCCAGTAGTCAAATAGTTGGGTCATATGGTAGATCTATCTATAACTGTTTGAGGAACTTCCATACCATTTTCCATAAAGGCTGCACCATTTTGCAGTCCCCCCAACAGTGTATGAGGGTTCCTTTTTCTCTACAACCTCACCAGCATTTATCATTCTCAGTCTTCTGATATTAGCCATCCTTATCGGAGTGAGATGGTATCTCAAAGTGGTTTTGATGTTCATTTCCCGAATGCTGAGCGACATTGAGCATTTTTTCATGAGAGTTCACTAAAATTTTATCCCTAAAGAGACAAGTATGTAGAGTTTTTCACATTTACCAGCTAAGAATTTCTTAGCCCTTTCACCTCAGAAAATATTGGCTACAAAATATTGTGCTAGACTATTGAATATGAGTGCTGCTTAAAGTTAGTACTTCAGAAAAGCAAATTCTCTGTCTTAGCTTATTGAAACTGACTACATCTAACATGTCATTAGTATCCCAGTGACAGTAGAATTGTCTCTCATTTATAATATTCCCAGTGAATAATTTAAAAAATGGAAAATCTATTTCACAATGTTCAAAATTATAAGTGCTAAGTCTAATTAAAAGCCTATCATGCACCTGCCAAGCATTATTTATAACAACCCTATGAAGTAGAAAATATAATTATCATCCTATTTTATAAAGAAACTGGGGCCCAGAGAAGTTAAGTAATTTGCTCAAGGGCACACAGCTGGTGAATACTGGAGTTGGGACTCAAACCATGGCTGTCTTCTTTCAGAGTCACTGTCTTCAATCAGTATGCCGTCCTGCCTCTCATCCTAAGGAGACTACGCCACTGATTACCCCTTTTCCTCCCTCTTTCTCAAATAGTATGTATGTTCAGGACCAGACTATATATGGTATTTAAAATTAGTCATTGAGAAACTTGACCTTTTAAAAGATCAATACGTAAGAGTTTTGATGCTTTAAAAGAACTTACCTCTGTGTATGTTTGTTACTAAACATAACATGCTACCAAAGAAAAGATACTTTTCTGTGTAGAAAAACTCGCACATTTTTCCAAACTGTTCCAAACTTTCTCCTCCCACTCCTGGCAAATGGTCATTCCCTGCTCAGTGCTTCCGAGTTGCCTTGTTCCTACTGCTAATATGGCATGGATAGCATTGGGTGGCAATATTTTGCTTTAATATTTTTCTTTTTCACTGGGCTGTCAGATCCTCAGGGAAAGAAAGCATGTCACACTTACCTTCATATCTCTAGAATCTTCGCAGGATCTACCCATGGATGGCACTCAAAATACACACTAGCTGTCCCTGAGCTGTGCATACTGTTGCTTCGTCTTTCAGAGGCTCTTCCACAAGGACGCAGCTACAGCCCATTTACCTCCTCTCAAGTTTTAATAATATTGTTAAAGAGTCCGTTATAAGAAATTGCTGAGAACACTTAGGGGAATTGCTAAATAATTCCAAAGTAGTTCTTCTTAAACATCTTAAGTGCTAGGCTTCATAAGACCCCTGCTTTTTCCATTTTGTTTTGTTTTCTGTTTTGCATGAAACAATGTGAATATCACCACTGTTGTGCTTCTAAATAAAATGTCAAAAGAAATTGGATGCGCAAAGATTTCATCTTGCTGGATTAAACTGTAATAAGTTTAAAATTTAAAAAGTCATGTTTCGACTTAACACAAGGGATAGGCTTCTCAAAACACTACAGCAGAGGGGGAAATTGCAGTAATTATTTATTCTTTTGCTTTGTCTTTTATGACATGAAATCCTTTGCAGAATTATTCTACTTAGAAGATTTAGGGTTGCTTTTTTTGTGATGGAGTATGTTTTTTGTTTGTTTTTGCTACAATGCAGGATTATTGCTTTTCAAAGGGTGGTGTCACAAGAGGCATGTTGTAAAAATCTGGAGATGCTGCCAGTAATTAGGCAGCTGGGTGGCCTAGAAGTTGTCTCCATTACACTGTTGTTTTTTTGCCAATTCTCCTTGTTCTCTCTTCTGGGAAAGAAAGGGAGGGAAAAAAGCTTTGTTTTTCTTTACATAGTTCTTATAGGCAGAATGAATAAACCTTTTTTTTTTTTTTTCCCACTTGCCAGAGCTTTCTGATAACAACATCAACTTGCACATTTGTGATTTATGGTCCTGGCTTTGATTTACAATCGATTGTCAAAATCTTGTTTAATGAATGATCAGGGCTACAATATTTAATGTGTTAAGGGGGTCCTATTCACAAATTCACGGGCTTCCCAGATGCACATGTGCTGTGCACATGGATTAATACTGTGCCCATTTTTAAAACTAAAACAGATCTCAAGTGTGCATCACTCTGATAACGAAGATAATACATGTCCAGGGTTCATAATAAATGAGTATCAGCCTAAGGGACAGAACAGGCTCTGTTTCTCTCTCTCTCTCTCTCGCTCTCTCTCTCTCTCGCTCTCTCTCTCTCAATCTCTGAAATGCCCTTCTTTCATTACAACATGTAGTTTTGAGAAATGGCTAAAATGTGTATGTGGGGGGTATGTATTTAAGATTCTATTACTGGCTATGGGAGGGACTGTGTAGTTCATGCCATGTAGAACAGCATTTAGTAGGTCCTCTATAACTACTTATTGAACTGATTGGGGGCTTTTGGAATTCTTTATGAAAAGATTTTGAAGCTGACTATAGTGGGCTAAATAGTGGTCCTCCAAAAGATATATCAACATTCTAATTTCCAAAACCTGTGAATATCACTCTATACAGCAAAAAAGAGTAAATCTTACCTTATATGGTAAAAGGTGTAATTAAGTTAAAAATTTTGAGAAGAGGAACTTATCCTGTATTTTCCAGTAGGCCCTAAATGCAATTGCATATATTCTTATAAGGGAGGCAGAAAGAATTTTGAAACAAACATGCAGAGAAGAAGGAGGCAATGTGACCACAGGGAGAGAGGCAGAGATTGGAATGATGCAGCTGCAAACCAAGGAATGCCGAGGATGCCAGGCCACCCCCCTCAAAACAGAAGAAAGAGAAACCACTTCTCCCCCAGAGCCTTTGGAGCAACTGCAGCCCTGCCAACACCTTGATTTCAGACTCTGGCCTCCAGAACTGTGAAAGAGTACATTTCTGTTGTGATAAGCCCCCCAGCTTATGGTAATTTATTATGTAGCCACAGGACACTAATATGCTGGCTAACCTCATGAATTAGGCAGTCAGGAGCCTATAAGACCAGACCTGTGGGAGAGTCAAGGAAGGCTCCAACAGTAAGGCAGAGACTGAGGGAGACGTCTTGGCCCCAGAGGTTGTTCCATGCATAGGGAATACAGCAAACAAAATTTGATCCAGGCAAGAATTGATACTTGAAGTGTTTCAAAATAGTGAGGAGGGGCCTGCAGCAGTAATTCGGATTGCAGGAAAACTCTGCATTCATGTGGGCATCAGCAGCAGCTGTGATTGGGCAAAAAGAGAATTCAAAATTCAAGTTTGTCTGATTCCTACTCTGGATTTTTCACTGCTAACCTATATAACTCACACTCTGCTTTAATATCCCTGGTCAGGACTGTAATAATAGGCAGCAGGATCCAGGTCCTACAGGTGGCATGTTGATAGGAACTGGACAGTGTCAAGGCTCTGTCTGGTTCTAGAGGAGCCTCCAGACCAATCAAGGAAAGAGGACAATGCAGCAGAAGAGAAATGAGTGCGGGGCTCATGGTCAGCTGTATTCCAATTCAGGCTTGGCCATGGCGGGCTGTCCGATCTCTCCACCTCCTTCCTCATCTTCATAATGTGCACAATAATATCTATCTCACAGAATCAATCCATGAGGGAATATATGTAAGGAAAATGCCTGTTTCAATATTCAACAAGAAAAAATGACTTCCTGCCACATGGTAGAGTTTGAAGAAAATTGGACAGAACAATAACAGGCATCACAATTGGCTAGTACAAATTATAGTAAACACAGTACTGTGCTCCATTTTTGAAGTAAACTTTAAGTTTAATAAAAACTTAAACTTAAAAACTACCTCTGTACAAAATGAGAGGTGGTCTGGCTTGGTGAAATGGTCGTTTGATTAGAAATCCAATTCTTTAGACTCTCTAGGCTTCCTGTGTACACAATTCACCACAATAGATTTGAGGAGCACTTGGATTTCTTCCAGATAAAAGCATGTCACCTATGACAAATATAAATAAATATCTAAAAGGGCTGTTCTGTATTGTGACATTCAACATACATTAGGCTACATTTGATATAAATCTGATTGGCTTTCCTTTTCATACTTTTGGAGTGCAAGATTTGGAATCAAATCACGAGTCCTTCAGGTGAAGCTTCTTATTTACAAGCATGCAGTACTCACATTTCAATGGCATTGTTTGATAATTTAAAAAAATAATAAATGCATTTTGTATTCCTTAAATTTATTTCAAATGAAAATTGCAAAGAGAGCTGACTTAAAAGATAGGCTCTTTGGGATTGAAGAAGGAAAATTTTGGAAATCCCCCCCCCTTTTTTAAAAAGGCAGTAAGTAGGAGCAATAACAGAACATATGTATATACTGGGGTAGAAATAAATGAATAGATCCCTCAAATAGGATGATTCAATAAAGCACTCAAAAATAAAGACTATAAAATCCTGTATTTGGATTAACAGCACTTCATTCTCAGACATTCTCATAAGCTTTAAATGATTACCTAACTTAAAAAAAAAAAAAAAGACATTCATTGGAGGTCTATGAGCTGTGTATTTTTCAGAAGTGAAGATGATATCATCACCCACCACCAATAAGACATTATCTTTGAATGATGTTTGCTTTAGTACTGACAATGTTTTCTGCTAAGTGTGAATTCTCTCTCATGCTAGCCTTACAACCAGCAGCACACATTTACAAATGGCTGGCTGTGGTTACCAGTGCCATCAGAAGCACAGAGCTGGAACAAAGCATAGCTGCTCCCACTCATGTAAGATCAACTCTATCACCCTAACCTTATTAGCACTGTTTTTCAACCAATGGATAAAGCTACGACTAACTCTGTCCTCTGGAAGGGGTTGTCAGAGCTGACTCTTATTTGAAGGCCTCAGAAATCTTTTCTGAAGGACAAAATGAGAACAAGTAATGATCTAGTCCATATATTCTGACTTTTGAATCTACATTTCTGTCATCAGGTTAGTGAAGGATGGTGATAACCTCTTTTACATCTGAATGTGTCATGGGTATCAGATGTTTAGGAGCTTGAATGACTCAACTTTGTAATACTCTTTTGAGAACAGGTAAAATGTTGTGTGTCTAGGGGAGAGAGTGTAGTACAATGGGCCAGAATGGTTTACTGGTATACCAGAAGCATATCTATGATTATTTTAAGTAATTATAGGCTTTATCTCATAGCATAGAAATGGTGAAAATCATAGCTAGCCCATGTAAACAGTTTTGAAAATAATCCATAAACAAAACCACACCTTGTATCAAATTAGTTCTATCCAAACACACACATAGACTTGATTGAATTCATATGACTCAGTGGAACCAGCACTGAGAGACTGAAAATATCCCATTTACTCTGAAAATATAAGATTCTTGAATGTGGCATTGAATGTAGTGAGAGCTATTTCAAATGCATTGTCTATCACTTTGTCTTTGTACCAGAAGCAAATTATTTTTTTAAGTGCTAATTGGCATTTCTGTAAAGATTCCACAGTGCCCCCACACTAATTGCATCACCTGCCGAATCCTCAGCTGGACTCCACTTCCAACTTGTACAGTCAGGAAGTTTGACAAGGAAAGGTAGGCTCGAAGTTCTCCACAAAGGGGAAATTACTTTATAGTCTGCTATAAACATGTGGCAATAGCTGAAAGTTATTTCATTTCACTTGTTAGGGATGGCCTAATTTGGCTAATTTATACTGTTTAAATTATATAGCTGCTTTTCCTAATTCTTGAAATAAGAGCTATATTTATGGCCCACGTGCTGAATATTTGAGATAGTTTGAACCAATATATGTGGTGCTGCGGCTTGTTTATAGTTGAGTTGATTAAATTGCCCCACACCACATTTTCACAGGGTTCTTTCCCACATAAATAATTCTAATCAGTGTAAAATTTGCTTATGCTGAAGGAATTATGTGTTTGACAGCTGATACTTGCTTCCAAGGTGTTGATCAAAAAAATATTTTCAAATTGGGGGGAGTTATTTGTGAGGTTGAGAAACTGATGTGCTACAAAACCTTGGAGCAAAGGGGAAAGAAAGGATGACAGCCATTATACATCTCATTTTGTGGTTCTGCCAGTTATGCAGAAAGTTAATTTCTTCATGCCTCAGACTTCCCATCTGTCAAGTGGGGCTAATATGAGGGGTCTTCAAAAGTTCATGGAAAGGTTCATGTTATTTTTTAATTCTATTTTTCCACAGACTTTTTGAAGTACCATGATATTTGCATTGTTCATATGAAATTGTCAATCTTACAGGTCAAAAGTGGTTGAATATCAGCAATTTCATATGGTTCATTCTAATAATAATTCCCATCTCATAGGATTATTGAAAGTATTAAATAATGTGGGTAAAGCACTCAACATAATGACTAGAACATATTAAGTACGTTCATAATAAGTGTTACTTATTTTTAAAATTATAATAATTACTTTTTTAAGATTGGGTTTATGTGAAGAGATATTCAGGATATACTGGCAATTTTCATTTTAACATGCTGCTTCTATACCATCTTAATTTTTACTGGTGGGACCAGCTGAGAAATTATTAAGCCACAATCCAGGTTGAGGAAGGGCCACCTCTTACCTTCCCCATGCTATAAGGCTGGGGTGCCTGATTCAAGAGAGGACAGTCCAGAAACAAAGTCAAGTGCAAGCAGGCAATGAGCATAGGGGCCAAGGGTTGAGTCTATGAGCCATTATTTCATTACAAAAGCTGGTCACTGAAGCCAAGGTGGGAAAATTCAAGGAACACAGCCAATTGTGGTTCAAAAGCCAAGTTAGTCATGGGTCACAGGGAGGAGAGTGTGTCACTTCAAAGCCACAGGTACAGGGTGGAATGTATAACTTCCAATTGGCAATGTCGCTGATAAAGCTCCAGCTGTACAACAAGAGGTTTTTGAGCCACCACATGGCACCCTGAGTCATAAAGGGATAGCCACTTGGGGAATCTCTTTTGCCTTTTGATCCTTCAGCTCGTGGGAGCTGCCTGGATAATTGTTAGCTCTAATGCTGTAATTATGTTTACTCCGTGGAGATGAGAGCACTCTCTTTGTTAGAGTTCCTATAAGATGTCATCTCCCTAGAGAAAGAAAGATGAGGTCAGGATATGAGTTTGATAAATTTTCTTGCTGTTCGATTGAAAGACCACAGCACCTTCTAAGAAAATTGCCATGAGCCCCACAATATCCTCAAAGCTCCAGTTCTGCCACAAATCATTCACTTGTTATGTTTCAAATAAAATAAGATTATTTGCTCCTCATATATATTTTTCAGCTTCATCATGAAGTCATTCCAAGGTTTAGGAGATAACTAAAAGAAATGTTAAATACTTCTCGCCTTAATTTTAATATAATTCAGTTGTAATAAATTGTGTTAACACCTATGAGTAGCATGCATAAATAAACTATTTTTCATGCTATCCTAGACGCATTGAATATTTTATATATATATATATATATATTACATATGTTCATACAGTTGTGACAAAACATTCTAATGTTATAAGATAGCTAATATATAAGGTAACCAATAATACATAATGTTTTATTTTAGAACAGTGTCATATAACATGAGGCTATCAGTCTCTACGACCGATTGGTCAGGGCTCTAGTGCATCTTCGGGTGGGTATATCAATATAACAATGGAGACTATTTATGTGCCTATTCTCCTTAATCCCCTTTAGTTCATGTTACTTTTTACCAACTGTATAAATGGCTATTATTTAGAATGATACAATGAAGATAGCTTAAGCCTTGAGGTCCAAATATAGCTCTATTGGTTAGTATATTTGTGACTAGGAAAGCAATTAAATACTCCAGATCTGGGTTTCCTCCCTTATAAATAAAAGAAAAAAAGAAAAACCTATCTTGGGGGTGGGGGCATTGTAAGAAATATGTGAAAGCTAAAGCGACTACCACTGTTCTATAGAAGAAGTATGTGCCCAGTAAGCCCTAATTCTCTTCCTCCTGTTTCTTAAATCACACATCTCATCAAGGGAAATTGGTTTGCAGTAAGCAGTGCCAATATAATTAGAATTAAAATTCTCACAATAACTTTGATAAAACTACCATCTGTATAACACTATACAATTTACTTAATAATAGCATTTAATTCTTATTAAAACATTATTGTCTTCATCTTACCATTGAAAAAATGTTGAGGCTCAGAGAGCCTGTGGTAACCTGCACAATATTACATAGTCAGTTAACAGTACAATTTGGAATTGAGCCCAAATCTTCTGACATAAAGAATGGCGATACTGGGATATAGTCTCTTAAGTAGGGTTTATCCTGATAAAATGACTCAAAATTTCATACCTGGAGAAATGTTTGCTTATAAATCATCACTCTACTAGGCAAAAAATGAAACACTTATTACAAAATATAAATTCATCATAACAATGCAGACAGTGAGAAATACCTGGGACAAGGTAGAAAGCTCTAGGATTGATTCTTCTTCCCAGCACCTCTGTTGTTAGGTGCCTTTCCAGTATGGACAAACCATACTCACCTACCACTAAACCTGGCATTGGAAAGGGATGCTTTTGTTCAGTTAATTAACCTTCTGGCTAGACATAGATAGCTTCAATGAAAAAGGGTTTGGGGAGAATCCATTTGAGCTGTCAATTATTAACTTTCTCTTTGTGTACAAAGAGGAGACTAGATCATGTTACATAGCATAAATACTCAAGGACCAGTTCACTTGTAAATTTTAGATCCAAGATGTATTGTGAGTTGCTCACCATTACGTTTTAAAGAGTGAAGAAACAAACACATTGTTATACAAACTTAAAATCATCGATTTCTTTCTTTCTTTCTTTCTATTTTTTTTGCTTTATTTTGCTTTTTTACCTAACACTAGTTTCATCTTTGTTGATCCTTGACCTCAAATTTTTCAATGTGACAATATTTTAGTACTATTACTAGAGAAAAAAGGTAAAATAAGAACATGAGGTGCTTCTCTCCTTTTTCAAATATCAAGATTATCTGAGACGTAATGGACTCAGTAGAGAATAGAGAAAAACAATTCAATTATTCAATTTGAAAATGTTAGAATTGGCTAATTTTCTTGGAACTTCCTAGTTTTGTATGAATGAATAATACTGTCAAAGAAATACCAGTCTTCTAGCTATCATCATACAATAAAATATTTACACGTTACTTATACATGGTGCTTTGAGAGACAAAGTATACACATAAATTGTGAGATATCTGTTCCTGCTAAATTTAATAAGGTCAAAATCCTTTTATGTTTTCAAGCATCATTATTCATCAGTGCTTGTTTACGTGTAGAGGATACAGTTTTGCAGAAGTCATTACATCTTTTGGTAACTATAAAGCCTTTTCCAGAGATGCCTCCATCTTCTACATAACATGACAAACTACACCAACTGCTACACCTACTGGCAGTGGTGAAATTGCAGGGGTAGCCTCCTGTCTTTCTTGTCAAGCCTACGTCAGTGCCTTGAGGAAATAAACTAGGTTAAAAAAAGGTCTGGCAATGCTCTTGTTTGTTTGAACAGAAAACTAATCTACATATCACTGTCATCCAGTACCTCAGAAGATGTCAGGAGGCAGGTCATTTCTCTCTGCTGAAGTGCTTTTTCTTTTATTACCAGCCCTATAACAAGATTATTGAAATAATTCAACAATAGTCATGCCACAGCTATAGATACTTGTTGAAAGTAAATAATAAAAACATTTTATCTGAATGGCTGTCATTTTCCTGTTGAGGGATACATCTGTTCCGTAAGTACATTCGTATGCGTGTCTGCCTTCTGTGAGCTACTCTAATTTAGTTATCCTGATAGGTGCCATTGTAGCTTCATTCTAACAATATTAGCAGAGAGGAGGTCAGTCATTTTCAAACTATAATTTGCAGTCACTCCAGTGAAAGAAATTGCAACAAGATTGAAACCTAGTAAGAATGAATTTTAAAGAAACTACTGGAAAGCATTTGAGGACTACACGATAATCTGGCATTTGAGTTCACCATAAGCAAAATTCAATTAGAAAAAGGAAACAAGGTCCTTGCATTTAGAGTAAAAAGTTAGTAAAAAAGTATAAGCTACTCTTAAAGTTAGAGCATTAATCAGTTTTATGTAATTGATCTTCTACACTGTGTGAAGGCTGGATCACTTTTTAATAATCAAAAGAATATGTGTAGCTTTATTTTTAGTTTCCTTAAATACCATTTTCATTATTTATAATCTTAAGCAACAGAGACTCAAGGATTATTAATTATTTTACACATTTTTATTTTATTCCTACTAAGAAACCAAGAATTTCACAGAGATTTAATAAAATTTTCATTTCCCTTATATTTCAAGTAAATAAACTATGTGAAACAACTCCTTAAATTGACTTAATAAATACAGAGAAAGAATCTGTGTGTATGTGGAATCAATTCACCATGTTCTACAAATGTTTATTGAACATACCACATGAGTTAGGCATTTTGCAGGGTACTGGGCAAAGTGCATGGTCCTGATGAGCCTTATAGTCTATCTGAAAAAAGACATATAACAAGCAATTACAATGAAGTGTGCTAAGAGTTAAAAATGAGACAGACAATTGGGTGTCTAAAGGTCTACAAACCAGGAAGTCCTTATGGAAGAAAGGATTGGGTGGCTAAAAGTCTACAAACCGGGAAATCCTTATGGAAGAAAAAAAGTGTAAATTTCTAACCAAAGGAAGAGTGGAAGTTAGCCCCATGAAAAGACCGGGGAAGAGTGTGTTAGAATAAAGAAACATCTGCCCAAATTCACTCTCCAGAGAGTGAAAAATTCAAGGAACGAAAAGAAATTTGGTTTAGTAAGAATATAAAGTACAAGGTGAGGAGATGTCAGAGGTGCGGCTTAGATCTTAAAAGTTGGAGATTTATCCAATTATAAATTAGAAGTCATTGACCCTATGTAATGGTTTTAAGTAAAGGAGTAATATAATAAGATGTGAGCACTGAAAAATAATTCTGACTACAGTGTTAAGAATATTTTAGAAAAGAGCTTGACAGGAGGCATGGGAATCAGAAATCGATCACAACAGTCCGGCTGAAAACTAATGGTGGCCTGGGCTGGGGAGTTGGTAATGGACATGGTCTAGGATACAGGACGTATAACACTCAGTGAACATACATAACAAATGATGCAGGAGCAATAAAAATCATCGGGGGTTTTCGGCGGCAACTTGGTGCATGGTGGTGCTCTTTACTGAGATAGGAAAAGTTGGAAGATATAAGATTGAAATTCTGAAATAATAGGTACATAACAGAAAATTGAAACTATTACATAGCTATTTACTTCTGTATAAGTGTGTATACAATATAAAAATATATAAAGATATATGACTTTTTTTTTTCAAAAAACCAGGCTGAATAATTTATTACACCATTTTAGGGAAATAGAAATCTAGAAGTATTAGTGTGTTTTCCCAAGAAGGAAAGTAGGAAGCACTGAACTAAATGGCTCCTTCTCAGAACAACATAATGAATCAAAGGGCTGGTCACAGCATTAGTGATGACATTATTTTTTTTTTCTTGTATGGAATTCAAACTTTCAAACCGAAAATGCCATGTAGACCTAACTTGTGTCTCTAAAATACACCTTCTCTTCATGGTATGAACACATGTGTTCAGCATATCCTGTGAAGAAAATTTAAAAATTATAAACACATTGCCCCTGACAAACTTTTCTGTAATTAATTGTTAATTCACTCATTCATTAATTAGTGCATTAAATACATATTGTGAACACTCACAAGTCCTGGGTTTGACTCCAGCATGGGTTTACAAAATGCAAAAGATACAGTCCCTGCTTTTGAGGAGTCATTATCTTGAAAATACATAGAATCCTTATCTGTGTTCAGTGCAATGTCAGTGGCTTAAGATAGAGAAGCATAGAGGTGGGTGACTAGACCAGCTGGGAGAAGGGCTCCCAGGGAAGGTGATGCTTGAATGTTTGGGTCAAGCTCTAAAGATAAGTAGGAATTGACCAAGAGAAGACTGGAGGAGTGTTAAGAGATAAGCAGCACATGGAAAGGGGTGGAGATAGGAAATCACCATATGATACATTTGGGATAGTACAAGCAGTTAAAGAATCAAAAAAGTAGGTAGAGACCCTGAAAGATATTTTTTTTGTCAGGGATGAGAAATTGATACTGTTCTGATGGTCATAGAGAGCTGCTGGAGTTACATGATATGTATAGATTTTTTCTAAACTGGAATATCTCTAGCAAATGTTGTGGTCCTTAACCTGGAATCCACTTAGAAATGGAAAGATTAGTTCAAAGGCCATTTCAGATTGTGATTGTAAAAGTGGATAGGTAGTGACAGGTTTGAGAAATATGTAGGTGTTTAAATGAGCTTCATTTGGCGACTAACCAAATATGGAAGGTAAGAAAAGGAAAAAAAATCACAGTCAGAGACACCTAGTATGACCCAAAGAATGCTCCCTCCCAGAATCATTAGTGTTTTACAGGTACCCAATGCTACAATTGTTATACTGACTCTTTAACTCCTTAAATCTAATACATCACAAAGTTTACTGACTTACTTGCTTTGAGATACTTCTTAGGTCCTGCTTTGTTTTTCCAACTGCCATCTTCTCAAGTTTACTACAACAATCCCCTCCTTTGGCCTTTCTGCATATTCTTTGATTTGATGAGTTAATTTCTTTAACTGTCCTCTCTTTAGAGTAAAATATACTTTATTCTAAGTGTGTAATTATCTTATCCTATGGAAATTTGAAAAAGAAAAAAATGATATTTTCTTGGTAACTGTTTTTCTAAAATCTTAAAGTTACACAAAACATGCCCCTTTGACTTTATTATTTAAAAACATTGAAATAATTTTACAGGTATATTTAATACTCATAAATATATCATAAGATTAGGCATATTGCCAAAAATCATACGTGTTTATAATTATTCTTAATTTTCAAATATATAGTTCCTGATGATATTTCCAGACCGGCAATGGAAATCATTAGATACGTTTTAAGTCTGAAAGCTTTATCAAGCATAGTCAAAGACTGTATTTAAGATTTTCCTGTATTTAAAAGGAAAAATGTAATATTTGACTAAGAAATGAAATAAAATTTCTCTTGTAATTTCGATCATAGCAAAATTGTATTTCTAGAAGCCATGTTCTGAACTTGATAATTAATACTGAAGTTGATAGAAACCACAGGCACATTGTCATTATTCTGAAGGCAAATTAACTTTCAAGAAAGTGACTTTTAACCATTTTTCAAAATATTTTATTCTAAGTACTGGATATTCATAAGTTGAAAAAAAAAGTTGGAGCATACATGTGAATGAATTGTGCTAAATTATGGACTTACTTCCTTAGTTTCCAATCCCACCTTTAAAGTGTATTGTTAAGCCTGGGTTTGTGAGTCTATGAAATTTATCCAGTCTTATAAATCAAACATTTTATAAAAGGTAAAGTTGAATGCAGTATAACCTCTACAAACAAACTGAAAGACTGAAAAGATTCAATTGCTATTGTGGGTGTATAAACACAGCAACACATGCATAGAAACTTCTGATTAATAAATGAGATATTTCACAATTCTTGTGTAAAACACCGTTGCCTAGAAATACTGTCCAATTTTATTTTCCATAAAAATATTTTAAAAGCACATAGAAATAGAAATATTTTCCTATCCTCCACTGTACTATACATAAGCATCCATCAGCTGGCCACTTTCAATGAAGAAAGAGGCTGAGTTGACAGTACTTAATGGAAAACATGAAGGGTAAATCTTAATGGAAAGAGAATTTCATCTGACCAGGAGTCTTTTATCCATTTCATCCCAGTGGTGCAGTTGTTACTTTGACATTGACATTTACATGAGTTATAAACTGAAAAAGAATTTCCATAAAAACAGCTAGCTGGCTTTGTTAAGTAAAACAGGTCCTTTTACCTTCAAGTCTAATAAAGAAGTACAGCTAAAAAACGGGGAGTGAGAAAGAAAAAACCTGGTTTCCAACCTATATACTCTTAAATGTGTATATTTCATGTAACTAGGAAGCTGATCATATTATTTCCTGGGTACGCTCAGTGGTGTTATAGCGTTTTATTTGCTTTACATTTGAAAATTTATGTTTGTTTGTTTAACATTTTATAAACCATGATGTTTTCACATATAGACGCAGGTAATTTGACTCAACTTAGAAGTTCTGGTTTCCATCTTTCCTGCTAGACAAAAGTGTTCCAAAGCTCTCTGAGAAATCCTAAATCTGAGTTTTGAGAACCTCTAAGAGTCAGTAAATTAACACCTATTGAACACCGAGGCTTTGGTGGAGTATTTCACTAGGTGCTAAGACGGTGTCTATGAAAGCAACAGAAGATACAACTCTTGCAGTTAGGGCAGCTTACAAATTTTTCACTGAGAGAAAATAAATCATGGGAATGCACACATCATGTTGTCCATCAAGAAATTAACTGTAATTGTGTAGGGAGTTAAATTAGAGCAGGCTATATTATTTATCATGTTCTTCCATTAATCTGTTTTATACCATGCTAATTGTCAAACAATTTGTAGTCGTTTGTTCAAGTATGTGAACATTAATGTTTATCATATATACATTGCATTATACCCTTAAAAATAGCATTAATAAACTAGAAAAAAGAACTGGTTTGAGTCAAGTCTTGTTCATTCTGTCTGGAGAAAATACACAAAATACGTCATCCCATTTTATGCTCATCACTCCATGAGATAGGTATTATTCTCACCTTTTTTAATGAGGAAGTTAAGGTTCAGAAAAATTAATTAAATTGTCATTCTCACACCTTGTCTGGGTTGATTCGACTCCAGTTTTTATTGTTTGTTTTTTGTTTTCCTGTTGTATCTGCTGAAAGTAAGCTCTACTTCCATATAGGGAGGGAAAACAACTTTATAATTTAAAATTCTATTAAGGTGCTTAGGAAAAAGATCCATCAGAATAAGGTTAGTTTAGGAGTCAATAATAAAGGCAGAAAATAAATTAATGCAACAGTGAGATGCATTCTTCATCCCAAAAGAATATCCATTGATAATTTCAGATAGAATATAACTTTGCTAAAATCTGTGAACATTTTAGGTCTATTGAACTTCTATGCATCCTTCAAAGACCACCTCAAAGGTAGCCTCCTCAGATAGAGTTAATCATTGCTCCTATTGTATATTTACCTCTATTTCAGTACATACTACATTGAATTTTAACTATTTGTTCACCTGTTTCCCCTATGATATTTTGAATTTGACAGAGTTTGTGTTTTACTTTTGCCCCAAGATTTCCTTTTGCCTCAACATAATGGGATTTTAATATACGTGTGTATGTTGCACAAATAGAGAAATGACTGGATACACTAATAATCTGGATTATTAACATTTTCCAGTCATCCAAAAATTATACTGAATACATTTTTTAAAGCTCTCTTTCTCTTTGATTGGTAGATTATTTTGTCTTCGTATATACCTTACGATTTTTTTTACATTTTGTTTTCTATTCTTTATTTAATGTCATGACATCTCAACGTTTCACTGGCCTTCTATTCAACATTGTAACACATTATCAAAATTCTTCAAAATTTAGATAATTTTACTTTTGCATTATGTATCTATAGATAACACTGATAGACGTTTTTTCTTTGAAATTCTGAGATAAAATTGACGGTAAACATGAAAATATGCAATGGATTAAAATGTGTAGTTCCCCTTCCTATCTTCCATAAAATAGAGAAAACATGGTCTGTTATGAATTCCCTGAATTACCTACCTTTTTTTTTATTATGCAAGTGTTTCAAATATGAGGAAATTGCTTTAAAGAGCAAATATATAGAAACATAGTGAATGTGTGGAAAAATAAGCCTCAGTCTACAGCACTATTCTCCAACAAGCCCTGTTTTCTTTATTTCCATATTAAACAAAAGAGCTAGTCATATGTAAGTTAATAAAGTGAACACAAGGGAGATGTACCTCCAAATTAGAGCCAGACGGTGAATAACATAGCAGGAATGTACTTAAAACCCGGTACCAGCTCGTGACAAGGTCTGTTCTCTGTCTTAGCCCTCGATTTTTGGAAAAGCTTCAGGAGCTATGAGAAAAACTTTCAACCTGACAAACACTCCAGGGCTGGGAAAGGCTCCTGTTTTAATTCAGCCCAGATGTGATCCTTGATGAAAGCATTATGACTTTGCAGCTGCAGTAGATGGTACAAGCATTTTAAAAAGAATAAATTATTTAAAAGGATTTTCTTTTTCCCTCTTACAATTATGCTTGACCTGTGTTGGGGTAAAATCTTAAGACAGATTATAAAATGATTTATGATACCTTGCCTTTTACAGTCTGAATACTGGACTAAACTAGATGCAAAGGAGAGATATTTGAAACCCCACTATGTATGGGCCATATAAATTTGTTGATCATCCTGACATAAAGTGCCTGATTCAATAAATTCTCCAAAAGCTAAGTTGTGAGTATGTGTGGTATGAAAATATTAAACCAACCAGAACACTGATTCTCATAATACAGACTAAATTATTTACATAGACATTTCTTGTTTATTCATATTTACATTTTATTACAATCCTTAGCAGGTAAACATAAATATAGGTAAATATTATGTTTTCTAATTTAAATCTTTAAAGTCATAAACATAAAATGAATGTCATTTTTAAAAGGCAGCAATAAAAACAAGATCTTAGAAGGAGAAAATCCACTGGAATAAGTTGACCTGCTCCTTCAATATTTCAAACATAATATGCTATATAGCACCTAAATGTCAACTTGACTTCATCTCAACATTACAGGGAAGACTTCGCTCAATATGATTTCTGTTTTCCTCAGTAAAATAGAAAAATGGACGAACAATGTTTGGGAGGAAATGAGAAGTTATGATTATTTTGAAGCATTCTGTGTTCACTTTGTTTATTGTTTTGGACATGCTCTAGATTGGGAGGCATCCAGTGGGGATTCTGGGCATTTTACATATTTATTGAAACATTTGCTAACCATATAACATTCCAGCTGAAGAAAAACTTTCATTAAGCCCAGAAAACAGTTTTAAGCTGTTATTGGAAATTTTGTAAGAGTAACAAGAAAAAAAGAAAACAGAGGGAAGAACCAAATGATTGAAAGGTTTTAATGATTCTGTTTGAGAGCAGAAAATGCAGGTTATTATTTGCTGACGGATTATTCAGAATGAATTTCATCATTCTTGTTACAAATGTGTTTTTTGACACTTTAATTATGAAGAAACTATTCTGAAACACAATATGAGCAGAAGATGCTATAAGTTTAAGTAAAATGCCATTACATCCTCATTTTACAAAATGCGCAATCATTGAAATTAAACAGCATTTCTCTTTTGCAGAAAGAAGTGCTTACTGCAAAAATGGAATGCATGTGGATCCAGTGACATTTTAATCGTTTTATTGTATACAGTATTTAGAAATAGTGGAAATGGAATGCAGAAGGCTTTGCAATTTAATGCACATACATATAGTACTAAGTATATGGCACACTCTTACATACCATAAAAATGGAATCTTCTCTACTGCTATTTACTGAAGAAAGATACTCATTAAAGACTAGCGAGTAGGTAACAGATGTTGGTACCTGAGTACATTAGTACTCAGCAAAGCTCTGTGCACTTAGCAGGTTTTACTTCTTCTACCCTCACGCCCCCAATTTACTAATGAACATCTCAGTTTGTAATTTCTTTGGGCACATTTGCTCTAGAACAGCCAGCCAATCAGCCCAATGACCATAATTTAAACAAATAATCTACAAATCATTTTAACAAACTATGCCTATTAAGTTGTGATGTGTTGATAAATTTAACAGAAAATATAATGGCATGTGAGGCACACTGATAAATAGGCATTTTGAATAATACAAAATCAACTGATTAAATGTAAATTTTCAGAGAATTCTCAACCTAAGCTAGCTAATGTGGGCTGATTATCTCAATGTCCATCTCTAAGGATGAAAGTCCTATTTTTATTTTCAGCTAGTGGTGATAGGCTATAATAAAATTTGACCCTTGAAAACTGATTTCTCTTACTTTTAGAAGTTTCCACCTAAATTAGAAGATGATCATTTCAAATTTTCACCTACATATGGTTATGTAGGCATACCTTCAACACCTGGCAAGATTTCTGAAATCATTATTTTAATCCCAATTAAAAGATCACATTTGTGACTTTACGGTAAAAAGGCAGAAAATAGGTAAGTTGAAAGAGTATGCCCTGTATTACCACAAGTTTGCTTATTTCACATGTAAACAGTAATTCTCAGGACTGGAACATCAAACTGCAGGGATCTGCACATCAAAAGAAATGCCAATTGTGTGAGTTAATTTTATTTCTAGACAAGTTAGGAAAATGGCCAGGATTTTATTTCACTCAAGAGTGAAAGGTTATTTTTGCTTCCATTCTAGGAAAGCACCCTAGTTTATAGAAAACAGAAAAGAAAAATGGCCATTTCATCAAGTGAGTTTGGGAAACCTGAACATCTGTGATGTTTAATTTAATTAGGCCTATTTCTCTAAGCATTACACCTCCCAAAAGGTAACATGTTGTAGAATTCCATGTCCTTGAAAGAGATGGATACTGAGATAATCAACCTCCTGCCACCCTTGCAGAAGCAAAAATGGTAATAGTAATAATAAATTAGATCATATTACTAAATATTGTGAAACACACATAGAAAAAATTATCCATTTTACTTAGACCGAACCTGTAGAGACTTTATGTTTAAGCAATGTGTATTATCCAGCTTTATAATACCAATCTTCTTTAAATAATTAACAAGCCGGTACTCTATTTCACTCTCATTTTACAGGTGATCCATTCATTAGCTTTCTTTACCACAGCTTTTTACAAACTAACTTTTAGTATTTAACACATACATGATCAAAACATACCCTCGAAAATATTAGCCTTATATAATCAAGCAACTGATAAGAAATATCAAACCATAAAACATTTTTTGATTTTAAAAAGAATAACTGAAATTTTCATCTTTTAGAATTACAAAAAAAAATCCTTAAAATTATTTTTTGTTTGTTTTTTTAACAAAAGAAAGTATAATTTCAAGCTGCTTTGCCTCCTTAATCCTTTTGTATGGCTAGAAATTAGTGACACATATGGTTTTGAAATTCAAATATAATGCAAAAGACTTTCTACATTTCAATCATTTGAATTCATTTTTAATGTATTGAAAAATTAACATAAATGGAGTATTTTCAAAAATGTACATATCATATGTGAAAATAGCATGAAAATTCAATCTTCTTGGCTTTGTCTTATATTATTAAAGCTGGTTCCAGAGCACTTTGACTATGGTAAGGCAACAGTATTTTTCTCCATCGCAAAGAGGCATGAGGGCCATTCCCCTTCCTCCTACATCTTTCCTGTGCCATTTTAATAGAAGATGCCCTCATTTAGCAGTTATACCTCCACTGTGCAATATGCAGGGAAACATAATTAAATTTAATAGAAGCTGCCCCTGTTTTGAAGACACACTTGATTTAAAGCCACTCACAATTTAAAGCTGCAGGGAAATGTAATTAAATTTTATAGAAGCCATGGCTTTTAAATGAAGACACATGATCTATGTGCATGTGTATGAACAAATACATGCAGTCAAAATGGGAAATTTAAAAAGTTATTCTTCTGTAATTATTTATATGATGATTCAAAATACAGGACTTATTGCTTAAATGCTATGAAGGTTGTTTTTATTCATATAATAGGTATGACTGTAAGAACATATCAAGATAATCATTATTGTACTATTACAATAGTACTTTATTTGACTAAATCAATAAAAACTGATCAATATACATTTCACCATTATTGAAATATACCTATAGATTCCTCTGGCTGTATATATTTATTGCAATGGCATCAATGAGAAAACGCTTTGATAAATCATGTGTTTGTTGTTTTTTACTGCCTGTACAGCAAAAAGACTTACTAAAATGATACGTTATTTCAAATAATCAAAGAATGAAATTTACATGTTTGTATATGTATGCAATGTATAGGTTATTCAAAGTTGGAAAGCATTATACATGTTCTTATATATGTTATATAGTATGTAGTACTTATTAATGAATCTAGAAAATTCCAATTTAATATTTTGCTTATAAAATATCTGGGGAAATCAAGACACAGATCTATACAAACCATCTCCTACTCTCAAAACTGTTGATTTAGTCCTTAGGGTTATCCATGGTTAATATTAATTTAGGTATTCAAATTTTACTGGTTTTAAACTTTTACTGAAAGGGAAAAAGATATAAATGAATGCTCCTAAAGTCATTAAGTAAATGTCTCATGTGAAAAAAACAACTTCTTTGTAGATTTAATCTTCGAAGAAGACCCTGTGAAAACTCTTCAGACTGGCTTTGTTCCTTTAATGTCTGTTTAATGCCTTGGAGAAGACATCTTCTGTTTTGACCCCCCTTGAACTTTAAAGACTAGCTCAATAAACCACTGACAGACCAAAAGTTTCAGAAAGAATGGTCTTTAAAGCAAAAATCCTTCCTTGGGGCTATAAACTATGTCCTCAGTGTGAGAATAAGCCCAAGGAGGAAGGGAGGATCTCCTACCTTTGCCACTATTAATTAACCATTTAGTAATCTATTTCTGCCACAAATGCAATACTTTCCTAACTGGGTCTCTTTCCCATGCCTCAAGCCATGGATCATCAACCAAATCCCAACCCCCAACAACCCCCAAAAATCCCTCCTTTGTTGTTCAAGAATATTAAGCTAGGTAAACTATGTTACCAGTTTTTAAAGCAAACAATTAGATCTTTGTGGTTTACACTGAAACTCCTTAGGGCCTCACATGATTTGTCTGAAGTTAGAAGTGTGGGAATTTCTGTATTGGCCTAAATATGTAGTGCATTCTTTTTTATTTACTGTTATTCATCCGTTAAAAAATAATACCAATTCATTATATTACACTTGTTTTGTTGACTTCTTTTTCCTTCTGATTTTATTTTTTTACTCCTGTATCTTGCAGAATCATTTCAAGTTACATTCTATAATACTATGTATTATATTTCAAGCCACAGAGAATATTCAGAAAAGAACTGATTAAAAAATAAATCTTATAAATTAAACTTCAAATAGTTTTTGCTTTGTGAAAAGCAGTCATTGCAGTACTCAAATTGTCCGACTACATTACTGATGACCTTATACCAACCTTCTTCACTGTGTGCTAGATGTTTAACAAATGCAGGTATCATAAAAATGTCAACAGTTGTTATCTAGGGGTAATGGGATAACGGGTGACATTAATGGTCTTCTTGTATTTCCTACATTTTAAAAATTTCAAGAATAAGTGTGTATTAAAATTACTAGCATAAAAATATATTTAAAGATAAATGTACATATTTAATATTTTATAACTGAAAGAAATAATTATTTTATATAAACTAGCTTTATGAGAAATTGTTTTGGGGTTTTTGTTTTCGTTTTTGTACTGAAAGCTGTCACCTACCACAGTGTCTGGCTCATTATGTATAGAGCCTATTTAGATGGTTAATTTTATTCCTGCTGTCATTTTTTTTTCCATGTGTAAATTAAGAGAAATTATATCAGTCTAAATACTGGATAATCTTATGCAGTAAGTTTTTTAAAACATAAATTGCTTTTCTATTTAAATGCAAATTTTCAGACCTAATTGTGATTAAAACTCTCATCTAGCCTTTATTAATTCTATTAGTGGTTATGGGTATCAAAATCTTAGAGGAGTTCATATTTGGGGATCTTATATCTGACTCAAGTTTTATCAACATTTTATGTGCTACAATTGAGGTTAAAGTTCTACCTAAAAGGGGAAAGAAAGCAGAAAATTAATCTTGATAATGAAATCATAATTCATGATTGGTTTTATACAAGTCTTATCTTTTAACATTAGCTGGATTTGTTTTGTTTTTATTTGCATTATTTTTTGTTTGTTTCGCTTTGATGAATTTTTTAGTATAGTGGTTCAGACAAAGACTTTGTATTTACATTTCTTGGCTTTAAGTCCCAGTTCACTCTCTCATTCAGTAAATTTTGATTGAGTGTCTAATTTGTGTTGAGCATTATTTGACCTTGAGATTCAACTTAGCTTCATTTCCTCATCTGTAACAGAGAGATAAAATATAATTTTGGGGGTTATTATGGAGATTAAAGCAGACGATCTAAAAAAAAGTTTAATATAGCAGGTACCACATAATAAACATAGAAACTATTATTGTAAACCATCTCTTTATATGGATGCATTTATAAAATCCATATAATTTATAAGATTTATGTATATATTTAGTTATTGTTAAACATACAACAGAACTGTTCCTAATCTTTTTACTTAGTCAGCATGCAAAAGTAAATTGAACTTGATTTCTTTTATAAAGACAAGCAAGAAAGTTCTCTTCTACATTCTTGGACTAGCCTCTCTGACAAGAGTCATACATAAGAATATTTTATGAATTTACTTAGGACAAAAAACATGTTATTTTTTCTCTCTCCATTTTTTTCACCTAGCACAATACTCGCAACCAAATTGGTGCTAAATAAAGTTTTTTTGACTCAAAACTTTAAACATCATAAAATTAATTTGTCTCTAATTCACTGATAATAAATGAAATTATATAGCAAATATACTAATTTTCCTGAGAAAGAAATTATCCATAGTTATAATTATGATAACTGAGTCTGATAACTAAAAGATTTGTAAAAGACCTCAAATAACTAGGTTAACATGTGTAGAAAGACAGATTAATGTGAAGACATAAACATCAAGATATAGCCTGCTGAAAAATATATTTAAGAGTAAAGACTCTTACAAGCCTCAAGGTAGAAAAAATAGCTTACATGTAAAAGAAGAAAAATCATGTAGATCTCAAATTTCTCCATGACACTTAATGTCACAAAATAATGGAACAAATTCCTTACAGAAGTTAAGGGCAAAAGGATGTAACTAAAGAATTTTATACCCAGCAAAGTTGTCATGAGAGACAATCTTTAAAAAATCAATGGTTTAGAAAATTTACTAATGAAAAAAAACTTTTGAAACAAGTATTCAAATATGAGCACAGTTCAAAAAGTTCATGGAAATATTTGTGTTATCTTTCAATTTTACTTTTCCATGTACTTTTTGAAGTACCCTTGTATGTTATTCATCCAACCAAGAAATGCATTAAAATACAGAATTCAAAAATGCAGATGATTTAGATTTAGAAGAAAATTAAGAGCTTTTATATATACTATATCTAAATAATTTATAATAAATATGGCTATAAAACATAAGGCAAAAACTCTTGCTATAGAAGATACAATTTATAATAAAATTCACCAATGATATAATATCAAAATTACAGATTCTATAAACAAAGGGTTACAACTCTTTATACACATAAGAATTCAGGTTAGTGGAATCACCAGCATCATCTTTTTTTCTATTTTTCCCCTTCTTTTTCTTTTTTCTTTTCCATATTTTCTATAAGTGAAATATTTTACCTATTTAAACAAAATACATATAATTAATAAATATAAATAATCAACTTATCCCATGTATTTTTATTTTTATATTAATTGTTAATATCTTTTATTAGGGGAGTTTGTATAATGTAGTATTTGAATGAATCTAATGCAAACCACTGCAAAGAATATATTTCAAATTTATCCTTGAAAGCAGCATCATTTCTAGCTATATTCCAGACTTATCTGGGCAATAAAATACTTTCATGTTGTGATGTTCTTTCCTCCTTCTGTGTTTTCTGATGTGTTCTCCATGGTTTAGTAAGAGTACTCCCAAGGCTCTAGTTCTCTCTAGACACAAGGCCAACTAACTTCTGCCATGTTCCAACCACTCACCTCCACTGGAAGTCATCTTTCTTCCTATGTGCAAGATATCAAATTGCACATAGATTGCTCCGTTCTATCCTACTTCATATGGTCTTGGAATCTTTCTTGTGCATCCTTGGACATCAATTGATGGGACCCATCCTCCCTTCACCCTCCCCACCTTCTCTGTCTTTTATGATCCTTTCCTAAGTTTGACAAAGTTTTAGTGCATTTCACATCATAGTCCCTTACCGTGGCCAAATTTACAGTTCTAATTATTATCCCAGTTGACCTGAGTTGTGGCTCATAGGTTGGTACCTAAGTCTCTTATGACTACTGTTTAGTACAGCATTTCTCTATCCTTCACAAATCCCTACTTCTTTTCCATAATCACAGTTAGCAGCAAAAATATTGGCTATTCTTTTTCAAACAATTCAAATTTATAGTAATTTTCCTTAGGGAGGAATAGAAAAATTTTAATAGGAATTTTTTTAAGAATCTTATCTTCATGTAGGATGTTTTGTGAAAGAAAAATTAGGACATCAGGCAAATACAGAAAGATAAAATCAATGAAAAAATTTTAAAATGATAAAATTTTAGTTTAAAATTTTAAACTAGGTGAGAGAATCAAGATGGCAAAATAAATGATCCCAAGCATCAATTTCCCCCACAGTTGACTAATTTGCAACTATTAAAAAGCAAAGACTGCCAAGCCGGGGCCACTAGAGCTCAGAGGAAGAGGAGGAAAGACCTACAGAGTTCATGAAAGCAGGAGAAGCCACGATGAGAGAAAGAAAGGACCACTCCAACCATTTTGAGCTCCAGCCACTTCAAGGCTGGCCCTGGTGAGCACACGGAACAAGAGTTGGCAAAAACCACAGCTGTGCTCTTTGTAGGAAGTTGCTTGGACACTTCAGGGGAGAGGAGGGCCTTGGTGGCCTCCAGGCCAGCAAGACCACTGACAGGGTTCCTATGGACCCACATAGGAGTGAGGGGCCACAGACAACTGAAAAAAGGAACCACTCAAAGGCCAGTGAGTCATTGCAAGGAACTGGCACACAGCTCACCCCAGGGGAAGTGTTTGGAATCCAGGCGGTAGGGGAGATGAGCCCACCAGGGGAACACTGGGGTACAGCATGGACAGCTGATCTGCTCTCCAATCAGCACAGGCCCACTCAGTGGAGATTGATCAGGAATATAGAACTGCAGGGGGTACAGTTTACTGAAAAGACACAGGCCCAGACCTGAGTTTCCACACAACCCAGGTGTACTAGACCTCACAAGACCTGGGAGTGCTGCAAAGGTCAACAATTAAAACCTGAGCTTCACAAAAAGTCTTCCCCAGAGAATCAGCAGCAAAGCAGCAATTTAGCTCAACCACAGGGCTCAAGTGCTGGTCCCCAGAGGAATTTCTCCCATTTTAGAAGTAAGCAAAGGACAACACGGAAGTGAAAGAAAACACAAAATACCCACAGATCACAGACAAAGTTCTGATATTAACCAGTAAAGGTCTAACGCGACTGAAGAACACCTATACAGACTAAAAGGGCCAGAAGTGCCCCAGGCTCCCAAGATGGGGTGGGGTGGCTCAAGGACCTCAGCCACATCCCCTGATGTCCATATCCAGCCCAGCAACAACAGAGCCACCACCTGAAGCCCACCAGGAAGTTGGAAGCCAAGGGCCTCAGCTATGTCCCCCCCATCTCACCCAGCTCAGTGACAACGAAGCCTCCATAGAAGTACCCTGGGGTCCCAACTCCCAAGCCAGGGTAGGGGGAGGCCAAGGGCTTCAGCAACGCTTCCCCATGTCCACATCCAGCCTAGTGATGATCACGCCACTGCAGGAAGCCCCTCGGGCCTCTGAGCTGAGATGGGGCAGCCAAGGGCTTCGGCTATGGCCCCCATTGTCCACATCTAGCCTGGAGACAACCATCCCACTGCTGGAAACCTCAAGTGCCCATGACCTGGAGTGGGGAGAACCCTGCAGGCCTCAGCCACACACCCCTGATATTAACATCCACCCCAGTGACAACTGAGGCACCTCTAGAAACCCTCCAGGCTCCCGAGCTGGGGTGGGGGGAGCCCGCAGGCTTTAGTCATGCCCCCCTGCCCAGTGAAGAGCTGGCCATGGGCCAGACCTACACTCCTACCTCCTCTTCCATTTCCCCATCCCCCTCCTACCTGCCCTTCCCACTGCGCCACAAAAACATCTTTGAATGTAAAATAATAATTATAATAAATTAATTAATTCAAATAAAAATTCCCTTCATAATACTAAGAAGATACAAATTTTTTTTTTATAATTAGCACTATTACCTAAAATTAACACTTGTGGACAGCTTTTGACCAGAAAATTAAGAAAATACTTTTTTTTACAACTCAATAGCAAAAAAACAAATGACCCAATTAAAAACTGGGCAAATGACTTGAATACACATTTCTCTAAAAAAGATACACTAATGGCTACCTTGTATATAAAAAAGATGTTTGACATCACTAATCATCAGGGAAATGTAGAGCAAAACCACCATGAGATATCACCTCACACCTATTAGAATGGTTATTATCAAACAAAAACAAAAACAAAATAAAAGATAGCAAATGTTGATGTGGAGAAAAGAGAACTCTTGTATACTGTTGGTAGAAATTCAAATTGGTGCAGCCACTGTGAAAAACAATATGGAGATTCCTCAAAAAATTAAAAATAGAACTACCATATCATCCAGCATTCCCACTTCTGGGTTTATATCCAAAAGAATTGAAATCAGCATTATTTACAATAGCTAAAACATGGAAGCAACCTAATTTTCTTTATCTTTTCATCTGTTGATAGACAATGCTCCCTCCATGTCCACATCCAGCCCAGCAATGACCACACCACTGCAGGAAGCCCCACAGGCCCCTGAGCTGGGGTGGGGCAGCCAAGGGCTTCAGCCATGCCCCCCCCTATTATCTGCATCTAGCCCAGAGATGACAAACCCACTGCTGGAAACCCCAGGTTTATAGCATAGATTGTGGTGATGGTTTCACGGGTATATCCTTGTCATCGAATTTAAGTCATATATGTTAAATACATACAGCTTTTTGTATGTCAATCAAAAAAAGAAATATTTTATCAGATATAAATATGAAACAGCAGGGTTGTGGACCACCTCTTAATAGCTATTTTATACTTTACCTCATGAAAAAAGGTGACGATCAATGGAAGGCCATCTTAGAATTTTTCTATCTGAGGACGTGTCGGAAGGAGCTCTTGCTCTGTCTGCTTCCTCAGTGCAAATATCAGAGCATGTAACAGCACTAAATGTGGTCACTGGCCCCTTTTCTTCACTATTGCTATCTTTTGTTAAGTTGTACATTGTGTTATTCTCTTTGATTTTCAACATCCCTCAGTCATGACATCTCCCAGAATGCAGCAGGGTAGTAATGACAGTAGACTGGTAGAGGCACTGTGAATGTGCGTTTAGAGGCAACTTGAAGATGGGCCAAGGAGTGTGTTTTTATCAGAATGATCAAAGGCTCTGAGATGGGTATAGCCATGGCATTTTTCAAGAAGCCTGGTGTGACTGGAACATAGAAAACAGCGAAAAAGAGGGAGGTGAGGTCAAAGACGTAGGCAGAGTAAGGAGTTTAGATTTTACCCCAGTTGTCAAATGTTGCCAAAGAGAGTGTAAGCATGGGGATAATGAGAACTTGTGAATGTTTTTGAAAGATCAGTCTGACTGCAGGATAGAAGATGGTCCACAAAGCACTAAAACTGAAGATAGGGAGACCATACAGAAGGCACAATCACAATAAATACCTTCAGTTAACGGGACTTTCTTTATCGTGATATGGTATTGCCCGTAGAAGAGGAAGCTGTGTCAGAACCACAGGTGGAGCTGGAGAAGCAGGCAGTGTGCACAGAGTGTAGGGTGTGATCGAAGGGGTTAGGTCGGTGGGGGAAAGGCACAACCAAGGTCTTGATAGGGCAACTAACTGGGCCACAACCTGAGCTAAGTCAGGGAGGTGTTAGAAAAGAAGAGCCGAAGATCAATGGATAAAAACAATTTTGCCCACTAGTGTCTCTTACGTAAACTCTGGTTTCATCTAGTGTATTATTTGGCTTTTGCTGCATAAAAAAACACTTCAATTCTTGATAGCTCAAAATAACAGTCATTTATTCTCACTCATGTGTTTGAAGGTTGGCTGGGGCTAGTTGATACAGGATGGGCTCAGCTGGGTTTAACTTTATGTTACAGACTCTCTCCCCCGGCCCCACAGGTTAGCTGAGAAATGTTCTTCATATAGCTATGACAGCAAAATAGAGGGACAGGCAGATACCTGAAGCTTTTTAGGGCCCAGACTGACCTAGAACATGTCACTTCTGCCCACTTTCCAGGGGCCAAAGCAAATGGTCAAGCCCAGTATCAGTAGGATGGAGGCATTTGCTTCACATCCAGAGGAAGGAACTGCAAAGTCAGATTGTGAAGGTTGTGGACAGGGCCAGCTTCATGCATGTGCACCTTGTACAGTCACACAGGATCCTGTGCTTAGAAAGGTCCCATGCTTGCTATTATGCTCTGCTGTTGTGGTCTTGACATTCTTAATACTTTTAGTAACAAGGGGATTCATGTTTTCAATTCACACTAGATCCTGCAAATAACATAGTAAGTCCTCAGGGTGGGGATAGGGAGGAGTGAAGAATCAAGACCAATAATGAAATGTACCACTGGGAGACACCAATCTTCTACAACACAACTTTAAGAGCACTACTATGTGCTCTCCTAGCCCATGATAACTCATTAAACCACTAACCCTTTATTCCATGAATGGATTAATATATTCACAAGGGCATAGTCCTCACAATCCAATCACCTCTTAAAGGCCCCACCTTTTAAATACCATAATCAGATATCCCACCCTCTTAACACTGTGACAATGGGGATCAAGTTTCCAACACATGAATTTGGGGGGACACACTGAAACTTGGCAGATGGTAACAGGGTTTTTGGTCTACGTATAAATGGTGATGCCATTTACTGAGATGGGGAACTGTAAGAAAAGGACATGTTGTGGAAGGATTAGTAAATTAAGCGGTTAGTATTGGACACAGTAAGTTTGATATTTTTAGATATGCAAGTGGAGAGGCGAGGTGGGTGGGGGAGAAGTTGGAGCTGGACATTCGCTTTAAATATCATCAGCACATAGATGGCAATTAAAGCCATGATACAGAATAAGATTATCAAAGAAGTGATTTGCATAGAGAACAGAAGATGTAGTGCCTCATAGTTGTACTTAAAAGAAGCAAAATTAGTAGAAAAATGAGAGCGAGCTGCTGACTAATGGAAGGGAAAACAGACTATCAGAGGAAATAGTCCTAGATTTCAGTTGTCAGTGACAAAAAAGAAAGTGGTGAGGGAACAAAAGTGGAAGTCTTTTGGAAGGATAATAGAAGTTTAAAAGCCAGGGAAGAGGACTGGCAGAAGAAAAAGAGAAAACAAGAAAATTCTAGACAAAATAAGTTGATCATAGTTAACCATGACATTCAGCCATCCAGTTAACTGTGAGGCTTTAAAAAAATTTTTTTTTTCCTGTAAATTGAAAATGTTACTCTCTCAAATATTACTCGTCTAAGAAATATAGGATAATATTTTAAAATAATGATTAAATCTGTTAACTCTTTAAAAGCAATTAAGATAAGATGGTTATAACACAAAGTTAGCTTTTAATTAGAATAAAAATGACTTCTTAATGATAATTTTTGCTGGCACGATTTCAAACACTATATTAGGTGATGATCATATGCTTTGTGACAGGATTATGGACTACATCATAAAACTTTCTGAAATGTATTACAATAATAAAGTTGTTGGGTACTTGAAACATCATATTCAAATTCCATATCTGTTTATGAACTAGCATGTGAAATTTTAGTGCTACTAAGTCACCTACTCAATCACTCATTCACTCCCACAATCACTCATTTGTTCACTCAAAGCAAGTTTGTTAGGTGCCTACTATGTGCCAGATACTTTGTTTTACTGTTTTCCTGAGAGCTGTTATCATAAGCAAAGTACCTTTGAAAACACCTCAACAAATAGCTGATGGACAGACATAATTATGATTACTATGACTTCTTTTTTTTAGTACAGCAAATAAATTTCACCAGATTAATGATATCAAGAAAAATTCTTCAAGTCAATTCAGAAGGAGATGGAAATGTAAGAAGGTCAGGGATACACTGGTAAGGAATCTGTACAGTAATAAATGATGTGGTCTTTTCCACAACATTCTGAAATAACTGGGACTATCAGTGCGAATCTTTCCTGAAGGAAATAGCTCTAAAAATAAGGTCGTTGAAGAGTGTAATGTGGTGGTTATAAGAGATTGAGGGACATATATAAAGGAAGAGATTGGAGAACATATATGAAGGGACAAACCTTTGTAAAAATTATGTTGATAGGCATTGAGTAGTACAAAATAGGAGGACTCAGCAAATAGAGAAGAAGCCTAAAATACATTTACTTTTCAATCACCTTTGACAGGTGTGTGCTGAAGACCCACTTTGTGAGCATTTTATGGGGCTTTCTTGGTAGCAAAAATGTCAGCCATTCAGCTCTTTATCCCTTTGCCAAACTCATAAAATATCATTCACTGTTCTAACATACCCCAATGAATATTCAATAAACACAAGATTGGGCTAAAAGGAAGCTATATATACAGAAAACCCCCTATTTATGCTATCACAATTTTGCTTTTTCTCATTTCCTGAGCCATGAAGTTGTCTATGTTGCTAATGTGCAGATTTTCTGCCATTTGCTATCATTTCTCAGAAACTGTTAAAACATAATCCCGTGTTTGCTGTGAAATTAGCCTTGAAAGGAAAGCTGCTGAAGAGTACATAGCACCTTCTTTAGTGGTACACACCTCCCCAATTCCTACCGCCTTCTTATGCAGATAGAAAAATATTATACTTATCTAGTCAGTGAATAAACAGACATTATTAAACACTTACTCTGAGCCAAGCACTGGGCTCGCTATTGAGATGCGAAGATGCTTGAGATAAGATACAAGCATGCCTCCTTGGGAAGGCTATCAAAGGGTGTTGAGCGAAGGAGGATTGCACCAACTTAGCTGTGAAAGGCTCACTCTCACTGCTGAGTGAAGAACAGTCTGGGAGGCACAGGGTAGTGCGCAAGAGTGAGGACAGAGAACCCTGTCAGTAGGCTATTGTGGCAGTCCAGAGTTAGGACAGTGGCTTGTGCTAGAGCTTTAACTAGAAGATTTTGGGAAGTAGTTAGATTTGAACTATACTTTAGAGGTGGGATCTACTTCAGCACGGAGTCAAGGATGGTGTATTAGTGTATCATTTTCTGTTGCTCATAATGGAATACTTGAAATTGGGTAATTTATAAAGAAAACAAAATTTATTTCTTACAGTTTTAGAGGCTGGGAAGTCCAAGATCCAGGGGGCACATCTGGTGGGCCTTCTTCTTGGTGGAAACTCTCTACAGAGTCCCATGGCAACACAGGCAGTCATATGGCAAGAATGGGAAGAACCCAAGTGCACGCTCCTTTTAAAGCCACCAGTATATGCCCATGATAACTCATTAAACCACTAACCCTTTATTCCATGAATGGATTAATATATTCACAAGGGCATAGTCCTCACAATCCAATCACCTCTTAAAGGCCCCACCTTTTAAATACCATAATCAGATTTCCCATCCTCTTAACACTGTAACAATGGGGATCAAGCTTCCAACACATGAATTTTGGGGGGATGCATTGAAACTTAGCAGATGGTAACAGGGTTTTTGGTCTACGTATAAATGGTGATGCCATTTACTGAGATGGGGAACTGTAAGAAAAGGACATGTTGTGGAGGGATTAGCAAATTAAGCGGCTAGTATTGGACACAGTAAGTTTGATATTTTTAGATATGCAAGTGGAGAGGCTAGGTGGGTGGGGGAGAAGTTGGAGCTGGACATTCGCTTTAAATATCATCAGCACATAGATGGCAATTAAAGCCATGATACAGAATAAGATTATCAAAGAAGTGATTTGCATAAAGAGAAGATGTAGTGGTGAGATCTCTCACTTCCCCATGGTAACTTAGCTCACACCCAACACTCTCAGCTTCACCCTGGAGTTCTGTGATCTTGACTGCTGGTCTCTTCCTGGAACACACAAAGGATTCCAATTCTTTTGGCACAGATGCTACCAGCACTATGCTAGTCTCAGAGTGTGGGTGTCCTGCCCCTCCTTTTGCTGGCCCTTTCTGAGCATGCAGACAACCCCCTTCTTTATTCTCTGAGCTTAGGGCACCAGTAACACAGAGGGGTTGTGTGTTAAGAAAATCAACAGAAACAGGTGCCCATCATAAGGAAATTATGTTATAGAGAGGGGAACTTATAAATCAGTATTCAATATCATTGTTTCCAAAGTACATGAACTCACCTGAACCATATGGAGACCCTTCCTCCCTCCCAAATAGATATGTTCTCTGCTATCTACACTCAGCCCCACCTGGGATTACTTCTGTCTTTTCTTCTCTAGTTCCCAGCTACCCTAACCTTGCTCTTTCCCCACTCCCAAGAAGGCTACTTTGAAAAATTTTTATCACATCGTTTAGCTTTGCTTTTTCTTAATTTCCCCATTCCACACTGACTTTTGGCCCTACAGCATATTAAAAAGTTCCAGTAAAATATTTTCCCAAATAAAAGAGCAGTTTTTTTCCTAAGATAAATTCTATTAGCCCTCAGAATGTGAAAAATACTGCAGCTTTTTTTAAATGACATCTTCCCTTTCTTTTGTCTAATTACATTCATGTTACATATGAATTACATATTACACATTTAAGGGAATTCCTAAATTTATACCTGTTAGTGTTCAGATCTGATACTTGAAAAAATTTTGCCAGTTGCCTGGGATAAATCAATTTTATAAAAATGTTTAAAATATTTCAGTTTAAAATAAGGCAATTTATTTTATTTTTCAATTTATATTTTCTTCCTATTATTATTAGTTTCTCCCTTTCACTGCAAAAGTAAAGTAGAAATAATTGACTGAGCTATGGAAACAGGAAATTGCTTGGAAGCCAACAACAGAATTTTGGAAAAAGCCCAGCTTTGGGATCAGCCAGGCAGATCAATGTCTGATCTCAGATCTTCTAGTTTCTAGCATCTCTGAGATGCTTATCCGATTGATCCTCAGTTCCTCATCTGCAAAATAATGACTATTATTTTAAAGGGTTTGTCTGAGGATAAAGAAAATATTTGTAAATATCTGCTATATAATAGGCCTTAAATCCTGATCATTATATGAGATTTTCAGTCTCTGCTTTTTGTTGGGCCTATAGAAGATGGTCTATCCACTGGGCTAGTTGGGTGGAGCCACAGACCTTTTATCTAAACCTTGCCCCTGGAAATGCAGGAGAATGTTCCCTGGGCTGCCCATCTCACTTGTCAGCTATTACACTTGACTCCCATCTGCCATGTCAAAGTCACAAGGCCCCTGCTCTTGGCAGTGAGCCCCACCCTGTCAGCAATTGCTGACAGGTGAGACCCACTGGCTCAAGATCAGAAAGCTTGTTTGCATGGCAAAAGGACCCACCTCACCTGTCAGCTGTCACAGGCATTCTTTTTACATTACTCCACACCAGGAAAGGTTATATCTTGTTCAGGGGAAAAACAGTCTAGAGTTATGAAGTACAAATTAAGTGATGCCTATGTGTTTATTAGACCGTATGTGGGTTTTCTTAGAACTGGTTTGCTTTTGATGAGTACTTTTAGAAATGGCTTTTTCCATGACACTTTAGAGTCACACCTAAAAGTTGTGAGGCTGCTGGTCAGCTGAAAAAGTGGGGTCTGTTGCTGAAGAGATCCCAAATTCATCAGCAGATTTCACCTGTCAGGTGACAGGCCAGGTTCAGGGTAAGGCTGTCGTGGTAACAGGGTGAGCGCCACCTGTCAGCTGGGCTTCCAGCCAGTCTTTCTGAGCTTAGAGACCTAGTTTCAAGCATAAAAAACTGAGCTGCATAAAATCATTGGTCTCCCTGAGCAGCCAATTGTAAGAAAGAATCTTTTAATGAACAGTAAATAATGTTAAGGAAACGCACCTTGGCCCATCATCACCCCATAAGCGAAGCGTAAGCACCATTTTAATTATATTCAGACTGTAGGCTGTAAGAAATGTGTCAGTTGCATCTCTTCCACTACTGAGATGTAGTCCTTCACTGAGGCATCCTTACACAAACACACACACACACACACACACACACACACACACACACACACACACAGACAAAAGAAACACGTGCATTTACACACTTAAGCAAACACACAAAAACACAATTTTTTTTCTTATTTATGATCAAAAACATCTGCCCTCACAGAAAAGATCCTTCAAATACTGGCTACCTAAAATTAGAAATTTCAAATTCCTACCTAAAATTAGGAATAAAATAAAAATCATAAGATGTTGGACTAAAACAGCAAAAAAAAAAAAAAACAAAAAGAAGAAAAGAAGAAAAATAGTAGCAACTTTAAAATACATTATTTTTATTATAATAGTAATTCATGGCTAACATTAAAAAATTGTAGTAATATAAAGGGGACCATTGGCATAATCCTCTTCCCCCAGCATTTCCAGAGCTATCTGTGACATTGCTTTCTAGCATGCATGTATTTAACCATTGATTTCTTGCCCCATTGGGACTGAGCCTCCACCAGAGTTTGCTGTTTGTCTGGCTCACCATAATTTCTCCAGTGTTGAGCTCAGTGACTGGCACAAGTAGTCATTCAATACATTTGTGGAATACTTACAGCTCTTCATTGAGAGTTGTTCCTCCTTTGGCACTGGATCATCTAGAACCTGAAATGTAGAATTCTTCCCAATCAAGAACCCTAACTGCTTGTACTTTAGTCTCACTAGTAAATTCTGTCATATGTTGGCTGCCATCCAGTTTCCACCAAACAGACAGTTAAGATAATTCATATTTTTAAAACAGTATCTAAAGCAGTGTTTTCTAACTTGAGTTATTCAAAAGACTGGCAAACTTTCAAAAATTTTTACAACAAACACTACAATTTAGGGAATAAGGAGTGAAGTAAACAAGTTACTGAAGATGGGGTTAAGGGGGGAGATGACCATTGGTGGAAAGTTTTCTTGCTGGAGTTGGGTTTGTGGTCAGGAAATAGGTTTGAGTAAACTGTTCCTACTATAGACAGTACAGATTCTAGATAAGTTGTGAGATGGATCACAGGTAATCCATTGTTAGTAAGAAATAAATGGAGTATGTGAACACATTTCATATCAATTAAAGAAGATTGGAGGTCAATAACATCCCTTTTGCTCACACATATTTTTAAATTCTTTCTTATAAATTAGAGAAAGACGGGACATTTCAGCGATCCACCTACGTGAGCATTTCTATCTCAATAAAGATGTGTCACTCTTGTTGAAAGCATCCTTCATGTGCACTGCTCCAAAAAGTGGTAAAGGATTCCTGGTCTTAAAAAAATATTTTACATTGTATTCTCTGATCTATACGTACCTTTATCAGACTAGGACAGCAGAGGGAAATGATGTGAATTACATTAGTTTTCCTCGGTAAGATGTTTTTGCTTTTATATAAGATAATAAAAATACTGTTGTCTTTAAAAAATACATTCATTTTAGATTGAATATTTTTTATGATTCTATTTTGTCGTCTTTATTGGTTTATTACCTATAACTATTTACTTCATTATTTTAGGGTTTACGGTATACTTCTTTCCTTATCATTCCACCTTCACGTGATACTATTAACACTTTACAAATAGCATAAGAACCTTATGACAGTTTACTTCCATTTCTTCCTTCCTGGACTTTGTGCTACTGTTATCATATATTTTAGTTGTACATGTGTTGTATAATCCCTGTACACTGCTTTTATTTTTGTTTCGCCAATTTTATGTTAGAGATTTAAATAATGAGAAAATAATCTTATATTATAACCTAAATAGTCATCATTTCTGGTGTTTTTCTTTCCTTTGTGTAGCTCTATATTTACTTCTGGTATCGTTTTCCATCACCTGAATGACCTCCTGTAACATTTCTCACAGTATGGGTTTGCTGGTGACAAAGTGTTTCTGTGTTTGTATGTCTGAAAGTCTTTATTTCACTTTCATTTTTTGAAAGATATTTTCACTGGGTAGAGAATTCTAGGTTAAGTATAGTTTTGTTTTATTTTATGTTGTTCCTTTTTGTTCATTGAAGATGTATCTCTGCTGTCTTCTCGCTTGCCTTGTTTGTGATGAAAAATCTGCCATTACCTTTATCTTTTTCCCTGACTTTTCTCAGGATATTTTTTCTTTAAAACAATCTTCGTACTGGTTTTAAACAATTTGACTATGGTAGGCTGTGGTATAATCTTCTTCATTTCTTTGTTGAGTTTCTTAGATCTGTGGATTTATAATTTTTAGAACATTCGGAGATTTTTAACCATTATTTCTTGAACCCTTTTTTTTATTGCCCTTTCTCTTAGAAACTTTATAATAAACAATGATATGTTTGTTAGGCCATTTGAAGATGCAACAAGGCTCCTTGATGCTATATTCATATATTTCACTTTTCTTTCTTTCTGTGTGGTTTCTATTGAAATGTTCTCAAATTCACTAATCTTTTCCTCATCAATATCTAACCTGCTGTTAATGTCATCTGGTGTATTTTTTCACCTCACACATTATAATTTTAACCACTGGAAGAAGACTTTGGGTCCTTTATATATCATCCACATCTCAGCTTAACATGTTGATCCTACCTCTAGTTTTTTGAAAATGTGGAATACTGGTATAAGTTTTAGTAACTTTCTCTGCTAATTGCAAGATCTCTGTCAAGTCTCAGTCAATTTTGATTAGCTTCTCTCCTCATTACAAGTTGTATTTTCCTGCTTCTTTGTATGGCTGGTAGTTTATTGGATTCTATGCTGAATAAATTTGTATTGAAACAAATATTCTTGAGCTTTATTCTGGGACAAGTGAAATTACCTGGAAATAGTATGTTTATTTGAGTCTCACTTTTAAGATTTGTTACATCGGACCAAAGCATTTTTTTTTTCTTTTTCCTTAGTCTAATCATTTACTTTATTTTATTTTTATTGAAACATAATTGAGAATTCATGTTTGTGGGATACAGAGTTGATTATCAATACTTGTATACAGTACATGATGATCACATCTGGATAATTAAGATATTCCTCATTGCACAACATAATCATTCTTTGTGTCCATTAGCCAATTTCTCACTAACCCTTTCCCCTTTTCCCACCTCTAGCAGCCTGAGTTCTGATCTCTCCTTCTGAAAGTTCAATATATTACTGTAATTGTTCTCTCTTGCCTATTATAAATAGAGCTCGGATAAACATGGGATGATTTCCATTCCTTTGGGTATATACCCAGCAGTGGGACTGCTGGATCGTATGGCAGTTCTATCTGTAGCTGTTTGAGGAATCTCCACACTGTTTTGCATAATGGCTAAACTTATCAACAGTCCCATCAACAGCGTGGGAGGGATCTCCTTTCTCCATGTCCTCACCAGCATTTGTTATTCTCTGTCTTTTTGATAATAGCCAGTCTAACTAAGGTGAGATAATATCTCATTGCAGTTTTGACTTACATTTCCCTCATGATTAGTGATGTGGAGCATTTTTTCATGTAACCGTTGGCCATTTGTATGTCTTTTTTTGAGAAATGTCTATTCAGTCCCTTTGCCCATTTTTTAATAGGATTATTTGTTTCTGTGCTGTTAAGTTTTTTGAATTCCTTGTCTATTCTGGATATTAATCCCTTGTTGGATGGATAGTTTGCAAATATTTTCTCCAATTGTATAGGTTGTCTTTTCACTCTGTTGATTGTTTCCTTTGCTGTGAAAAAGATTTTAAGTTTGAAATAATCCCTTTTGTTTATTTATTATTTTTTTTTTTTTTTGGACTACACTTTTGAGGTCTTATTCATAGTCTTTTCCCAGTCCTACATCTTGAAGTGTTCCCCCTTTGTTTTCTATAGCAGTTTTAACATTCTTCATGTTAAACACTCTCCACAAATTAGGTGTATAAGGAAAGTATCTCAACACAATAAAAGCCATATATGACAAACTCACTGCCAATATCATCCTGAAATGGGAAAAACTGAAAGCTTTTTCTTTAAGAATAGGAACAACACAAGGATACCTACTATCACCACTCCTATTTAACGAAGTATTGAAACCACTGGCCAGAGCAATCAGGCAAGGGAAAGAAATAAAGGGTGTCCAAATTGGAAAAGAAATGATCCTATACATAGAATTCCTAAAGACTCTACCAAAAAACTCTTAGAGCTGACAAATAAATTCAGTAAAGTTGCAAGATACAAATCAATATGTAAAAATCAGTAGCATAATAATGAACTAAAAAAAAAATCAATAAGAAACTAGTAGTAAAAGAAACCAAGAAAGCAAGCCCATTTACAATAGTCATCAAAAAAATGAAATACCTAGGAATAAATTTAACCAAGGAGGTAAAACATCTCTATAATCAGAAGTACAAATCATTGCTGAAAGAAAGTAAAGAGGACATAAAAAGATGGAAAGACATTCCACGTTGGGTCTTAAGAATTAATATTGTGAAAATGTCCATAATTACCCAAAGCAAACTACAGATTTAATGCAACCCCACCATAATACCAATGACATTCTGCACAGAAATGTCATTTCTTTTGTTGTTCACATGGAACAACAAAGACCATGAACAGCCAAAGCAATCATGAGCAAATAAAAAAAAAACAATGCTGGAGACATTATACTACCTGACTTCAAGTTATACGACAAAGCTGTAGTAACCAAAACAGCATGGTACTGACATAAAAAGACACAAGGACAAATGGAACAGAGGAGAACCCAGAAATCAATCCACATACTTACAGGCAATTGATCTTCAACAAAGGCACCAAGAACATACATTGGGCAAAGGACAGCCTCCTCAATAAATGATTCTGGGAAGACTGGACATCTATATGTAGAAGAATAAAACTAGACCCATACCTGTCATCATATACAAAAATCAATTTTAAATGGACTGAAGACTTAAATATGGGACCAAAGCAGTTTTTAGTGTAGTCTGCTGAAAACAAAACAAAACATCATTCCTCTACTCAATGACTTATAAAAAAGAGTTTTTCTAGTCTGCCGCTGGGAATAAGCACTATTTCTTGCCCTGTGTGAGTTCCCTTTACTGTTCCCACTAATACTTTCAAGTGGTTCTTTCTCCAGCTTTGGGTTGTTTCCTCACACTGATGCACTGATCAGTATTCAGCTGAATACTTGCAGAGAACTCTAAAGATCTCTGGAGTTTTCTCTTTATGCAGCTCTCCTCTGTTTGGTACTCTATCCTGAAAACTCCAGCTGCCTTGTCTCCCAGAAATCTCAGTTCTGTCTCCACAATTCAGGGAGTCTGCAGGGCTTCATCTGGGTTTCCTCTCCTTGTGCTGTGGCCTTAAATTTCTCTCAAGGCACAAGCTAGGACAACTATGAAATTCATTTCATCATTTCTCATCTCTCATGGAATACTATCCTTAGCTGCCTGAAAGCCAGTGTCTTAAAACCATTGTTTCATACATTTGGTCTCAGTTTGTTTGTTTGTTTTTTATTTTTTTTTTTGGTAGTTTGAGTCAGTATGATAAATCTGGTCTCTGTTACCCCATTATGGTCAGAAGCACACTTCTGACTAATCTAAATACATTCACTATCTAAATAATAATAATATTTAAATTAAATTTTTATCCTTCCCATGAAGGGAATTATATCATCTCAATAAAAATCATCTAAACACAATAATTTAAGTATTAATTGTTTGATTTGTGCCTTGAAATATTTATTTTCCTTTTAATGCACTTTTCTAGCTTTCTGAAAAATTGGAGTGATGTCTGGATCTACATGAAATAACATTATTTCCCTCTGGAAAGCTCCTAGTTACTTGAAGAAGAGCTTGTGGAATCTATTTGCAGGTTTCTGTAGCTAGTATGTGTAGATTTTAGATGTTGTCTAAGTCACTGGGTGTTTGGTATTGGGAACAACTGGTTTCATTCTGAAATGCTTTTATGTCATAGGAAGTTTCCCTAAGAAATAACAATAGAGTGGGCCTCAATATATGTGGCAACTTGGACTTAAAAAAAATATTGTAGAAAACTCTTTTCACAATTATTAATTGTGTTAATGACTTTTACTCCTTTGTTCAATTCCCTGGTAGTTCTTTTGGCAAGCACTTATTTAATTTTTCAAGACCCAGATTACATAATTTTTTTCTCACAAGTCTTCTGGACAGATGTCAATCCTACTTTTTGTTGCTCTCATAAAATTTGTTAATCCACCACTTTAGCACCCAGGGCTGTGTGGTGATTATTTATTGTCAAGTGTCTTTCTACCAATAAGACTATGTACCCTTTCAGGGCCCTTTTGTTCATATTTATATTGGTACTTCACATCCACTCTCACTACATAGAGGTGATAAATATTTATTAAACTGAATAACATAAGTAGGACACTCAGGAATGGGGATAAGGAAACAATGGTAATAAGAACCAACTAATACGCAGTGGTGGAAAGTAATGTTGGGTAAGCAGCGTGAGGTCAGAATGAGAAGGATGAGGAAAGTTAGTAAGAGCACAAATACTTAAGGAGAAATAGCTAGTAATTGAAGATTCTTGATAAGGAAGACCAAATAAGTTGTACAAAAAAATGTTGAGTGTTTTTACTTCCAATAAAAGTACAAATTAGATCATTTAAAAAATGTATCATATTATCAATATTTTTAATACTACTCGAAGCAAAGTACAAAATAAACAAATATTTTACAATACCCCCCCCCCCACATTTCCTTCTCATGTATCTTAAGGGTATTTTTAAAATACTGTGAAGCTATTTTTAAAACTACCTGCATAATTTTTCAGTATTTGCACTGAATACTGAAATTCTTTCAGAAACACTTAACAGTTTATCATCATCATAAAACTTTCTAAGAAACAGTATCTTCATCTTAGGTCTCTGGTAATCAATCTAAAAATTTTTGAAATAGTATCTAGTCACCTGAGGAGAGAGAAAATTTGATAACGGACAGAGTGAATGTCTTAAAATATTCAAAATGCCAAATCAGATTATTGAGATAAAGAGATTAGCACATAAATTTTTAGGTGACCCTAATTCAAAAATAATTATTTCAAAAATTCCTCTAATTTATTTGAGTTAAATCTAACATACAAAAATAAAATCCAGTGTAATACAAAACTAAAAGGAAGCTGCTAATTTGGGCACACCATTCAAATGATGTGTTATTTGGTTCTGAAGACACTTGTTAGAGCCTCTTGCTTCAGCTCTAGACCTTCCATTCCTGCTGCCTCTGAGACTGTCTCAATGGAATCTCTGTACTATTTTACATTAAATATGTGTAACGTGTAACTCAGATCACTCCCTTCCTTCCTTCCTTCCTCTTTTCCTTTTTTCCTTCCAGTTTACACACATTGCCTCACTATTGTGTGCTAAGGACGTGGAGATCAAGAATCTTTGTTCACGGAGAGGAAATATAGGCAGATAAAGTAAATTTTGTGCAATAAGTTGGATTAAAATGTCAACATGAAAGTTATTCTCCGTTCATCTCCCCTTCCTCCTTCATCCATCCTTCTCCTTGTACCACGGAAGGCCAGCAGATCCCTGAGGACTAGTTTCCCAGACCTCCTTTCCAGCTGACTTCCAGGCAGTTCCTTCCAGTGAAAAGCTGCTCGGGGGCATGTCTCCAGCAGCCTTTCTCCTCTTGCCCATTCATCCCTAGAGTTTATGATGGCTATTCATTATTTCTAGTCTCTGGATGTATTAACAGTCTCTGCTTATTCTTTTGTGAGCAAAGTAGTTTCCTTACTTGAACTATCTAGAATGCTTTCTCCAAGTCCCTGCCTGATATAAAATGTAGTAGGGGCATAAGAGAAAGTTGTTATCTCTGTCTGGGGAAGTTAGGGAAGGAGTATATTTTTACATTGATTCTTAAAAGGTAAGTAATTATTTTCCAAGCATACTGGCAGGAGGAGGGAATTACAGATAGAGGAGACAGTTCCTACAAAGGAGCAAAGTATGTGACATCATGGCCTGATCATGGCTTTGATTATAAATGGCTGAATATCTCCGAGCATAAACTGCAAGGCACTAGTAACCAAGGGTCAAAGTCTTGAAGTTCATTTAGCTAATTCCCTCTAAATCTGCTGTTTTGCATTATTTGTCAAGTCTGGTAAAATTTCTTCTCTCTAAACATACTGAGAACAAGACCTATCATTTATTTGCCAGCGATTATGAGTCATAAACTGTTCTAGCTCTGTTTGTTGAGCAACCGCTATGTAGTATGCTGAGGTGGGCAAGCCCAGGATGGAGAAGGTGAACAACTCTTTAAAAGAACATCGAAGCATAATATTGCAAATGGAGTGCTCATATTATCTGCTATAAGTAATGGAAAAGACAGTGCAATCTTTAAAACAAAAATGTTAGATAATAAAGTGAAGCAGTAGACTTTGAATACTAGAAAGGGCATTAGGGATTATCTGATGACCTGAGTCCTCCTTATCACGTCCTCGCCATGTGCATATTCCCAAGATATACTAATACTCAGTAACAGAGAATTAACAATCTTCCAGAGTTCTTTTATCCTACCTTTGCACAATTCTGTTAATAAGACAGTTGTTCTTTAGGTTAAGCTAAAATATAGCTCCTTATTCTGTCTATTAGAAAAGCATTCCAAAAATTCATTCCGTATTATTCTAACATTACACATGCTGCCTGGAAAAAGATTTCTGACAACTATGAAAAGCACTTCAGAGTACCTACCTCATTTAAAAAATTCTGCAGTAAGTAAATCTATTAATTTTTATTTGATACAAAGTATTGCAAATATATTTAACCACAAAATATTTCTTTATTGTTATATTATTATATCACTTATTAACATTGTAGGAACTAGTTGTGTTTGTCTTGGTCCTCTAGAAGACAAAGGCTGAGGCAAGGGTAAAGTGGGGATATTATATTTAGGTGGTACAAGCCCACAACTAGTGAATGAAAGAGGACATGGAGCAGATGTAAGTATGAGGCATTGACTATTACTTCAAAACAGACTAGGAGACACAGCAGAATGCTCAATGCTCAACAGCGTCTTTACTCAAAATGGGGTCATTCACACAAGAGAAAAAGAAGGGGGAATTTATCTATTATCTTCACACCTTCTTTTGCCATTGGTCAAAGATCACTGCCTGCAGAACTAATCCCCACCTACCTTCAGGTTTCAATAGCTGTCCTTCAGTGGCCACTGAGGCAGCCAGAGTCCAAGTTCCACATTTCAATCCTAAAGTGGAGAAGCTGAGTCCCCAAGAGCAGACCAAACCTGTGGGATATGAGGGCCATTCAGACCCCAGGCTTCAACCCAGACTCCAGCCAGCTTTGTAGCTTAACGAGTTGGGAGTAACTGCTGTGCTGTGGAGTTGAGTGGCACCTTAAGGAGAAAGTGAAATTGAGTGACTCAAAGAAGTCACAACATGCCACCTTAGGGACATGCAGGATTTGAACTCTTCTTTCACAAATTAATTCATTAAATATTATTGGGTTCATGACATCCTGAGGACTTTTAAAGTTTATATTCTCAATCCCGAAGACTGATTCCCTTTGTCTGCCTCTCCTTTGGCTGCTCTTCTATGTATTTCTAGTCTATTAAAAAGGATACTCTGACCTCAAACCACGCCTCAGTGTCTGACTGGATTGTTCCGTGTTCTAGATAAAGAAGTACTTCAGTTCATGCTGCCAGAGACTGCACTGCTTTTTATGGCTGACCCATCACACTCTGCTTTGTCAAACCTCCAAGTTGTTTCTTCTCTTATACTACCGCTAACCCTCCCTGCATTTGAAGAGTTGAGATTTTCATTATTGAAGAGTAGCACTTGAAATTTACCTTTTTAAAATGTAGTCTAGCAATACTGAGTTCATTGCTTCAATAAACTGGTTTAGCCCAGTATCTTAAACAGATAACCGTTCATATTTAGGTTGCTTACCCATTTGCAAAATATGCTGTCCAACTCTTCATTACCTAGTATGCACCTGAAATTTCCCTTTGGGCTTGCACTAATCCTCTAGTCCAGAAATCTCCAAACATTTTTGAATTCTCATCCCCATAATAAAAAATAATTGAATAATTAAAAGAATTGTATGTGTGTATAAATTATATACATTACTGGAGTATTACATTAAGAGACCTTCCAAAAGGCTTCTAAATATTTATTATCACCTTTAACAAAATTTTGTGTACTACTGGGATGAGTTCAAAATAACTTTAAATATCAAGGAAAAAAAGAGGCTTGCTTTATGGTTCGGATGCCTAGATTTTAAATGTTTTGCTAATTATTACTTTATATTATCATTAGTACCTCAAGACAAAGTGAGGCTCATTAATTAAATATAGTAAATGAAAATCTATATATCAGATACTCTTTAATATTTTCTAAATTTTAGGCCAACTTCTTTTGGGATCTGATTCGATTATCATTATTTTCCCCTTGAATATGGCTGACAAAGACTCTGAAACTACAGCTCTGTCATTTTTGTTGCTGATATACACTTGTGTTTATGCTGTCAGTGCTATCTTCAATTTTGTATTTCTGTATAAGAATCTTTATAAGCCACTTATCTGTTTTTTTAAAATGTTCATTTACTTAGAACCAGATAATATATTCTCTAAATCCACTTAATGAGGCACGTATCAACTCAACACATTGCAATACCCTGAAAGCAAATAAGAGAGTGCTGTAAACCTGGCAGCATTGGGGAGGACCTCTGTACATTCTATATGATCAATGACTGCCTGATATAAAAAACTGATACAGGTGTTGTTTTTGAGTCCCATATTGAATTTTAATAAAGTTTATTATCCTCATCATTTTAATACAAATACAAATATGACTTTTAACATTTTCTTTCTACATGCAATGGATCATCTTGTACAACCCATTTTGATGACCACTGTTCTAAATCATATGGTTAATTGGGGGCAACTCATTTACCTCTCTGCCTCTCAGTAACCTCCTGGGAAAGATATAGTCACTCCTGATATAGTTTGTGTTCCCAATTACACATTCCTTCAACACCTAATGGTAAAGAGTAGAACAGGGAGCTAAGTGGAAATAAAGGCATCAGCTTATTTACTTCCAAAGTGTAAGGATCCATGATAAAGATGAAATGGAGGATGTGACTGATACCTGAGATCAGTATGGCTGTGTCCTACCCTTCCCTTCTCCCAAATCTAGACCTCAGCAGCTGGCTGTGGAGAAGAGTAGGATCTGCAAAGCAGCCTGATAGTACTTGGCCCCTGTGTGTCTGTCAGCCTCACACAACTGTCAGTGGTGCTCACTGACTGCTGCTCAAGGGGGAAGGCACCAGAGAGCACAAGAGTGTACCATGGGTTCTCGAATTTGCAGTGGTGCTGCAAGGGCAGAGGGCACTGGGGAAGTGCTGCATTTTTCTCACTCATCTAAGACACAAGCAGCTCAAGAGAGCCAAGAGAAGTCTCTCTCCCACTGCTGAGGGGCAACTGTGTGAGGGATGTGTGGGATGCGACCCACTGGCTGCAAGGCTTTCACCATTGACATTACTTCCTCTTCCTCCCTTAGCGGAGCAAGACTGGAGCAGAGAAAATAAAGGCAGAAATGTTCCCTTCAAAACTCCCAGAACCAGGAAAGAATTTGAAAAGCAACTTCTATGAAAATGTAAAGATAGAGGATAAAGATTCCTTTCTTAAAAACCTACCTGGGGGCCGAGCCCGTGGCGCACTTGGTAGAGTGCTGCTGACCGGTGCACTCACTGGCTGAGTGCCGGTCACGAAAAAACGACAAAAAAAAAAAAAAAAAAAAAAAAAAAAAACGTACCTGGAAGGACTGGTAAAATGATTAAATTAAGTATACATGGAAAGCTCCTAAACATGATCATACACTTAATAGGTGTTCCATAAAATTATTTTAAAAGTAATAATAGTCCTTGAACTAATTGTCTGCACTATCATGGGAAGAAGTTTCCAGTAATTACTAATAACGACTAATTTTTCAACAAGTACTGTAGTCATTCCTTACGTGTTATTGCTATTATTAAGCACCTAACAAGGTTTGTTGGCATAGAACAATGCATTGCCTTGAATTGAGAACAGGCGGTAATTCAATAGAAAAATTTATAGGCAGTGTAGAACCTCTTAAATTGAATTAGGTTCTTAAATATAATACTTATAGTACCCTTGATGTAAGCTTTTTTAAAGCATTAGGGGAATCAAACAAACAAGGTCTATATTTTTGCATAGGGTGTTTTATGTTCAATGCTGCAATATTTATGTTTGGCACTATTCACTCCATGGGAAAATATAGGCTGTGTGTCTTTTATTTGCTTGATAGTTCAGACTTACTGATACCCAAGGGCTTACTACACCCACAGATTTTGTCACAATACTTACATTCTGAAAGTGATTTTTACCATTCAAAAGCAAGCCAAGTCTAATTTCGTAATTGTTATATACTGTAAGATGTTATTATTTAGTATGCAAAGTACCTAGATCTATCATCAGTGAAAGTGACATAACATAATCTATGTTACACAGTAAAATGGCTTGCCAGGATTTGTTTCATTTTCAACTCACGGCCAATTTGAAGTCTTTTTTTCTGCTTTCATAGCAAGTTATTAAATTCACTATCAAAGCAATCAAGAACACGTAAGTCAGTTCCTCTATACCTATTTAGAATAAATGGATTCTGACTTTATCATTTCAATAAATGTTTTGCCCATGGACTATTTAAATATTCCGTTTCTTGAGGAATTCTGATAGGTCAGGTCTTGAAATAGCAATAGTAGCAGTCAACTCAGCAATATTCTTACTTCCAAGGACTACATAACATACTAATTTCACTCTCAGAAATGGCAGAAGACAAGATCCAGTGATGCTTATTAGTTGAGAAGTTGGGAATGGTTGAGAAACTGTTATACAGATGAGATTGCTGTGGTCAGTGATCTATTGACCAAAAGCTTGAGTCTGAACAATGAAGCAGTATGGTGACTATACAAAGCTCAAGGCTTTCCAAAAGGAAAAACATGTATTACAGAGCGTACTCTTTCTTATTCAGACTATTTGCTCTACCTATGTACTATGCCAGATTAGAAATATTTACATCATCAAAATAAAGACACAATCAACAATATCAATAATAGTGTCTATCAATGAGTATCTACTATGTGTCAGGAGCTTTACAGAATCACCTAAATGCTTTTACACATGGAGAAACTGAAGTTTGGAGAGGTTAAGTATTTTAAGCAAGATCATGTACTAAATAGGTCAGGGAGCAGGGACTCCAGCCAATCCAAAACCCACACTTTTTCCACTGTATTGTTAACATGTAAGAGATGAGAAAAACTCATCAAACTGATCGTTTGTGTTTAATTTATACAGAAAATCTAATCTATTTAGATTCTGGTCCACTGCCATTCACCAACAATATTTCCATAGGGAGGAAATACACTAATTTTAGTTCAATCATGTTTACTGAAAGGCATGGGTTTATGATTATAAATACCTCTGTGATTCAAAAAGGCAACCATGCTTTCATTTTACCAGTCCGTCAAGTTGACTGTTTGCTTCAGAATAAAACACTACTAAATAAAGTGTTGCAAGTGAATGTAAACTTTATAACAAAGAAATGGAATTAGCATTCATGCACGAGGTCTTCTCCAAGAATTTGTTTTCTCAATCCTAAAAGAACTTTATGGAAACGGAGTGTATATTAGTTCTATTTTATAGATGAGGAATTAAAAGCTCACAAAGAAATCAATTACCAAAGAACACAGAGAATGTCAGTAGTCAAGCTCTCTTGAATACCGAGTGGTGGTATCACAGACCCAGAAGTAATGAGACAGACCTGGGGTCTAGTACTGGCAAGGCTCCTAACCACAACCATGCCAGGCTCTGACCTAGGCATAGGGATACCAAGAAAGACTGTTTCTTGCACATAATTTGTTTTTGCATAGCAGTTCCTTTGATGATCCAGTTTTGTGGTGTGGCTTTTGAAACTCATTCTAGAGAGCTTAACCTAAAGTCCATTTCTTCAGTCCCCTGGGTGATTTTGAAACCCATCTAACACCCTGTAACAAATTCCTTCCTGCTTAAAGGAATAGACTGGTTTTCTGCCATTGAATTCTTATTGATACCCATGTGAATTCAGTGAGTTCTGGTTCATAGAAGTACTGGTTAATGGAATGTGTTTTGAATCAGCTTACATTATTTACACTTTAGTATTCTTTAATATTTTTGGCTTTAGGCATCACAAATGAGGAAAACATGCACAACTATTTTGTGTTTGCTAGAGTGCCAGAGAGCTTGACTTTTCTTTAAACTCAGAAAAACTGGTGCTATGGGTTAAATTGTGTCCCCCAAAGGTTCATGTATTTATATCCCCTCTGTAACACTGTTGAGGGTGGGAAATCCTATTATGGTGATTGAAAAGTGGGGCCTTTAAGAGGTGATTAGATTGCAAGAACCATGCCCTAGTGAATGGATTGATCCATTCATGGAGTAATGGGTTGATAGTTTAATGGACGGTGATGGGTGTGGTTCTGCTGGCTTTATAGGGAGAATGAATAAGCAGATTTGCTTTCTCTTGCTCAAGCCATTCACCATGCGACACCTTGCATTGCTGTTAAGAGTCACCACCCACCAACAAGGCCCTCACTAAATGTATTCCCTGGACTTTGAAGATTTCCCAGTTTCCAAAATCGTAAGGAATAAATTTAATTTCTTTATAAACTACCCAGTGTCAGGCATTTTGTTATAAGCAACAGAAATGGACTAATACACCTGAAAGAGAGAGGACTAAAGGAAAAAAAGAATGCAACAGATGCAGCAGCCCAGGATAAAATGGTGGCTGACAGCCTGCCTGTAGCATTTGTTCTTCTTACTTTGCCTCATTTCTTTGTCTTGTGCGCAGTAAAATGAGAAAGACCAAGGAAGAGAATGGGAGAGTCATGGTAAATATTTTTAAAATTATAGAATAGGAAAATAAAGAAGTACAGGACAGTGGATCACACAGAAAGATTCTGGTCTAAAGAGACCATGTTCTAAGAAGTTCTAATTCCTCCACCATCTTTGGTAGCAACACAGTCTAACTGCAATGAGGAGACACCTTGCTCCCCCAACTTCTGCTTTTCCATTCCTCCATTTCTTTCCAGAGAAAGACTTTTCTAAAAAAACTTTATTGAGGTATAATTGATATACAAAAAAAAAAAAAAAATCACACAAGGTTAGTATATACATTTTGATGATTTTGGACATATGCATACACTGTGATACCATCACCACAACCAGGGCACTAATATCCATTACTTCCAAAAATTTCCTTGTGTTCTTTTGTGAGGTTTCCTTTCTTTTTTCTTTTTTTGTAAGAATATTTAACATGAGATCTCTTGCCAACATATTTTAAAGTACAGAATACTGTATTGCTAAATTTAGGTTCTGTGTTGTAGATCAAAAAATCTCTAGAATTTATTCATCTTGCATAACAAAAAATTCATTCAAATAACTGGGATGACATCCTATGTTTATGGAAGAACTAATATTGTTAATATGTCCATATTACCTAAAGCTTTCTACAGATTTAAAGCAATCCCTATGTATATCCCAACGGCATTTTTTACAGAAATAGAAAAAACTATCCTAAAATTTATATAGAACCACAAAACACCCTGAATAGTCAAAATGATCTTGAGAACAAAGATGGAGTTATCACACTTCCTGATTTAAAATATATTACAAAACTACTGCTATCAAAATAGTATGGCATTGTTATAAAATCAGACATATAGACCAATGGAACAGAATAGAGAGGCCAGAAATAAATTCACATATATATGGTTAATTGATCTTGGACAAAGGTGTCAAGAACACTCAATGAAGAAAAGATAGTCTCCTCAATAAATGGTGTTAGGAATACTGGATATCCACATATGAAACAATGAAATTGAGCACTTATCTTATACCATACACAAAAACAGGTCAAAATGTTTTAAAGACTTAAACATAATACTTGAAATAATAAAACTCCTAAAAGGAAACACAGAGGGGAAACTTCCTGATGTTGATTCTGGCAGTGATTTTTCTGGTTATCACACCAAAGTCCCAATCAACAAAACCAATGATAGACAAGTAGGACTACACCAAACTTAAAAGCTCTGCACAGCAAAGGAAACAATAAACAGAAAAGGCATCCTACATAATGGAAGAAAATATTTGCAAACCATCTATCTGATAAGGGGTTAATATTTAAAAAATATAAGAATCTCCTACAACTCAATAGCAAAAAAAAAAAAAAAAAAAAAAACCTGATTAAAAAATGGGAAAAGATTTTGAATAGATATTTTGCCAAACAAGACAAAAATGGCCACTGGATATATGAAAAATGTTCAACATCACTAATCATGGGGGAAATACAGATCAAAACCACAATGAGATAACAACTCAAACCTGTTAGGATGGCCATTATAAAAATAAAAAAGAAGAAGAAGATAAAAAGAGTTTGAGAGGGCATAAAAAATTGAAAGCTTTATACACTGTTGGTGGGAGGGTAGAATGGTGCAGCCACTAGGGAAAACAGTATGGAGGTTTCTCAGAAAATTGGGATAGAACTACCATATAATCCAACAATCCCTCTTCTTGGTATATACACAAAAGAACTGAAATCAGAATCTTGAAGAGGTATCTGCACCCCTATGCTAACTGCAGCATTACCCTCAATAGCTAAGGTTTGGAGACAACCCAGATGTTCATTGACAGATCAATGGATAAAGAAAATGTGGTACATAAACACAATGGAATATTATTCAGGCTTAAAGAAAGGAAATTTTGCGATTTGTGACAACATGAATAAACTTAGAGGACATTATGCTAAGTGAAATAAACCAGTCACAGAAGGACACATACTACATGATTCCACTTATATGAACTTATGTTGACTATTTTATATCTAAAATAGTCAAACTCACAGAATGGTGTTTACTAAGGACTGCAGGGAGGGGAATATGGGGAACTGTTTTTCAATGGGTGTGAAGTTTTTGTTCTGCTAGAGGAAGTTTTAAGTATGTCCTAGTGGCTAGTCTTGACGCTAAAATCAACCTCTCTTTCTAGCCCTGTCCCCCAGTTACCCAAACGATTTAAACTTGCTGACTTTGTCTCACCCAAGATCTCAAGAAACCAAATTATAAAACTAAATCACGTCCAAACTCAACACAGTAGCAATTCTTTTTACAATGTCCCTGAAGAATGGCCATTTAACCTCTGCCTGATAGTTATGTTAATACTTTTGTTGCCTAATTAATTAAGAGAAGGTATTCAGGCCAGCTGTGAAGAATAGTCAGGTACTTTTCCTTAAAAGCAATTAGCCACTCGATTTTAACATTTATGCTCCTTGAAAACATTATGTTTATTTATGTGGTGCTTCACCCCACCCCATTCAGGTGCAAACAAAGTGACAAAGTGCTAGCCTTTTCTGGTGCATCTGCTAACACAATATTAGCTTCTAACAGCTGAGGATGGCTGGACCTTCACCTCTACTTCATTTCCTCAAAATAACAGTTGTCAGATGCATAAAAACAGACATGTCTATATAAATAAAACCTCAGTAATAAACATATGCACAGAATCATATGCTCACACTAAAATATCTTAACACAATTCAGTCAATTGATGTTTTAGCCTTTTCAAGTTGGTGTGATAGTCAAAGATTTATTCTCTTGTAAGTTGATGTGGTCAGCCACACACAACTACAACATAGCTGGAAGCCCCTGAGTGTGCTAGAAAGCAATTAAATTTGGATATGCTAGAAAGCAATAAAATCATTTTTCTAGATTGGAAGTGTTAGGCAGTTAGCTAGATATGAACAGGTGGGGAAAGGGGAAACCACTAAGGGCCAAATTAGTACAACACATCCCAACTCCACCCAAACCTACCCTCTTGCAGAGAGCAAACTGAGAACATTCAACCACAATCAGACCACAGGGGCTTGCCAGGGACATTCCAGGTGGAGAGACATGAGCAGAAGAGACATTTTGAGACCTTAAGTGACCTCTGGACATGCTAATGCTCATTAGACACATGCATATGTGATCCATAAATACATCTCATTATAAAAAACTGAATTGCAGGTAGGGACATGCACATTAGGAAAAAAATTATAGAATCCCAAATGTCAATCAAGGGTGTCAATCAAGCTTACAAATTCATATGCAAAATTAGTGGAATAAAACAGATCAAACTTACATGTAAGGAACATTCACTGCTCAAGGGAATGGCCCACTTGTCTCTTAAAGTGTTTCTTTCTGTATTCCCTATGCTAATTAAAGCTTTGCTATTAGTTGATTTGGGTTTCTAATTCTTCATTGACTACCCCCGCAAAAACTAAGCCTAATAGGACTTTAGTCTTCAGTAACAGAAGCTTGGGTCACAATCTCAAAGCCTACCCAGGCCAGGCAGATGATATAAAAGAGGGAAGTGGTAAAGAAATGGGGTCTACTGGGGACACCATACCCCACCAAAAGACAGTCCCCATATACAGCACTAACAAAGATTTCTTGTCAAGAGATGTAGGCTCAATATTCTAGATTCTTCTAATTTTAAAAAGAAGCCAATCTTTTATTTTTAAGAAAATCTTTTTATTTTAAAATGTTGGTCAATAATAATTAAAAACAACAACAAAAAACAAATTACTGGCCAAATGAACTATACTTTCAGGCTCATGTACTTTCAGTTTGGAAAATTGTTTTAGGCAAATGAGCCACTTTCAGCTTTTTTCCTAAAAGTCTATATTTACATTCATTTATCTATATACTGTACTTAGATACGAGTAAGATATTTTTCTAATTTTCTAAAAAGTGCTTAAGCTAAATTACATGGGAAATGTATTTAAGAAGAATCATCTTAGAGCAGTGACTGCTCCTTAAGATGGAAGCAGTTCTGATAGGTTATGGGGGAAAGTGTCAGAAAGAAAAGAAATATTTCCTTGCAGAATTATTGTTAAAGACAGCCTTGAGGTCACTGTCACATAGAAGTTTCTGCAATGACGGAAATATTCTATATCTGATCTGTCCAATATGATAGCCAGTAGCCACATGTATTATTTCCTGAGTATTTGAAATGTGGGTAGTACAAGTAAGGAGAAGAATTTAAAATTTTACTTCATTTAAATTAATTTAAATTTAAATAGTCACATGTAGCTAGTGGCTGCTATAGAAGGGTTCTTCAAATAGTTCATGGAAAGATTCATATGATCTTTTAATTCCATTTTCCACAAACTTTTTGAAGTATCCTTATAGTGGACAGCACAACTCTAGGTGTATACCTCAGAACAGAACACATGGCGCAGGAAATATCACTCCTATGTGCATCCTTATAGATATTGTCAAATTGATTTCCAAACTGGTTTTACTGATTTATATGCCCAACAGTGATTAGATTTCAATAGTTTACTTTCTGCAACACTTTGATGGTCAAAATTTTAAGTATTGATAGATGAGCAATAACAGATTTGGATTAGATTAATTTTAACTTTCCTGATTAGTGAAGTTTATCATCTTATAATATTAACTATTTGGTTTTCCATTTTGAATTGTCTGCTCATTCACTTTGATCATTTTTCTACTGGGTTATTTGCTTTCCTTCTCTTTCTCTCACCACTCTCTCTCCCTTCCTCCTTGTCTCCCTCTCTTCCTTTCTTCCTTCCTACCTAACTTGTAGGAGCAATTTATAAATTCTTTTTTTTTGTTTTGTCTTTTTCGTGACCGGCACTCAGCCAGTGAGTGCACTGGCCACATCCTATAAAGGATCCGAACCTGTGGCGGGAGCGTCGCCGCGCTCTCAGCGCCGCACTCTCCCGAGTGCGCCACGGGCTCGGCCCTATAAATTCTTGATTTTAATCTTTTACCTTTTATATGCATCAGAAATATCTTCTCCCAGTCTGTGCACTGTATTTTCACTTTGTTTATAGTGTCTTATTTGACCAGAACTCTTAACATTTTAATGTAGTATGATGTATTTATCACTTACTTTATGACTTCTTTTGCAGTTTGTGCCTTGTTGAAGAAATCCTCACTGAACCAAAGTCTATTTTATCTGATATTAACATAGCTAGACCAACATTCTTTTGGTTGAGTGTTACTAGATTAAGTAAATAAAATCACAGGGCATCAGTTAAATTTGACTTTTAGATAAACGATGAACATTTTTTCTTTTCAGTATAAGTTTGTTGCATGCAATATTTGGAACATAATTATTATAATAAAAATATTTAATGTTTATCTGAAATTCAAATTTAACTGGTCATCCTGTACTTCATGTCAACCGCATTTTGTGTAGAAAATACCCAAGTATATATTTTTCTCTCATTTTTCTTCCAAATTTCCAAGATCCTTATGCATTAGGTCTCTCTCTCTCATAATTAGCATTTAAATCCTATTTAGTTCCTTACCCAACATAAGGATTTGCCTTTCAAAAGGCAAATTAAGTCTATTTACATTTCTTGTGGGTGTTTCTTTTTTAAATATTTACTATGCCTTTTAGTATGTTTATTTTTTCTCTTTCTCTGCCTTTTCCTATATTGATTGGGTTTATTTATTCTTGGCTTTATGATATACTAACTTGGATGATATGATTCTCTCTATTATTGTAGGTGTTGGTCTTAATTTTTTAAGCAAAATTTTTTATTATGTTTATAGTTGGCTATTTCAGGCATCTGTATTCTCTTTTATCATATTTGAATGAAATTGTTCTCATGATTTCAATTCCTTTTTTGTGTGTGTTTAATGTTTTAAAAGTCGTCTTTTTCATGGTCTTTTCCAGATTGTCCTATTGTGTCATGTTTGGAGGACATCTAATACTGATTTTTACTGACCATTGCTATGACAGTGCAATGGTGTGAAAGCTGACTTGATGCCTGGTGCTATAGAGGGAACACATGGAACCACTGATCCATATTTTTCATAACAAAAAGCTTTAAGCACTTACAAGTACTGAACAGTGCCCCACATCATGATAGCACTGTTTGCAAAGCACTTTCATGTACAATCTCTCATTTAATATTCTTAGTATTCTTGTAGGAGTAGCAAAGTTATTATAACCTTTATTTATAAATTAGTAATTGAGATCTTGAAGATTTTTTTTTTAAAATTTACTTCAGAAAGTGTTTTCTTTACTTAAAATGAGTTTCTAGGATTTTCTAAACCTTAATTCCAATTTCAGGCAGTATTTGGTACAGCGTTATGGCACTTTTGTTTTACTTTATTCATATTTTAAACATACCTTAATGAAATAATTGTATCTTTCTAGAGTTTGTGCCTTTTCCTTCACAAAACCTTGCCTGAAATATTGGATTCATAAAGAAGCAACATCAAAAATAGGCTACTTGCAGAATACACATCCAACATGACCATTACAGTACCTTTAAATTAAAAACAAAATTGGATATTTATGTTTTTTAAATTACAGTAAAATAAGTATTATTTTCTCAGATATATCTTATAGTAAACAGTATAATGATTTATGTCGTTATTTTAATTAAAATTGATTTTTATAGAAAAAATTAACAATCATGTGTTATACACAAGTTTTTTCTGCTCAGATTTCATAGCATAATTTTAACTTCATGGGCTATGCAACCAAAACTAAGAATACCATTTACCTTTAAGAGCTATCTGAATTGCAGACATGGTGTAGAAGAAATGAATAAACTTCTAGTGTTCCATTTGTAAATCAAGACCAATAATGAGAGAACTTTTTCTTAATCAGAAAAATGATGAGGAGGACCTTGAAAAAGATATGGATAAAAAAGAAGGAAATTTGTTGAAGAAAAGCATAACCTAGGAAGCTACTTTCGTTAATAAAATAATGTAATATATAAGCAACAAAAGCCATTCTCATTGATCTAATTAAAGAAGCAACTTATCAGAGAGTTGTTACAAAAGCTCGTTCTTTGCACATGTACCACAGACTAAACTTGAAGATGTTGAAGATGCTTCTATAAAGATTCAACACACTTGACACTATATTAAAAGTCAGTCTACTGTTGAAACGAGCACCTGTGTACAAAGGAGTGGTTCTTGCACTTCCCTATTAACTTGACATTGCATTGCAAGAACGAAGACTGGAGAAATGAAACATGGTAGGAACTGTCTTCTAAGCATCTTGTGGGCTTAAAAGCAACTGTTCCATTTACTACAGTGTACTCACTTCCCCCAAACACTGCTTGGAACATGCAAACCAATTAATAGATATTTACTGAAGAAATGAATGAATAAAGGCTGAGTTTCAGAAATTGTATTTTTCTACTTCATTCTTTCTCTGAATGTCAGAACAGTCCAAGTGGATATGAAATAGGTTTTTGTGAGATTGTTGTCAGTTGCTACCTGAAGGGGTTGACATTAAGTTGGCCTCTTAGATCTGAGTATGCATGCCACAGTATAGACATCACACTGCTGTTTCATCACTTCAGTTTTCTTTATTGCCATCCAGATGGGGATCCCAATGTCCAGGTGACTATGCCTAAGCTCTAAAGCTCTGGGGACGACAACTATTCTATCTGCCTCAGTTAAATGAATTTAGCATTAGCTGCATTTACTTCTTCCTTATCTTTCTCTTAATGGAACAACCTCTCTGTAGTTTAGAAACCTAGTTCTCCTTCTTACAGAACCTGTACTCCCTTCTTTTGGGGTGCTGCTTCTCCCCCAACTGTAACCACATGCCTTTATGGAAATTGCCAAGCATGTTATTCTTCCATCTGCTCCCCAGGCAATTAAATTTCTTATTGGTTTGTGAGATCAGAGCAATCAGAAACCTTCTCTGGGACTTTTTTGAAATGAAATGTAGAAAGAGATATAACCCTTTCTGCATAAATCAGTGAAGTATGGGGTATAGAATTTGTTGATCACATAGTTTTCTACATGTGAATGGAAGTGGTCTGAGAAAACTAAGGCAGTATGCTAAGAAAAGCAGAAGAGAGGAGAAAAGAGGAGAAGGAGAAAAAAATGAGAAAACGGAAAAGAGAAGATGGTGGAATTGGAATAGAAGGTTTCAATTTTTCACTGGAGATTTAACTATGCCCCTAACCATCCCTCAATTTTGTGATAAAGTAAATGTTTTGCAGGGCTTTTTTGTCAAGTTCTTATGAACTTTTCATCACTTTTAACCAACAGTCCTAACTAATACACGTAAACTGGTAGCCAAAGTCCTATTACAACTGGGCAGAGCTCCTAGATGATAATCATCTACCCAGCAAAATGGGTTCCACAGGAATCTCAGAGTCCCCTTGCTGATTGCTGTCTGCATCAAGCCTCCTTGCCATGCCTTTGGACACTGACTCTTGCCTTTAACTATTAACATCTGCTGTCCTACTTACCCCACATCAGCACCTTTACCAAACTCGGCATTACCATGTCCCAGGCTCCCATGATACCTAAACTATATTCAAGAAAGTTGCATAAGGTCTCTTACTTCTTCCTAATATGCTTCTATACTTTTCTTTTCAGTAAAGTTTTTGGAGCCAAGCAATATAATCATCACATCTATGATCTACAAAGATTACTCTGAAACTATGTAAAGAATAAATGATGCAGATGAGCTAGAGAAGGACAGTACTTGAAGGAAAGAAGACAAGAGGCTGGTGAGACATGCTGAGGGGCCAATTAGAGGAAGGAGCAGTGAAACGTACACTAGAGGCACTGAAGAGAGTGCATCATCCAATTTATGAGTAATCAGATGTGAAGCTCTGGATTTCCTTGATTGGAAATAAATTCAAATGGAAATTGTAAGGAAATAGCACCTTCATTTTTTAAAATAAAAAACCAGAAAGTCTAAGATTTAGAAAGACAGAATGTTGTTTGGAGCAGCTGCAAATTGTGTGGCTTTTTGCAAAGTTATCATTGACTGGGTTGGGGGAGGGGGTTGGGTGAAACAGGCAGAAGGTCTGGTGTAGGGTGAGAAGGCTCCCTGGGCAAAAAGTTGGAAGTAACTTTTCTCATACTGAGAAAAAAAAAATCATTTGTAGGGTTAAATATATTGTCAGAAGAGGGAGCTCCTCTCTGGTAAATCATGGGGTCCTCACCAACAGCAATAGTGACGGTGTGGAGCATTGCCCAGCATGAGGTAGCTGAGAAGGTTGAGTTCAAGGATGAATTTGAAGGCTTGATCTCTGTCTCCATCTCCACCTGCTTTTGGATTTCTCTTCCACACCTGTTTATTATAGTTTCAGTATTGGTATGTAATCTTCATATTTAGGACTTGTTATATCTATATTCTCTTGAGAATCTAGTATTTAGAGCCCCTGACTGTTCCACTTTGCAGATCATCCAAGAGATTTTGGAGAAGAACAAGTATTACAGGAAGAAAGTGTTTTAATTAATGATCTTGGGGATCTCAAAGGAAAGATGTGTCTGATATTAACAAAGAAAGTTGTCCCCATATAATAATGCCTTTGGCCAAAATATGGAATGAAGGAAGAGAAGGAAACACTTCCTGTTGTGCAGCTCAAGATAATAGAAGCTTTTTGAGGAAACCTACATCACATTCTTTTTTGATTTTCCATATCAAGCAAGTTTTCAAAAAGTGTTAGAGTTCAATATTTGGTTATATATGAATTTCTGGTAACAATGAAGAGAGAGAGTTACCTCTCTTTCTCATTATGCAGCCCTGAGTTTACTCTACTTTAATACGGATTTGTATGGGCAGTAAATACATCTAGGAACATGATGGTGATCCAGTATCTATTGGCCCTCTTTTCCATCCATTTTGTCTTTTCCTGGAGAGAAGGACAAGGACAGCTGCTTTTACCACAAATTTGGCAATTCCCTGAGGAGAGACTCAATTAACAAAGATGATTTCCTCACTTTCTGTTGGTGGCAGCCCCTCTGCTGGGCTACTGCTCCCCAAAGAGTGATGGCAGCTTTTCAGCTGATTTAGGTTATGATTGATGGGGCCTATCAGTTCTTACCTGTCACTTCATTTTATCAATAAGATTGAGCTTTCCTTTGGAGTGTCCAAGACAGTGGATGCGGCACTAATCTCCCACCTTTTTCTAGGAGGAAGAAACACCACATTCAACATCATCTCCCTTGTTTCATTATTGAAAAGTCCTCAGAGGCCTGGAAATTTAAATGTAGGAGACCTGGGAATGCAAATGCACACCGAAAGTGAAAAGCCACACAATGTATATAAGCTTACACTTTCCTAAAAAACAAATAAACCAGAACACACACACACACACACACACACACACACACACACACACACACACAGACATATCCCCTATACTTTTTCAACAAGACGGTGAAAAAAATTTTAATAACAGAAAAATAAACCTGTATGTAGGCTATAATCTAGATATAAACCAAAGATTAATAGTCTATTTTAAATAGGCAAAGTGACTCATCAGGAGGCAGTAATCAGGAGACATAGTAGTTAGTTATGCTACTAGAGCTCCACCTTCTTTGTTTCAATAATGTATTCACTTCTGTCTGCACTGCCCCCCAACTTCCTCAAGGCTTTTTACTGCAAACACCTGCATTTCTTGCCCAAGGGCTTTCTCTGACCACAAGAGCATTCTCATCTCATGGACAAGGAAGAATGGAAGTGCTGGAGAAGAAAACAGATGAGAATTGGAGGATTAATATTCCAACTTTCTCAACCATCAGGTAGGATCACCCTGAGTAGTGCTCTATGCAGTTTTCCAGAGGTCCCTAGCAGGATTGAGTCCCAGTTGCCCACAATGGTAAATTGCTTATGAATACCCATATCAAATCCATATTAGTCCCTTTCTTGTCTCATTTCTCCACTCCCTACCAGTGCATCCAGTGGTTACCTCCTGAATAAACTACTTGTGTTCTAATTCCTGTTTGAGTCTCCTGCTGGTAAAGCCAACCAATGAGAAATAATATTTTTACATTGCTACTGTTTTCTAATAGTTAAAACAACACTTGCTCATTGAACATACTTCGGAAAATATAGAGGTACAAAGAAGAAAACAAAAACTACCAAAACATAATTGTAGTAAATATAACTATTACTAAAATTTTTATGTGTTTACACACATATGAATAAATATCAAACATTTACAATGTATTTATCCAAGTTTATATCCTTCCACCACCACTGAGATGCATAATTTAGCAAAGGACCTTTTACTTCTCCCAGTATCAATTTACTTATTGGTCAAATGTGTACACACACACACCTAAAAGGATCTTAGAAAGATTAAATGCTATAAAATATGTGTAAGTGTCCAGTGCAAAGTAGGAGCCTAATTACGTCATGATTGTTCTTCATTTCAGGTGTTTTCAATGAAATAGATGACCTATCCATGATTTTCCTAGCCTACTTGGTAATCTCTACTCAGACCCAAATTTTCACACACAATAAATACTTAGAAGTACATAGATCAGTGTTTCTCAAAGTGTGGTTGAGAAACCACTAAAATCGGAATCACCCGGGGAGCTTACTGAAAGGAAAATTCCTAGGTTCTACCAAATCAGTCTTTGAGGAAGGGCCAAGAATATGCATGGCTGTTTTCACTAGATGTCATGAGAAGCAATTATTTAAGTAAAGCTAGTGGAAACAGACTGTGCGTTCTGAGACGGTACCATGGGCTTTCACCGTTTGTAAGAGACAAACATCTTGGAGACCAGCCAAGGATCTAGATTGAGGATCTAGACTGAGACTTTGCCCACTACAAAAAATCAAGAATCTACTCTGAAAAATAAGAGACTGGTCTTTCAAGCCAGGAAGACTTGAGTTCCGATACTGGCTTTGCCACTTACTTGCTGTTGGATCTTGAGGAGGTAACTTAATCATTGTGAGCCTTAGTTTCCTCGCGTGTAAGATATGGTTAATAATGGTAACCACCTCAGAGGATTTGGGGGTGATTAAAGGAGATAATAACACAGGTAAAGTATGAAGTATGGAACCTGGCACAGAGCGAACACCCAGTAAGTGTCACCTTTATCACCATTGTCATCTGCTCTGAGGAAAGCACTGGACAGCATATGACTAATGAAGTGTTTCTTGATGAAAAAGACCCCAAAACACAGGCGGCCAAAGAAAAATTAACAAATGGGACTATATCAAACTAAAAAGCTTCTGCACAGCAAAAGAAACAATTAACAGAGAGAAAAGACAACCTGCAAAATGGGAGGAAATATTTGAAAACTATGCATCTGACAAAGGATTAATATCCAGATTATACAAGGAACTCAACTCAATAGTAAGAAAACAAGTAACCCAATTAAAAATTGGGCAAAGGAGCTGAATAGACATTTCTCAAAGGAAGATAAACAAATGGCCAACAGACACATGAAAATATGCTCAACATCACTCAGCATCAGTGAAATGCAAATCAAAACCACACTGAGATATCATCTCACCCCAGTTAGACTGGCTATTATCAAAAAGACAGAGAATAACAAATGTTGACGAGGATGTGGAGAAAGGATAACCCTCCTACACTGTTGGTGGGAATGTAAAGTAGTGCAGCCATTATGGAAAATCATATAGAGTTTCCTCAAACAACTACAGATAGAACTGCTATATGATCCAGCAATCCCATTGCTGGGTATATACCCAAAGGAACTGAAATCATTGTGTTGAAGGGATACCTGCCCTCCCATCTTTATTGAAGCTCTACTAATAGTAGCCAAGAGTTGGAACCAACCTAAACATCCACTGACAAACAACTAAATAAAGAAAATGTGGTACATATACTCAATGGCATACTACTCTGCCATAAAAAAGAATGAAATTCTGCCATTCACAGCAACAAGGATGAACTTAGAGAAAATTATGTTATGTGAAATAAAAGAAGCATAGAAAGCAAAGTACCACATGTCCTCATTCATAAGTAAGAACTAAAAGGAAGGAAGGAAGGAAGGAAGGAATGAAGGAACGAAGGAACGAAGGAACGAAGGAACGAAGGAAGGAAGAAAGAATCACAGTAACACATTGAACTTTCAAAAACACAGAACAGAACTGTGGTTATTAGAGGTGGGAAAGGGAGAGGGGAAGGGTGGTTAGTGAGAAATTAGTTAAGGGTCACAAACATTGACTATACTTTGTAAACATGAGTATACTAATTAACCTGATTTGATCATTGCATATTGTACATATATATTGATATTCAAATTTATACCCCCCCAAAATATATAATCAATTATGCTTCAGTAAAAACTGTAAAAAAAAATAATAAAATAATAAAAAAGAAAAAGAAAACATCTAAAAGTCAAGCCGTGGAAGGGTTGGTTCCTCAGTGGGACAATATAGCTGGGGGTAAACCTTTGATTTAAAATTGGCAGGCCATAAAATGTATTATCCAACTAGGCCTTTTTTTATTCAGGACAAATGCTAAAACCAATGGAATGCTTGGACAACAGTCGAAATAAGGGATTTGCCCAGGCAAAACAGAATATGTTGTCACCCTATTTATAATCCAACCTCCACACTGCAAAGAACCTGTCTTTGAATGGAAAATACCAACATTGCACAGAGTCTGTCACTTTCTGCTGGTATCTAAGAAATGGCATTCTTGTATTCCTATAATGGTAGGAAAAATCAGGGCTAAAACTATGCTTTCCAATTTTGTATTAAATAAATTATTTAATTGTTTAGCAGGCTGCATTTGCCAGGAGGAGTTACTTTTTTATGTTTGTCTCCTATGCATAAAAACACAAAATGTTAAATCACAAAAACTATGTTAGCAGGTCATACTAAATTTACTAAATATACTAAATTAAGGTCTACTTAATTTCTGTCGTTGGAGGGTGAGGTATGATGCAGTGAAGATTAAAGATTTAGGATAGATTGTTTGGATTCTGTCCTGGTGCCCTCACCAGCTGCCTGTGTGAAGAAAGGGAAACTACTAAGCTCTTCTGTGTTGCAAATCTCCATTATATGCAAAATGAGAAAAATGCCAGCTGCCCTATATCCCTCAGAGACTGGTAATAAGACCAAATGACTCGTCAGAGTAAGTGTTTCGAAAAAGTTTAACAAGAAAACACTTATTTTCAGTAAAGGTCAGAGCCTCACTTCTTAAACAGAGAGCACCCCCATACCTTCTTTTAAGCCACCAAATAGAATTGGAAAAGGCAATATATAATTATAATAAAACTCAAAATATCTGGTCTCCTGGGCCTCATCTTTCTTGCTCTCCCATCATGGTGGAGGATGATTAATCATCAGGCTTCTTGACTTCCCTCTTCGCTGGCTGGCCACCCTAGGCTCATAGCCACTCTGCAAATTCTTCTTTGGGCTATCCAGGGCAAAAGCCGTTGCAGCTATCCAGGGCAAAAAACCTTCCCTGGTGTTAGGGCATGCCAAAGCTGAACCTGGAACCCCCATTAGCCTAATTGACAGCACGACTCTCCCCCTGGGAGCAGAGTGATAATCTAGCTATTTATCTTGTCTGTATGTTTATCACCACAGTGCTTAGGCAGAGGTGTTTAAATATAAAAATGAGGTAAGGCACATTCTTCCCAGACTATGTGCCATTAAAGCCAGGTTAGGGGTCAGAAGAATGAAAGGGAAGCATCTGGGATTGTGGTCTTCTCTGTTGCTGCTTAATGTCTCAGGTGGCCTTGGAGTAAGGGGCTGCTCATGAGGGCACTAAAGGACATCTCTTTGTAATTGGGAGCAGGCTGGAGCTGTGTGGCCACTACTACCCACAGAGCAGCTGCCTGCAAGCAGCTAGACTGCTGCTTTTCTGCAAGGCAGGAGAGGCCCATTAGAAACATGAAGGGGTGGTTTAATTCTGCAACAAGATGTGTACAAATGTATGCCTCCTATCAAAAACCATGCAACAGCTTCCAAAGTTAATTAAAAGCTAATTTTCTAATGAGGTGGCAACACTGGCAACAACATGCTATCAGTATGAGAGCTACAGCCAGCAGCCGGTGAGGGAACAGGCAACCTCGCTCTTCCAGGATGGAACATCCATTAATTAGCCTCCAGCTGTATTGCTTTAATACTAGACACTAGTATAGACTGTCATAATAATCATAAATTGCTTTGGCATTGCCAAGATATTATTGATACTTATTTTTACAGCAGGACTATTTCTAGCTGTAACATCACAGGCAATGAAATCCATTCCTGGAAATATTAAATCTAGGGTCGGTGCCATGGACATTCTGTTAGGTCAAGTGCCATGAGCATTTTAATCCTTTAGGCAATTGTTAATTGTAAGCCAGACTTGCAATTAGTTTTGATAAATAGAGGGAAAGTGCCTTAAGTAACTGCACTGATGTTGGTTTTGCCACTTGTTTTGATTTCAAACACAGAACCAAGCAGGATGACTCCTGGTCATTATCTTAATGATATGGGTCTCCTGGCCATAGTCAGAATGTACCAGACACCTGTGGCCATTTCTTGGCGCTCTTCAAAGGAAATGTGTAATGATGTCATGCAAATAGATGCCGAGCATCACACATACACAAATTTCTGCAAAAAACTCTAGGATTCTGGATTCTTTTTTTTTTTTTTTTTTTGTCTTTTTCGTGACCGGCACTCAGCCAGTGAGTGCACCGGCCAGTCCTATATAGGATCCGAACCCGCGGTGGAGCACCGCTGCGCTCCCAGCGCCGCACTCTCCTGAGTGCGCCACGGGCTCAGCCCTAGGATTCTGGATTCTTAAGACATCGATCTCTTATTAAATTCTATAAATAATTTAAAGATATATTTAGGGTCTGTAAGATAATCTAAAAAATTGAATAAAAGTTTATTATATAGTATTTAATGATAAGCAGAAGATAGAAAAATCCACTTTGAATGTAGAGCTTCTGCAGGAAGCTTCTTGCTGCCAGCTCAATAGGAGAGTAATTTCTTATTATTTGTTCATCCTCTTGGAAAATAGTAGTTTGGTCTTTTCAGTTAACTGATCTCTACATGCACTCTTATTCCTGAACTCTTATTTCCTCTTTCTCATAGTCTCTCTTTTAAATTCTCTCTCATTATTTCATTCATTGTTATTCTCTGTCTCTCATATTTGTCCATTGTTTCTCTTTCTCTCACTCTTACTCTCTTGTACTGTTACATTCTAGTACTCTCTAGACCTCCCTGAAGCTTATAATGTGGTGGTACGTCTATGTTGTTAATGACCAGTTTATGGAAACTTCAAGAAATGCCCCTAACACTTCACTGGCCAACACTGGGTCACATGACCATGCTCAAACCAATCACCAGAAAAGGCATGAAACTATATTGTTGGCTGCAAGTATTCAGGACCCATTCCCTTGGGCTGGAGATGGCTTGACCTCTCCTGAAGGAGGCAATGGCTAGGTGGAGAAGTGTGGACACCTGAACAAAACTTGGCTTCTGTCTGGAATGATAAAAGGGAAAATGGCTTCTGGGTCAGCAACCAATAGTGTCCGCTATAGGATCATAAGTTCGAGTATGGCAAACAGAGAGAGTGGGACAGAATCTGAAGAATAGCTGTCAGGATTGCCCCCAGAAAATAAAATGACTAAAGTGGGACCCTATAGAGAGGAAAGAAGTAGAGCTCCATATTCTACGAGAGTAAGACCTACACGTGATAGCAGGCCTGAAAAGAATTTTAGTCTAGGAGGTGGAAGCATCACATATCATTCGTTCTTTAACAATGTTTATTGAGTGCCTACTATGTGCCTGGCACTGCAGATGGAGCAGTGACCAAGACAGAGCCTTTACTCTCAGATACCTTACTCTATGGTGGGGGAAATAGCTGAAGAGCAACTTAAACAAATAAATAAAGTAATTTCCAATTATAAAGGTGTGTAATACAATAGAGAGTTCTTGGTATGGGCAGGAGTGGGTAATGCTATATAGGTTTGTCAGGGAAGGCACCTGTGAGGAAGTGATGACAAAAAATAAAGTAGCAATGGGAATTTACATTGAGCAACACTTGCTGAAATTGACATTCAGCTAATTCTTGACTTGTGTTATGATGATTTCATTTTTGAAACATTATTGTAATACTTGTGATTAAAAATCATTACTCAGGACATACCATATGCTAAGAATTTTGTGTACATTATTGATTTATTAAATAAATATTCATTAAGCACCATCTATGTGCCAGACACTATTCTAGCCAAATGCTAAAGAATAGCATTAGCAAAACCAAGGACATTCCTGCTACTAGAGGAGCAGAGATTCCCCTCTAATTCTCACCCATTAAAAGACAATCAGTCAGGTAGATTCTAATCACATTTAGCAGAGGAAAACACTGTAGCTTAGAGATATTAAGTACTTTGATTAACATTATTTCTCAAAGCCTTGAATTTTTTTAAATTATACACACTGCCTTAGATGAACCAACAATACAAAACAGCTAGTAGACAATGCATTGGTAACCAAATTTATGAAGGCAGTCTTCAAAATATTCAGAGTGAAGGCAGGTATGATCCAATGATGTGAGACCCTAAAACAAAAATTATTAAAGTTAAATTATTTATATTAACAATTAAATTGCCTTAAGAATAATTTTGATTATCCTAATGAAGATGAAAATAGAAAAATTTCTAATAATGGGAGATTTAATCAGGATTTGGTCCACGAAGGTCCATAGATGAATGTCATTGGTTTATAAACTCTCTGAACTCATACGAAATTTGAACATACAGATGCATTATTCTCAGGAGAAGTGTACGTTATTCTAAATCATCAATTTAGAAGTTACACGTATTCCCAAAGGGAGCTTCCAACAGATTTCAATGTTAAAGGACATATTAAAGAAGCACACTATCAAAAAAGTAGCAGGGGCTTCTAAGGGATACCATCAGCGAGTCTAAGACCCCAAATTAATGGAGGTGAGTGAAAATTGCTAAAAACAAATATTAAAAGCTTCACTTATTTATATTCCAAATAAGAAAAAGGGCAGGGAAGGTCCATGCTTTCCTGTTGCTCAAGTCCAATTTTTAATACTGACAGATGACAAGTAAAGAACAGATCTGAAGAGCAGATCTGATAAGGCCTGATGGTTTTGATGATTTTACCACCTTCGTTGCCCAGGAGAATGATCTTCAGATAGGACAGGGAGGACAAATGCTGGTAAGAGGAAGTTGAAGCCTGAATTCTGCAAGAAGACTGCAAAGAATTTCTATTTGTTTCAATTGTCTCTTATCTTTCAAATATTACTTATTAGAACTTTAAGGAAACTTATTATCAGTCCATCAGTTAACCTAGGATATCCTTAAGGAATCATGAAAAATTGAAGTTTCGGAAAACTAGAGGTGGCAAACTTAGTTCTGATGTCCAAAAGTGAAACAGAGAACTTGACTCTAGTCAAAAGTAGTAGAATGCATTGTTTAAAATATATTTTCTTACCTCTTAAAATGAAGCCAATGCTGTACAATAAAAACTTATTTCAGGCTCATTTTCTTTTAAGCTAATGTTTTTCAAATAAGACACTATAAAAATCCAGTAAACATATTCATAGCACAGTATGTTCAATAAGTTCTTTATTTGGGAATATTTAGGTTTTTTCTAGAGCATAGTACAGCGTGACCTTAGATGTTAAGTATGAAAAGTGGTAAACTAAATGGAAATGGCATGACCTACTCAAATATATCTCTTACTGAAAGCAGAGAGATTTAGAAGCTACATAAGCAAAAGATTGGCTCTGGAATCAGACATTTTTATTTTGAAAACCTAGATCTATTATTTCTAGATTATGACCTTGATAAAATTATTACACTTATCGAAGCCTCAGTTTCTTCAATGTGAAATAGGAATAACAATATTATCTACTTCCCAAAATTCTGTGAAGATCAAAGAAAACAATAAACACAGAGTGCTACCAGCAGGCCTAGGCTGGCACAGTGCTCAGTAAATGAGAGCTTTTGTTGCTATTATTACTCCGAGCTAATTAAATATAGTGGTTTTGGTAGCTGTAAACTCAAGCAATGTTCAAGGAAAAGGGGCTGATATAATGGCATAATAAATTTAAAAACCGTTAAAGAAATTATCATACAAGGAATATGAGTATTACTAATAAACTCTAATCTCACATGTTAATATAATGCTCTATTAAAATGTTATTAATAATCATTAATGTTAATTTTATTTCAGTGAGCCCTGCCAAAGTAGTCAGAAAACTGTGGAGTCATACATAATAAATGTCTAAAACATTATAAAAATTTGAAAAAAGCAGTACTGATGTACACATAAATGGTTCATTGGAAGGAACTGAAGAAAAGAGAACTGGTATAACTTGGATATTTGTTAATGTGTTTCTACATTTTAGAGTCTCCTTATTCAGAACTGCGAAAAAGACAACTATTTCTCAGTGAATTTTTACCATACCCACAATTCACTGTGACACCTTGTCAAGCACTGTCCATTCAACAGGACAGGAATTAGTTTCTCAGTACTTAATTTGGGAGTGTGCTAGGCAATTCTAGATGTTGCTAATTAAATGACCTTTTCCTGGTGACTGTTACCGTGCTATTGTAATATTAGACATTCCTATATGTTTATTATTATATATTCAGTTCATTTATTGAGATCCAGCTATATCCAATGCTAATGTAGAAAAGAATGAATTAGACATGGAATCAGCCAGAGGAGTGACAACAGGCTACTTAACTAATTCTAGTGCTCAATGGACTATGGAAAGTGCCTTCTGAAAGGTACAGTTGAAGTGTTCCAGGGAGGAAGAGAAAATGTCATTCCAGTTGAGTCTTGAAGCACCAGTAGTAGAGGTCTGTGCCTGGGTTGGTGGTGAAAGCAGGGAAAGAACTTAGAAAGCAGGGACAGAATGATCAAAGAGCAGAGAGGGAAAGCATAGGAGAACATTGGGAAATGAGGAGTTCCATTAGATTAGAACAAGGGAAAGACTTTGAGGGGTAAGAAGAGGATCTCAGACTGAATTTTAAGGATTACTGAAATTTAGGGACAAAGAGAGAAAAGGGAGGCCATGGAGGGGGCTGAAAAGAATGAGGAAGGTAAATGGGAAAAAAAAAACATCGTATGACAGAAGCCACGAGAAAAAAAGGTATTAAGCAGAAGATAGTTTCTAACAGTGTCAAATGTTACACAAAGGCAAAGTAAGAGCAAAAAATTGTCCATTGAACTGGAAAGTTAGAAGACTTTTAATAATCTTAGCTACAGCAGACGTGGTAGAGATGTGAGGACATAAATCAAAGTGCAATAGGTGAAGAATGAAGGAGGCAAAAAGGAAAGGTAGTGAATGTAGATGAACCCCCAGAGAGATGTGGCACTTGGTTATGCACAAGACAAATTCAGTAGACAAAGGCCTGAAATATGATGCTCACAGCAAGAAGGAAAAGGGCAGGATGCAAGAGAGAGCACAGATGTGAAATGGACAGGATGCGAAGCCGAGGCAGCTTGACGCTTGGCTGGAAGGAGGGAAGGGGAATCATGCAGGACAGTGAGGTTTTTCCAGAAAGAGACACCACTGAGAGAAGTAGAAAACATTAGAGGAAGAGTATTAAGAAAGAAGATGAGGGATTCTTCTTCAGACGATCTCAATCTGAGGTCCTTCTGAATCTTACTTTCTAAATCAACCGTTTCCAAAGTAGGGGTTGTGCATCTTAAGGCATTCTAGATGTTTTCTGTTGGCTTTACTGGACTGTGCTATAGTTTATGTGCTACAGTATTGTGTGTGGCTAATTTTAAAAAATTAGAATCTTTACTATACTTTGTAATGAGATTGAAGTTACAATAAAAATCTTTTTATCACTCTGACATAGAGGTTGTCTTGTACATAAAAGAGTGGTGAGACTTTAAAGATGTTGCATATTTTATCTTTTATGAAAAAGACAAATATTTCAAATTTGTTGATCTTTTGTTTACTGAAACTTTTTCTGTATTGAAACATAATTGACTGTACATATTGGTGGAGTTCAGTGTTGAATATCAATACCTGTGTTCAATGTGATGCTCAAATCAGGATAATTGGTATATTCAACCTTACACATTGCAATCATTTTTTGTGGTTCTTTACCAACTTCTTGCTAACTGCCCTCCCCCTTTCTTATCTTTATTGTCTTTAGTTCTGTTCTCTCCTTTTGAAAGCTCTATGAATTATTATAATTGTTGCACCTTTCTTTCTTTTTAAAATTTACTTGTTCACTTTTTTTTAGCTCTCACTTATGAATGAGGACATGTTGTATTTCTCTTTCTGTGTCTGGCTTATTTCACTTAACATAATTTTCTCTAAGTTCATCCATGTTGCTGTGAATGGCAGAACTTTATTCCTTTTTATGGTAGAGTAGTATTCTACTGAGTATACATACCACCTTTTCTTTACCCAATCATCTGTTAATGGACACTTGGGTTGGTTCCAACTCTTGCCTATTTTAAACAGAGCTGCAATAAACATGGGAGTGCAGGTATCCCTTCGACATGACCATTTCCATTCCTATATACCCATCGGTGGAATTGCTGGATCACGTAGCAGTTCTATCTGTAGTTGTTTGAGGGACCTCCATACTGTCTTTCATAGTGGCTGCTCTAATTTACACTCCTGCCAACAGTGTAGGAAGATTCACCTTTCTCTGCATCCTTGCCAGCATTTGTTATTCTCTCTTTTTGATAATGACCAGTGTAACTGGAGTGAGATGATACTTTAATGTGGTTTTGATTTGCATTTCCCTGATGTTTAGTGATGTTGAGCATGTTTTCATGTGTCTGTTGGCTATTCGCCTATCTTCCTTTGAGAAATGCCTATTCAGTTCCTTTGACCATTATTTATTTATTTATTTTACTCCTGGACCTGCTTTTCATTTTAAAAAACTACACCTTTAAATATGATAATAGTAATGATAAACACTTATTAAACACTTCAGGAAACATGTTTTGCCCATTTTTTAATTAGGTTACTTGTTTGTTTACTATTAAGTGTTTGAGTTCTTTTTATATTCTGGATATTAATCCCTTGTCAGATGCAGTGTTTGCAAATGCATTCTCCCATCTTGTAGGTTGTCTTTTCACTCTGTTATTTGCTGTGCAGAAGCAAATAAAATACTTAGGAATAAATTTAACCAAGGAAGTGAAAGATCTCTATAACAAGAACTACAAGTCACTGTCAAAAGAAATAAAAGAGGACACAGAAAGATGGAAAGACAGTCCATGTTCTTGGATTGGAAGAATTAACATTGTGAAAATGTCCACGCTACCCAAAGCTATCTACAGGTTCAATGCAACCCCCATCAAAACACCAATGACATTCTTCACAGAAATAGAAAAAACAACCCTAACATTGATATAGAAGAACAAAAGACCCCAAACAGCCAAAGCAATCTTGAGCAAAAATAAATAAATAAATAAAGCTGGAGGTGTAACACTACCTGACTTCAAATTATGCTACAAAACTATTGTAATCAAAACAGCATTGTACTGGCATAAAAGCAGACACTGGGACCAATGGAACAGAATAGAGAACCTGGAGATCAATGCATATACTTACAGCAAACTGATCTTTAACAAAAGCAACAAGAACATACATTGGTAAGACTGCCCCTTCTATAAATGGTGCTGAGAACACTGGACATCCATAGATAGAAGAATGAAACCAGACATAACATCTCACCACATACCAAAGTCAACTCAAAATGGATTAAAGACTTAAATATATGACCTGAAGCCATAAAACTCCTAAAATAAAATATAGAGGAAACACTTCGGGAAGTAGGAATGGGCAAAGACTTTATGAATAAGAACCCAAAAACATAGGCAATGAAATAAAAAATAAACAAATGGGATTATATTAAACTGAAACTCTTTTACTTGGATCATAGAATACTATGCTCAATTGGTTTTCCTCCTCCTCTACTGTCCATGTTTCTCAGCCTTCTTTCTTGGAGCTTCCTCATCTTACCTATTTTTTTTAACCTTGACATGCCTAAGGGCTTTTTCCTATGACCTCTCCTCTTCTCTATTTTTACTCATTCCCTAGGAGATCTCTTCCAATTTTTATGACTTAAAATGTCACTCTATATGACTCCCAAATGTGTATTTCCATCCCCAAAACTCAACTCTTAGATGTTCAACCACCTATTCAACATCTCCACTTTCATCATCCAACAAATACTTGAACACTTATTGTGTGCCAGGCACTAGTTTCAGCACTTTGAATACATTGGTGACCAGGCAAAAATCTCTGCCCTTATTATCTTACATTCCTCTGGAAGGAAACTGAAAATAGACAATATGCATAATACCTAAGTAAAATATGTAAAATGTTCAAAAATGATAAGCATTTAGCAGTAAAGAAATAAGTCTATGGCAAGTGGCTTAGGAGTGCCAGAGCAAAACAAGGGGCATCAGGTTAAATTTTAAATAGGACACTTAGGGTGGACTTCATTGAGAAGGTGACATTTGAGCAAAGATGAGAAAGAAGTGAAAGAGTGAAAAATGTAGAAGGAACAGTCAGTTCAAAGGCCCTGAGCTTGAGATATGTTTAGTGAAATCAAAAAAGTCTTTATTGTAGCTGTGGCTGAGTAAATGGGGTGAATAGAAATATTTATTCTCTCCTGCCCCTATCTTCTTTCACTCCATAGCACTTCCTACCACCTGAAATATTATGTTTATAAATTTGCATGTATTTTTTCATTTACTTTATATCTCTGTTCACCTACTTATCCAGAATGCGAGCTCTGTGTAGACAACAGTTTTATTAATATTAGTTCACTGCTGTATTTCCAGTTACTGAAAAAGTGTCTTACATTCAGTGGAAACTCAATAAATATTTGTGAGTGAATGAATAAATATGAGAGAATATGACAATACAATAGGCCTGTGTCTGCCTATATTTATGAATCTTTTGAATTAAGACAGCCAAAATTGGGGCATCCTGTAGTCATAGGCAAATGACTGGGAACAAATGTTACATATTTTTATATAAATATGAATGTTTCATAAGGTCTGGAAGGCTAAACAGCAAATATAAATACAGGGGTACTTTTAAAAGTTCGTGGAAAAATATAATTAAAACATAATAAAAATCTTTCCATGAACTTTTTGAAGACCACTTTTATTAGAGAATACATCTGGGCAGTATGATATAGGTTTTGGGTTTTTTTTTTTTTTTTCCATATTAGCTGTATTTCTTTTCAATAACGAACATATAATTGTATATTAAAGACAAAAAAAAACCCTTTATTTGTAAATATATATATGACCTAAATCTGCAATATTTGTTGAATTGATTGGAACTTCTGAAATAAAGACAGGAGGGTCAGTGTATATTAAAGCCTTGCTTTGATAGCTTATTATAATTTTTGGTTCAGTAGTCTATAATTGTGGTATACCTCCACAAGCCACAATTTAATGAACCTGGAGCCTCATTTCTAGGACCAAGAGGATTGGGAACCTGGAGCTCGATAATGCTGTTTTGTTTCATTAAGTGTTCTTACTGTCTGGTCGGGAATAAATGTGACTTGTCGCTGACAGATGATAAAAGGCAGCAGACATCATTAGTGTCCATCACATGACTCCTGACACCTACTGGAGTGAGGGCCTCTGTTTGTTCATGATCAGAAGTAAAATCTCTCTACAGATTGATTTGAAATTGCTTCTTAACTTCAATGTTCAGATCTAGCCATGAAGCCAAGAGTGGCTTCCTATTCCAACCTTAAAAACCTTCTGAGGTTTTAAATCATTTCAGCTCTGTATTTCAGGACATTTCAAGGGACAGCCATGTTCACAAAGGAAGAAGGCTCTGTGGAATGCTTTATTAGAATTTCAAAGAAGTGCCATATCTTGAACTGCTCATTACTAAGAACATCCTGATGCCAGGCAATTTATGATTATTAAAACATATAATTTGCATTTAAATTAAATGAATTAATAAATAGAGATTAAAATAATGTGTTATATTTTCTTATTGTCTGCTGCTTTAATTTTTACACATGCTAAAATAAAGAATAAAATGTATAGGTTTTCATTTTATTTTTTCAAAGAAGATATTGAGAAAAATATGAGTTAGAGAAATCAGTCTCCCTTATTTCCAGTTTCTTCATGACCATGTGTTCTTAGATACATGTCTTCCTTAAACTATAGATTCTTTTAAGAAACTGTACTATATTTTGTTTTAGAAGATATTTCTCAACATTTATCTATGTAAAACATTTTTTAAAGACATATAACCGAAATATATTTTGTTTACAGTTTCTTATGTAAAATAGTTTTCTAATATCAATAAATAATAGTCTTAATAACTAAATAATTAGTATTTATTGAGAAATTATTATATTATTACACACACACACACACACACATATATAAGTGTGTATATTATTATACCAGGTACTATGATGAAAATCAAAACTACAAAATCTCTTCCCTCAAAATTGAGTTCAATTACAGGATTACAACATAAAGCCACAAAAACATTTTAAAATGCAAACCATAATAAACCTATAGAAACAATTCCAAAGTGATTTTACTGTATACATTCAACCTAGAAAATGATCAATTCAAAACTCTATCTCCAAGAAAATTTTGGGACTAGGGATAATGGTGCCTTCCTGAATCTGAATCTCTCTTTAAATCCTCTCCCAAACAGATAATATCAAAAAAGAGTGCAAATAAAAATACAAATGACTCAAGACTTCAGCCTTCCTAGGAAATACAAAATACCATGAACATAAAGTTACCTATAAATAGAGATATAAACACCAAATTGCACAGACTTCCTGACACAACCATAAGCCTGCTGTTACAGAAAGTAGAAAAGGTGAAGCTTAAGAGGTACCATGAAAAAGTGGAGCACATAAACAAGGGACAGACCTGAGAAAAGAGACTACAGCACAAAGTGGCCAAGTCGGGGTCTGGTATTTTGTAGTTCACAACATTGGCTACAGGGAAGAGGTTTGAAAGTGAGTAGTACTGAAGAAGTCAGTAGCTTCAACAAGCATTGCTTCTTGGAAAGAATCATACAAGTAGAGAAAGGATTGTGCCCATGATGGTATAGAAGAAATGGGAAAGAAGAAATTAAGGAGAGAAAATGAAAGAGAAACCAGACATGCCAGTTCTTTGCCTCTCTCCCCTACTACCAATAGAATTCATTAATGAAAGTGGCCTCACAATATTGACAGAAGGGTGCACTTTGGGACTAGGGACTTTACCTCCCAAAATGTCTGAAAATAGAAAACAGTCAAGCCAACTCTACACGAAGCTAATGGAAGAAGAAAATAGAAAATTCAAATAAAAATACTTCAGTCGATAAATGCTCCCTACCAATAAAGAAAAAAAAAAAGTCCACAGAACAGAATACTCAGACACGATTTTGAGTTCAGTTTAAATTCAAGCTTAATTTAAAAATTCTCAAACAAGCATCTGCAGATTAGATATAGATATGTAGATATACACGTAGATGTAGATGTAGATATAGATATAAACTAAAATCAGAACATTTTAAACAAAGAACACAAGTGGAAAAAAGGAAATACTACAATAAGAATTTATTAATCACAGTAAAGAAATTGAAGAAAAAGACAAGTCCATCTTAGAAATAAAGAACAAATTAAAAGATACCCAAGGTATAATAGGTTCTAGATAAAGTTTAATAAGAGACTTTGAAGAAAAGCCAGAAAACAACCTAGAAATAAAAATAAGATAAAGTAACACGTAAAAGGGTCAAAGAGGAAATGCTTTAAAAGGACGACATGCAAAGGAAGTTCAACATACATATTAATAAAGTCTCTGAAGAAGAAAAATAAAGCAATTAATATACTGTGTAAAACCATAACCTAAGAAAACTTTTTAGAATTAAGAAAAAACTTAGTTTTTCATATTCAAAGGGCCCACTGTATCCCTTGAAAACTCAAACATAATAAGCTCTGAGAGGACCCCCCCAAAACAATTAGAATTTGAAGATAAAGAAAAATATTCAAGGTATACAGGCAATAAGATCAAAGCACTTAAAAGGGTGAAAAATTAAACTGTAGAGAAAGTAGAATAAGATCATTGACTGCTTTATAGGTAATAGATAAGAGCCAAAGGATATCATATAAGATTTACAGTCCACATAGTAAAGGTTATTTATAAAAACTATATTAAGGGCACTAATAAAGGTACCAATACAGGGTAGCCACCAGAATAAAAAGAATCACTTTCAAAAATACCAAAATATTTTTTAAATGTCAAAGAAGCACAAAATAGAGAAACACAGTATATACTACAAAATACACATGGTAACTATAGCATAAAGTTATATATAGATATGGTACCTATATAACAATCACATAAAAAGATGTGAATGGGTTTAATTCATCAATTACAAGAAAAAAATTTCAAATGGGCTCAGAGAGTAAATCCCAACTCTATGCTGTATGTGAGGAAAATACCTAATATACTGTGATTCAGAAAGGCTGATATTACAGGCATGGAAAAGTATATATCAGGAAAATGAAACATAAGTCAGAAAGAATTACAATATTTATATAAGAAAAAGCAAAATTTAGGCCAAAAGGCATTAAGGATACTCTGTAATGCTAAAAGCTCCAACTCAAAATAAAGATGAATATCAATACACTAAATAACAGAGCCACCGTCTTCAAAAAGCAAAAATTACAGAAGATGCAAGGAGAAATAAAAACATAATAATAGGAGATATTAACATACCACTTTCAGTACAAAAAGTTCAAGTGAGTGAAAAATAAGTAAAAATATAAAAGATCTATACAGAATAATTAATAAGGTAGATTTTGTGTTGCAATACTGGACATTCCCCATATAACAGGACATATCCCCTTCTTAAATGTACACGAATCATTCACAAAAACTGATTAAATATTATGTCAAATAAAAAAACAGCAGCAAGTTCCATAAAATAGAAATATTGCAAACAATTCTGATTACAATTCAGTATAATTTGAACTTAGAAATTAAAATTTAAATAAAAGGCTCTTCTACCTATAAATGTACATAAACTTTCCATTGACTCACACTTCATGATAGGGAAAATCCAAACAGAATTTCTGAACAATGAATCTGTAGAATAAACTTAAAGCAGAGATATAAGAGAATATTTATGACCATAAACATCTTTATCAGTAAAAATGAAATAATAAAATTAAGCAAATTAAATTTCCAACTCAAAAAAATGAAAAATTAGCAACACAGTAAAGCCAAAACAAAGCACAAGTATTAGGCAAAGAACATAAAAATAATAGATCAAATTAATACATAAAATCTTTATTCTTTGAGAAAAATAAACAAAACAATTAGGTAAATTAATCAAAAAAGGGGGTAAATCCAAATACATAAGAATGACAAGAGAAAACTATTGACAAAAAATTTTAAAATAATAATAATAAGAAAATACTTTTCTATGCTAAGAATTTTGAAGACCTAGGTGAAATAGATAATTTTTTAGGAAAGTATAATTTACCAAGATTAACCTCAGTAGAAATAGAAATTTAAATAGATCCGTTCCCATAGAAGAGGCTTAGATGGCTTCACAGAGGAGTTCTGTCAAACTCTAAGGGGTAGGTGGAAATAATGCATCATAAATTGATTCAAAGTACATATACTGAAGAAAAATTCCCCCAATAGTTTTTATAAAACAAATGTAACATAATGCCTAATCCTGAAAAATATAGTACAACAGAAGAAAATTAAAGACCGATGTAACTTATAAACTTGGTGCAAAAATCTGCATCTTATTAAAAAAATAACACAGTGTGACTAGCTGAGATTTATACCAGTAATGCAAGGGGAGTACAGTGGAATTTTTCCTTAACAGAAATATTATATAATTATTTCCATAAATGCTGAAATATATAATGAAAAAATTCTATAACCATTCTAAGAAATTTTGAGAAAATAGGAATGAATAAATACTTCCTTAAAATTAATATACACTGATTAATATTCACATATTAGTTTTTCTATATTCATAAATTTATATGTTTCGTTTTATACATTATATGTTTATATAAAATATAAATATAAATTTATATGTATAAAATGTTTATCTAATAAATAGTATATAATCAATAATTTATCAATCATTCATACACATTATATATTCATTATTTATATATTATACAATTAATTGTTCACAATTTTATAAGTTATATATGTAATTTAATACTTTGATAAATTATATGTAATTTACTATGTATTTTATATATGATTGATAAATAATTAGTTAGATATAATTGATTAGATATATTTATACAGTCAAGCACCTCATAATGATGATTTGGTCAACAATAGACTGCATACATGACGGTGGTCCCATAAGATTATAATGGAGCTGGCGTATGTAATAGGCTATACTAAGTCTGTTTACGTACAGTTTATGATGCTCAGACAACATGAAATCACATAGCGACGCATTTCTCAGTATCTCCACAGTTACACGACACGTCTACGTATGTACACACACACACACACGCACGCACGCACGCACGCACATGCATCATAAGTCCAGAGTGAAACCAGACTTTTATTTAATGATGTGACAGAGTCATTCCTACTCAGGTCAGGAACAAGAAAGACCACCATGTCTATTACTATTTAACATTACACTGGCGGTATAACCCAATATTCTTAGATAAACAGTAACAATTGCAAAAGAACAAATTAAATTATTTCTATTTACAGATGACTGGATAGTATACTTGGAAATCCTTAGAGAATCAATGGTAAAACTAAGTGAAACAATAAAGATTTTGGCAGCATAGGATATAAATCTCTAAACTTTTATTCATTCAATCACTTGCTCAAAGTAACTCAGAAATTCAGTCCATGCCTTATAGTGGCGGTAGATAGGTAATAGACCATTACATAAAATATGACAATGTCAGGTGGTAACGACTGCTACCAAAAATAATAAAACAGGAGTACGGGAAGGCCTAAGAATGGGCAGGGATTTGCAATTTTTGAATAGGGTAGGGTAGGTCTCACTAAGAAGATGGCTATCGAGTAAAGACTTGCAGGAAATGCTGTGAACAAGAATGTAATGCCCGCTACCAATATTTCCATACAACAAGGGACTGAGGGTACTAGCTCAAGCTGTGACGATGGGAAAAAATAAACAGTACTTGTGTCAGAAAGGAAGAAACAAAATTATCATCATTTGAATACAATGTTATGGGCTCACACAAAATTCAAAAGAATTTTCAGACTAATTATTAGAATTAATAACTTAGTTTAGCAATGTTATTTTATATAAGGTCAATACACAAAAGTCCTTTATATTTCTACATACCAGCAACAAAAAGATAATGTAGTTAAAATATATATATTATCATAACACAAATATTAAAATTTATCTATGAATAATTCTAACCAAAACAGTTGTAAGACTTTTGTGAAGAAACTTTTAAAACTTTGATAAAATAACAACAAAGACCTAAATAAATGGAGAAAGATACCATATTCACTGGGCTGCTTGAATATATTAAGTGTGACAATTTTCTCCAAGTTGATTTAGTGCAATTGGAGTAAAACTTTTAGCAGTGTTTGTCAGGGAACTAGAAAAGCTATTTCTAATATTGGATACAAGTTGAAAGGACCACAAATAACCAAGTCACTTCTGAAGAATAAGGTGGTGGACGAGGCCTATAATAACAAGTCAATTATTAAAATACACTTATTAAGACAGTGTGGTGATGGCACAGGGATAGACAATGAAATATACAGACCAGTGAAACAGAACAGTCCCATGAAATAGAATACGAAGTCCAGATCCAAGTATTTATACTTGATAGTTGACTGAAGTGGTAAAGGAGGTCAGTATGGGAAGGAGGGGACAATTCAACAAATGGTACTGAGAGAACAAATGTAGACCTAACATACAAATCCTACAGGTGGTAAGGAGTGCTTGGGAGAAAATTAAAGCAGGGTAAGGGGGGAAGTCCCAGGGTGTGTAAGGGAATTATAATTTTACTTTGGGTGATGGGGGTAGGCCTCACTGAAAAGATGGTATTTGAGCTAATGGGAAAAAAAAAATGAAACTTCACTCATGTACAAAAATCAATTCCAAAAGAGATTAAAGACTAAAGTATAGATTAAAAATAAAAACCCTATAAAACATTTAGAAAATATATAAAAATATCTTCATGTCTCTGGCACAAGAGGGCTTTCTTTAAATTTCAATAACTGCTATAAATTAAAAAAAAGTTGATGTGTTTGATCACATTAAAATCAAGACCTTTTGTTCATCAGCAGATGCCACAAAGAAAGTGAAAATATAAGACACAAACTCTAACGATATTATTTGCAATACATGAACACGCCCATGATGAATAAAGATTAGTTTCAAAATATATAAAGAAAAAAACTCTCATTTGCTTTTTAAGAAAAATACCAAAAATTAAAAATGGGCAAAAACATGATCATACCTTTCACAGAGAAATATAAATGGATAGTAAAGTATATGTAAAGATATTCAAATTCAATAGTAACCAGAAAAATAAAAACTTAAAAACTGAAATATCTTCATACACACTTTAAAATGGCAAAAATTAAGATAGCCAGGCAATACCAAATGTTGTTAAGCTGGGCATTGAGTACCTGGGTAATCATTTTATTACTATCCTTTCAAATATAAATATATACACACACACACATATATATATATACATATATGTCTTTTTTTATTTGAATCATTTCAAGTTAAAAAATAAAGAGAAAATGGGTATCAGACATAATCAGTGCATCCCTATAAAAAGAGTTTATATAGTAAAGTTTCAGAAAGGTCTCTAAGAATTAAATAGGCATTTCTAAGACTTTTTAGCTACCTATGTATAAAATTTCCTTGGCTGCAATAAAGAATGTTTTTTTAATAAAAAAAATTAAAATGCAGGAAGCCCATACTATTTAAAGAAAATTCTTTTCTGCTTTAGGCGTTTTATCTTAAAATGTGTCTAAAATTTCTTTAAAATATACTAGCTTATTTATTTGATAAAAGCACACCTTGAAGTCTTTCTCCCCTTCTTTAAAGAACAGAACAAAACAAAACAGGGCTGCAGTACCAAGGATTTAAGCAGCTAGGTGGGTCAAGTGCAGACATCTTTCTTCTTAACATCTGATGACCCCAAACCCCCACAAGCACCAGAGTTAGTATACGATTTGAATCAACAATTAGTATGGAACTAAAAGTGCTTGGACTTAAAAAAAATTACAATTCCTCTGCTAAAAGACTCAAAGTAACTGGAAAGAAAGTCTCACCCCACCTTTCCCAATTTTCACATCATACTCACTGGAATTGTGATTTTCACAGGCTAGGGCAGTGTTTCTCAACAGTACAGATGGGGGCAATTCTGACTGTAGAGGACATTTGGCAATGTCTGGAGACATTTTTGGTTGTCATAACTGGAGCAAGGAAGGTACTACTGGCATCTAGCTGCATATTAGCTGAATGCAGAGGACAGACACCCCAAACAAGAAATTATCTGACCCAAAATGCCAATAATGCCAACATTGTGAGCCCCTGTTCTAGGGAATGAGATGAGGTACACAGCCATTCAAAAATATTTACTGTGTACATACTTTGGGTCTGGAACAGTGCTTGGCATTGGAGATACAGCAATACAACCCAGAGCTCCTTCTTTAAGGACCTCAGAGTCCAGTGGGGGAATCAGACACATAAATTAATAATTATTGTGGAATAAATTTATGAAAGACAGAAGAATCACCTAATTTAGCTTTAGGTGGGAGGTGCTGGGGACTTGAGGAGTAAAGTCCCAGGAAAATCTGGGAACAGATCAGTATGAAAAGGTAAATATATAGAAATTTTCCAAATTAAACAAAGGAAAATAGTTTTAGGCAGAGAAAGGAAAGAAGAGCAAGCACAAAGGGACATTAACCACCTTCCCACACCACTATACCACACACTGTATTACAGATACCAGCTGGAATAAGCTGTGCACTAAGTCTCTACAGTCTTTCATTGGTTTTCTCTCATTTGGAATACCTTCTCATTCTACTTTTTCTGTGTAATGAAACCATCACCATCCCTGAAGATCACATGTCCTGAGAACAGAAGTGGTTTTTTTTTTAATGTTCATTGATTTGTTGCAAGCACGAAGAACAGTGACTAGCATGCAGTAAATGCTCAATAAATGTTGTTGAATGAACAAAAAATAACTGAAATACCAGTTCCTCTCTTAAGCATTCTTCAATTTTTCACTGTGAAAAAAGCAGAACCATCCTTTTCCATAAGGCTTATGTTGTGGAATTATGAAAGATGACATATTAGCACCCAATAGGTGCTTAATAGTTACTGAATGAATGAAAAATAAAAGAGCATAATCGAAAAAACAGAAACAGATCTACTAGATGTCTGTACTCATGATGTAGCTCAGCAAAACATTCCCTTTCTAGCTCTCCCTGAAGAGTGGAGACTAAAGGATTCATTCAATATAAACTTATAATTTGATACTCAGAAATAATCTTTACTTCTTGCTAAATATTCTTCCAATACACTGAAACAGACACTTATGTATAGCCACACAGAGACATGCATATTTAAACAAACTAGAACTGTATCATATGTAATCTTCTTTAATTGATTTTTCACCTCTCTTCATGTCATTTAGTATGAATATATATATCATTTTAATAAATCCATACTTTATGGATGTAAAATGATTCACTTAAACGGACTCCTATGTTGGACATTTATATTGCTTTCAGTTTTTTTGACATTATAAACCATACTGTGCATTTTTGCACACTTCCGTCATTGTCATCTTGAGATGAATTTCTAAAGTATATAAGAAATTTAAGGCTCTTGAAGTGTACTGCAAAAGTGCCTTCCAGAAAGTGTATGAGGTGAGATTACCATTCCCCCAAGCAGTGGATGAAAGAGACTGTTTCCTCACATCCTTAATTAACACTGAGTACCAGGCTGCATGTTAGATATTAATTTAATGTGTTATAATCCAACGGTATTTCCTTTATGATTTCTGACATAAATCAATGCCTAGAAATAATTTCGCTACTAAAACATTCAAAAATGTCTACCGATAATGTCGTCTAATACTTTCTATGGTTTTATTTTTTCATATAGAAATCATAAATTCCATCAGAAATTAATCTTGTTTTAAGTCATGATCTAGGCATCTTTTAATTTCTAAAAAGATACTTAATTTTTCTAATATATTTAATAAATAATCTGTCTTTCAATCTTCATGACATATATCATACATTAAATGAATATTTATATTTAGATCTATTTCTGGACACTGCATTTTTTTTGTTGCTCTGTCTACTTTTCCTTGACTATGACATTAATTATTATAACTTTATAATATACTTTAATATAATGCAGATTAAGATTCTCTTTTCTGTTTATAGATTAGAAGACAATTTATATCTGGACAATATTGAATCTTCCCATCCAGGGAGACAGTAAGTCTTTTTTTTATTAAAGCTTCATTACATTACCTCATAGAGTTTTTTTCTTTTTCCCCATAAAAACTCATCACACATCTTGCTATTTTTTCCTACACAGTCAATAATTTTAATTGCAATCATGAAAGATATTTTTCTATTATGATACTTAACTAATTACTGTAATTATCATCTATTATATATTAATAAGCTATTGATTTTCACATAGGAGCATGTTATGTAAATCTTACTCAATATTTCTTAGTTTCCTAGTCCATCATAAAATGTGCAAATATTTATGTTTTGCCATTTTTGCCATATTTACCACTTTTTCATGTTGGATACTAAAAGTTACAGATAAAATGTTGATGGTAAACCTTATTTTGGAGGGAATCATGTTACTAGCACATGAACTCACTGATAAATCTCAACACCACAAGTGGGATGAAATATGGGCCTCATTAAGTACTATGAACTACTCTTGACTTAAAACCAACCAAACAGCAACAACAAAAAACTGGATCTAATCTATCCTAAGATCTAACTACCAGTTTACAGAAAATAGAAAAAGTAGAGGAATAAAATGAATAACTCAATGAAAAAGACCAAATCTAGAATACCAAACATTCAAAAGAACAAACAACTTGGTTTCTTCAGCAAACCAATGGCAAGAAAGAAAAATAGTTTTTTAAAGAATAAAAGAAATTTAAGAGACATACAACCAAATCAGGAAGGACCTTGGTTCAAAAGCTATTATAAATACACATCTTCAAAATAATTATGGCATTTGAATATTGACTTGATATTAGATAATATTTAGAAGTATTTAAGCCTATTAGGTATAATAATGGATACTTGGTGATTTAAAAAAATGAAATTCTTGTCAATTAGAAAGGCATACTGAGCTACGTATAGGTAAAATGTCACCATATCTGAGGCTTGCTTTAAAATACCTCAGGTTACAAAGAATGGAAGAAATACATAAAAGAGTGGCAAAATATTGATAACTGCTAAAACTAGTTGATGGGTAGATTGAGGTTCATTATCTCATTCTCTACTTTTGTGTAATACATGTGGTTAGTAATAAAAAAAGAAAGCAGGTAGGAAGTAAGAGAGAGAGAGAAGCATAGGTGAGGATCAATGCTGATTCTAAGAGTAGAGCATAGTATAGCAACTACATAGTTAAGAAAGAGAGGGTGCTAACCTGCTAAATAGAAGTGAGGTGCAAAACAAAACAAAACAAAACAAAACAAAAAACCCAGAGAGAGAACATTACAGATTATCTCAAACTTAGAATTGAGGCAGATGGTGTGGCAGGTGAAGAGTTGGAGAAGGCAGCAAAAGCACTCAGATAAGATGCCTAGAAGGGCACTCGCTGTCTGGATCACAAATGTTTGGAAACTAGCATCATAAATAATTTTTCACTCATAGGTTGTATCTCTTTAGTCTACCTACTTCCCTCACACTGCTGTTTCCTGTAAGCGTCCTGATAGAGGTTAGGATATGACATCCTCATGGCCATTATAGCAAGAGTTATATCCACCATTGTTTGTTTATAAAACCTTCTTTTAAAAAGCTAATTGTGGCAATTAAAGACACTTTTTAAGTGTCTATCATCTCATTTTATAAAAATGAAAAAAGAAAAAAAACCCTGTGAATTTTGTGTTATCATAGGATGTACAGAGAAGGCAACCCAATGAAGACCTGCCTTGTCACATTCAATAGAGCAATCACAGAAGCAATTTGTTACAAGCAGATGGATAGCTGAACACTGAAAAGGATGATAAACTAGAAAGAAATTAGATATTGAAATCAATTTCTTTTAGGCTTACCATGAAACTTCAGTTTCACACAAACAATTGTATTTGAAGAAGTCAGAAAAAAAAAAAGCCATACTAAGATGGGTGCCCGTGAAAACAGAACTTTACACATGCTATAGCCTTTATAGTCACCATTTACTTGATTGGTCCAAATATTTATAGTTCATTGTTATGACTGCCAAAACTGGCAACCACAAGGATTGTTGTCTCAATTAGGACAGTAAACAGATTGTCTCTTTTTTTTAATGAAAAAATCTAAAATGTAATACTTCACAGTTTAACATGTTTATTCATCTAAACGAGCTAAAAAATAATGGTGCGACATCTGTTCGAGAGGCATTGGTACCTCGAATTTTGGCTGCCTCCCCACCAATTTGGTGGTTGTTTTAAAAAATGAAGAATAGGAGGGGGTACTGTCATCAAAAAATCTTCTGGCATGTAAAGCATTTTATTTTTCTTGAAATACGGATCTCATATCTGTTGCTAGGGACTTAAAAACTGTATAACAAGAAGGCACTTTGCTGAGTATGGCTGCAGTTCAATTGTTTTAAATGAATTACTGACCCACTATGGGTATTTCCACACTGGTATAGTTCTTTACATGACTCTCTCAGTTCCCGCTATACTTACCTAGATAGCTAAAACCGGAACAAATGGTAAGAATGTTTCTGTAGGTATTGAATTCATCTGCTACAATTTTTTTACTGTGAGTTGCATTGATTCTAGAAATGGTATCACTGAAACAAAATCTAGCAAACATCATTCTATCCAGGCTGCACTACAGCAATGCTAGTAAAAGAAGGCAGTGCTACTAAGGGAGAAGTGGTAGGAATCCCCCAGAGAAGCCTGAGGTAAGTGTAAGGAATTGTAATTGTTGGTCAGGAGAGAATATGAAATTATCTTAAGTAGTTTCTGGCTCAACAACCTTATGTTATGGATAAGATACATTAAAGTTGAATATGTTTAATTTCTAGAAGTTTATTTCTGAAGCTTATCTCAAGCACAGTTTGCTCTACTGAATTATCATTGACTATACAATTTTAGAACCTGGAATATGTAGTGCTTTAGTAGTCACATAAACACTACAATGAAAATTTAGGTCTATTTTCATTTGGAGGGAAAACGCATTCCAAGGTGAACTTGAACATTGAGTACAGTTTTTAACAAATACCAAAAAAATAGCACATTTAATTGCCTAGAAAAAAATATTGTTTCTTTATTACAGCAAACTTAATGCTAGTTGCCTTGATCTGAAAAAGAATCAGGATGAAATATTATATTTGTCCCAACACAACCAATGACCATAAATGCTAAATATTAGGAGTTGATCAATACTGTGATTTTTAAAGTTTCATTTATTAAATTCAAATGATTTTTATCATCTACCATACACAAAGAACTGTCTGTGCCAGACTTGAGAGGACTATAAGATATTAACTTAAATTTTAGCATGCATTTATTAAATTTATGTGCAGGTTACTACACTATTGGAATTACAGAAATGAATAAGAATATACTCTCAGGATCTTATACGAATTGGTTAGGGTGAGGGTATTTCTTCTGCCTTTATGAAAAATTGAAAAGATAGAAAATCCTTCAGTATTTTGCCACCTTAAAACAACCAACCCTATATTTGTACTAAAATAGGCTTTTTGTTTGTTTTAAGAGAAATTCTAGATGAGCTTATATTTTTACAGTATTTCCTCTCCAATAAATTTATATATTCTTTACCTTGGTCTAAACTTGCATGTAAAATAAGAATCAACAACCCTTTGGACTTCCTTCACAGTAATCGATATGCTATATTTTAAGTCTGCTGTATTAGTTAAAATTTATTCTGCAGAGTATGTTAACAAATAGATTCTAACATTTTGAAAAGTTGTTATAATTTTTTTCTGTTCTTGTCTTCTGAATTACTCTGAGTAGTTAATTATTGGAGAAATACCCATGCCTAAAATTTGTGCCTGGTGCCAGTCTCAGCTTTATGCCGAACACCACTCACTGTTCAAAAATATGGTCCTCTGAAACAGCAGGCTGGATATCACCTTTCTGTCTTCAAAGATTCAAACCAGACTTTCAATCTGGGATTTCTCTACAGAGGATTGGCTGCTTCCCAGTTAATGTGAAATTTGCATTTCATAAAAACAGTGTTGTATAAGCATATATTATATCACTTCACCTGTTATTTACTGAAACCAAAGAGTTTAGCCTTCGCGATTAATGGTTCTCCGGGGCCATCATAAGTCAATCAGTCATACAAATAGACTAGCTATAGACTAATGACATCAATAAAACTAGGCAATTAAATTTGCCTATAACTGCAGTATATTTACACTAACATTTATTACTAACAGAAACAAAAGAATACCTCAAGAGCAGAACAGAATGCTGAAGTTTTTTTCCAGGATGATAAATTTTCAAACATTTCCAAGGGCATAGTGATTTATTTTAAATATCGGTCTCACTTGGGTAGGTATCTAATAAGCAATTATTACATATCCTCTCATTTAAATTACCACTGAATGCTAGAAATAATCTTTATTTAATATGACTGTTTTTAACACCATATGGGAGGAGAAATAACTAAATGAAATTGTTCACGTAAATGTGATGGGAGTGGGGGAAAGCAGTATTTCTTGACATGTGGCATGTCACTCAGGAAAGTAAAAGGCCCATCATATCCAAAATGCCAGCTTGGATATTCCCTTGCCTCCCACTTCACGAACAGACATACCACATGGCATTAAATGCTGCAACCTTTCCTAAAAATGCCACTTGGACTGGGCTGCTGTGGAGAGTATATAAGAACGCTTGGTTTCTCTCTTGAATTTGTGAGTTCAGGGGGAAGAATCAGTAAATAACACTGGCTAAATTTTGCCCTCAGATGTTTGGCATAAATGATCTGTGAGGATATTGGAACCTTTGGCTGTTTTCACACTGATGAAATAAATTATGCTATTTGAAAAAATTCTACAGAATATAATACTACACAGTTATATTCAACTTTCTGCAAAAGTACCAAAGAATATCTGTTTTTTTAGAAACTGTGCTTATAAAGCCCTATGTACTTCTAGGGTATTTACCAAAGCTTTCTTCTCTTCGCCTGTATTGAAACAATCTTAATATTTTATTTATTTTTTCATAAATATGATGTATATACTATAAAACACTTTGTGCACATGTTTCAAACTATTTATTTTCTATGCATCTTTAAGTAAAGTAATAGCTAACCACTCTTCTGTAGACAGATGTTTTTCAATTTTCTAAGCTTTATGTTTTTATGTGTTTTAAAAATATATTTAAAAATACAATTACCTGTAAAAACATTGAATGTACTGGTCATTATGCTACAACAAATGCAAAATACATTGAAAAATTATATAAACAGAAAACTACATATGAAAGTACTACAAGACATATATTTTCTTCTACATTTTTCACTGAAGAGATCTAATTAACTCTCAAGAGTTAAAAAGTAATTTTGTAAAACAACTTTGTATTGTTCCAATTTAGAAGACAACCCAAGAAAATGATTCAGAGTAGGTAGAACTTCTGCTATTGCTATTGTATGACAAAGACTACACAATTAAATGACAGATTGTTACACATCTCCCTAACAAGAGGGGCAAACTGATACTACAAGCAGCCCAACAACATAATTGAAATAGAATTCCAAGTTTATATTAAAAGGGTAATAAGTTAATTAAAATCAAGATCAACTGAACTTTCTATTTACACTAGTTCAGGCAGCACAAGAGGAAAGGAACTCTACTTTAGAGACATATGTGACTCTTTGAGCTTCTGTCATCCAGGTGCCATTTCTGATGGAGCACATGTGCACTGACAGTTGGCAAAGAAGGAAAAAGATTACTGTAGATGTATGTGCAGATAGTCTCTCTAATGATATAAAATACGTCTGGAAAGAAAGCGGGGTGCCTTTGTAAAATAAAAAATTTCCCATGACTTTTTATTCCATCTTAGGCTCTGAGTGTGATTTGAGTGTTTTTGTAAATGAGAATACTGTATATACTTTTACTTGTGATGTATATAGAACAAAAATAGATTTATAGATTTAGTAATCTGTAAGAGATGGAGTTATACATATAAATTGGCTAAGACATCTGAAAAATTTAGGATGCATTTTCCATTTTATCTAAATGCACCATGTACAGGGTGCCTGTCAAAGCAGAAAGATTTATAAAAGTATCTGGTAGCATATATTTTATCACATTGCTAGGTAAGTTTCTTTTCTTGATATCCAATGCAACTATTTGAAAAGATATTTCTGCAAACTGAAAATACCAGAAGAAAGAATTCAAGATGTTGCAGTTTTAGTACTTCAGAAAGTATTGGTTCCAAAATGTGCTTTTGTAAAAGTATTTCCCATTCATGCATTGATTGTTGCTCAGCTAATCTTCATCTGGGTCCAGATCAGGGTCAACATCCATGGACAGTCTGAGATAAAAGAAAGCATAGAAAGCCAGGAGGAGGGCTAATATAGCTGCAAGTACAAGGCCAACTTCCTGGGGAAGAAAAAAAAATAGACTTGAAATTGATGAAAAAAGATTGATTTTTGTTATCAGTTTCATTAGATAAAATAACCATATTATTCCATAGTCTACAACAAATAATTTGAACCTAATAATCACATTCTTTTGGTTCACATTTTTTTCCATTAAGTTAAAAAACTTATTTGATACTAACACTGCCTATTGCAATGGAAAATACATCAGTGTGTAAGTCACTTCTGTTATTATTTCTAGTTAATTTTTTTTTCCTATTAGTAAAATTAAATGTTATCATTTTAATATGTCTTCATAGTTTGGATATCAAAATGTTGGATGCAAGCAATGCAGTTTGTGCCTTCACAGTTTATCTGTTCTCTATCTGAGTATGTTTAACTTCATGTGTTGCTTCCATACATTTATTATTAGTGACAGCATTTAGACACAGATTTTTTAAAAATTTATCATTTATTTTCTATTCAGAAGAAACAGTTATAAATGGTTTCTAGATTATGTCTCTGTACAAATCTTCACTACATAATACTTTGTTGGAACTCTAATGTTTAAATTCTAGAGTTCACATTGTGGAGGAACAAAACTGAGTGCTCTTAGCTCATGAAGCATGATACAGAACAACTTATAACTATGGTGAAAGAGGGTCCTGAATATTTCATTTGGTGATTTGATTTGGATTATATTAATCAACTATACTAAAATAATGGCCAGAAAACTTACTTTATATATATTATGGTAAAAGTCATATTATCTCCCAAAGAGTCTCTCTCTCTCTCCCCCTCTCTCTCTATCTATAGAAAAATACTATTAAGAAACTTTCTCAATATTAACATATCATTTGGCTAAGCAGAAAAAAGAGCCAGTCAGTATCCTAAAGGTCCAAATATTCCCTTCTAATTTTCACTTGTGTATCACAGTCTTTACTGGGCATTATTTTATGGAGAAGCAATTCATTTGCATTTATATGAATATATTTTACATTTCATAAGAATGTAAAATCAATCATTCAACATATATCCACCTATTAAACTTTAAAAACACGAAAATAAACTTGGTTTATAATCAACATGGAATTTTTACCTAAATGTTGAAATTACAAATAGGTATTTTATACAGATTTTTAGTTTCATAATCACATTTATTTGGATTCCCAAACTTGAAAATAAATATTAATAAAAACTATGGGGTTGAAAAACTGTGTCAATGACTTTGTAAGATCTGATTTTTAAAATTTAATACATCAATATAATGTCAAATGAAAGTGAATTTTTCTCTGTTGCAGTTGGAACACTTTGGCATCTGAAAAGGGCATGGCAGTCTCAGACAGGTTTCATTTATTTTCTTATATCCACAGCTGTGCTCCCAGACCCATCTGGTTACACAGCTACTAATTTTAAGAGGATGTAATAAACAAGTGACACACAACTGCAAATTCCATCTGTTCTGTATAGTGGACAACAAAACTGTTCAACAGCAGTCACCATTCACCCAAGCTTAATTCAGGAATAAAGTTTTTACTCTTGATTAGAGGCCATGATTCTCATCTTATTGATAATATTTTCTAATAGCTGCTTTTCAACTTCTTGTCCTTAAAACAACTCTGCATTATCTTCACTGTCACCTTTCAGAATACCCAGAGACATAAAAAAGAGTTTTAAGGGTAGGAAGCAGAGAATATTCATAGAATACAACTTCAGAGAATCCATTAATTCAATTATTTTGCTCAGTATCGGGTGTGGGGGTGGCTTACAAAGTATTGGGCAGGGATATACAGCAAATAATTTTCTTCAAAATGTGCCTATTTTGTTGAGGAGACATGTATTGAAGAGGCTGAATGTCTGGATGGCTAAAATACGGTAAAATTTGAAAATAATGCTTTCAGGATGCTGGTGACACTAACAAAAGAGATCTGTAAGCATTTATGACTTCCCCCACCCTTTGGCTATTTCATGTTTTAAATCAGAAATAACAAAAAAGAGCAAACATAATATTTCAAGCTGGCTCATCCTAAGAGGTTGTTGGCAGGATCTGGTTGACATTAGAATTTTTTATTATGCAACAAAACTAAAATTTTGAGCAATGTTCTTTTATCATGATTATGCCTTTCAAATAACCATTATAAATAAAAACATTAAATAACAAATGTAGATATTTTTCCTTCTAAATACTAGGAAACACAGGTACTTGCATTCTAAAAAATTTTGTATTGATGCTGTAATTCTTGAATCTTCTAATTGAACAGTAACAAAATAGCAAACTCAGTTGTGCAAATATTTTTTTAGGTGGCACTAATTGCACTGCTAGGTCATAAATTATGATATTTTATTTACATTTGTAAGACACAGGAAATAAAAATAGCTTCTCAATAGAAATTAATTCTAGATTTTAACACAGATTATTCAAATCTTATGCTTAAATCATTAACTGTTCTCCCAAAACATTTTATATTATCAAACATAAATTTATAAAAAAGTACTAGAAGACTTTGAGGGTAAGGCCTTATTGTATAAGTATTCATATCTCTAGACCATGATATCTCTATCACTACTGTTAATTTGATGTGATAATTAAATCTGGAAGTGATTTCTTGTATAAGATCTTCCATGACAATCATGTCTTATTCATCTTTCTTTCCACAGGTTCTACAATATCGTAATACTTATAGTAATTTCTAAATAAGTAATGAATAAATAACACTAATATCCATAATACTGTCTCCACAGCAAAACTGCAAATATTTTGTAATATATAATACATCCACACAATAATGACTTAAGTGAAGTAGGGGATCTTTAGGCCAGTAACAAACATTCAAGAGAAGTCTTATTTATAGAAACAGAATTGGCTAATTCAAACAAATATTTTCTCAATCAGAAATTCATTCATAAATGACTTCTATGTGCTAAGTTCAAAGTTCAATATTTTCACCGTGTTATTTAACTCTCCTGACAGCATTATGAGGTAAACGGCATAATCTTTATTTTACAAAAGTGCCAGCTTCGACTTAGCTGGATCATGGCAACAGTAGGGGCAATAGGGCTGTGATCCTAGGCCTCCTTATCTCTGTTCAGTGTTGTTGTCATTGCTGTTGTTTTTCTATTCCATGCACCTGTTCATATTGTCTGTAGATTTAAATTATTTGATGAGCATAACTATGATTCATTCAAAAGAATAAGTATTAAAGTGATAAAATATTACAATATTATGGTCATTCAGCATCAGCTAGATGAGAGTCAAACACGTTTGATGTTCATTAGTCCTTAGCTGCTTCTCTGACATTATCAATATGGATAAAACCACTCACGGGGGAAATTAAAAAGCATTAAATGGCAATTGCTGAAAGAAACTTTGTTATTTAAAATCCTATGCCAAAATGACAAGGCAATCAAAGTTTGACAGGGCAAACTAATTAGTATGCCGGATTTGAAATGTAAAATACCTCTAAGGTTTGATTCTAAAAAGTTTCATATCACCTTAATGGGCTCTTCACATAAATTTTCAAGAACAGTAAACAATAGTTAAGGTTAAGATTTTTGTTTTCGACAGGTTTACAAATCAAAATGATATGTTAGCTTATTGAAAAGGAGCTATGTTCTGATGTCAGTTAGAAACTTTTCTGTACATACTTTAAATTGTAAATGAAATCTGAGAAAAATTTTTTTCTCATAAAGATCAACAAATTCTATATTGTTTTAAAAAAGACATTAGATAATTGCACTATAAGATAGACTATCACATACTAAGAACACACTTATTTCTTCACATTAAAACAATAACAAAAATTATAAAAGCAAATATAAAAAATAATGTGTATTTAAAAAGTGGTATATAAATAAATGAATTGCTGCACAATTTTTCAAATCCTAATATATAACTGCTCATTATATGGCGCTGCAAGTGGATTTCGTTACCTCAATGCTTTTCTAAACACAAACAAAAAAACAAAAAAACCCCACTGCATTATCAAAGATAAAAGTAAGTGACATGTTGCCTTGGAGGACAATGACAAACAATGCTCTCACTTCAAGAGACAATCATCATATAACTAAATGTAAGATAAAAAACTAAGCATTGCTTTTAGAAAAATCATGTTATCAAAATATTTTTAATAAAGATGAACAAAATTTTATAAAAAATTCAAAAACTTCAAAATATTAATCTTCTCTCAAACAAAAAAGCAATTTACTTTTTTTCTCATTAAAAACTGACACAGCACTAACTGAGGAGGTTGTATTGTGAAAATACACTGCATCACAAGGCAATGCTTGATCAAAATCAGCAATCTGGAGCAAAAAGAAGGCAGTGTTTTGTGATCATAATAGCAAATTCTGGAAGACAACCAAATATATCATCTGGCAGTTCAACAGCTGTTACAGCATGGTAGTAATACCTTGGCATTTGCTATAAGCTATAACTTAGAAAAATTGATTTTTCATCTGCCAGATAAAAACCAAAATCTCCTTTTAACATTTCAGTATTTAAATAAAATATATGTATTGGTCATTTTTATTTTACACATTTAATATTGGAGTTGACAATATTAAATGTGAGAAAATAGATTTAACAACTTTAAATACTTAGCAAAAAATTGACATGGGTAACAATGTAAATGTAATTTTGTTGATCTTCATTGTGCTAGCACATTAAATCAATATCTGCTAACATCATTCTCAGTTGCATTTATCCCTCTTAAGCAGATAAAATACTGGTTTTCTAAAAGAACAAGTTTGGGAACATCAGTAGAATTTCATCATTAAGAGATATGACAACAATAAGGTACACAGAGTAAAATTACAGATATTAATGATATAAGTATATGTAATTACAACTATAATTTAAACTATCAAATAAAATTTATTGAAAAAAAAGAAATTTTTGACTAAGGCCATATATATCACCAAAATGTTTGAACAATATACACAGTAGCTAGAAAAAATAAATATATTGTACTTTATAACTGGTTCTCTTAAATGACACTGTGTTTCATTTTAAGACCCATCAAAATCTCAGGATAGGAAGGATGTTTTCCATTAAGTAAATTCTTTACAAAAACGTTTGAGTCTGGAGTTCTATTCAGATTTTGAAATGTCATAAAACATTTAGAATTCAACATTTATGCAATCCAGTTTTAGAAAATGAAATGGCAAGTACATATCAAAATTTAAAGTTATCAAACAGAGGTGTACCTTTATGCCTATTGCTGTTTTCTTTGCTTCTGCTTTCAATTTGGTTGCTCGTAAAATAGGTTTGGTTTTTTTATAATCCTGTTTACCTAGAAAGAAATCGTTTCAGACAATGAGTTATGCATACATATAATTCAAATTTAACAGTCATCTGAAATGTCAAAGAATGTTTAAATAGAGTAAAACAGGGACACAGAGTTGCAAAGTAGTTCCCAGTTGTGGTAACCATAAATTTGTCACCCAAAGGTCAACTTTTCTTCCTCTCTTACTTTTTCGGGAAGAAGATTTTGGCAGACATCTCTGATTTGATATGCAGTGAATGTCAAAAAAGATGAAAACTTATTTTAGAGAATAAGGATTTTAAAATAAAGAGAATAAAGCTTTTGGAAGCATTTGGAAACAAATGCGTAGATAAGTGAGTACACGTAAGATCCCATTAATAGATAAAGTTAACTTTTGTCTTCATGATTGAAGAGTAACAGTTCATTATAAATTGATTTTATTAAGGATACATTAAGTATTCAAATAGTGAACTTGAGAAATATCCTCTAGTTTTCTCCAAGAGAATAAAGAATCTATGAATAATTAATTTTAACCCCCTGAATTCATTAGAAAAATATGTATTTAACTTTTGTTTCCTTTTAATAGAGACAGAATAAATATGGCTAGATAAAAGACACAGGATAGCTACATTTAGATATTCAGATTTAGAGTTTCATCATCTCTATCACATTTCACAGCAAAAAATGAGCAAAACTGAGTTAGTGTCATAAAATTTCCTTTTTTGTGTACTATTTGATGACCCCACCAATGCATAACAAAAGAGATATCACATAGCCTGAGGAGAAAATAGATTTAACAGTGACATCCACAAAAGCATTGACTAGAACAATACACTTTTTTGTTAACCAAACTCTTAACTAATAACTGAGCCAAATAAGCCTCAAATATGGTAGTGTATGTTATTCTGAGTAGGAGTTAACATATGACAATATAATCTCTGTCTATTTTATATTGTCATTTTGCCTTATTTCCATCTTATTCCTTTTTCTTTCAGTGATCAGTTTCTTTCCAAAACTTACCCCTACATTTCCTTGATCTAAATAATACAACTTCTGACTTTTAATTTCTACATCTTCCTGACACTGAAATAAATCTCAAAGTAGTTGATCTAAACTAAAGTACATCATAAAAATTTAATGCGCAATATATTTCTTAATGTGTCTGCTAATGACTCAAAAGTACCTTTAAAATTTCATATAGATTTTTAGAATTAGAAATGGCAGAGAGAAGTGAGTCAAATGGATGGTTGTAATGAAGAAATGCTATATCTGCATTAATTAGACACATAATAGTATTGTTTGGCTATGTATTTTTTTAAAAGAAGTGTATGCTCTTTCCTTAACCACTGTTGTATAGCAGTCATTCTGGCTCTATGAGCATACAGAAACTTAATAAATATTATTTGATGATGGGGTTTAATGATCTAGAAATGAGTCAATTGTGACAATGTATATCAAATGATCTAAATTTAAATCATGGAATGAGCAAAATACAGAAAAATATTACTCTGACCTATTTTAAATTTACAATATTTAATTTTGTTAAAAAAAACCTTGACAAGTGTTCACCTTGATTTCACATCTCAATAGACAAATTGTTCACATTATTCCTGCTGAGACATAAACAGTTCAGAACAAGGAAAATGGTGACACAGCAAATGCCTCTACTTAGGGTTACAAAGCAAGTTTCTAACGAGAATCTAAAAAGAAATGTGAAGATTATACATCTGAAGCCAAGACGTAATTTCTTGTTTTATCTTGTATATGTCCTCTAATATATATAATCTCTGGGTGCAATGGGGAAAAAATATATGAAAAAGAATTGTCTTAACACATATGTTTTTCATACAAATAAGCAATATTTTTGATAATGTGTCTGTCATAAAACAGACTCAAATATACCTCAAAGAATCAACATTAGAGTGAGAATTTATCACTCTATTTCAAGTGCATATAACCATTGGTTAAATAAATATTCTATTTCAATCCAACTCCTATATTCTCTTAGAGAATACTACTTCTAGATTTATATTAAAGTTGATACAAACATTTAAAACTATATTCATAATAAATAGATAGTATTAAAAATTATTGTACACCTGGTACTTCTCCACACAGTGCATCTGTCATTAATTTAGCATTCTCCTTGCTGACTATGATATCCAAAAGTACATATTGCAAAATGTGGTTTCAGTACTAAGTGAAAACATTTACAGGGGCATCTGCTAAGTTCCTTATAACTGAAATCAGATCTTTCAATCGTACCCAAAGAAGTTTTTAACATTTGAATTTTTATGGTTTCAAGAAAGACACCTATGCCCACACAACTGTAAAAAATATAAAATATAGAAGTCCCTGCCTTCTGAGTACTTACACCTACAAAAAACACATGTAGATCATCTACATTTTATATGTAGACTGTTTCTTGAACATAACTGGGTTTGATTTTGGTTATATCAATAATGCAATGCAAAGTAGCTATTTGACAGTTGCTCATTAAATTTTATTTGGAGGGCAAAACTTGGTAAGTCTAGCCTTTGAAGCCAGTCTGGGGCCTCAATCATCTAGTTTCTCTATTCTCAATGATACCGCTCATCATGTAATTTCTGTATTGTCATTCCCTATGATACAGTTTAAGGAACAACAGCTTTTTCTCCTCATCTCCATGCTCCTGATTGACTAATTTATGCTTTCTCCCTCCAGTATAGTTCCATAATACTGTTTTATTTTTAAATCGTTATACAGTGAAATTGACTTTTTTCCTTCGGGTATACAGTTCTATGAATATTAAAGCATGTACAGACTCATGTAACTACCACCATAATCAGGTACAGAATAGTTCCATCACCTCCCAAAACCCCTATGTGCTATACCTTTATATTCACCCCTCCTCCCACCCATACTTCCTGGCAGCCACTGATCTATGGCCCATTTCTATAGCTTTGTCTTTTCAATAATTTGGCAATAAAGTAACAATGCCTTGCTTCATTCAGCATAGACCTTTAAGATTTATTAAAGTTGTATGAATCAAGAGTTCATTCTTCTTTATTGCTGAGTAGCGCATTCCATTGTATAAAAGTACCAGAGTTGTTTTATTAATTCACTCATTGAAGTATATTTGGGCTATTTCCAGTGTTTGCCAAGTATATACAGAGCTACTACAAGCACAGATGTACAGCTTTTTGTGTGAACCTAACTTTTTATTTACCTAGGGTGAGACTGCCGAGTCATAAGATAAACATATGTTTAAGTTTGGAAGAAACTGCCAAATTATTTTCCAGAGTAGCTATATCATTTTGCATTCCCACCAGAAATACATGAGAACTCTGGTAACTGTGTATCATCTCTAGCACTTGGTAATGTTTTATCTAGGTTATCCAATTTTTTAGCATATGTTTGTTCACTATATTTGCTTTCAATCTATTTTATTCCTGTATGGTTGATAGTGATATACCCTGTTTCATTCCTACGGTTAGTCATTTGAATGTTCTCTTTTTTGCAGTTAGTCTAAAGTTTTTTCAATGTTGTTGATCTTTCCAAATAACACTCTTTTAGTTTTTTTGATCTTTTAAGTGCTTTTCTATTCTCTGTTCTGTTTATTTCTACTCTATTCTTTACTATTTCCTTTATTGTGCTTGATTTGGGTTTAGTTTGCTTTTCATTTTCTAGTTGGTTTAGGTAGAAAGTTAGGCAATTGATTTGAAATCTTTATTCGTTATTAATATAGTTGTTAACAGGTATGAATTTCCATTTAAGTACTGCTTTAACTACATCTCATAAGTTTGGGTATGATATTTTTGTTTTCACTCATCATAAAGCATTTACCTTGTGATTTCATCTTTGATTTATTGGTTATTTAGAAGTGTGCTGTTTAATTGATATATCTGTAATGTGTTTAATTACACAAATGTCCTCCTGTTAGCAATTTCTAATTTAATTCCATTGTGTTAGAGAACAAACTCTGTATGATTTCAACTCTTAAAGTTTACTGAGACTTGTTTCATGGCCTATTATATTGTCTATCGTGGAGAATGTTCCACGTGCAAATAAGAAGAATATGTAGTCTGCTGCAGTTGGATAGAATGTTTTACAGGTCTAGTTTATAGTGTTGCTCATGACTTCTATTTCCTTTTTGACCATCTGCTTAACTGTTCTACCTATTATTGAAAATGGAATATTGAAGTCTTCAACTACTATTGTTTAATGATCTATTACTCACTTCATTCTGTCAGGATTTGCCTCATGTATTTTGGGGTTCTGTTGTTAAGTGCATATATATTTATAACTGTTATATAATACAGAAGAATTGACCATTTTATCATCATAAAATGTCCTTCATTTCTACTAACAATTTTTGTCTTAAACTTTATTTTATATAATGTTAGTACAGTCATCTCAGCTCTTTCGGGTACTGTTTTCTTAGTATATCTTTATTCATTCTTTTATTTTCAAACTATTTGGGTCCTGAAACTAAAGTATGTTTCTTATAGACATGATCATGTTTTCTATCCATTATGCCAATCTCTGCCTTTTGAGCACAGTGGTTAGTTCATTTACATTTAACATAATGAATGATAAAGAATTTATGGTTGACAGTTTTTTATTAATTTTCTGTATGACTTATGTCATTTTGTTCCTCTATTTCTCTCATACTATCTCATGTATGTTAAATAGATATTTTCTAGTATACAATTTTAATTCCTTTGTTTTTTCTTCTACTACATTTAAAAAAAATATTTTCTTAATGCTCTCCCTGGAGATTACAATTGATATCTCAATTTTTAAAAATCTAGTTCAGATTAATGCCAACTTAATTTTGATAGTATACAAAAACATTGGTCCAATATAGCTCCATTCTCTCCCCCTTCATAGTACTATTATTGTCATACAAATAAAATCTTCAGATATTATTATCCCATCAATATAGTTTTATAATTATTGATTTATGCAATTATCTTTTAGGTCAGATAGAAAAAAATTATACACAAAGATACAAGCATAGTTCCTTTATATTTACCTAGGCAATTACCTTTACTGGTGTTAAGTTATTTTGTGTGTGTGTGGATTTGAGTACTGTCTAGTGTACTTTCATTTCTGCATAAATGACTTCTTTTAGTATTTATTGTAGGGTAAGGTAAGTCTGCTATTGTCAAATTATATTGTCTCAGTTTTTGTTTACTCAAGAATGTTTTCATCTCCCCTTTTTTTGAAAAATTGTGTGCTGTATATAGAATTCTTGTTTGACAGTCTTTTGCTATCAGTACCTCATAAGTAATGAACCCTTTTTCTCTTGCTTCTTTCAAGATTCCCTCTTTATGTCTGACTTTTGACAGTTTGGCTATGATAGGGTGTGGATCCTCTTGGGTTTACTCTATTTGGAGTTTATGGAGTTTCTCAGATATATACATTACTGTTTTTCAACAATTTGGGGAAGTTTTTGACCATTTTTTGCAAATTTTTTTTTTCCTGTCCTGTTCCTTCCCTCCTCTCTTTCTGGAACTCATATCATGTATATGTTGATATAATTAAATTGTGCCCTACAGGTCTATGTGGCTCTGTTCATTTCTTGTCATTCTTTATTCATTCATTCTTCATTTTTTTCAGACTAGAGAATCTCAATTGGCCTCTCTTTATGTTCCCTAATTCTTTTTTTGTCAGTTGAAAATCAGCTATGGAACCCCTCTAAAATGTTTATATCAGTTATTATGGTTTTCAACTTTAGAATCTAGACTTTACATATATATAAAATACATAATTTTATATATATATATAATATTCTGTATTACATACACACATGTTATATATATATATTCTATATATATACTCTGTGTCATGAGATATTGTTCTTATATTTTAATTCTTTAGACATGGTTTTCTTCAATTTTTGAATATATTTTAAATGGCTGATTTAAAGTTTTTGTCAAGTAATCCCAATGTCTCAGGTTCCTTAGAAACAGTTTCTATTGCTTTTTTTTCTGAGTATGGGCCATACTTTACTGGTTCTTTATGTGTCTCAATTTTTTTAATTGAAAATTGAACATATTTATTAATGTAATGTGTCATCTCTGCAAATCAGATCTCCTCTAGGGTTTGCCGTTGCTGTTATTTGTGCTTTGGCTGTTGTTACTGTCTTCTTGTTTAGTGATGTTTCTGGAATAATTCTGTAAAGTCTGTGTTCTTTATCATGTGTGGCCACTAAAATCTTTGCTCAATTACTTTAGTGGTCATCTGCCATGGTTTGAATGTGTCCCCCAAAGTTCATGTGTTGGAAACTTAATCCGCAGTGAAAACAGTGTAGAGAGTTAAGAGGTGATTAGGTCAAACTAGGCAGAGTCCTCATGAATGGATTAATGCCATTATCATAACGGCAGGTTAGTTATTGCAGGACTGAGTTCCTGATAACAGGATGAGTGCAGCCCCCTACCTTGTACTCTCTCACACATGCTCTTTTGCCTTTTGCTTTCTGCCTTCCCCCATGGGATGATGGAGCAAGAAGGCCCTCACAAGATATGGACCCTTCAACCTTAGACTTTCAAGCCTTCATAACTGTAAAAAAAATCTTTGTTTTTTAATATATTACCTAGGCTCAGATATTCTGTTGTAACAGGACAAAACAAACAATGACATCATTTAATGATTGGATAGATATTTCCTTAAACACCCTGAACCATTAAACCTTCCATTTTGCTGAGGGGCATATGAATGCTTGTGTGTGTGTGTACACGTGTGTGTGTGTGTGTGTGTGTGTGTGTGTTGGGTACATCTCCATGCTCTAATAAGAGTTTATAGTTATGCTTATCCTTCATTTCTGCAGAGCCTCAAGGTCAGCAAGTGGTGAGAGATTACCTTCTTACATCTTTACCGAGCATGACATAGTCCCGCACATGCACATGACCTTCTAGATTCCCAGGAATCTGTGTCACAGCTTTATAAAGACTCAGTGGGCATCTTATTGCCCAGCGTTTGCTTTTACATTTCACAGTTAGCTTCATGTTTAGCCCCAACTAGTAATGCTGCCTTAGGCAGCTGTGGTGTTAAGCATTTGTCATTGATTGTTTTTGTCAAATTCCATGGGAAAAGGGCTCTTCACACAGAATGAGCTCTAAGTCAGGTCAAAAAAAGACAAATTCTGAGAAAGGGGATTTTTCAATGAGCTGCCAGAAAGGTCAAATTGTGACAATAGAATAAGGATTTGGAGTAGATCCAAATGCATTTTGCCTTCCCCTGTGGCTTCTAGGCTAATATTTTTCACAAATACTAGAGTTGCAAGGCTGAGGAAAGAAAGACAGGATTAAGGCAAGTTAAAACAGCAGAAAGCTTGCTGTTCTTACTGAAATTCAGCTGTTTTTCATGAATAACTACTCCTTGGACTGTGGTAAGACTTTAATTTCCAGCTTGTTTTCTAAAAAATTGCCTTTAACAATATTTGCTGGTGTTCTTATTGCCTGTAAATAGGAGAAGATTTTCAAAGTTCCTTACTTTGCATTCAAGAAATACTTCTCTATCCTTTCATGTTTAATGTCATTATATTTGAAGTGAATTTCTTATATACAGCCTTCATTTGGGTCATATTATAAAATTTCAGCCTGAATATCTGTCCTTTAATGTTTACACCATTTACATTTAATGAAACTACTGATATATTTTTATTGAGGTCTACCATCTTGTTTCTCATTGTTCCCTTTGATTTTGTTCCCATTTCACTTTTCCTGCATTTTTTGGATTACTTGAGTATTTTTGGTATTTCATTTAAATAAGTATTGCAATTTTGACTATACTTCTTAGAATAATGTTTAAAGTTTACCCTAGAGATTACAAAATATACTTGTTTCTTCAATTTTACATTTCTAAACATATTCTAAGTTATTTTTAAATTTTAAGGTATTTAAAAATTTTTAACAATCCAATACATTTCATATTTTAATATAATGAAAACATGCAGTGCATTACTTTGTAGAGCTAGTTTTTCTAAATGTCGTTTATGTCTTTTGAGTTTGCTGTGTTAATTTTTGAACTTCTTGGACATGTCATTGGTTAAGAAAGTTGCATCTAGACCGTGGACTTAATAATTCGAGCCTTTAAATGTCTGCACACAAAGAATCTTACAAGTGAATATACTATTGCAGCACAGGTGTATTTTGCTTAATTAAATAGCAGAAAGATACTGGTATCCCTGCTTGATGCCTATTCTCATTATAACTTTATAATTTTGCAATATATTGGGAAAGGTCATGAATAGTTAGGGGAATTATTATTCTTTGGTTGCTAAAATTTTTTATTTATAATTAAAAATGGCAGACTGTCCTTATATATGCCCATGATTCAGTTCTAGAATAAAATCTCCTCTCACATTGTGAACAGTTTAATTGAAGAGTATCCTGAAATTGCTAGATCTGCACTATTAAAAAGATAACTATTTTAAATATTTTAAATATTTATTTTTATCAATAAAATTTACTTGATACTGTGCAACCAAAACAAAGTACAGAAACAAACGTAATGTTCACATTGGTGAATAATGTGCAAAAAAAAACAAAAACCAAGTGCCTATTATCTTGGACTTTGTAAAAAAGACAGATAATAAATAAACAAATATTGTTCAGTTAAACAGGTGAAGAAAAGCATCCCTAAAATGAAAAATACAGTTTCCAAATGGCAGACAATATAGAGGAGAGATGGATTGTTTCAGATAGGGTGGTCAGAGAAATTCTCCTTTATGTCACTTGATCAGATACTTAAAAGAAGTTAGGGAGGAAGCCATATGGAGATCTGGTGGAAGCAACTTCAAATACTGGTGTCTTAGTCTGTTTACTGTTGCTATAACAGAATACCTGAGGTTGGATAATTTATAACAAAAAGAGGTTCTGTTGGCTGGAACACTCAAGATCAGGCAGCCCATCTGGTGAGAGTCTCATGCTGTTTCAACTCATGGCTGAAAGCAGAAAGGGAAGTGGGGACATGCAGAGACCAATGGAGAAACAACCCGCTTTCATGGTAACTAATCCAGCCCCAAGAGAGAAAGCACTCACCCACTCTGGTGGGAGGGCATTAATCTATTCATGAGGGATCCATCCCTATGACCCACACACCTCCCACTAAGCCCCACCTCTCAAGACCACTGCATTGGAATAAAATTTCGACATAAGTGTTGGTAGGAACAAAATGCATCCATACCACAGCAACCATAGCAACAACAAAGTGCAAAGATTCAAAAAACACTAACTTAGAGGGCAAGAAAGCTTAACAGGCCAGGTGATTAAAAAAAGAAGAAGTTAATTCCTAATGGTGAACTCAGTGGTCCAGAACAGACCCTATGTTCATTTCCCAATTTCTGAGAGTATGGCTCAAATGATAACCATTGAAACAGATAGGATCTCCATCTTGGTTCCCTGATATGTGATATAAGAGCTATTTTGATATTAAATGTGAAGTAAAAATATTACTCCCCCCCCTTACTAAAGTGGTAAATCAAAGGCAATGTACATTTTCAGAGAAATTTCAGAGATTGACTACATCATCAAAAATTTAAACATGCAGTCTCACTATTTTCAAAACCTGTTTATTTCCTCACTGTGGCTAGTTGGTCATGAAAACCAAGTGAGTACTACTAAAAAAATTGAAACTTGTGGTAGAATTTTCTTACTATAGTAGAATAATAAAGTTCTTAGCACATAGTCACAACTAGCTAATTAATCTAGCCAATGCATTTTTCTAAGTTCTGATCACAGATACTACAAGAGGCTGTCTGTCTTTACTGGAAGTGACAGCAGTACGAGGGTACTTCAAAAAATCTGTGGAAAAATAGAATTAAAAGATGATATGAATCTTTCCATGAAATTTTTGAAGACCCTTTCTATACCCACAGTCTTACTGCAGAAATCAGGCAACTCCACATCTCAGTGCTACCATCTGATTTCCAGAGATTTTAACCACATTTTAAGTCCACATTATATCACAATGACAATGATATGATATAAGCTTTGGAGAAGACTTGGAAAGTGCCTAAGATTCCTCATTCAGGTAGATTTATAAGAGGGAGAAGAGTGCAAATCTGTCAAAAGAGACTTGCTACCCCAATCTGATTCATAGAGGTCCACTGCTTTAAAGCATGTCAGGATTGTCTTCCAGAAGTAAAGATCAAACTATAAAACTCCTACAGGAAAACATAGGGGTACACTTCAGAATGTAGGACTGGGCGAGGACTTTATGAATATGAACTCCAAAGCAAAGCACAGGCAACAAAAGGAAAAATAAACAAATAGGATTGTATCAAACTAAAAAGCTTCTATACAGCAAAAACAAACAAAACAAAACAACAATTAACAGAGCAAAAAGACAATGTACAGAGTGGGAGAAAATATTCGTAAGCTATGCATCCAACAAAGGATTAATATCCAGAATATACAAAGAACTCAAAGAACTTAACAGTAAAAAAACAAGTAACCCACTTAAAAATGGGCAAAGGAGCTGATTAGGCATTTCTCAATGGACGATATATGAATGGCCAACAGGCACATGAAAACATGTTCAGCATCACTCAGCATCAGGCAAATGCAAATCAAAACCACACTGAGATATCATCTCACCTCAGTTAGACTGGCTAGTATCAAAAAGACGGAATAACAAATGCTAGTGAGGAAGCAGGAAAGGGGAGCTCTCCTACACTTGTTGGTGGGACTGTAAATTGGTGCAGCCATTATGGAAAACAGTGTGGAAGTTCTTCAGACACCTCAGATAGAACTGCCAGGCAACCCAGAAACTCCACTGCTGGGTATATATCCAAAGGAATGGAAATCATGTTGATGAGATACCTGCACTCCCATGTTTACTGCAGCACTATTTATAATAGTCAAAAGTTGGAACCAACTTAAATGTTCATCGTTGGATGACTAGATAAGGTAAATGTGATATATTTACACAAAGCAATACTATTCTGCTTTAGAAAAGAATGAAATACTGCCATTCACAGTAACATGAATGAACTTAGAGAAAATTATGTAAAGTGAAATAAGCCAGGCACAGAAAGAGAAATACCACATACTCATAAGTGGGAGCTATAAAAAAGTAAGCAAATAAATTTTAAAGAGAAAGATACAACAATCACAATGATATGTTGAATTTCCAAAAGTAGAGAACAGAACTGAGGTTACCTGAGGTGGGAAAGGGGGAAGAGGAGAGGGGGGAAGGGAGGAATTGGTAAAGGACCATGAAAAAAGATTACATTGTGTAATGTTGAATATACTAATTATTTTAATTTGAGCATCACATATTGCACATAGGTACAATTTTTATGTTTCAGTTTTTTAAAAAAGAAAAGATACTTCACATCGTATGTCATTAGGAAAATGCAAATTAAAACAACAATGAGATACTACTACATACCTATTAGAATGGTCAAAATTCAGAACATTGAGTATACCAAATGCTGGTGAAGAAATGGAGCAACAGAAACTTTCATTGCTGGTGGGAATGCAAAATGGTAGGGCCACTTTGGAAGACAGTTTGCCAATTTCTTTGAAAACTAAACATACTCTTATCATACGACCCAGCAACTGTGACCCTTGGTATTTACTAAGGACCAGATGTTTACACATAAATTTGTGCACATATGTTTATAGCATCTATATTCATACTTGCCAGAACTTGGAAGCAACTGAGATGTCTTTCAGTAGGTGAGTGGTTAGATAAACTATTGTCTATGCAGACAACGGAATGTTATTCAATGCTAAAAAAGAGTTACATCTAGCCATAAAAAAAACTTACGATTCCAATTATATGAAAAGGCAAAACTGTAGAGACAGTAAATAGGTCAGGGGTTCAGAAAGGGGAAAGGATGAAATGGGTGAACATAGCAGCTTTTTAGGGCAGTGAAATTATTCTGTATGAGGTGTAATAATGGATATACGTAGTTATAAATTTGTTAAAACCCACAGAATGTACAACACCAAGAATGATCCCTAATGTAAACTATGGGCTTTGGGTGATAACAATGTGGCAATGTAGGTTCATCTATTTTAGCAATTGTTCCACTGTGACAGTGGGAGAGAGTGTGTGTTGGGAGTTGTGGTAGGGAGTACATGAGAACTCTGTACTTTCTGCTCAGTTTTGCTGTGAACCTAAAACTGCTCCAAAAGAAAAAAAAAAAAAGTTTAAATGGGAAAAAAAAAAAACATGGCATTAAATTTTTTAAAAATATCAAGTTGCCACACTCTGCACTCTATTTACCATTAAGAAAGCAGCATAGGTACAACTTCTTAAAAAAAAAACCAAAAAACCAAATCCAAAAAAACACTCACATTACTTGGTAACGTCATGCATCCATAAATTCTTCTACTATGTATGTATTGTAGAGAAACTCTTGTACATGAAAACAGAACAGACATGTCTAAAAATAGCAGCATTGCTCCTAATAGCATTCATAGAAAAAAATAAATTGAGAATGACTTAATTATCCAAAACCAGGAGAATAGATAGAATAATGACAGTATGTACAAACAGTGAAATGCTATAAGCATAGAAAATTAATAAACTATATTAATATTCATCAATAACAATAAAACTCAAACATAATGTTCAGTAGAAGCAAATTACAGAACAATATGTACAACATAATATCATTAATATAACATTCATTTATTTAAACTCACAAAACTAAATAATGTATTGTTTGACACATGTCTAGGTGGCAAACATATAAAGAGAATTAATACAAAATAAAGACTGTGGTTATCAGAGGCATGGAGGAGTGTTGCAATTGGGAAAGGACACAAAAGAGGTTTCTAAGCTATTAGAACATATCCAATTTTTAACCTGGATGACAGATACATGGTTGTTCATGTTATTACTGTTTTTAAATCTATAGTACAAATTTTCTATAGGTAGGGGACTTAAGAATCTGCTAGTGTTGAGTAGGGCATCGGTGTATAAAAGGATCTCCAGTAGAGTGCTGTGCATCTACTCTACCACTTGGCTTATGACATGGCAGAGTCAATGGAGCCTGAAGTGTTTCTAGCTAACTGAGCCATACAAACAATCCTTTAGCAAGTCCCCATAAAAAAAAGTAAGTGTCAGTCTCTAGGGATTTTTAGTGCAATACCATACCTCCTTTAGCAAGTAACATCCACCAAGAGACAAATCCTCAATTTCTACCAAACTCTGATGGAGGCTAACTACATGGTCATGAGATGTAGGGTCCACCATGAAAAGCTACCAGACATGAATTGAGGTTATGTAGTTCAAGAAACCATAAAATCGGGTGCACCATTTTAACACTTAAAAAAAAATGTTTGTAGGTGGTTCTTTATAATATTCTGAAACTAGTTGGAAGTAGATTGCTATGTTATTATAATTATCCTTGGAGATGACCCTAAAAGACAATGAAAGAGGGAAATCCTCCCAATGGCCAAAGTGTGAGTGAAATGCAGTTATGCACTACAATAACAACCTTTTGGTCAATGATGGACTTCATATACAATGGTTATAATGGACATACCATATAGCCTAGGTGTGCTATACCATCTAAGTTTGTGTAAATACACTCTATGATGCTTGCACAACAGTGAAATTGCTTAATGACACATTTCTCAGAATATATTAACATTATTAACCGATGCATGGCTGTATTTTGGTGTGCAGTTTACCTGGAAATAAAGGAAAGCTAAGAAACAACACTAGCTTTACTGAATCGAAAGCTGAGCCAACTTTCAGTTGGGTTCTTCATGCCTATGGGCAAACAGACAAAATGGAAAATCACAGTGTTGGCTGGGGTAGTTTTGCTGGTTATCAAGGATAAAATGGTTTGTTAACACATAGTGAATGCCAAAAGGATTATGGGAAGATGTGAAGAAGTTAGGAAGAAGTTCCTACTCCTGAGGTTACCCAGGTACTACTATGACCAATTATAAAATTTAATGAAATTTCCATACACCTTTATAACTAGGAGAACCACTGAGGGCGTACAGTTTTCAGAAATGAAGATTTGTTTCATCCTTTAAAGGCAAAGACCCTCAGCAACCTAAGATGCTTGCTAGGGACAATAAGATCTAGAATGAAAATTAGACGAAGTTCATCATAAATTACAACTACTGTAATCAATTAGAGAACTGAGAATGATAGTCTGGTTCTATATTTTTTTGCTTGCTCCTAGAGCATAATACTCATTCTCTTTATACAACCAATTTCCCTGTAAAATCACTATATTATCAAAAATTTTTAAATATCTCTTCTTCCTTTAGGCTGGATCACAATAGAACAAAAGGAAGACTAAATCTCACTTAAGATCCTCGACTGAGAAAGCAGTATCTTAGGCTTGGTTGAGGACATATACCTGGGTAGTTGTTGAGGATGCTGGAGATATCCTTAGATCCTGTTCAGGATTATTTTCACTGTAAATAACAGAATCCAGCTTCAAATAATATGAAAATATGAGAGAGAGAGAGAGAGAGAGAGAGAGAGAGAGAGATTAAGATTGATTAATTGATTCCAGGAGCTAAGGGAAGAGCAAGGATTTTGACGGGATTGACGTGAACTAGAGTGTTGGCTCTGAAGAACTTTCTGTTTCCACCACCAGTTTCTATACGCTGTTTTCCTATGGAATCATGGATATTTCCATCTCCGGCTCAGATCTTATAAATCTAAGACCAAAGTAGAATGGATACTTTTCCCTGGGATCATATTAATCATACTTATCATGCTCTAAAAAATTACCAATCAGATTTTTTCTAACTATAGAAGACTAAGATTCACCTAATATTATGTATATATCTCCCAATTCAAGCAACTTTAACAAACCAAACTATTCTGTCTTTGCTTGTTCTTGTAGTTTAAAAATGTATACTTCAAAACTCATGGTACATAATCAACAGAATTTCCTGATTCCAGTCTTAAGCAGGAATTATGAGTATCAACTAAAAGCACAATAGTAATTAAAAAGTAAGCACTAATACAAATGAATTTTTGAATTATGTCAATTTTTCGATAGCAAAGATGTTAGCACACATATTTATAATCTGCCTTTTTTATGTATTCAGTATGATTAGAAGATATTTAACTTTAGCATGAGCACTGTCCCTATAAAGAACCATACTTAAGTAAATACAGAACATATGTACTAAAATTCATATTAATATTTATAGATACAAAAACATATACTTAAAAAAGATCATAAATATTTTAGTACCTTAATATCATTTACCATTCCTCATATAAGATTATTTTAGGAAAAGATATAATAATTTTTATGCTCTGTTTAATTCAATATAAAAATCTATTTTTATGTCAGGAATTATTTCTTATTTAAACCAATAGTTTTAACTATGACACGGTTTTACATGGGAGTTTCCCTAGTTTAATAAAAGCCTAGATTACTTGATTGCTTTTGACTCTTTGCTGTTCAACTCCTTATCCTTGCTCAGAAACAAGACTGAATCTTTGCTCTCTGTTGATATTGCTGCCCAAGCTCATTATCATGTGAATATCTGGTTATTGTTTTATAAATGTTCATTTTTCAGAAGCTCACAGTTTTTTTCTTTCTCAACAGTCGACTTTACACTAGCCACACTCATTATCATCATGTGGCAGTACTGCTCTTCTTCTGCCTTTGCTGCTTTAAAAATTAATGCACTGTTATTTTCTGAATACTGCATAAGCTGCTTATGAGTACATTATGCTATCAAGCAAGCACATGCAGAAAGCTTCCTAAACTGTTATTCTTTCAACGAAAATACAGCTGGTTCTGCTTCAAAGGCACATCTTTTCACCTGCAAATGGACTTGCTCCTACACTTATTCCTCAATTCATTGTCTTTTATTTGTGTCTGGAAATCTTTAATTGCCTTTAATTAGAAAAAAGTAAATTCAGTGCTTTAATCTTGCAAATACATTCAATCATAATTCTGTCTGGGATGAATACCAAGTTCTATTCACTGTCTGATCTCTATAACAAAGATATATAATTTATTGTCCATTTATCTAGACCATACCAATTAAGATACAATAGAAAAGCAGAGAGATAAAAGTCAAAATATTTGAAAAAAAATTTGCAATCTAAATTTAATTACTCGAATGAATTATTGGGAGATGAGTTATTTACAGCATGCCAAAACTACTGACAAATAATATTTGCTAATCAACAGCAAAGACTTTTATATTTCCTTCAATATTTTTAGAATAACTTTTCTGCTTTTCAATATTTTAGAATACTTTTTAACTGCTTCAAATCCTTCTTCCCTTCCTCAAAAAGCAAAACACTAGTTGGAATCTTACTTTTCTTGTATTACCAAAATTACATATAAAAGAGTAATAGAATTTATCATATACAGTAATTTTCCAACTGCCAATGAACACAATTATTAGTTACTATATTACAAACAAGAAATAACTGTAGAAGATTCATTATAAAATCAAGGGTTAACAGTCCTTAGAAAACCCCATAGCAAACTCCAGTAGCTATGTCAGTAAACAAATGGTCTGCATTTTACACCTTTGAGATGAACAAAATTACATATACTCACAGAAAAATAACTAGTTAAAACAGTCAATCAAATTGATAAAAATACAATTATTACAAAACCAGATACACAACAAAAAATGGATCCAGTGGATTACCACCAGCATAGTACACCTTTATATCTAATCATACAAAATAATACCATATATTTACTTAAAGAAAAAAAAGAAGGTATTATCTACAAAAGTAAAATTTGAAAAAAAGTATTTTTTTCAAAATTATTTATTTCTTTCAAAATTATTTGCTAGACCATGGACAGCAAACTAATAAATTAACCCTTAAAATTTAAATCTCATGCAAACTTTTTATTTTAATTATCTTATAGAGGCAACTCAAACCAATGATAGGTTTTCAAAACTTGGGCAAAACATTTTGATACTAATTATGTATTACAAAGAACACATCATCATTTAACATCACATTAAGTACTAAAAAACAAGCACTAAGCTTTGGGATGCTACCAAGATAAACCAACAAGTTGCTTATGTGATATAAATTAATTTCCAAGAAAATCACATTAAAAATGCTAACCAAGCAACAAGTTACACATAAAAGGGAAATGTAGTTAAATAGAAGCTTTTACAAAGTATCAATACTTTTTTTGCTTGGCCAAAAAAAGAAATCAACAAATATTTAAGAAGCTGCTATGTGTAAGTATACTTGGGGATGCAAAGAAGTAAAATCAAAGGAAAACAACAAAACGGATGACCGAGAAGATAAAACACAAACGTCGGAAAAAATAAATAACAACATACTTCAGTAGGCTTTTAAGTTTGTCGAAGACATCGCTTATTATTTCAAGAGAAATGAGAACACACTTAAGATTAACATAAATAAATTAGGTGGAAAAAAAGGGTATATTCTATACAGAATTTTAATTACCCGAGAATTAGGGAAGTTGCTTTATTGATTATTTCAATAAATATATATATATTAAGTACCATCTATGAACATCATCAGAGATGAAAAAAATTAGATTAAGATTCTGCCTTCAAGAATATTTAAATTCCAGTAGATATAAATAAAAATGAAATTATAGATGATGAGTAGCAGAGAGTAATTACATATAAGAATTTTTTAAAGCTTTATATTTTTTAGAATAAATAAAGATATTGATACACTTTACATTTCATTAAGTCAAATATGCCAGAAAAAAATGAAGGAATCAAAAAAAAGAAAGAAAAGAAAGAAGGAAAGAAAGAAATGAATGGAAAATGTTAAAACTTTGAAGACTGAAATAAAAGATAGTCCAAAATTTGAAGAATAAAAGGTTAGAGATTAGAAAAGAAAATATCACTACAAATAAAAAATACAAAATGAAATTGTGAAAATATATACAGATTTTTCATTCACAGTACATGATATACAGTTAAGTTTGCTTGCTTATAAACAATGACTCTTTGGCTATATCAAAAACATAAAAACTTAACATTAAAGTATAAAGGGATAGGAAAAATATCACAACACTAAATAAAAGGAAGGGATTTGCCAATATTAATATAAAACAAAAAGGACTCTAAGAAAAAAACTTCATAAGTACTTTATAAAAGGTCATTATATAATAGAAAGGGAAATCATAAAAACATACAGGCATACCTCATTTTATGGTGCTTCATTTTATTGCACCTCACATATACTGTGTATTTTACAAATTTAAGGTTGTGCTAACCCTGTTTTGAGCAAGTCTATCAGCACCATCTTTCTGACATTTTTTAGTGATAAAGTATATTCTAACTAAGTTACAGACTTTTTTTTTAGACCTAATGCTATCATACACTTAATAAACTACAGTATAGTGTAAAGATAACTTTTCTATGCACTGGGAAACCAAGAGCTTCATGTGATTAACTTTATTGCAATATTTGCTTTACTGCAATGGTCTAAAACTGAACCCACAATACCTCAAAATATTTTTGTACCAACTTACAAATGCTAAGCAGCAAAAGCACAGCCTCGAAATACATAAAGCGAAAACTGATAGAACTGAATTATAAAAACTGAATACTCCACAGTCTTAGGATAATTTAATTCTTCTTGCTCACAAAATAACAGTTATAACATATGTAAAGTACTAAAGAAATTTGAACACCATAATTAAAATAAGTGGTACTGCATCCAAATATTAGAGAATACCTACTCCTTTCAAAAACAAAGGGAAAGTTAACAAAACTGACCACACCCTAAACCACAGAGGAGAGTTTAATATGAAAATGTGCCATCATACTTAAAACATTCTCTGAACAAAAACAAGGTAAAAATCAATTTGAGGAGAAGAAAAAGTACAGAGTTTTTGTACATGATCGAAGTTAAGTTATCAGCTTAAATTAGACTGTCATGTGCTGTGCCAGCCTAGTGGTAACGACAAAGAAAAACCAATAGTAGATACAAAAAGTGATAAAAAATGAAAGTATATCATTACAAAAATATCATCAAATTGCAAAGAAAGACAGCAAGAGAGGAAGAGTGGTAGAAATAAAATACAAAATAGACAGAAAACAATTAAGAAAATGGCAATAGTAAGTCCTTACCTATCAACAATTACTTTGAATATAAATGTATTAAACTCACTGTGATGGTTAATTTTAGGTGTCAACTTCACTGTATTAAGGAATACCTAAAGTGAGGATGTTTCCAGAAGAGAACAGTCTGTGAGTCTCAGTGGACTAAAAAGGGAAGATTTGCCCTCAATGTGGGCAGGCACCTTCTAATCAACTAAGGGCACAGATAGGACAAAAACAGAGAAAAGGCAAATTAGTCTCTTTCAGGGAGCTGGGATACACTCCTCTTCTCCTGCCTTAGACATCAGAACTCCAGGTTCTCCAGGCTTTGGACACTAGTACTTATACCGTGGCCCCTCCACGTTCTTAGGCTTTCAACCTCAGACTGAGAGTTGCACCATCAGCTTCCCAAGTCCTAAGGCATTCAGACTTGGACTGAGCCATGCTACTGGCATCGCAAGGTATCCAGCCTTGCAGGTGGCCTGTCATGGGACTTCTCAGCCTCCATAAACTCATGAGCCAATTCCCCTCTAATGTATCCCCTCTCATATCTCTCTCTCTCTCTCTCTCTCTCTCTCTCTCTCTCTCTCTCTCTCTCTCTCTCTCTCTCTCTCTCTCTCTCTCTCTCGTTCTGTCTCTTTGAAGAACCCTGACAAATCAATCAAAAGATATGTAGTGGCTGAAAGAGTAAAAAAAACAAATTATGAGTTGTCTATAAGATATTCACTTTATATTTAATGACGTACAGGCTGAAAGTGGAGGAATGAACAAAAATATTTCGCAAAAATAGTAGCAAAAAGAGAGGAGGGATGGCTATAATTATATCACTACATATCTTAAGACCACGCTACAGTAATGAAAGTGTCAGTTTAATATGAAGATTCTATATCTACAAGGTGTTGCCAGTCCCAGTGCCAGACTATTTGATTCTCACCTGAGCAGAAAATATCTGTAAAGAGACTTTTGTTAAAGCAATTAATCACTGTCATTCAGTATATAGCTGAAAAGGCAAAACTTTTCATGGTAGTTAAATATTAAACAGTAATGTCAAAATCATCATTCAAAAAGTGGGATTGGTTTTGCCAAATATAGCTACTGATTGACAATACAAAAATTACATAAATGAGGTTTAGTAGTGAGTGGACATTCCACCCATAAAATGCTACCATTCTTGTGAAAGTAAGTTAGTTTATTAATAACTTTAATATTTAAAAAAACACTCTGATATTTACTTAATTGTACTTTTTTTTTTTTTGTCACCAATACTGCAGTATCTTCCCAAGATAATTCTAGCAGCTCTATTCCCTCCTCACATTTTGGATCATATCTGGGAAACATTTGAACAAGACTCCATTTAAGTGAGAGTATGAGTGATAGAAGATCTGTCATTATTAGTACAAGTTCAGGCTAGTGGTACTTTCTAACTTTGACAGAGAGAATCTTCCCTTAAAAAATTCCTTGAATTTGTTAATTAAATATCTTCTCTATTTAATTTATTTCTCTGCCTTTACAAAAACCTTGTATATAACATTCTATGGTATATGCATTAGAATCTTAAGAATGCAGTGCATTAACCTTAAAAGGAGTAAAAAATGTATACCCTTACAATGTTACTTTTAATACTTTTATTATGATTACTATTATTTGCAAAGTGCACATAGGATAACTCATATCTATGCAACAATCTAGTTTACAAACGGCTCTAACACTTTTCATGGATCTCACAAGAACCCTGTGAGACTGGTAGATCTTGTGCCTGCTTATATTTTCAATTGAAAGTCAAACAGGAAAGAGAAATTTGTATTGAAACATAATGCACATCACAGAAATCTCAGAACAGTTTAGGGTAAGAAGAGATCTGAGGCTTCACAACTATATTATTTTGTCTTACTCTTCTTTATCTCTAATAAATATAAAAAGAACTAAATAAAGGGAAAGATATACCATGTTTACAGAAAAGATGACTTTGGATTTTTAATGTCTATTGTCCAAAACTAACTATTAGATAAAATTAAATTCCAATAAAAATCTTAGCAGGCGTTTTTTTGTAGGAAAAAACTCAATGATGGTGATAAAAATCAGAACAGTAGTTGCACATGGGGGTGGGTAGGGACTGTCTGGAAGTAGATAGGAGAAACTATCTGGGAAAATAAAAATGTTTTATATATTAGTTGGAATAAATGGTTATATGGGTATATGCCCTTGTCAAAATTCTAAGAATTGTATATTTAAGAGTTGGAGATGGACTAGTCCACAATATGGTTATTCTGTTAAGTCAATCCTTCTGTTTAAAAACATAAATAACCTAACATAAATACCACAAAACCACACTATTTATTCATAAAGAATCCTATAATCAGAGAAAGAAGGATTTACAAAAGAGATAAATATCATAAACCCTCCCTCACAAAAATTAATCCAGTTAGAAATACTGTTTTTTAATGTGTATTTATCTGAATGTGAGTTAGGTGAGTTAAGTCTTTTCAGAAATTTTTTTTTCTAGTTTCATTTTTTATTGAAGTAATTGTTCTGTTTTGTTTTGTTTTTGTTTATTTGACTATTTAGTGTTTCTTCTTTTGTGAATTGCTTCTTCATATTATTTGTCCATCTGGCTGTCAAGTTTCTACACTATTTTATCTATTAATAGTAGAAGCTAATTTTTCTGCATAGAAACTCTTAATTGGTTTCAACGAGGGTACCAGTAAGACACAGTGGCAAAAGGGTAGTCTTTCAATAAATGGTATTGAAAAAATTGGATACCCATACACAAAAGAATGGGATTGGACTCATAATATACCATGCATGAAATCAACTCAAAATGGAGTGGGGTGTTGTGGGGTGGGGAGGAAAATAAGTATAGGCACAAAGTTACAAGTAGATAGGAAGAATAAGTTCTGGTGTTCTAGGCTGACGAGAGCTATTAACATTATGTTGCATATTTCTAAACAGCTAGAAAAAGAGGATTTTGACCATAATCATCACAAAGAAAAGATAAATGTCTAGGTGATGAATATGCTATCTACTCTAAGTTAATCATTGTACAATATATACATATATTGAAACAACACACTGTACTACACAAATATTTACAATGGAAAAAAAAAAAAAACTCAAAATGGATTAAGGATCTCAACATAAGACCTGAAACTGTAAAACTCCTAGAAGAAAACATAGACTAATTTGACATTAGTCATGGAAATGATTTTTTGAATAAGACACCGAAAGCTCAGGCAAAAAAAGAAAAAATAAACAAGTAGGACTACTTAAAACTAAAAGGCTTTTTTGCATAGCAAAGGAAATAATCAACAAAGTGAAAGGGCAGTATACAAACTGGGAGAAAATATTTGCCCATGTACAGTAGTCCCTCCATATCAGTGCAAGACTCCAAGTGGATGCCTGAAACTGCAGATAGCACCAAACCCTGTGTCTACTGCATTTTATCAATCTGATAACCAAAATAGCTATTAAGTGACTAACACTGTAGTGCATACAGTGTTCATACACTGGACAAAGAGATGATTCACTTTCCAGGTGGGGCATAGTGGGATGGCAGGAGAAGTACCCATGATGCTACTCAGAATGGTGCTTAATTTAAAACTAGTAAATTACTTGTTTCTGAAATTTTCCATTTAATATTTTTGAACTACAGTTGACCACTGATAAATTGAAACCGTATAAAGGAAAATCACAGATATGAAGGGACTACCGTGTATGATACAGGTTAATATCCAAAATTGGTCAGTGGACACAAAGATTGAGCACATTATGTAAAGATGAATATGCCAATTATCTTGATTTGATCATCACATACTGTACACAAATACTAGTAGGTAACTCTGTACCCCACAAAGATGTAAAATGAATTGTTTCAATTAAAAAAATGTGAAACCCACACAACTCAATAGCAAGAAAACAAACAAAATGATTTAAAAAATGGGCCAAGGACCTGAAAAGGCATTTCTTCAAAGAAGACATAAAAATGGCCAAGTATATGAAAAGGTACTGAACATCCCTATATACAAGGAAATGCAAATTAAACTACAATGAAATATCGCTTCACACCTGTTAGGATGGCTATTGTCAAAAAGACGAGAGATAACAAGTATCGGTGAGAGTGTGGAGAAAAGGAAGTCTCTGTACACAGTTGGTAAGAATGTAAATTGGTGCAGCCATTGTGGAAAACAGTATGGAGATTCCTCAAAAATTAAAATGGTATTACCATATAACCTAGCAATCCTTCTTCTGGGTATATACCCAAAGGAAATTAAATCAGCACTTCATAGAGATATCTGCACTCCCATGTTCAAGTCAGCATTATTCACAATAGCCAAGATATGGAAAAAATTTAAGTGTCCACTGACAGATGACAAGATAGTGTGGTATATACACAGGTATTTCAAAAAGTTCATGGAAATATCTGTATTATTTAATTCTATTTTTCCACAAACTTTTTGAAGTACCATCGTATATATACAAGGGAATATTATTCAGCCTTTGATGGCTGGCCAGTTGGCTTAGTTGGTTAGAGTACAGTGATAACAACACTAAGGTCAAAGGGTTCAGATCCCCAGACTGGCACCCAAAAAAAAAAAAAAGTGGAGATCCTGCCATTTGTGAGAACATGGCTGAATCTAGAGGACATTATGCTAAGTGAAATAAGACAGATGCAAAAAAAATACTGTATAATCTCTCTTATATTTAGAATCTTAAAAAAAAAAGTCAAATACATAGAAAAAGGGAGTAGAAAGATGGTTATCAGAAGCAGGGGTGGGGAAGAGGAATGGGGAAATGTAGGTCAAAGGATACTAAGCTCCAGTTATGTAGGATGAATAAATCTAGAGATCTAATGAACAGCAAGAGGACTGTAGTTAATATTATTGTATTATATACTAGAAATTTGCCAATAGGGTAGATTTCAGGTGCTATCTCTTTAGTTACACACAAAAAAGGTAACTACATGAATAATAGATATTATAATTGGCTTGACTGTAGTAATCATTTCACTATGTACATGTACATCAAAACATCATATTTTACACCTTAAATATATACAAAAAAAATTCTTAAGTGTCTATAAGAATTCCAAATTTTTTTCTTCACTCTGCATGTCTTTTGCAAAAATGTCTTTTCCTTTTTGGAGTACACTTTTTGTGTTGTATTTATGAAATACTGTCTTTTTTGTATCAATTATTTCTACTTATTTTCTGACTTCCATTGTTACTTCTTTGCTTAGCCTTCAGTTATCTAGAATTGTCAATTTTTCTTAATTTATCATTTTTTCATTTCCAAAGGAACGGGAGCTGGAAGGGATGGAAGGGAGCTCACAAAAGGAGAGAGTGGGTGTGGGAAAGAAGAAGTTACTTTTTAACTTCTGATTTCTAATTTACTATGCTTTGATCAAAGAGGGTGGTTGTAGGATATTAATTCTTTAAAATTCTGGGGGCTTCCTTTGTGACCTACTATGTGGTAATTTTTTATAAGTATTCCATGTATCCATCAAAAGAAAAACCTGTACCTAGAGCATAATGTAAACAGATAAGTTTCCTGTTATCTTTCTGTGCTGATGAGTGGGCTTTTCTCTAGGCCCTGTTTTACTAATATAGTATCGCTTCAAACATCCAAGTATACTTGGGAGTCTCAATTCCATCTTCAAAGTCTTTCATCCAGTCTTCCCTGGTCCTTTATTTATGACTCCTGGAGAATTCTCTAACTTTGTTCTGAGTTCAGCTCTCCATTTAAAAGGATATTTGTTCTATTTTATTTGGCATATTTTAAAGGAGAATTTGGGAGTTATCAAATTATCACCATTAAGAGTCAACAGAATTAAGAGTTTTTACACAAATAAAAAAATGTTTAAAATATAATAATACTAAAAATACTGAGTGTATAAAAGCATCTAGGCTTAGGAATAATAAAATTTATTTTTGGTTTTATTAATTAAAATTATAAGAGCATTGAAAAATCACAAGTATATGAAGTATGTATCTTCACTGGTGAGCAAGGCTGTATTTACTTTTTGCTCCTAAAAAACTTTATAAAGTCTTTCTTTATTCATATATTCCTATGCATGATATGTATTAGAGAAAAAATATTTTCATAATATCATGCATAATTGCTTTTCTCTTTATCTTAATTCACAGGAGTGTATCAAAGAGAATTCATTGCTTACCAATTTGCTTTCTGTACTGATCAACAGGAAGTTTTGTAGTGGAAGCATCTTTTCTACCCATCTTTGATCTCCAAAATGCCAGCTGAAAAGAAAGAAAACAATGATAATGAAACCCTTAAAAGAAAGAACTATCTACGACCTTCAGGATTAATTTATTCTATAAAATTCATTTTTAAAGCACTGGGAAAATGCTTTTGACTTATTCCTACTAGATATCCATAAAGAACATAAAATTCTTTCAAATAAATTATCAAGGATACAATTGCTGGTAATTTTATCTCCCAGTCATTTGCTCTTGGTAACACTGATTTTATCAAGCACTATCAATGCTCAATTAAACCACACTGTTACACAACATTATCCATAAATGTGAAAATCATGTACTATTTGTTCAAATGGACTGGGGCTGTAAGCATAATCCTGGCAGCATGTTTCTGTCCAATTATTTACTATGTTATGCAAAAAGTAACGCTAAAGTTTGAATCTCAGGTAGTTCATATTTTGTTTTAAAAATCATGACATGTAACCAAAGTGTATGGATTTCAGTTCTTGTTCTGCCCTACTTAATGTAAAAATTACTACCATTTTTTAATATTTTCATGCTTACTACATTATATGCAGTTTGATTTAATCCTTAACATATTTTTCCAGAAGTTATTATTTAGATTAAATTTAAATATTGCAGCAGAGACCACAACTTGCTCACCAAATCTATATCCTCCTCTTCTTCTTGGCACAGTTAAACTATACTTCTTAGCCTTGATTCAAGTATGTAACTGAGTTCTTGTCAACAGAATATGAATGGAAGCGATGCGTGTTACTTTCAGATCTGAGCATAAAAAACTCCCATGCATAATCCTGCATTCTCTTTTCCCCTTCCAACTGGCTAGAATGAAAATGATTCCCAATAGAACACTGAGAAACTGAAGGTAAATTTGTAGGAACATAGAACCTCGGTCAGCCTGGAGGTGGAGCAGGGTACTCTCACTAACCTGTCTACCTGAAAAAGAAATAAAACCCTATTGTGACTGAGTTGTTATACATTGGCAGGGTCTATTTATTACAGACTTGAGTGTTCACCAAAGCAATTCAGACACTGGTGCCTGGAAGGTGTTCCTCACTGCTTTTAATAAAGAAGAATTCAGGCAAGAACTGGTCAGTTCACAAGCAAAAATATAAGGGAACAGACAGTCCAGTAATTTGAGGACTAACAAGGTTGGAAAAGCAAATTTCTTCTAAAAACCAAATAGCAGAAAATAAAACAGAAAAAGGCTTTGAAGAACAAAGGCTCATTGAGACTTAGCCAGAAAACAAAAGAGAGACTGAGACAGAGACAGAACAGATTAAGGGTGTCACTATCTCACCTGAGCCTATTTTTTCAGATTACCTCAAAGTAGACACTATTGGAAAGAACGAGAGAAGCATGAGACTTCTGAAGCATAGAAAGAGAGCAGATGTGAGAATTGTGTAGGAAAGAAATTACAGTATGATTACTGGCACATAAAACTGACTAGAAATGGTAAAAATGTTACTAAAATTTGAGGGAACTGTATTTACAAAGAAACCAGACACTTCGTCCAAGAAAGTCTGTGAATGAAAACCAACCCTTGGGCCTCTATATTTAAATGAGTAAATAGCAGCCCCCCAAAAGGACAAACTCTGTAGTTTGTAACATCTTCTTCATAGGTGACCAGCAAGGAAGAACCATCCAGGGACAGAGAGATGGAGAACAATGGAAATGGGAGTTCCTCTCAAAAGACCAGTATTAGAATCTAAGCAACAAAATCCTACTGCAGTACAGTGGACCTTCTCAATGGTCTCTTGAGCAACAGGTTTCATCATCACGGTGAACCAATGACTTCTGTGTTTGTGTTTCCCATTCTTCCCTTTCTAAATAAGAGTGATTACTGTAGCTATGAAGCAAATTATTATTTCTCAGGGGTTCGGTGAGGCTGGGGAAGAGTAGGTATATTTTATAGTCTGTAAACCGTAAAGAACCACATCCCAACTTGAGAGAGAGGACTGTGCATTGACTTGAGATCCTTGGCTTTAAGCTGGAGGCAGTAAATGCAGAATGTTAGGTTCTCTCTATTGGAGAGGCAAGAAAAAAGATGAGTATGGCTATTTCAGGGCCAGAAATATAAACTATAGCAAAAACTGTTAGCTGCTCACTAAAATACACATTCTCCTTTTTCTCCTGAGCACACCGGACTACATTTACCAGACTCCTTTGACACTAGTTGTGGGCACATCACTAATTTTCAGCCAATAGAATGTAAGTAAATTAATGTTTACTACTTCTTGGACTGACCTATAAAAACTTCCCATGTGCACTCATTCATCTAGCTGAAATGGAGATGACTCCCAAGTGACTTTAGAAACAATGTGATGAAGATGGCAGACCCCATGATAGCCTTGGTCCTGAATGACTGCATGGAGGAGAGCTATCCAACCAACTAATTTTTCTCTTTCACACAGCTATGAGAACAAGAAATAAACATTTAACATTTGAGCCACTATACCTTTTTTTGCATCTATTTGTTACAGTAGCTGATATCATTCTAATGAAAGCTAATATGAATAAATATCTCCTATAAATTATCAAACTATTTTCCTAATGTGCATTATTAAGGTTCTCAAATGCATTTGTTCAGATCAAATTGTATTGTTTTTCTATATATATCATCACACAGATAGCTAATAACAATCCCACCCAATACAGTAAAAGACATCCCCTACTTAATTTTTATTTATTTATATATAACGAAATTATAAGTTCAGCTAAACACCAATTTTTCTCATCACAACAATCATCAGATTCATGGTATTATAGCAATATTCAGGAATGTACAAAGTAAGATAGAAAGTCAAATAAATTAAGTCTTCATCTTCAATAAACCATGTAATATAATACATCCTTAAAATTTTAGAAATTAAACCAAGGTATCACCTAATCCTATAATCTTACTTGTTATAATTCAAAACATTAAAAATAATTTTGTCAAGACAAGCAAGATAAAAAATGTCAATAGATATATTATAATTTATTCATATAGCAATCCATTTGCATAGTGTTTGCATTTATTAATTGTAAAGAGGAAACAAGTTATTTTAGTCTTAATTGCATGGGGCTAGAAGAGACACTACTCCATTTTAGACCAGAAGTTAGATTAAATTAATAAATACACAAGATATTATTCCCTCTTCAACTTAGTCATGTTGTTGGCCTTTATGAAATGTGCTTAAATTTGTAAAGATGCAAATTACTAAAGCTATTTGCCAAAATGGTTATGCACTATGCTTCCTTCAATTCCTTACTGGTTATTTTAACCAATATCCCAACAAAGATAACACTTTAGAGACCAGTATTTCATTCATTCATTACCTATAGTAAATAAAAAAGTAAGGGCTCTATCAAGAATATCTTTTCATCAAAGTAAAATGAATTTTACTTATTTGTAAATGTACCTTACATAACAAAATTATGCCAAGAAAAGTAAAGAATGTGAATATTCATAAGGGCTTATATTCTATGAACAGACACATTTTACATGAATAATAATCTCTGAATATAAAAACTTTAAAATAATTTCAACCAAGGAGATACATTAAAAAGGAACTGGTTTGCAATTTTTGTACCTCATTATTTTAGTGATTAGTAGTATTTAATCAAAATTTCAAAAGCTTAAACTTTAGTCTTGTCTTTGAAATTATTATATTCTGTTCTTTAAGCAAATTAACATTTTACTAAATGATGAAACAAAAAATGCCTGTAGAATACACACATACACAAATGACTGACATTTCATTAGGTGCAACAAACACAAGAAGGTAGAAAATATTTTACCTTACTTATAAACACACTGAGGCTATTTTAAATGATGTAAAGAGATCGCCATTCATCTGTATGGTGCAAACTGTCAATGCCTCAGACATCCAGAACCTCTAAAATGTTCTGACTTTTCTTTGTTCTTCAAAGCCTTGCAGTAATCATCATTCATTTCTATTGCTTTGATGGTTAGATAGCAAACTCCCAAGAAATCCAGGGAGACATTAGCACATACAGCCACAATTTCTAATAAGACAGCTATTTGCATACGAGATCAGCCACAATTTAAAATGTGTTGTGATAGATGTGGAAAGGGAATAACAGATTTATATTAGCATGCACAATACTAAGATTGTTTTCACAATTTAATTCCTTAGAGATTATGTCTCATCACCTTCTTTTATAAAGAAAACTGCATTCCCTGAGGAACTAACTTGCTCTGAGATCCAGCTAAACTAAAACATGGATTAATAAGATAATATTTATTATTTATGAATTTTGCTGTAGGAATGATTTCATATTAAACCATCAGAGAAGTTTTTAACATTCTTGAAAGTTGATAACACATATTTAAGGAAGAAAAAATGCTAATTTTATTTAATACCTAAATTGCATATTAAAATAATTCATAATTTTTTTATTTAATTAAAACTTTATACTCTTTAGGAAATTTTAAGATTAAAGATAGCATTTTTATTTTTAGTATGATTTCTCAACCTAAATTTTGCACAGCAATTTTGCCACATGTATTTTTAAGCATAAAATGTAACCTTTAAAAACAAAGGTAGTGTTATATTCAATCATATTCCAACCAGTTATTTTATTGCTCATTTATACCTTTTTTATAAAATCCAGAAAGAACAAGTAAAGAAATAAGAAACCCGAAGCCTTCACATATGTCTCTACTTCCAGAAAAAGCATTAAATCCAGACTGTGACATTTAAATACATATCAAAACACAGGTTATTAAAAATATTCAACCCATGACCACAGAAAAAATAATTATCTCAGTTTTGGGAACTAAAAGAAAGATCCTTACCTAAGAAAACTCTTAGCTAAGCATGAAGTTATAATTAGACAGAAAAGATACTTGGTTACATTTGTATCAAAATTAAGAAACAATCATGAAAATACAATCTCATGCTAGATTGCTAGAGATACAATAGTGAACAAAGAAGACATTTGTCCCTGAAATTATGGCATTTCACTGTTTCGAGAATATTAAAAATTCAAAGTTGTTTATGTAATTAACATTTAAGACATCCAAAGTGACTCATTTCCTAGATAAAGCAAAAATCCATAGCATAAAGAACCATTAACAATATGAGTTTATTTGTTACTTTCTCACGTTCCAGTGCACAATCAAATTCGGCTTTTAGTTCCATGATTTTGACAAGCTCATTCTCATTTTCATAAATTTACTCATGCTCTGCAATTTGCTTTAATGTATTTTCAATACATCTCCACTTGTAGAATCTATATTTTAATACTGCATGTAAGGGTCATCTCCACTGAGTAGTCATTCAGACTTTGCCTAACAGGCACCATATATAATTTAGATCTCCAGAGATAATTCTCCACACTTTCAGGAAATGAAAAAGTAGGTGATTTGAAAGACTATCCAGGTGTGAAGTAGACAATGTATACTATTATAATATAAAAATTAATATTATAATTAATATTAATTATTTCGACCAACTAATTATTTTATTAATATTAAATAATATTATTATACTAAGTAAAATAATATTGAGAAAATCATTACAATGAGAAACAAATTCTTATTGTATACAACTGAAGAGCTAAACAGTGGTAAGTTTACAGACATCAGAGTGAAACAGCTCACCTTAACTTTGCCAAATTAATTTCCTTTATAGCTGCAGAAAAAGTATCTAAAAACTTAAATTAGTGAAAATATGATTTCTAAAATCCTGATCACTCACCAACATTGATATAAAAATTCATAAGAGAAATAACTACAGGATCTGTGTAAAACCAAAACATCATGTCCCAGCAAAAGAATCTTAGGTGTTGGTACTTACCTTTTAGCTGAACTATGGGAACAAAAATGAATACAATATCAACAAATAGTGTTAGAACAACTGTATATCCTCATAAAAAGCAAAATAAAATAAAAATAAAAAAGAAACAAAAAATCTCAACCCCTATCTCACACCATACACAAAAATCAACTGAAGATAGATCATAGATGTAAACAAAAGAGCTAAAACAATAAAGCTATTAGGGAAAAAAGAGATTATATACATTACCCTGGAGAGGCAAATATTTCTTATAGAGAACACAAATAGCATGGACCATAAAAGATAAAAAAAAAGATGAACTGGATTACATCCAAATTAAATTTTATTCATCAAAAGACACGAGTAATGAAATAAATAGGTGAGTTATAGATAGAAAATACTCATAATACGTTCATCTGGCAAAAGAGTTTACTACAGAATGTATAAAGAATTACTCAATAATATAAGGCATGTAACCCAATTAAAAAAGAAAAAAAAAAAAACTTGAACAGAAACTTTGCCAAAGAAGATATCCAAATGACAAATAAGCACATGAAAAAGTTCTTAACACCATTAGTAATCAGCAAAATGCATATTAAAATTAGAACTGAGATACCACTACACACCCACTAAAACAGCTCAAATAAAAAAGATTTCATTCAAAAACATTGAAGAGGGTGTGGAGCAACTGAAACTGCTGATGGTAGGGTAAAACCATACAATCACTTCGGAAAATTGTTTGGCAGTTCCTTACAAGGTTAACTACCAGCAATTCCACTTTTAGATATTATTCTAGGAGAGATAAATACATATGGTCACAAAAATGTTTTGTACAAGAATGGTCATAGCAGCTTTATTCATAATAGCCAAAAATTGGAAACAGCTCCAATGTTGATCAATAGAAAATCTGACAAACTATGGTTTATTCATACAGTGTAATATCACCCAGCAAAAGAAAAAAAAAAGAAAAAAGAAAGAAACTACTTAGAATCTGCAACAGTGGAAATAAATCTCAAAAATACTTCTTTGAATCTAAATCAAATGGGCATTTATCAGTTTTGCTTGTCTTTGTGGCATCATTTCACAATGGTGTTGATCTTTGCTCCCTGCCAAACACACACCCTTTGAAATACTTATTTCCTATGAGCTAAGGAATAAGAGAGAGGTGAGAAAGCAGAGATGGAAAGTATGGACAAATCTATTACAAAAAAGTACAGGGTGGAGAGAGGAAGGATAGTAAGTAAGTAGAGAGGAACTGAGGTTGAGGGAGATTTTTTGTTACGCTTTATTTTTACTCTTGAGGGCTTATTTCTGAGTAAGGACTGAAATTTGATTGGGTCTAAATAATAACTGGAAGAAGCTACTAGAAAGGGTAGGTACAGGAAAAAAGTAAAAATGATTGAAGTTTCAAAGTAGGTATAAAGAGAGAGAATCCAGTGCACACTTGAAGGAATAATCACAGCAGACTACCCCTTTCACTTTAGTAGGAAAAACAAATGGGTAAAAAAATACACTAAAGGTTTGAGGTTTTGTAGTCAAAAGTAGAGAGAGTTATACCTGGTAGCTCTGCTTTCACTATGAAGAAAGAGGCATAATATCTCCTATGAGTGAAAGGGAAGGTAGGTAGAAAGTTTGGAGATTTGAGAGTGCAGAGACTGGAGTTAATGCTGCAGAGGAATTGAAAGCTTAGTCTAAAAAAAACAGGTTTGATTGGAAATACTAAGAAGTCAAATGAACTTGGTAACCATAAGTCTGCAGCAGTTGTGAACTACATGATTGCAAATAATATACAATGGTCCCCCCTTATCCACAGGGAATACCTGAAACTGTGAATAGTACTGAACCCTATATACGAGTGTACTTCAAAAAGTTCATGGAAAGATTCGCATTATCTTTTAATTCTATTTTTCCATGAACTTTTTGAAGTACCCATGTATAATATAATAAGTTTTTCCCATACATACATACCCATGATAAAGTTTAATGTACAAATTAGGCACAGTAAGAGATTAACAATAATAAAATAGAATAAATATAATAATGTGCTGTAATAAAAAGTTATGTGAATATGGTCTCTTGCTCTTTCCCTCTCTCTCTCAAAATATCTTAATGTACTGAAAAGTACTCATCCTATTTTTGGAACACGGTTGACTACAGGCAACTGCAAATGCCCTCAGCAAAACTGCAGAAAAGCGGGGGACTACTGTATTTCTTTCTGAGTGCACAGTTACTCAGTGCTAGCATAGCAAGGTGTAGTTAGTTAGATTAAACAGAGTTTAGGTTTTCCCAGACAGGCAAGACAGAAGGGCAGTAAGGCAAAAAAGTTGAAGATACTATAAAAAGTGGGTGATGTGATATACTGCAGTGTGTAAAGCTGGAAAAGGAAGTGAGGATAGCAAGGGTTCAGGGTTAAGCAGAAAGTAGATCAATATTTGAACTTAAAGGTTTGAATGAGGTCAGCCAACCAAATCTGAGACTAAAAAATAGCCAAATAACCAAGTATTGGGAGTAAAAGAATTAGATCTTCTTGAACTAGAGAAGAACTGAAGGCTACTAATAAGAGTGTGAGGTGATTGATGCTATTATTGAGATGGAGCAGGTTTTGGTCCAGAGTGACTAAAGTGGTAGTAAAACATAATGGAAGATAGATTAAGGAACTGACAGCCCAGGATAATGCATATGTCACACACATAAAGAGTAAAGGTACCCAGGATGGTGGCAGGACTTGGGCTAAAGCGCAAAGAAGGACTCAGAGTTAGGAAGCCTGAAGAGAGACCTGCATGTCCATATTCAAGAGCAAAAAAGAGAGGTAAAGGGCACTACAGTCAAACTGTATGAACCACAAAGGAGCTGGAATTCGTGTTTGAGCTGTCTGTTTTTATAATGCATGGAAATGTAAATGATCTGGAAATAGCAATAAAGAAATAAGAAGATAATAGCAAACCTTCGGATCCACAGGTATGTGGAGAGTTAAAGAAAGAATAGTCTCCATTTCAAAAGGAGGCTTCAGGGAAATGGTGTCCATAAGAAGAATCAGACTTCAATTAATGTAAAGAGGTAGAAGCAATAATCAATGAAGTGCTTGAGGATGGATGGGCTTCAAGTGAGATAGCAGATTGGTCCATGAAAAAATCAAATAAACCACAGAATAATATGGGCATAAGTATTCAGTGGAGGACTTATGAGCAAATAAGTCATCTTGGACAGTGAGTGAAGATACCAGGAATGTAATATCTTGAACTGGCTTTATCTGAAAACTACACTGAGTACTTAGACCTCTCAGGAGTCAGTGATGGCCTGTGGAAAATGTGGGAATTCCAGTCCCTGAGGGAAGGATCAGCCAGCTGGAATGCAGCACCTCAGAGGAAAGCCTCAGATCTCAAGAGCCTAGTTAGGCACACCTGTTTACTAGGAGCTACCAGAGGCTGTAGGTCAGCATTTGTAAATATGTGGTCCATCCATCACCGACATTAGTGTTGTCTGGGATGCTCATTCAAATGCAGACTCCTGGTCCACATCACAGTCCTACCAACCAATTCAGAATCTCAGAGTCCAAGTAAGGTCCAAGGATCTTTCGTTTTGTTTTGTTTTGTTTTGCTTCCCAGGTGATTGCTATAACATTAAAATTTGAGAAACATCGCTTTTCTTTTTAGTAAGCTCACAGGTAATTCTTCTTCATGCTAGCATTTGGGAACCACTGCTGGAAGTAGATTTTTCACCCTCCTTGGTGGATGACAAGGTCTAGTGGGGCAGCATGACTAAATTGTGGAAGTTTTTAATCAGCTGAAACTTTACACTTTCTCTGAATTCAACAGGAAGCCATCAAAGGGTTTCATGCAGTGAGGTAACCAAATCAGACACTTTATAATACTAGAAAAACTGGGAAGTTTGAAGACAATTAATAGGCTTAAAAAAAAAAATCTAGCTAAGTCCCAAAGACAATCCACTAAGGGAGCAACACAGCAAGTAGAAAAGATGTGATAGTTGGTGTTTGACTTTTCAGAATTTGGGAACAGCCTAAATAGGGGGCACGAGGCAGAGGGAAAACTGAAGATAACAGTGCTTTTCAACTTGAGTGATAGTTAATTAAAATACAATGTCCCAGGCCTCTCCCTTCAGAAATAATAAATTTGGGGAGGGGCTAAGGAAGCAGCATTTTTAACAAGCAGCAACTTCTCGCTAAAGTTTTCAAACTCAGATGGTTCATGGACCATACTTGACAAAATATGAGGTTAGACAGATGGTAATGTCGTTAACAGGAACAGGCAATATAGAAGTAGGTGTGGGGTAGGTGGCAAGGGTGAGGGAGTGTTAGAACCCTACATTATAAAATGTTTACAACTGCTATAAGAAAATAACGCACTTGTTTTTCCTATAACCTAATAGAATTAGTTGATCTAAACATAATTGTATCACAAATGCCCCAGCCCCCACTGAACAATACCCACAAATATTTTACTTACTTTTATTTTAATGCCTTTTTAATGCACAGATTGTTGTGGCATCTGGACACATGACATACTTGAAAACAACACATTAAATTTATACTGCCCAGAATAGACAAAAAGCTGCCTTGCATGTACCATCAACAATTAGCTGGGTCCCCTAGAATAGTTTTTTTAAATTCTGAAGAGATAAAAGAGATAGGCACTTCAAATCTGAAAGGCCACATAAGGGAGGGAATTTCTACTAACTGACCCTTTTCCCAAGCGGGAAAATGATCACTGTGATTCACAAGGGTTTAACTTCAGCAAAATTAGAATGCACTTCAGTTAACTTCTTGTATTATACATGCAAAAGGAGATAGGTTAGTTAAACTAGGATTGATCTATGATATAACTTTTAGTAGTCAAGTTGAAAAGTCATTAATCACACAAATTATACCATCCTTTAAATAAAGGTTATTTTCTAAGTAAACTGTACTTTTTATAAGTTTCTAAGGGTTACAATAATATGTACCAAATAAATAAAACCGCAGACCCTGTTTTTACTATTGCAAAATGCTGATACAAGAAGAGACATATATCTAAACACATGAAAAAAACAGACATCCCCAGTTCTGGTATAAAATCAGGAAAACAGACAACTTATACCATTGCACACTAAGAGCTTAAGGAATCAAGAGGAATAAGAAGCAGCAAAGGAAACGTTTGGCTTCAAGAATTCTGAGGCAGAGAAAGGGCAGTTTCATATCCACTTTGACTGTTAACCAACACACCTTCAGACTGTTTTTCCTGATGAGACAGAGTAATTGAAAAGAGGGTTATAGGTCTAAAGGTCACAAACCTTGAGTTTTCAATGCTTATAGTGTCTTTTAACTGGGTTATTTTAAGGAAATTTTATGAAATCAAAGATTGTTTCAATTATCACACTGATTAAAAAAAAACTTAATTTAATCCAGCTAGTGCCAAAAACTGGTAGCTAAAGGATTAAGGAAAACAATGAGCTCTAGATGTAAAAACATCTCAGATGGCATCTACTCTTATCTCTGTGATTCCTGAGTAAACAGACATATTCATTTCATCATAATTCCTCCATATGACTCCTTTTTCTTGATTCTAACAGGATATTAGTGAATTCCTATGATTCAGGGTTTTCAATAAATTTCTCTGAAACAGATTTGTTAACGAAAATACATGTTTTTTATGTTTAGCCCAAATGTTAAATGCATTTGACTGAGAATTTCTAAATAATACATATCTATGTTTAGTTTAGATGATGTTCTCATATAATCAAAATCTATCAAAATCACTATTTATAACCAAGTTTGGTATATTCAAACAAAGTTAAAATTTTTATTTTCCTTAATTTACATGCATTTTACATTGAAACAAACATGAACCAAGTTCTCAAAATGTGTTAGTTTTAAGACAATATATTAATAAGTTTGGAAATTCTACTAAAAAGCTTTTCTGAGTCTCTACATGTGCCATCTCAGTCTCTAAGAGAGGACTTGAATATGCCACATTTCCCATGGTTACTGGTCTAGCTTCTCAAGTTACACACATTACAATTCCATGAAGCCTCTATTTTATGTAAACTTCGGAAAATAGAGGCCTAGATTATTGCAAAGGTGATTTAGAAGGACTATAAGGGAAGGGAATAAGTATTGGTTAACAAATAAAAGATACCAAGAACTGGCTAAGAGGCATGCTTATCAATCAGTTCCCCAGCTTCAGGTAACGAAAGTATTCCCTGTCAATAGAGACCTACAATAGGTGACCATATAATTTACCATCCAAACCGGGACACTTTTGAGGTTGAAAGGAAGCCCCATAACACCAAGACAAGCATAAACCAGTACCATACCAGCCAACTGGGACATACCCTTGCCACAACTATAAAGCACACGAAGACAATTTATAACACACAGAACAGCTCAACTAGTTTTTTCATTCAGAAGGTGTGGCAGTACAGGGAAAGAATGGCAAGTCTTCTTTGAGAAAACCTAGATTTCAAAATATGGATTAATATTTTAGACAATGCCTGCTGCAGATATGAGAATACTGTAAGCATAGGTTGTGCTATGAGACAAACTGTCCTTATTCATAAAACCACTTTGTGGCATGTGGCACTACCAAGTGCTCTGTAATCAAACGTCAAGCCATTGGCTTCCATGGCAGCATTCTCCTCCTACATATCAATTTCTTCTTGAAGACCTTCATAAGCACTTTTCTTCTGCCTGCCTGTGAAACTGGTGTTCAGTGTTCCCCAGAGTTCATCCACTCTATATGTATGCTCTCTTGGGTGCCTCATTCCCCCAAAGTACCGAGGGCCTATATACTCGGCTCTGACTCCTTCAATCACACATTTAGCATCATTCTGAGCATGACCAACCTGAATTTCTCAATTCTCCTTTTGACTAGTTTATTTTCCTCTTTTCTACTTCATTTTTTGTTTAGACTAAACTCACAGGAGTATCACAGATATAGTGTTCTTCTCATTACATGTAGTCCTCAACTGGTGGTATTAACTTTGATTACTTGATTAAGGTGGTAACTGCCTAATTTCTCCACTGTGAATGTACTCTTTGGAATTTACCCTTTGTAATTAATAAGTATTTGGTATAAAAGTGCTTTGAAACTATGTAAATATCCTATTTCTCATCAAATTTGCAAGTACTAGTTTAGCATCTATCTATGTTTCTCAGTTGAATTAATTATACTCTGACAGTTGCCAAATCCTGATTTTCTAATTTCATCATTCCTTCTATATTTATTAGTGGGTACTATACTGTATGAAAAAGCATTTTCTTCTCCCTATTTATTTATTCATGTATGGGTTTATAGCAGTTTGTACTCATAGATTACTGTTTTATTCAATGAGCTAGAATTCATTTATGCCATTTGTTCATTGTGATGCTCAAATTTGGACAGTGGAAGGTCCTTCAAGGCGGTTTGTGTGTCCTTTTGACATATCACCATCATTTATTAAGCACCTGCTTATTTTCTGGCACATAAAATATTCACAGTTCATTTTGCCCTTTCCCTACTCCTGCCCTGGAATCTGCAATTTCTCTGAGGGGCCCAGTTTTCTTTAAGTGGAGGAATGGTATTTAGAAACCAGGATCTGGAGACAAGATATACTCATCACTAAGGGAATGATGATGTTCTCAGGCCTTCTGAGGAGAACAGAGCTAGGAAATATACATATTGCTGTGAATGAAACTAGCAACCAAAGAGTTAAAATTCCTCCATATTAAGCCTTATAATGAATAGCTTTTGTCCCCCTTCTCCTTTGCTTAGAAATACCTAGCTAATAGTTCATTTTAGTTTGTTTTGCAGGAGATGCTTAAATAAGGTGGAAAAAGACCTGATGGGAAATTACAGATTACTGGAAGTGTCTGGCCCAAACTAGAGAAAACCAGATCTCAAAGGTGGCACAGGCGAGGACGACCCCAAGTTGATCAACAGATGAAATTATGATGTGGCAGGGCTAAAATCCACCGCATGTTATACATCAGCTCCCCCCGTATTTCCACATGCGACCTATGGACAGGAATGCAGATATCCAGTGCAAGTGCAGAATCAAACTACAGTTCATTTTTCTTTTTAACCAATCAAACCCTGCCAACTCAAAATTCCTTGCCAAATGTGGGCTAATGTTAATCGGCCGATAAGACTGTCAACTTGGATTCTTTGTCCCCAACCCCTAAAAACCCAAACTGTAAGCAGGATGAAGAGGCAGATCTGAGATACACGCCTTCCTCTTTAATCAGCCATCTTTCAATAAACCTCTCTCTCTGAATAAGACTTGCGCATTGATAATTGGCTTGTCATTGCACCTCAGGTGGGTGAACCCAGTTCAGTTAGATAACACGAACTCAATACTTCCATTTTCCAGTCCAACATTACACAATCACTCTAGTTTTTCCCTTTCCTCATTTATATTTGTAACTTTCTTTTCTGACATTGAGAAACCTGTCAGACATTATCAATGTAAATCTGTCATATTTAATTTTTCGTATAATAGTTTAAAAAAATTGATTCCTAAGATTTTTCTAACTTATGAATAAATTATGAAACAATGGATAGAGGCCCATTCAAACTAAATCTACCAAATAACTAACCTGTGCTGAGGTAGACCAACATGGGGATAATGGTGATATCAAATACTAAATACCTTATAGAGACCTATCACATTATTTGACACCTTACAGGCACATGCACCACTCTATAGCAAGGAAAATGAGACTTCTCTTAAACCAACTATGCCTACCCCTGACCGTCCGTGGGGCCTCTTCCCTTATAGCATATGGCTATCTGCTAGAGGAGTAGATAAAATAAAATCAGCGTTCTTGAAAGATAAGGGGTAAGGATTCTAGTTAGAGAACTAAAAGTATCATTTAATGTTTAGCCACATACCACGTATGCATATGCACTTCTACATAAAAATAGATTGCAAATATCAAATTGCTAACATTCAAAATATATTGTGAAATTGCATGTATGTATATTGATTCATCACTTAATCTAAGGTTTAAAAACTATGATTCTTACACTTCCGACTGTAAAATATACAGATAACATTTCACTCACTGAACTTCCTTGATCTATTTTAATGGCAAGCATCACTTATGCTAATTGTTAGTCATTTCAAGGTGCATCTATTTCAAGTAATTAGGTTTCCAAATTCAATGAAAACATCTTAAGGAAAGTTGCTTAAGTCCATACAGAGAGAACAGAAAATAATATAGATTTGTCTTTCTTTCTTTCACGTTGTCTCTGGCTAACTACCTCAGGAATTATAAACTGAAAAAGAAAGTTCTAGTCTGGTACATGAATAGTTTCCAAAAGTCATTCAATGTTTGTCTCTTGACAAAATTAAGAACAGTAGGGAAACATACCATAACAGATGTTATAAAACCTTAGTTTAGCCATGTCTTTTCAATAAAAGACTGGATGACCTTGACAAGATCATGCAGTTTCCCTTCTTATACAATTCCTAAATTCCCTTCAGATTTAAAAACCTAGCATACATGAGCTCATGTATCAGGCTAAGGATAATTATTTTCATGCCTAGAAAAACACCCTTGCATATTAGGATAGGCCTAATAATACCAGTATATAAATTTTAGACATACATCTTTTAAAACCAATGAAAGATACATCACTGAAGTAAGCTTAATCTGAGTATGTAAGGGGAAACAAATGGCAAAAGGCAACCGTCAGAATGCCCTTTATGTTTTTTTGGTTTCTAGTAATTTCATAATTCTATATAACTTATTTAAAAATAGCTTTATTAGTAAATAGATGTCAAAACCATAAAAACAACTCATATATGCAATTTCATAGAAGTTGCATTAAATGTATTCATATATTGAAGTCCCATGTGATTATATCATTACCACTATACTAATATAAGAATTTCTCATACTGGAAGTTTCCAAACAGATTGTAGTATTAAAACTTATATTTACAAACAGTGATGCAAATTACACATTTATAAAACCACCAAATTACACTACCAGAGAAATACAATTAAGAGTATTGGGTTTAAAAAAAATTAAGAAAACAATGTGGAAAAATGTTAAAGGGGAGAAGCACAGGGTTACTAACTAATATAACTCTATGTACAAACAAATAAATAGACAAAAACAGGGGGAAAAGTATAAAACCAAAAAGCATAACAAAATACTTCTGTTACAATGAATTGATGAAGAAGAGGATTTTCCAGATATGAACCAAAATATAAAAACAGAAATTCTACTTTGAATCAGGTTTTCTATCTCCTATTCCCCAATTCCTAACCCATCAAATGTATAATGCCTTTCATAAGGCATTTCATTTAAAAAGATGTCAAAATGCTGCTTGATAGCCGATAGCTGGCTTTTTAAGAGCATTCAGTTTCACAAAAAAAGAAATTAACAAAGAAAAGCTAGCAAAGAAAAATAGGAAAAATATAAATTCGAAATAAGCTATACAGAAGTAATAAAGACTCCAATTTCCATCAATGCTGTGGACGACAGCAATTAAAACACTTCAACTGTAAAATGTCTAGAAATTATAGCTAAAATAAAAATCAGGGTATTGGTTGCATGAGTGCTCATTTTGTGAAAATTCACTGTCTACACCATTGTGCTATGTGCATGTTGCTATATGTATAATGCATCAATGAACAGTTTTAAAAAATAGAAATACAGCTAAAGTGATGCTTAGGGTAAACTTAAATTGGAAAAGACAAAAGTTTTTGAAAAACAATAAACTAAAAAGAAAAAGAGTAGTCCCTTACTTTACAAAAAGTGATACAACAAACTAAAAGAAGTAATTAATGAAATGAAGCAAAGATTCCAAACAGATGATCAACATAAACAAAAGCTGATCCTTTGGAAAAAAAAAACAAAACATAGAACACTCTCTTGTCATGATAAAACAAGAAAAAAAGATGCAATCAAACAGTATTAAGAATGAAAAAGGGAACCTGACTAAATATTCACCAGAGATTAGCATTACATGAGGGTCCTTCAAAAACTTCATGGAAAGATTCCCACTACCTTTTAATTCTATTTTTCCATGAACTTTTTGAAGGACCCTCGTGTAACGAGAGGATTCCATGAAAAACTCCTTGTCAATAAATTTGAAAATTAAGATAAAATACACATTTCTTAGAAAACAGACTCACCAATACCAGCTCAAGAAGGCAGAGGTGGAATAAAAAAATATATAACTATAACAATTTTAAAAAGTCAATGTTTAAAAATCTACTCTTTTTTTTTTTTTTACTTTTTTTTTTTTTTTAAGTTTTATTTTGTCGATATACATTGTGGCTGATTATTGCTCCCCATCACCAAAACCTCCCTCCCTTCTCCGTCCCCCCTCCCCCCCAACAATGTCCTTTCTGTTTGCTTGTGGTATCAACTTCAAGTAATTGTGGTTGTTATATCTTCTTCCCCCACCCCCGGTTTTGTGTGTGTGTGTGTGTGTGTGTGTGTGTGTGTGTGTGTGTGTGTGTGTGTGTGTGTGTGTGTGTGTGTGTGTGTGTGTGTGTGTGTGTGAATTTATATATTAATTTTTAGCTCCCACCAATAAGTGAGAACATGTGGTATTTCTCTTTCTGTGCCTGACTTGTTTCACTTAATATAATTCTCTCAAGGTCCATCCATGTTGTTGCAAATGGCAGTATTTCATTCGTTTTTATAGCTGAGTAGTATTCCATTGTGTAGATGTAACAAATTTTCCGTATCCACTCATCTGATGATGGGCATTTCGGCTGGTTCCAACTCTTGGCTATTATAAAGAGTGCTGCGATGAACATTGGGGAACAGGTATACCTTCGACTTGATGATTTCCATTCCTCTGGGTATATTCCCAACAGTGGGATAGCTGGGTCGTATGGTAGATCTATCTGCAATTGTTTGAGGAACCTCCATACCATTTTCTATACAGGCTGCACCATTTTGCAGTCCCACCAACAATGTATGAGAGTTCCTTTTTCTCCGCAACCTTGCCAGCATTTATCGTTCAGAGTCTTTTGGATTTTAGCCATCCTAACTGGGGTTAGATGGTATCTCAATGTGGTTTTGATTTGCATTTCCTGGATGCTGAGTGATGTTGAGCATTTTTTCATATGTCTGTTGGCCATTTGTATATCTTCCTTAGAGAAATGCCTACTTAGCTCTTTTGCCCAGTTTTTAATTGGGTTGCTTGTTTTCTTCTTGTAAAGTTGTTTGAGTTCCTTATATATTCTGGATATTAATCCTTTGTCAGATGTATATTTTGCAAATATTTTCTCCCACTCTGTTGGTTGTCTTTTAACTCTGTTAATTGTTTCTTTTGCTGTGCAGAAGCTTTTTAGTTTGATAGAATCCCATTTGTTTATTTTTCCTTTGGTTGCCCGTGCTTTTGGGGTCGTATTCATGAAGTCTATGCCCAGTCCTATTTCCTGAAGTGTTTCTCCTATGTTTTCTTTAAGAAGTTTTATTGTTTCAGGGTGTATATTTAAATCCTTAATCCATTTTGAGTTGATTTTAGTATACGGTGAGAGGTATGGATCTAGTTTCATTCTCCTGCATATGGATATCCAGTTCTCCCAGCACCATTTGCTGAAGAGGCAGTCCCTTCCCCAGTGAATAGGCTTTGTGCCTTTGTCAAAGATCAGATGGCTGTAAGTGTGTGGGTTGATTTCTGGATTCTCTATTCTATTCCATTGGTCAGTGTGTCTGTTTTTATGCCAGTACCATACTGTTTTGGTTATTATCGCTTTGTAGTATAGCTTCTATTCAACATAGTGTTGGAAGTACTAGCCAGAGCAATCAGAGAAGAGAAGGAAATAAAGGGCATCCAGATTGGAAAAGAGGAAGTCAAACTGTCCCTGTTTGCAGATGACATGATCCTATATATCGAACAGCCTAAAACCTCTACAAAAAAACTGTTGGAATTGATAAATGATTTCAGCACAGTAGCAGGATACAAAATCAACACACAAAAATCAGTAGCATTTCTTTTCTCCAATAGTGAACATGCAGAACGAGAAATCAAGAAAGCCTGCCCATTTACAATAGCCACCAAAAAAATAAAATACTTAGGAATTGAGTTAACCAAGGAGGTGAAAAATCTCTATAATGAGAACTACAACCACTGCTGAGAGAAATTAGAGAGGATACAAGAAGATGGAAAGATATCCCATGCTCTTGGATTGAAAGAATCAACATAGTGAAAATGTCCATACTACCCAAAGTGATATACAAATTCAATGCAATCCCCATCAAAATTCCAAAGACATTTTTCTCAGAAATGTAAAAAACTATCCAGTCATTTATATGGAATAATAAAAGACCACGCATAGCCAAAGCAATGCTGCGCAAAAAAAATAAAGCTGGAGGCATAACACTACCTGACTTTAAAAATCTACTCTTAAAAAATAAAAGATACCTCCCCACACACAAAACAAAACAGGCAAGACAGGATGGTTTTACAGCTAAGTGTGATTAACCATTGATGGAACAGATGATCCCTATAACAAGCCATGTTAGATATGTAAACTAATAAGCTATATTGAAGCCTATAAATCGGCATAACACTTCTCAACTCACTTCTTGAGGCTAACAGAATCTTGAAATGAAAACAAGGCAAGGACATTATGAGAATGAAAAATCATAAGCCAATCTTGCTTATGAACAAAAATATAAAAATCCTGAACATAATATTACAAAATCAAATCTGGTATGTATAATCATAATAACAAAATTTGCCATGATGAAGCTGGGCTAATCACAAAAACGCAAGGATAGTTTAATATTAGATAATATATTAATAATATGTTCCAAGTTAGCTGATTAGAGGAGGACCAAAACTGAAAGATATCAATAGATACAGGGGAAAAAATTATATTCAATACCCATTCAGTATTAAAGAGAGAGAGAAGAAATGAGGAAAGGGAGGAAAGGAGGCAGGGAGGGGAGAAGCAGCAAAGAAATTTAGTAAATAGAAATAGAACTTTTTTATTCTGTTAATATGTAGGCAAACAGATAAAGATTATCCTTAATAGAGAAAAATCAAAAGCCCTCCTTTAAAAACCATAAACAAGACAAAGAAACACAATGTACTAAGAAATTCAGGTAGCACAGTGAGATGAGGAGGGAAAGGACAAAGACATTGAAAAGGAAAAAACATTATTTTTCAAAAATAATATGACTCTGGGGTTGGGTGGGAGAATCTGTATAAAAATCTCAGTAAGGTTGCTATGTATAAAGTATATATACAAATATCATAATTTACTTTAGCAATAAAATCTATAAACTATAAATACTGTGCTATGAATACATCTAAAATATACACAAGATCACTTATGAAACTTTTTTAGAAGCCTAGATTATTATAATAAGGTAAGAACAGTAATTAATGAAGTATGTGGGGCAGAAATGTGGCAATATTTAGTAAAATTGAAGATTATGTATGTACTAGAACCACCAATTCTATTGCTAGTTACATGGATTGGGGAAACAATTCTGTATGTGCACAAAACAGTAGTAGGAAAGTTCATTGCAAATGTTTTCAACAAAAGCAAAAAAAATTTGAGAAAACAACCCTGTATGTACATACTATTTAATCAATGAAATATAAAGCAATAAAAATGTGTGGACAAAGATATATGTATCAATAAATGTACGTAACACTTTATAACATGCAAATCAATAGCCAATATTATTTTGAAAAAAATATAAACACACACACATGCATGCAATGATATACATCAAATTCTGTGGTTATACGGAAGCAGCAAGGAAAATACAATTGAGATAGCTTGCATAGGGTTATTTAATTGGATTTCTCAACATATATTTGGATCTTGCTTTTAAACAAAGTTTGAAAATATGTGTTTTAAATGTAGGGTTAAGATAATTTTATTTAATGCAGTTATTGATATGTTTGTTTTTATGTCCACATCATACAAGTTATTTTTCATTTGTCCCATCTGTTCTTTTTACCTGCCTCTTGGGATTAATTGATCATTTTTTAGTATTCTATTCTATCTTCACTTTTAATTTGTTAGTTCTCTTTATTTTTCATTTCTAGTGGTTACTCTAGAATTTACAATATACATATATAACCTATCACAATGTATCTTCAAATAATATACTACTTTACATATTATATAAGACCTTGCTATAAATTTCCTATCCCCACTCCCTATGTTTTGGACTACTGTTGTGATACGTTTTCCATCTACATATACTACAAACCATTGCTAACATTTTTGCTTTAAACAATCAAATATATTTTCAAAAAGTTTAAAAATTAGAAAGATGTCTTTTATATTTACCTACAAACTATATGTCTTTTATATTTACCTACAAACTCTTTCCAGTACTCTTCATTCCTTATGTAGATTAATTTCCTTTTTCCTGAAGAACTTCTTAAACATTCCTTGTAGTGCAAGTCTTTGGGCAACAAACATTTTTAGCTTTTGTTTAGATGCAAACATTTTTGTTTTGTCTTCCATTTTTGAAGGATGCTTTTGCTGGGTATAAAATTCTAGAGTCACAACTATTTTTTTACAGTATTTGAAAGATAACATTCCTTCTTCTGATTGGCATAGTTTTGTGGAGCAGTCTTCAAATTTATCTTTAAGTTTATCTTTTTTATTTTAAAATATTTAATTGATAAATAATGACTATATATATTCAAGGTGTACAACATAATTTAGCATATGTATACATTGTGTGATAATTATCACAATCAAGTTAATTAACACATCTATAACCACTCACTTTAAATTTACTTTTAGTTCATATTCCTCCTCCACTCTGGCTACTTTTAAAGATTTTTTTATCATTATTTTCAGCAATTTAATTTTGCTGTTCTTTGGTGTCTGTTTATTTTTATCCTGGTTGGGGTTCCCTGGGATTCTTAGATTAATGCTTTACAGTTTTAAACAAATTTGTAAAAATTTCTGCCATGATTTTTTCAAATACCCCTCTCTCATTCTAGGACTTCAGCTATATATATATGACACCTTGATATTGTCTCAAAAGTCACTGAGGTTCTGTCCATCCTTTTTGATGTGGGGAAGGGGGTCATTTTCTCTCCATCTTTCAATTTCGATTGATTTAGAGGCAATATCTTCAGGGACATTGATCTTATCTTCTGCAGTCTGTTATCTGCTCTTAATACCATCCAGTGATATTTTTAACTTAGATATTGTATTTTTTATCACTAAAGGTTCTTTTGATTCTAATACCTTCCATTTTTCTCCCATGTTCATATTCTCCTTTAACTATTCAAAAATAGTTATGATAACTGATTAAATTTCTTGCTGGCAGTTCCACCAAATCTGTCATTTATAGGTCTGTTTGTATTGACTGTTTTTCTCCTAGATATGGATCACATTTTCTGGCTCGGTAGCATGTCTAGTAATTTTTATTGGATCATGGACAATTGTGACATTGTTGAATGTCTAGATATTATTTTATTCTTTTGAAACATTTTGGGCTTTTTGTTGGAAGGAGGGGGAGACAGTTAAGATCTGTTTGATAAGATTTTATTTAAGTTTTTCTAGGTTGGGTTTGACACAGCCTTCACTCCAGGGATTGATCAGCTCCACTTCTAAAGAATTATCCCCATTGGGGTCTCAACTAAATGCTCTAAAGGGTTGATTATATGGACATGCCATTCTGACTGGTCAAAGCCCTAATATCTCCCCACCCTGTGTGAGCTCACAGAATTGTTCAATTTAAAACTCCCTTCTGGAAGGAAAGAAAGACACAGTAGTGTGTTGGACTTGCAAAAGGAGAGAACATTCCTTGGGCTACAAAGTGGAGTGGGGGGAAAGGGGGAGGGAGAGGGAGGTTGGGGATAATTGGGTGGGGGACATGGGGTACAAATGCAGTTTGTGGTAATGGGTATGCTGCCAGTATGAATATGGCCCTCACATCTTGGGCACGAGGGGTGACAATCAGCTTTGTATCTCATGAATATTCACAACCAATAAAAAATAAGTAAATAAAATAAATAAAATAAAACTCCCTTCCCATGCTATGCCCTGCCACATGGATCTTTACACTACAAATGCATGGCCTAGTACCCAACAAAGACTTGAGGAAACTCCTATGCAGATTTCTGATGATCTGTGGCTGCATAGCTCCCTCTAGAACTCTGCCCTGCAATATGCAGCTCCCTCAGTTTACCCAAACTCTAATCTCTATCATCAGTAAAGATGCTAGGCTCTGTTTCGGTCCCTACTCCCTATACCCACAGTAAGGAAATTAATTCCAGGAAGAAAGCCAAAGAGATATCAGGACTTACCTTGTTCGTTCCCTTTATCTCAGAAAGCACAATTCTATGCTTCCAATTGTCCAATCTTTGAAAACTTTCAAACATATATATTTATACATACACACACACACGTGTGTGTATTTATATATATATATAAATATATATACTATATATATATATTTCAATATAGTCTATATAATTGTTTGTTCATTATTGTTAGCTGTTTACAGTGGGCAAAGCCTAGCTCCTGTTACTCCACCTCAGCCAGAAGAAAAAGTCTTTAATAGTATTTGTAATTTTATTGCTTAAACTTTGAAGTAAGACACAGATGTTTGTTATATTATTTTATTACATTTCTTTTGATAATGAAATATTTCATTAAAAACATAATATGCTTATTCACATATAATTGACTTTGATGCAAATTTACTTGATCTTTGCAAATTTAGTTTAGTTTGTTTATTCATTCTATCAACCACAAAACTTAGACAGCTATTTTCTTCATAGTTAAGAATTTTCCAAAAGACAGTTAAAATTCCTATAGTCCCAGATATCAACATCTGAAGTTAGTTTGAAGGAAAAAAATCTGGGATCATTTAGGTGGTGATAAAATCCATGAAACTTAAATAAGAGACATATATATATATATATAAATCTGGGAGTAAAGGTGGTAGTTAAAGCAATGGAACTTTCCTTAGAGATATAAAAGGAAGGGTTTGAATATAACTGGTCAGCACGACAGATTAATTTAGACTGTAAGATCACAAAATTAGAAGGAATCTCAGATATTAATAAATCCATTTATTCATAACCTTTATATATTGGACAGTCCAACAAGCCTTATCAAAGAATTTTGTTTCAACCTTACCCCAACCTTACTAATAAAACAAATAACAAAATCTTTCTATAAGAAGCCCACGCAAATATCAACCTGAATTCTGCTATTACAGTAACAGTATGAAAATTCTGCATTCCACCCAGACAATTGTCTTTTATCTACACCAGTAAAGAATACTTACCTGGTTGAATATTCACCTCTGAAAAGCAACATATCTACAAGATCAACGCCTTTCAGTACAACTCTAAGACTCAACAAACAAAGACAACCAAAGGAATGATGTCTATTGCTTCTGACATGAAATATTCTTGATTCATTGTCCCACCCATAAAAATAAAACAACTTACCCAAATTTCAAAAAATCTTTCTCTAAGAGCCAAGGAGATTACATTATTTAAAAATTAAGTTTAACAGACAGATGATTGCTAACTCTGGTACAGGTACTATCAAGTGCATGTTTATGTATAGTACATAAGGAATCCTATGTTTAACCCAATTTATGCACCTTACCAGATTCACAACCTACTGGATCCTCAGTCACTTAACCAATGGACAGCACCAGCCATTACCTTGAACTCATCTTCCAATACCAGTGGCTGACTTGGCTTCCCCTGGGAGTGATGGTGAAGGCACAGTTCCATCATCATCTCCACAACCACAGCAATACCTACACACGGACACACAGAAGTTTGGGTCCTTCTACCACTTCTAAATTCTAATGAAGCCCCACAGCATACAGTGGGATCTGACTTCCCAAACAACAACCTACAGGGGTCAGGGGACACAAACTGAAAGTACAGGGATAGTAACATACCATGAGGTGAGGTCTGACCAATTAGAAACGAGAGATAAAAAGGAGTTGGCAGATGAATTGTCTTCCCCTTCCTCAATCTAACTGTGCAGCGTGTCTGGAGATGTCCCACATGACTAAGCAAGAGTCTGTTTTCTTGCATCTATGGCCATCTTAGTAACTGACTTACATTTTTCCTCCTTATCTACTGCTTTCCTTTCTTCCATTTATCTCTCACTCATGCTCCCCTGGTATTGCACCCAAGCTTAAACCCTGTCTAAGGCTCTGTTGTCTAGGGAACCTTTGATAAGACAATCCATTACTCTATTTCTGTCCTATAATTCCTAAATATATCAACAGCTTTTTTGTTTTATTTTGTTTTGTTCAGAATTAACAAGGATACTCTGCTTTCTCAAAACAGTTTGAATGTCAATGTAGACCCAGGATTACTCTCCCTAGGAATTCATAAACTGCTTATTAAGAATAAAATCCTCAACATGTGGGCTCTCAATGTCTATACTGTTCTAAATCCAGATTTTAAAAAAAAAAAAAACTGTAACAGCAGCGTAGATGAAAGGAGTCGAATGGCAAATGTAAATATGTAAATACAAAGACGTTGAGTGGGTAAAGCAAGAAAGACCTGCGATTAACTATGAAAAAAATAAAGTTATACTGGAGCACAAATTCAATTAAAAGTTATCCATACACTCATTTTGATAGGTATTGACTTTATCAAGTGTGGTAGGCAGAATTCTAAGATGTCCTCCAATGATTCTTACTATCTTGAGTGTGGGTGGAACTCTGAATATGATGAGATATCACTTCCGTGATTGTTACATTAAATGGCAAAAGAGGTTTATAGATATAATTTAGGTAACATATAGGTTGACCTTAAAATACTGGTATTATCAAAGTGGGGCTGATCCAATCACGTATATGTTTGTCTAGAGGTCAAAGTCAGGGAAGTCAGAAAGATTCTAAGTGAAATGGATTTGACCCATGAGAAATTCTCCAATGCTGAATGGGGACAGTGTTGATCAAATTCTTCTTCAGATAAACTAATATTTTTACCTCTAAACTGGGCCCTTATAGAAGGATACTTCCAAAAGAAAGTGAATATCAGCAGTTTGCTGATAGAATAATCAGTGATGTTCATGATTAAAATCTGCAAGTATAGGAAATACACAAATGCTTTCTGAATTTAAAAACCAAATTATTTTAATATAGTTTATAAATATATTTTATTTCAATTTCCTTTATACACAATTATAAGCCACATCATATAATAAAAGAATGTATTTTTGCCCTGGTTCTTTCTGTCTAAACTCAGATATCATCCAAATATACAAGACATTGATTGAAAGAACATTCTTTTATCTTTACAATTTTCAAAAAATTTGACAAATATATACTTTAGATCCCCTAGCTAAGAAGTAGAAAATGAATATAGACAACCACTGGTCACATGATCCTTAGAGATCACTCACTCACATAGGCATCCATTAGAAAAACAAACAAACTTACATGCAACAATAACAACAAAACCAAGGATAATGATGTGAACATTTCTATTTGCACCTTTTTATACCTTTTGCAGAATCACTTGCTTTGTTACATGGTGAGTGTACAGAGTGATAGAATGCTAGAGCCTTTCATTAATTGTTTCATGCTGATTTATTTCTTAATTTTGAGAATTCCATTTAAAATGGTCTAAACTCACATGAGGCAAGCACTTATGCAAGGAAAGGATGGCATTTGTTCAATGAAGTATTATACTAGAGTGAAAAGCATTCCTCATTTTTTAAAAAAGAGAGAGAGGTGATACATCAACAAAGAGTTCCCATACTCTTCACTTAATACCTCTGTGAATATTATAAATAATAAAGAACGAATAAAAGAAAATGTAGAATGACTGAACTGAAAAAATCTACTAAAAGTACTCATGTTCTGTGTGATTACACAGAGAGGAAATGATTATTTTGTGAAATGAAGATTGCAGTTAAAAGGTTTATTCAGAAAACAGCAAGAAATCTCTCTGGAGATAATTAAGTTGTTTGCTACTAGTAATGGTTGGTTTCATAAATTTAAGGAACATGTTGGTCTTCATGATGTCAAAGAAAATGGCGAATTTGTGAATGCCAATAGAGAAGGAACAGAAACTTTTAAATAAAAATTTTGGCTTCAATTATTAAAGAAGAAAATATATAAGTCTGACAATCATAACATGCATAATGTTTCACATTCAAGAAGGTAATTCCTATATAAATAATGGGGATTGCTTTAATTTGACAAGCATGCTATGTAAATTATCTCCAAATTAATCAATAATCAACACATTTACTAACAATAGATCAATGTATTTATTACAAAAGCACTCTTCTTTATGAAATATTTATGTATGGGTGCATATAAAGATACACATAGATGTGTAGGCATGGATGGTCATTCTAGTATTAACATGTGCATAGCTTCATGTATTAAGTTCAGGGCATAAAATACAGTTAATTCTCAATTAAATTATAAAAGAAAGTATGTAAAATATATCCAGAGAAGAACAGCAAAAATAGAAGCAAAGAATAGAAAATAAAAAGGAAAACTGTATTTTATAGTAAATGATACAAATATAAGAACAAACAAAAAACATTAATTCGCCAGTGCAAAAGATGCTCTTGGAAGGAAAAAAAAAGACTCAAACATCAAAATAAAAAAATCAGAAAGTATTTTGTTTAATAACATAGGCTATTAATGAGAATCTACTATACTTCCTAGAATACTTTGATGATATATAGAAACTCAGTAAATTTTTCTAGAGTGTGATGCATCTAGGAAATAGATCAGTGAAACAAAAAGAGTAATATCATCACAGCATACAAACAGAAAATTCACATATAGACAGAAAAAAAATCACAGTTTACATTGCATTCATGTTTAAAATCAAACATCACTTTTTCACATTTTGAAGATTCCCCCCCCCTCCAAATATGGAAAGAAAAACAAGCCAGGACTTTAATATAATATTTTTTTCCAACCTGGAACAGCTGCAAAAAAAACAAATCTTGCTGGAGATAAGCTTGGTTATAAATATCAACATTCCCTTTAAATAAGTGAGTCCGGTTTTCATACCATCTGCCTCTTTCTAAAAGGAAAAAAATACGAAAATCATAAACCAGGACATTCCCTTTCAAGTAAGGCATTTAAAAATGAATGTAGTACAAAGGCCCCTGTCTTTAAACTTGTCCTGTTTAGCCCAGATCAGAAAATGGATTTTGTGAAAGTAAACAACTCTTATTCCCCAAATAAACTGCCTAAAAGCAATTAATTAAGAAAAACATGTTGTTTTCCAACTTTTTCACATTACTGACCATAATCTCTGATTAGACCATATTTCTCCTAATGTGTCATGCTCCCCACTGTTTATTTCTTACCTGCATGTGTTATTTTTGTTACCTCTATTTTTTCCAAAACTTTTTTAGAGACTGTTCCAAAGACTTTTATGTTATCTCTTCTGGTACAAAAATCTAGCTGCCAACAGAACTGGACCTTTCTTTTAATACAGATTCCATCCTCCGCAAAAATCTTTCCTATGCCTCTCTCAATACGGTACTCTTTTTATATTTGAGTTTGGATTTTATCTTAAAACCTTCTTTCTTCTTTTGCCGTTAATTATTTTTCATTCTTTGTTAATAACCTTGTGATTGAACATTTTTTTCACTGTACCACATCATTGCTACTTCAATAATGAAGTCTATAAACCATATCTATTATTTAACTCTTTAAAGCACTCACAAAAATTAATGCAAGATGGTCTACCAAGAGCCATTCAGAGTGGTATGCTGGATATGCCTACATAAAGGAATATCTAGTATAGTAATACTGTGAGATCGCTTGAGAGAAAGTAGAAGAAACACAAGATGGAGAAAAATGGCATCCTCTGTCTTAACGATATATGTAAATGTTTGTCAATTCCCTGAATTAAGTGGTAGGATTCTGAAAAGCTACTGAAACAAAGGCACCTAGGGAGCCCCGACATAATTCATTCTTGTTTTCATATTCATTCTCTGCCTTCTTCTTTTTCTCATACACACATAAAGGCACACCCATATATTGCAAACAAAAAGAACAAAATCAAATCTTTAATAATGAGCATTTATGGTTATTTAAGGTGCTAAGACTGCACTTAAATGTGTCTTTCACAGGAAAATATATCCTAGGACTTTTTTTGTTCACTTTCATTCTATTTTAGCCGTGGACCCCGTAGGTCTGTAATTATAGAAAACAAAGTTCCTTTACAAATGGCAAATGACATTTAATTGCTTCCTGGGAATGCTGCATCTTCAATATGCAAGGAGGGAGAAGAGGGAGAGATTTCTACACACTAATGGTCAACAATATTTAATCTCAAATTAATTATTCAAAATAAACAACAATTTAACAGCAATCAATATTCCATCCTTTTCATAATTTAAGGTAGACACTACAAAATGATATGAACAATTAGATTACCAGTTTTGCAGTAGAAAAGTTACTTTACATTAGATCTTATCAACTATTAGTTTTAAAATATTAAAAAGCTTATTTCATATTAAATTTAGTCTATTGTTTATTTTTTGACTTTCCTCCACTAGAATGTAGCACCACAAGAACAGAGATCTTTGTTTTGTTCACTGAAGAATCTCAAACAATAAGGACAATGTCTGGCACACAGGAGATACTCGATACATATTTTTGAGCAAGTATTCTCCACAACACATTATGGTTAACTTAAAACATCCATATTTGATGTTCAATTATTGCAGACTTAATTAAAATGCTTTGAGTTTTAAAATATCACTATAAACTGTCTTTCATAAAAATACGAGCCTGATAAGGGATAGGTTAACTCTTCCCTACTTTAACATGTTTTCTTTCTGGTTCTGTAACTTTTTACCTGTTGACCAAAGTAAGCTCATTTTCCATTTTAAAAATGGGTATAGTAAGAACACCTATCTCACATGGCTGTGTGGAAATGGTGAGATTAAATAGATAATTCATATAAAGTACTTAACACAGTACTTCTCACATAGTAAGTGCTCAAAAACTGTTATTAATATAATTACATCATGCTGGTTTAATCAGTTACTGTTGAGGCACCACACAATCCAAACAGTATTTTAGACTAAAAATCAGCCTAAATTTGATGATCTCACATTCAGTAAAAGTCAGTGAGTTCCATTATGTTTAAGGTCTTTAGGATACAAAAATGGTCTCAGAATATACTAAATCTATAACAATTTAATTACATATAAATTGTACAATTTCAGCTATTATTTGATCTCCTAACCACCTCCTATCATAAGCTGTCTTCAATAAAAATAAATTTGGATAGATTTAAAGATGTCAAATTATATATGCTGTCTTATATGTCTAATAAGTATTAAAAACTCTGCCTTAAAAAAGTATCACTCACATGCTCACAGTATACGTACATAATGAGTACTCAAAAATATTTACTTTTTAAGATGGAAAGCTTCTGAACAACAACAACAAAAAAGCTTACACATTTGTCCCCATTTTTAAAGTTGGCAATGTAATCTCTAATTGTCTGAAGTCCCAAACTTCCCTCCGGTCTAAGAAAAGAACCTTCTCAGGTAAACACTTCCACAGATTCTTCCTTATTCTCTCTTCGGGAGTGATAAACACTTGATGTTAATTCTACTGTCTGTAAATCACAATATCTCTTATATATCCACCACATGCATTGTGCAGGTCAATACAATTCCTTCTATTAGAGCAGTAGCCTGACTTTAGATTAAACTGGTTCTGCCATAGAGACCACCAAAACCTTTAATTTGCAATGATAAATTCAGCATCCCAAATGTTTAAAATAACTCTGGGTCTAATACATAATGGCAGACAAGAAAAACAATTTTAGACTATTCTTTAAGTTATAGTACCTTTCAAACAATATCCAAAGACCATTTAAAAAATCATAAATATTCCAATCACTTTTCTACATTCTTTTTGAAAATTAAACTTCACTACAACATTATATTACTTTACAGAAAGTCTATCATAGATTTCCAGTTTCCATTTCTGTATACAAGGAGTGTGGAAGTCACCACTCTGTCCTTACAGCAAGTAAAAAGTTGAACAGACTGAAAAATCAACTACTCTTCTTGGATCTATAAGACACGTGAGAACACATGGCAAATTGCTGTCCCTAAGACTGGAAAGACAGACAGGTGAATACAGGGAGCCAAAGCTACCAGGACAGATAATCATGAGTGGAAACTGCCTCAGGAACCATTTCCAGGTAGGAAAACCTGAACTGTAACTGACAAATTGCTGGAGGCTCAGCATGGATCAACCTGAGAGTTAAAAATTCCAGGGGAACTCAGTAAGAGAGGTACCCCCACATCTTTGTTAAATTTTATCTCAAGGAGCTTAACCAGTTCTCACAGCAAATATTGAAGAAAAATCCCCTCATTCTTTTACCAGGGGAAGGGGACAAGGAGCCATTTTGAAATATACCAGAGCATTCTGTTCTACTTAACAGAGTCTGCCCTCAAAACTAGTTAATCAGAGCCTAACCTGCTGGGTACTATCAAAGCCTAACTGACTGAGGGAAAGGGGAAAAGTTGGGAAACACCCAACTTCAGTCAGCTCTAGCCTTCCAGTTGAGAGAAGGCAAATACCCATCTCCAGGCCGCTCTAACCATCCTGTCCCACCTAAGGTGGGGGAATGAGAAAAAAACATGAGAAGCACTTGTGAAGTCCACAATCTAGGGCAGAAGTTCACTAAAAGACTGAGACTTAGTCATAGGATTATAGAATACTCCTTCTCCTCCCTCATCTTACCACCATTTTCCTAAAGGCCTATTTACAGCAGTTTCTTTTACCAAGTACATCATGTCTAGTTATCAAGAAAAAATTACAAGGCATACTAAAAGGCAAAAAACACAAAATGAAGAGACAAGCAAGCATCCAAACCAGACATATCAGGGATGTTGGAATTATCAGACTAGGAATTTAAAATAACTATGATTAATATTCTAAGAGCTCTAATGGATAAAGTAGACAGCATGCAAGAATAGATGGACAACAGAAGTAGAGAAATGGAAATCCTAAGGAATTTTTAAAAAAAGAAATGTTAGAATGCTAGAAATCAAAAACACTGTAACAGAATGAAGAATGCCTTTGGTGGATGACTTAGTAGATGGGACACTGGCTGGGGAAAGAATCTCTGAGCTTGGGAGTACATAAGTAGAAACATTCAATACTGAAAAACAGAGAGAACAAAGACTGGGGAAAAAAAACAGAACAGAATATAAAAAGATAGTGGGACAACTATAAAAGATGTAACATATGTGTAATGGGGTACCAGAAAAATAAGAGAGAAGGGAACAGAATAAATATCTGAAGCCATTATGACTAAAATTTCCCCATATTAATGTCAGACAGCAAACCACAGACCCAGGAGGCTCAGAGAACACCAAGCAGGATAAATGCCAGAAATAATACACCTGGGCATACCATTTTCAAATTACAGAAAATCAAAGATAAAGAAAAAATCCTGAAAGAAGCCAGAGAGGGGCAAAAACACCTTACCAATAGAGGAACAGTATTAAGAATTATATCTGACTTCTCAGAAACTATGCAAACAAGAATCGAGTGAAATATTTGAGGTGTTGAGAGAAAAAACTTACCAACCTAGAATTTGTACCCTGCAAAATAATCCTTCAAAAGTGGAGAAATACTTTTTCAGAAAAACAAAAATTGAATTTATTACCAATAGTCCTGCCTTGCAAGAAATGTTAAAAGCAGTTCTTTGGAGAGAAGGAAAATAGCACAGGTCAGAAACTTGGCTCTACATAAAGAAAGGCAGAGCATTGAAGAAGAAATAAGCAAAGGGAAAATAAAAACTTTTATTTTTCTTATTCTTAATTGATCTAATAGATAACAGTTTGTTCACAATAATAATAGCAACAATGTATTCAATTATGTATGCTTATTTATATGTTATGTTATATATATATATGCTTATATATTATTATGTATAAGTGCAATGAATGACAGCAATGATATAAGGAACAGAAGGGAAGAATTAGTATTATTATATTTTACGGGACACACAGTACCTGTGAAGTGGTATAGTGTTATTTGAAAGTGGAGTTGGATTATTTGTAAATGTACAATGCAAATTGCAAATTCTAGGGCAACCACTAAAAAGTAAAAAAAAAAAAAAAGCATAACCAATATTATAACTGATATGCTAAGAAAGGAGGGAAAATAAAATCATATAAAATGCTCAATTAAAAAAAATTTTTTTTTGACCAGTAAGGGGATCGCAACCCTCGGCATGATATGGTCTGCACTAAGCTCAGCCAGTGAGCGCACTGGCCATCCCTATATAGGATCCAAACCCGCAGCCTCGGCACTACCAGTGCTGCACTCTCCCGAGTGAGCCATGGGGCCGGTCCTAAAAATTTTTTTAAAGGCAAAAAAAGAGTGGAAGTCAAGAGTCAGGAGCATGAACAAAGAACAGGAGCAACAAATAGAAAGCAGTAACAAATATGGTAGATATTAAGACATTCAGATGGCAGATAGCATATGAAAAGATGTTCCACACCATATGTCATCAGAGAAATGCAAATTAAAACGAGATACTGCTACACACCTAGTAGAATGGCCAAAATCCAGAACACTGACGATACCAAATGCTGATGAAGATGTGGAGCAACAGGAACTCTCATTCATTGCTAGTGGGAATACAAAATGGTACGGCCACTTTGGAAGACAGTTTGGCAGTCTCTTACAAAACAAGCCATACTCTTATCATATGATCCAGCATTTGCACTCTTTGGCATTTACCCAAAGTAGTTGAAAATTTATGTCTACACAAAAACGTGTACACAATATTTATAGCATCTTTATTCATAATTGCCAAAACCTGGAAGCAACCAAGATGTCCTTCAGTAAGTGAATGGATAAACAAACTATAGTGCAGCCAAACAATGGAATATAATTCAGCACTAAAAAGAAATAAGCTATCAAGCCATGAAAAGATAGGCAAGAACCTTAAATGCATATTACTAAGTGAAAGAAGCCAGTCTGAAAAGGCTACATGCTATATGATTTCAACTATATGACATTCTGGAAAAGGCAAAAATATGGAAACAGTAAAAAGATCAGTGGTTACCAGGTGTTGGGAGGCAAGAGGGGGATAAATAAGTAGAACACAGAAGATATTTAGAGAAATGAAACTACTTTGTGTGACACTATAATGGTGGATACATGTCATAACACATTTGTCCAAACCCATAGAATGTTTAGCACCAACAGTAAACCCTAATGTAAACTATGGACTTTGGATGATAATGGTGTGTCATTATAGGTGCATCAAATCTAACAAATGTACTATTCTGATGGGAGATGCTGATAATGGGGAAAGCTATGCCTGTGGGGAAAGATATGGGAAATATCTGAACCTTTCTCTCAATTTTGCTGTGAACCTAAAACTATTCTAAAAAATGTCTTTTAAAAGTCTATCATAAAAATTAATTTTATAAAAGTACTGGATAATTACTTTACCAGTCTTACAATATTTTCCTCTGTTATGAAATGATTGGTATTTTATTATTACATTAACCAAAATATTTGGCCAGGGTCTAGATTATATCTCGTGGGCCCCTCTAATGGAAACAGCATATACAAAATTTTTTCAAGGTATACATTTTCAAATTATTGCTGAATTCCACACAATTAAAAGAAAGAAGGAACTGAGCTTCCCCAAACGATTTTTTCTAGTAAAATGTGTAATCTGTTTTTTTACAAGTGCACAATAGTGCCCAATAACCCCTTCCGATGCAAATCTGCCATATCTCCCATTTGACTCAGTAGCCATTCCAAATTGCATGGCTCTCCTCAAGTGCCTCATCCATCTTCATTTTAGTATGGGCACATGGGCTTGTTTCACAAGTTACAAAGAAAATACAGGCTTACAGTTAGGAATCAGTCACTTTGCAAGCTTGCTCTAATTCACTCACACACACATACCAACATGCACATGGAGATACACAACACAAACACACAAATCCACACATACATCCTCAGACATGAACACTGTCTGCATAGTACCTCTACTTTGACCTCGGGGGAAGAAGAGTCTTGTCTTCTGTAAGCCTTCCTCTGTGCTCAGGAGACTACCCCCATATACAGTTTCCTTGACTCTACTTTTTGTTTCTCTTCTTTCCATCTCCTCTGTCATTTCTTCCACCTGGGGCCTCACCTGCACTACTACATTGATATAACAATTGATCTTACTATCTCGTCTTCCTCCCCTCAAATCCATTCCCACACTACTTCCAGAACTATCTCTCACAATTTAAATTAAATCAAGAAATTCCCCTGAAGTACATAATATCATTCAGTGTTTCCCTACGACATTTAGGATGCAGTTTTAACTCCATAGTTTGGTAAAATCTGGCCCTATTTTCTCTTCAATTTTTTTTTAACCTGTCTTTTTTCCACACATGCACTATGCTCCAACTATGTTGTTACACACAGTTCCCTGAAATTATCACACTATATAACATCTTACTGTCTTTACCCAAACTCTTCCTTTCTCTGAAAATGCTTTTAAACATTTCTTTACCTAGATATCTTATACTCCTCCTTTAAAACAGTAGAAAGGTATGGCAGCCATTGGTTTGACTCATAAATTTTTCAATTCTCCTTTGCTTCTGGGTAGGAGCAAATATTGCATAGTTCCCCATTTGAAATTAAGCAATTTGTTTTGGCCAATGAAACTTTAAATTCCAGTACATAATGAGACAGTCTCCCTTCCCAATGCTGCGGGGATCATCCAGATGAAGCCTTCGATGTCTTGGGTCCCTGAGCTTTCCTACATACCTGTGTGAGAAATAAACGTTTGCTTTGTTAAGACACCAAGATTTGAGCTTGTTTGTTCCTACGGCATATCCTTGGCTATTGTAAGAGATATAGAGAGATACTTTTTTAGGAAGCCTTTCACGAGCCCAGCATAGTCTGATTTGAATGCTGATTCTCCAAGTGATGATAGCATTCTGTTCTTACTATTATTATACTAAAACACTGCAGTTAAATAGCTGCTGAAATTACCTGTTTCCCTTATTAAACTATACTCCTGAAGGCAGGACCTGTGTACTTCCTCCCTGTATCCTCACCACTTAGCATAGTGCCTAGCTCCTTGTAAGTGCTCAGAATTGTTTGCTGAATTAACGGTTCATTCATACATTCACTTATCAAGATCCAGGGACTACTCTAGTTGCCAGAAATAGAGTAAAACAAAGCAAACAAAAGTCTTTGCCCTCATATGCTTTATATTCTTGTGGATAGTTACAATAAGGAAGACAAGCATAAAATAGTAGCTCATTTCAGAGTGTTAAATGTCAAAAAGCAGAGAAAGAATATAAAGTGTTGGATGGCAGTCAGGTAAGAATCATTTAGAAGGTGATCTTTTAATACAGATGCAAAAAAAAAAGTAAAGAAATTGGCTGTGAAAGTATCTGGGGAGAACAATTCAACAGAGAGAAGAGCAAGTGCAAAAATCCTGAGATGGGAAAATTTGTGGCATGTTCAAAGAATAATACAGAACCAGCCTGTCTAGAGCAACTGAATGAGAATGACAGTGGTTGGAGATGAAATTAGAGAGGTGACAAGGGTTAAGTCTTGTAAAGATATTTAGGCCAGTTAAAGAACTTTAACTTCTATCTTGAGGGAAATAGGAAGCCATTGTAAGGTGAGTGAAGTGAGGAGTGGGAAAGGACAGCAGAAAATAGGTCAGAGATATAAAGGGGGTCCATGTTCTTCCATTTTATGTCATTATTTCCTCTCTTCACAACACATATGAAACACGTCTATATCAATTAATCAAGAAATATTATTATTGAGTAACTTATATTTTATGATGATCTTAATCTGTTCATTACTTACTAAACTAATATCTAATTACTTAAAATCAATATATAATTGCCAAAATACTGTAATGTACCAAAGTATAATAATGTACCAAATATCAAGAGAGACTTAATATTTAATGTAGTAAAAAATCTTAGCAGACAATTACTAATACTAAATAATTTAACATACAAATCATATATAGATTTATATCTCTATGAATCTTGCTTCATTTACTTGGATTTGCCCAAACACCACGAAATAAATACAAGTAAAAATGTTTCTTCATTGTAATACTGCCTTCCATAAGACAGAACTATGTTTTGAAACCCAAGTTCATTGCCAGAAGCAAACAATCCAAAACAAGAAAAACAAAATTAAAGAAAATAAAACACAAATCAAAACACCTTTTGCCAAATGTTAAATCAACACACCTTGCGTTGTGTCCTTGATGCTGCCAAGTCTGAACTCTGGACAGCTGCCAAGCAGTAAGATGTTTCCAAAGGCAACATCTTTATAGAGGAAGCTGTGCTTACATTCCTGGTAAATTCAATTCCAAATACTAAAAATAATATTCTTGGTTGTTTTTTCTTACTGGAATTCAAAATAGAGTATAATTAAATATTAAATGGATAATCTCTAGTTTCCTAATTGTCCACACAATAAAATCACAGTGAAAGCATTTCCAAAAGGTGTTCTTGTTTAGACAATGCTGTTACCTGTTTAATCCAAATAAGTTTCTATGGCCAAATACAATTTAAAAATACTGCATATTATGCCCCATTTTCACAAGGCACATTTTCATAATAAAGGTTTTGAGAAGTATTGTAATAGATAAGCCTATTTAAATTTACTTGACCCAAATGTCACAAATGATTATCCAAAAAGTACAGGAGATGCTTCCATTGTATTCTATAGTCAAGAATAAATGTAGAGACTAACTTGAAACTATTTTCTGTTATTTTAACTTGTAGAGGGTTGACTTACAAAAACAGTTGTATTTATTCAATCATAAATTTTTAAGTATATGTTACTTTCTAAATGTCCATTAAAAAATCAACAAGGAACAATAATCAAGTAATCCATACGTGATTTATTCATTTTTCAATGAATATTTACTGAATACCTATTATGTGTTAGGCACTAAACTTATCTCTGGTTTTACACTGCAATTGCTCTCATATGGATAAAAGTAGCAATTTTAAATGGTTCCAAACTGCTGTCTAATAATAATGCCAATTCAAAATTTAACCCCAAGTATTTGAGAGCACAAATTTAACTTATGTTAATAAGATCACTAAAAATTGCTTGCTATTTTTATGTTATTTTTAAATAGTGAGAATAATCCAAGTCAAGAGTCATAATATTAAAGAATAGACTTTTTTAACAAATGGTGCAACAAAGGAATGAAGTTGGACCCTTATCTCACACCATAGACAAAAATTAACTCAAAATAAATCATAGACCTAAATGCAAAGCCTAAAACTATAAAACACTTAGAAGAAAACAAAGGAGTAAAACTTCATGACTTTGAGTTAGGCAATAGTTTCTTGGATATAACAACAAATGCACAAAAACAAAACAAAAATTACATAATTTGAACTTCATCAAATAAAAATTTTGTGCTTTTAAGAACATGATCAAGAAAGTGAAAAGACAATCACAGAATGGGAGAAAATATTTGCAAATAATATATGACAAAGGTCTTGTAACCAGAATATGTAAAGAACACTCACAACTCAACCATAAAAAGACAAATAATCTAATTTTAGAAGGGGCAAAGTATTTGAACAAATATTTTTTTCCAAAGAAGATATACAAATTACTAGCAAGAACAAGAAAAGAAGCTCGACATCATTATTAACTGATCTAATCAAATCAAAACCACAGTGAGATACCACTTTATTCCCACTAGGATGGGAGTAAAAACTTTTGTGCTTTAAAGAACATGATCAAGAAATATAGAAATATATCAAAAGACAGACAATAACAAGTAGAGATGAAAATGTAGAAAAATTGGAACCTTCATACATTGCTGGTGGAAAAGTAAAATGGTGCACACACATTTTGGAAAACAGTTTGGCAGCTCCTCAAAAAGCCAAATACAGAATTACTTGATGACCAGTAATTCCACTCCTAGGTTTATACAAGAGAAATGAAAACTTATCTCCACACAAACACTTGCACACAATTGTTCATAGCAGTATTATTCTAACAGCCAAAAAATGGAAACAACTTATGCTGAACAGATAAACAAAATGTAGTATATCCACTCAATTCAATGTTACTTGGACATAAAAATGAGTGAAATATTGATGCATGTTTCAAAATGGATAAACCTTGAAAACATCATGCTAAGTGAAAAAACCCAGGCACAAAAGTTCTTAATTCATCATTCCTATTCCCTTTATATGAAATGTCCAGAATGGAAAAATCAACAGAGACAGAAAATAGATTAGTGGCTGCTTAGAGGGTGAAGGCAGCGGGATGTAGAGTGACTTAAAATGGATAAAGTGTGCCTTTCTGAAATAATAAAAATATTCTCAAATTAGATAGTGGTGATAGTTGCATAGCTGTGAAAATGCTAAAAACTACTGAATTGTACACTTTAACAAATCTTAAGATTTATTAAATCTTATGATTATGAATTACATAAGGGTACTTCAAAATGTTCATTAAAAAATAGACTTAAAGATAATACAAATATTTCTATGAACATTTTGAAGTACCCTCATATTTCAAAAAAGCTGTTATTAAAATGAAAGTTTCAAAATTATACAGGTCTACAGTCCTTATGTAAAGTGTTTGGGCCAGATGTGTCTTGGAAGTTTTTAGATTATAAAAGGTAATATGTCCCATCTACCATAATTACATAATACTTCTGATGGGATTTGGGGGAAGCACATTAATACTTCATAGAAAAACCTTATACCTACTGATTATATAAATAGTCCCATGTCATTTCAAGTCTGGTTTTTGCCTTAATTGATTTTGTGCTAAATTTAAACTTGGGAAAATTTAATTTTTTAGAACTTTTGGATTTTGAAAATATAAATGGTGTTGAGCTCTTATTAATATGATTAATATTAACAACAACAATAATAATAATACCAGCAGTCACTGTACACTGAATGGCAACTAATATGGCAAACACTGTCCTAAGCATATCGCATATATTATAAAAAATGTTCAAAACATCCCTGTGGGATAAGTACAACTAACCCCAAATAGGAAAACAGAGTTTCCTAATGATTAAGTGACTTGCCCAAGCATGCAAAGTTGACAGCATAATGGGCAGAGATTTGTCATCAAATCTGTCTTATCATAGAACTCACTCTCTTTCCTTTATGTGGAAGAGAATGTTCATTTCATCCACCTGAGCTATAGACTTGACATTGTAAAATGGACAAAAGTGACTACACACACACACACACACACACACACACACACACGAAGGGTCTTCAAAAAGTTCATAGAAAGATTCATCTTATCTTTTTTTTTTTTTTTTTTTTTGTCTTTTTCGTGACCGGCACTCAGCCAGTGAGTGTACCGGCCATTCCTATATAGGATCCGAACCCGCGGCGGGAGCGTCGCTGCGCTCCCAGCGACACACTCTCCCGAGTGCGCCACAGGGTCAGCCCTTCATCTTATCTTTTAATTCTATTTTCCACAAACTTTTTAAAATACACTTGTATACACATATATGTATCGCAAATATTATTGTAAGAATCAAATGAGATCATTTTTATAAAAATAATGTGTTTTTATGAAATAATATGTCAGATATAAATGCCTATATAATATGGGACATTATTATCTGGAAAACTATTATCATCATATATCTAAATCAAGGCTCAAAACAGGATATGGTTTCATGTTGCTTTGCGTTGCTTCACCCCCCATGGATTTGTCACCCCCCTTCCCCTGGGTGACAGAGATGAAAGGATTACTCAAAGCCCATCTCTTCTGAGCAATGAGAGGCCCCAAAGTGGTTAATCTTCCTTTGGGAAGCTCAAGTGAGAGCCATCCCTTCCTTGGGAAATTAACACCGAATTGGGGTTCTCTTCCTGCGTTTATTTTCCAGACCAGGAAGTTATAGGAAGAGAACAAAGGTGGGGTTATAGTTTAACAATATAGGCTGGTAACTTTCAGTGAAACAAGCCACATGACATTCCAGTAGACAATTAAGTGGTCCTATCAACAACAGTTTGATCTTAGAAAGCATTCCTTCTTAATAGCAATTTCTCAGTATCTTTACATAACAATCAGGAACTAGTCTGTCTTTGAGCCAGCAACCTGCTGTGCCACAATCCTTATCTTGAAACAGGGACTTACAGCCTGAGGGAAATTTCCAGTCTTCCACAAGGTCAATATTTGAAACTGCAAGGCTTTGGAAAACCAGCGCTCTGAGGTACATATGCTTTTTAGTATATTCCACAGTTTCAGTCAAATTCTACATAGGCATTTAAAGCATATATGTTAATTTTATTAGAAGAAATGCTAAGCATTAACTTAAACATTTAAAAAAATAACATGGTGGTTAGTTCAACTGATTACAGTGTGGTGCTGATAGCTGATAACACCAACGACAAGGATTCTGACCCCCATACCGGCCAACAGCAAAAAAAAAAAAAACAAAAACTATCTATCTATAAATTGATATATTTTTCATACATATATCTATATAGATAGATAGATATGAAAAGAAAATCCAAATATGTTCCAGTGATCCATAATTAAACTTCTATCATCTCGACTTTGATAAAGTTTTTATAAGTCATATATAAAAGTGGTGCACTGTACAAACATATACATTATGTTTTGTCTTAAAGTTCTATCCACCCAGGAGAAGCTAGAACAGATTACTTTTTTAAATCTCATAGGTAACTTCTTAATGTTCTGAAAATTTTAAATGATTTCAGTTTATTTAACAGCCTGATGTAAGTTTACATACCACATAAGTTCCTAGGTTACCTAGGGCATTGTTTATATATCCTCCTTCAAAGAAGTTTGTTATAAATAGGACATAGGTAGGTATACCCCAAGGCAACTTTTATTGCATGAAGGTATAGTCACAGAATTGAAGAATTTTAGGGTGTGTTGTATTTGAAAAAGTTTAAGAACCACTATTCTAAAATACTAATCTGATTATGTTGCTCTACAATTTAAAAACTTAAAATGTATCCTTATTGCCTACAAAATGAAAATTGCTTTGCATAGCATATAAGAGCCTTTTCAACCCGGGCCAATAGGTCCACATTGCCTCAGCTCCAACTATTTTTCCCCTTGTTATGTATCACCCATTAAACTTCTTTCCATTTCCCAGCCACAGGATCCCACTGACGGCTTCATGGCTTTACAAATCTTGTACTCCTTACTTCAGTGTCGCCTTAATCCTATTCTTATCTACCTTGAATTCATGGGCATTCTTCAAGACCCCATTCCAATTATATACTTCCTTTGTACAATTCACCTATACCTGCCAGACAAATCTCTGGGTATCCGATTGACATATAACTCACTTATTAAATACTGCACATGTTTATCTCTATAAGCATGGAGCATTTTGGCATACAATAGCAAAGTGTTCATTATTTCTTATGACATTGAGTTATTAACTAACTGATTTTTATCTATGGAAATTAAATTCTAAAATCCTTACACGAATATTGCTTCATTTAAGCCACAAAGATGGAAAAGAGAAGATCTGGACTATTACATGAAAAGAATAATAGATTTTTGATGTTAACCTTAATCCACATAAGACCAGAGATGTTGGGGTAAGTAGAACACTGAAGGACAATATCTAAGTAAATTTGGGTCCCTTTAATTAAAAATGAAAGTTTAATCTTATACATTAAAGTTTATAGTTCAGGTCAGAAGTTGGAAAACTTTTCTGTAAAGGGCCAGATAAATATTTTAGGCTTTGCATGTCAAGAGGCAAAACCAAGTTATAACTGTGTCACTGCAATTTGTAATGTGCTGAGAAGCAGTGCAAACAAATAAAAAAGCCACATGTGCATCTCTGTGGCAATTTCTCAACTCTGCTGTTTGTAGTGCCAAAGCAGCCAGATAATACGTAGACAAATGTATGTGGCTGTGTTCCAATAAAAGTTTATTTATAAACAATAAAATTTGAATTTCATATAACTTCACATCACAAAATATTATAATGTTTTTGATCTTTTCCCAACCATTTAAAATGGTAAAAACTATTCTAAGCTCATAGGTCATGAGATATAGGCAGCAGGCCAGATATGGCCCCATTAGTCATCGTTTGCTGACCAATGGTTTCAGTATATTTTAAAATCTATTCATACTCTTGGATCACCATGTTTCATCTGTAGCATAAGTAAATCAGAAGATCACAAAATTTTATTTAATTCTAGTTTGTTGTTACAGAATTAATTTTTACAATATATATCTTTTCATGCACACATTTTTTCAATTGCTGTCAATTTTTAACTAGATTTAACATTAGAGCCACCTCTGTATTCTAGCAATCTAGGGTGTATCAGTTTTATACACACCCCTACCGCCCCCAAAGCTTTTGTGTTCATTCTGCATTATCTTATGGTAAGTTGATATTTTAGGTTTTTTTCCCCAGAAGCAAACATGAAGTAGTTTAGAGTTCTTTATATACATTAGAGTGGTTTTCTGCTGCCATCACACCAAAAGTACAAACTGCACTGGAATTTTTTTTTTTAATCCTAAAAATGTTACTCTGTTGTCTTCTGTCATTTAATACTACAGAAAAAGAAATCTGAGGCCAGCCTAATTTTTGTTTTCTGATAGTAACATTTTTTTTTTATTCTTTCTAGATATATAATGCATTTTTTTCTTTATCATAATTGGAAAATTTTGTGATATTGTTTCACTTTGAATTATCATGTCTTACATTTTTGACTCGGGAAAAGTTTTATTTCCTGTAATCTTTTAGTTTATTACATTTCTTTCCTTAGAAACAATTACCTATATTCCTGTCTCTTCTTGAGAAACTCCAAATATCCATATAGTGGACTTCAATCTTATTCTCCATATATCATCTTTTTTATGATTTTAAATTTTTTAGCTAGAACTTTTCAAATCTATTTTCCACACTGACTAAACATTCTATCAATTCCGCTCAAATGTAGGTTTTTAATACGTTATTGTAGTAGGCAGAATAATATTCCCCACCATCCCAAAGATGACCAAGTCCAAATTCCCAGAACTCGTAAATGAATTACTTGACATGGCACAAGGGACTTTGCAGACATAATTAAAGAACATTAAAATAGGGAAATTATCCTGAATTATCTGGATGGGTCTTTAAAACTGGATAACCTTTCCCAGGTGTGGTCAGAAGGAGATGTAACTACAGAAGAACAGTCAGAGAGATTCAGTGTTGTTGGCTTTGAAGACGGAAAAAGGGGGCCAGAAACCAAGGATGTGGGCAGCCTCCAGAAAATGGAAAAGGCAAGGAAACTGAGATTCTCTTCTAGAGCTTCCAGAAAGGAATGCAGCCCTGACAATACATTAATTTCAGCCCAATGTGTCCTGTGTCAGGCTTCCGTAGTACAACACTGTAAGATAAATTTGTGTGGTTTTAGGCCACTAAATTAGGGGTAATATATTACAGCAGGAATAGAAAACCAATGCAGCTCTCGTATTTTTAGTTTCTTTGTCATCTTTTTGTTTTTCCTTACTATCGTCCTACTGTCAGTTCATCACTGCTCTTTTAATATGCAGTTCTCCTATCCATAGAAGCCATATATCTTTTAATATGTTAGATATCAAAGAATTCCTGAAATGTTCTTCCTTAGCTTACAATTCTTATTAGATTTTCATAGGCATGCCTCTGAGTCTTTGCTGACTTTCTTTGCCTTGAATTTGTGGGATGTTTTGTTCCACTTGATTAATTTTCAAATGTTAAATTTATCCAGAATATTTTGGTACTGAAAGAAACTGTATTGATCATTTCTACATAATCTACTGTTTCCCAAATGCGTGTAGGGGGCCAGGTGTTGAGGAGACAGAGAATGGACTCCCTGGGAACACAGACAAAACAGACTCAGAAACTAGAAGGTTCTTTTTAAAATTATACCTTTCCATTCTTAAAAAAAATCTGATATGTCCCAGCCCAGAGAGATTCAGTGCTATACTGAGTCATTGTGAATAACTGCTCAAGTGTATTTGCTCAAACAAATGGTAGAGAACCACAAATCTTTAAACTTTTCTACATAGATAACTAACTTGATAACTGAAAATGTCACAAAAACCAACAAAGGATATGTCTACTGCCAGAGCCAAGTCAAAACTCAGTCCAGTTCACCTTCCACCTGCTATAGGTTATAAACTGTAATCCACACTTAGGACTTTACCACAAGTATCCATATAATTTATTATTCTACATCTTGTAATATTTGAACATCTTTAATATTCAATATGAAAAACAAATATTCTTTGAATTAAACCATCTTCCTTTTGTCTTAATTTTTGCCAAAATTTTAAGTTGTTCAATCTAATTGGTCCGTTATTTTGAGAACTATGTCAGTACGTTAATACTACTACAGAAGAACTCTTTTCCTTTATTCTTCCATCATTCTCAATATTCACTGGATTAAAAGCCATTCAACTAACAAGAGTCTCTCATTTATGGAACCGTCTTCACCTTCTGATTCAACAGCAGTTTCTTACACCTCTGAGTACAGAGTATTTACCTTTTTATTATTGTTCTTCAACATTTCAAAATTACGAGGTAAGTGAGAAATCACTTTTTTCATGAAAATATATACCTATCTTACTCTATTTTTGCAAAGATACTTAACATTTCTAACATATAAGAAAGGATTAAATGAAAAAGAGTTAGACATGCCATAGAATTAGCTCTAGGACTATACGATCCTTATCTATCTGTTTAGTAAGAAATTTCTGAGGATATCAAGTATGATAACATATGTATCACTGTCTTAGTCTGCTTTCTGTTGCTATAACAGAATACCACAGACTGGATAATTTATAAAGAAAATAAATCCATTTTCTACATAATTTCTGGAGACTGAGAAGTCTAAGAGCATAGCATTGGCATCATGGTGAAGGTCATCCCACGGTGAAAGGGTGGAAGGGTAGGCAAGCATGTGCAATGGAGAGAGGCACCAGGGGCCGAACTTACTTTATAACAACCAGGGCTCCACCCTCATGACACAATCACCTCTTATTAAGCCCCACCTCCCAACACTGTTGCAGTGGGGATTAAGTTTCCAACACATGAACTTTGGGGGACATATTCGAACCATAATAATCACTATTTTCCACTAGTATTATTTTAGTCATTCCAGAAGATTATCAAAAAAATTATATTCTAAGCAGTATTTTTTAAAGATTTTTACACTTACAGCCAAATCTATCAATATGGAAAACACTGATACATGTGAACATAGAGTATGTCCACATGGAGAAACTTCCCTTGGAGCAGTGGTTCTCAATCGAGATGCTTTGGGCATTGAAGTTAGAAAAGGAATTCTTCACGTTACACAGTACTTAGCATCCCTGAATTTCAGGGTTCCAAAAGCTAGTGGTACCTCCTTTAAAGACATTGTAATAAGTTTAAAACACCCCCACATATTTCAAAAGGACCAGAGGTATCACCCAGAATGTAAAATCAGAGCACTAGACTAACAGTCCTGGCCTCAGATCCTATTCCTTATTCACAGCTTCCCAACAGGACAGTTATCTATATGATCGGTGGCTGAAATCCACTGGTCCATAATACGCCAATGGTGAAACTAACCTATTATAAACTGGTAAGCACTGAAGATTTTCCCTCTGCATGACTTGGACCATGCAGAACAATAATTCTAGGTAAATGTATCTGTTCTGCAAAATGAAATTTTTCTCTCAAGCTGTACTAAAGTCTGGACTCTGGGAAAGAGACTTGGGGTAAAAGGGGGTAGGAAGTACAGTTCTAGTACTCATTTTTAGTCTCCCATCGGAAGCACTATACACAATCAGCTCGTTAGTAACAGAGCTGGTACTGCAAACTTCATGTGTCTGTTCACAAACACAAGAGAGAAAGGAAAAAGCTATTATTGAGCCACTAAAATCTCTAAGTCCATTATAGTGTTCTCTCTAAACCATTTGTCTTTATCCCCATTCCTCTACCAGAAATGAAGAGGGTTAAGAAAGGGATAGTCAAATATGTAACAGTCTGAACAAAATTATAAGTGTTAAAGAAAAAGCAGGTATTCCTTGATACTCTCATGTTTGTTACAAAAGCAATAGAGCTTTCCCTCCTCAATTTTTCCTTACCCAATGATGTTTTATACCTACTACTTATGCTCTCTTTTATTGGTAGAGCTGTTATCAAGGACGAAGGTCCCCATCTGGCTTAGTTCTTTTCCGGGTCATTGAAGAATCAGAAACCCAAATCAACAGCAATAGCAAAGCTTTGAGTATAGGAAACATAGGAAGGAAGAAATACTTCAAGAGAGAATTGGGCCATTCCCTCGAGTGGTGAATTGCCTTACATGCAAGTTCATAGCTGTTTTATCCCATTAATTTTGCATATGCATTTTTAAGCTTTATTGACACCTTTGATTGACATTGGGGTTATATAATCTTTTTTCTAATGCACATGTCCTTACCTATAATTCAGTCTGCTAGAATGATACGTATTTATAGATTGCATATGTATTTAAAGATAATAAGCATTAGCATGTCCCAAGGTTACATAAGGTCTCAAAAAGTCCCTTCTGTGCATGTCTCTCCATCTGGAAAATCCCAGACGAGCCCTGTGGTTAAGCTGTGTGGTCTTTCTTCCGTTATGTTGCCCCCAAAGGGGTGGGTCTAGGCGCAGTTGTGGAAGAAGTCAGTTTTCCATCCCCCCCACCTGCTCATGACTAACTTACTACCTATCAAAGCTAGATAAGGAACTTGAGCAAAGCAAATAATGAACTCTGTTTACCGCCTCCTATATGAATATAGAAATCAGGAAACGAGCCCCAGTGAAATCAAGCACAATATTTTTCAGCCATCGGAAATTAAAATGTTATAAAAGATATTCACTTAAGTTGAAAAAAAGAGTTCTAGGAATCACGTAATGATATTTCAGTGACATGTACTATATGTAATCAACTTTTCTTTGTCCAAAATGGACTTTGATAGAAGAGAAAATTTATGCATGTGATGTTTATATCAAAAATACAAGTTAATATTTTCCCAAAATATTTGACAATAAATTTTCTTTTCACTTGCTTTAATATCAGAATATGCTTTAAGAAACTGTGATCAAAGGACATTTGGGATAAAATATAGTTTACATGGTTTTGTAAGGCAGCAACAGTTTATTGAGTATTGGTAGTTCTTGTTTGTTAAATGCTAAAAAAATGGAGGCGGAGGGAAGGGCAGGGGCCAAAGACCATGAACAAGCTATGCTATGGTGAGAGGCACTGTGGAAGTTGGGAAAAGAACCCAGCTGTGCTCCCAGCCACGTGGCTTTGAGTATAAATAACTTAGTCTCACTTCAGGATGAGGCAAGGGGGGGAGGAGAGTGATTTCCTTATCCCTAAAGGAGTTGAATGAAAACACGGTCCAGTTATACTTCAAATTGTGCCTTTTTTCTGAGGGGACAGTAAAGAGCTTTCATTGGCTTCTCAAAGTGGGATATGACACCAAAAAGGTTAGTCATTATTGGAATAGAAAATAGTTTCCCAATCCTTTCAGGCCATATGTATACTTGAAAAAAACCTAGTGATATTAAGGGGAAAAAAACCGTCATGTAAGACATTTTAGGTGCTACCTAACCAGAACCAACACAGAATCATTAATGGATAGATGAGTGGGTTTCCTCCCCATTTCTAAATAGCCCAAAGATAAAAGAAACCACAAGGGAAATTTGAAAATACTCTAAGCTGAAAGATAACACTTTTATTTGTTTACGAATTCAGATCATATAGATGAAAAAATTAAAAGTGTAATCAATAACACTTTGCATGTGTTCATTATTTTAATAATTTAGACATCATTATTTTAACAATGCTTTCACAATTATTCCTCCTTTTTAGGAAGGAAGGGCATATAGTAGTATCTCCACTTTACAGATAAGAAAACAGTTATGAGGATTAGTGCCCAAGGACAAACATTGCCTAACTCTGCCAATTTCCTGACTTGTAGGCCAATGTTTTTCCAGTGTTAACAAGCAATACAAGCTTCCTTCGTAGGGATTTACACTATAAACCTGGCAGAGGGAAGTAAAAGCAGACTTTTAGGTTCTTTGTGTTTTTTCTCTGGAATGTTTGTTCCATTGAATCATTTAGGGCCAAATGATATGAGCAAAGAAGAGGAGATTTGAAATGGTTATCTGTGGTTACCATCTCATAGTTGATCATTAAATATGGGCCTAACGAAGCAAAAAAAAAAAAAAAAAAAAAAAAGTCTTTACAGATTTAGCACACCTTTCCACAGCAGAGACTGAAACGGAGACCCCTCCAGTAATAAACTGCCTCAATTTCCTGACGATTCCTGAGGATGCTTATTGAGTTCAAAGAGGGAGCAGCCAGAAAAAGAATTCCAGACAGAAGAAACAAGATCCCCAGTCCCCCTTTTCCTAGTCATCCACTTGGACACCAACATCTCCTGGGTTCAGGGATTCACCAAGCACAGGAAAAGTAACCCCGCCCCCACGCCCCCCACCACCAAAAAAGCCACCACGTTCTGTCTGAAGCTCTTCTCTGCAAATGTTTTGCTCTACAGACACTCCTACATTTTCATTAATATGGGGAGGCGGGAAAAAGGGCAGAGAGGAGTAACAGGGAAAACGTAGGCCAGAGGGGAACTGCAGAACCCAGGCAGCTGTACAAGGAAATAAACGACTGCGAGTTAACTGACAGCACTAGGGAGCCAATCCCTAGCGGAGTGGAAGGCCTCGGGAGGTAGGCGGGACTAACGGTTCCAGGCCCCAGCAGCCCGCACCAGCCACGCTGGCAGAGCGGGAACCGCGCGTTCCCTAGCAACCGCGGCGGCCACGCCCACCCTCTGGCCCCACCCTGCGCTTGCCATCCCCCACCCCGACTGGTAGAGCCCTGTTCCCCGGGAAGAGGTCCTTATGAGATTACCGTACAAACTGGGTATCCCGGCATCCGGATTCCTCTTGCAGAGCCTCCCTCCCCCAGCCCGCCCAAGTGCCGCTCCCAGGGACTGAACGATCGTCTGCTAAACGCTTTGGGAGCTGGCTAAGGAGGTGCGCCTCTTTTCAGTCCCGGGCCCCGAGCTTCCCGGGCAGGGTCTCCCCAGCCCCCTCGCCCTCGCCGGACACACACACCTCAGCTCAGCCAAGGCAAGGGCCGACAAACTTGGTGCCCGGCTGGAAATGTTGCTGTCCACGGTCCTGTCAGTCAGAGGCAGGGGCGGGACGAGCCAGCCGCATATCCCTATTCCCAAAGGGCGGTACGGTAAAGAGGCGGGGCTCGGCGGGCAGGGGCGGGCCCAGGGCTCAGCCTGCTCTCCGATTGGTCGGCCTCTCTCCCGCCTCTGCGCGGATCTGGGCGCAAATGCGCGGGCCAGGCGGCCTTCTCTTCCTTTCGACTGGAGTCCGAACCTCGAATACCTGTCTCACGTGGTGACTGCAGAAATTAAAAATAAGGCCGGTGACTTGCTTTATAAATATAAAACGCAAAGGATATGATATTTTGATTATATACCTTTCCCACCTAACACACACACCTCCCAACCCACCAAGCGGGCACAGTGCCAGAGGGACTTTTTATACTAATTTTAACTTTTAACAGGAGATTAATCAATTTAGGAAAGGTCATTGCTGAAGCATGACCAACAACTACGGTTTGGGAGTCTATGTTCAGGTACTCAGTTTTAACATCTAAAAATAATGAGAATGAAATATTAAGATGTTAATTATTTGGAAAGCTCTTGGCAATTGAATGCCTTATACATTATACTCATGTAATCCTCACAAAATGCTCAGAGATATCATCCAGAGCCTATGAACAATGAAGCACAGGCTAGGAGTAGTTACATTTATTCGATCACTTAACAAATCTAAAGGCCTGAAGTCATTATTTTTATATTGTGGTAAACTGAATTTAAACTCCCTACAAATAATTATGCAACTTCCTGTTTAATTTTTTCCCTTCTTAACTGTAAGTCACCTTCCTCTAGGCCAACCCATCATATCTTTTTTTAAAAGCCCCTGAGAAAGTAGCATACATAAAACTGAGACAACATAAATAGACTAACCAGAAGGTTCTCTGAAATCTCCCAGGATATTATGGCCAAGAATTGAATCCAAGATGTAATTTTATTTTCTGTCTTCCTAAATCATTTTCTGGTCTCCAGTTTCTCTCCAAGAAATAAAGGTAGAGTTAAATGAGATTGTATTAATAATCTTAACCATATTGTGTGTGTGTGTGTGTGTGTGTGTGTGTGTGTGTGTGTGTGTGTGTGTGTGTGTGTGTGTGTGTGGCTTTAAAATAGTGAAATCCTTTTTCCCTTCTATATTAAACCAAAATCCAGAAGTGCTTATCTTGTCAGATATGATAGTAGCAAGAAAATAATAATAATAATATTGCCTCTGGATAAGTGCTTTGAGAATCAATTAAAATGTCCACCGTACTGTGATAAAATCGTTGGGATAAAAGAAACACATTACAATTGCAAATGATTTTATATTCTTGTCTTGCTGAATTTCCAAATTTTTCTGAAAGCTTGTTAACTATGCATAACTTTCTGCAAAACTTGCTTGATTTGTATGACTTATGGTCCTCATTAAATTTTTTTAATCTTTTAAAAAATTTGGTTTTAGACTAAAAAGAAAGAGTTATGATTGTATATTAATAAGTATATTTATATAAATAAAAACTGAAAGATTTAAATAAAAGTGGTCAATATACTTATTTAAATCCTTTTTAATTGCATATTCAAATAAGTACAGCAAAGGCATTTGTTTGAATATTCTTACATATATAAGCTATTATACATTTAAATAAATGTATTGTATGCATGTAAATGTGTAATCATTGAAATAAACACAGCTGTATAGTCCCCATATGTATAGCTCCAGATGTTTAAAGTATACATTCAAATTTCTGGAACTCTACACCTTGGTATCTAGTTAAACATCCTTTAGAAAATGCTGTGCTACATATGAATAGAAATAAATTTTAAGACCATATCTGCTGTGAGGAAATAGGTTAGAACAATGAATAATGAGTCTCTACCACTGAATTTCTTATCATGAACATATCCTTATGAGATGAGCTTATCCTAGCTAGCTGTTCTACCAGCAGTTTACTGTTCTATAAAATGGGCCCTAGCCATCTTACTCCATATGAATATAACTATTGCAAAGTAGTCTTGCAGGTATTTTTCAAAATAATTAAACTCCAAAAAAATAATGTTTCCAATTAACTTTTAATACTTCTCACTTTTGGAGTAGGAGAGTCCCATGTTATCCATACCTCAATTTTTTATTTGTCACCTCATGCTTCTGCTCCTAAACTTGTAACATGCATAATTTGAAATTCCCCTGGTACAAACGTATATTAGAAGAAATTATGAAAAATAAATATAACTTACCAAATAAATAAATATGACTTAGGGACATTGAACAGGAAGTAAATGGCTTAATGTAAAATTAAGACATCCAGATATATGTTGTGAATATGCTTATTTCTTTACCATGTAATGAGACATATTTAGTTATATTTCTGGCAAGTTGGAATATAAACTAGAATGTAATAATCATATGTGCTAACGTCTTTGGCCTGTAACAAGCAGAGTGGTTATAAATATGTGAATATCCTAGAATAGATTTATGTGACTTTCTTTTTGGTTTGTAATTAGGAGTAGAATCACAATTTTTGAGAGCATGTACATATTCTAAATAAAAATAGAATACCAAATTGTTTTCCCAAGGTGTTGTACCATTTTGCCCTCCTAACAGAAGTGTTTATGGGATTCAAATGTATTAATCTTTTCAAAAACCAAATTTTGGCTTTTTTATTTCATTGATTGCTGCTCCTGTCTTTTTTATTCCTTTCTTTTTCTACTTGATTTTCTTATTTTGCTATATCCTTAAGGTGGAAAGTAAGACAGTTGATTTAAACTTTTATTATTCTTTTGTAGGATAGGCATTTACAGCTAGAAAATAACCTCTAGTACTGCTTTGGTAGTATCTCATGAATTTCCATACCTTTACTTTTAAGCCATCTGTGTCTTCATATTTCAGTCTATCTCTTATAGACAGAATTTTATTGAGGTTGCTTTTTTAATCCAGTCTGTTAGTCTTCAACTTATTATCCAAGTATTTATTCCATTTACATTTAATGTAATTACTCATATGGAGGCTTTAAGTCTACCATATTTCTATGTATTTTCTATTTTATATTTCTACATTTTCTCCTCTGTTTCTCCCTTCCTGCTTTCATTTGGTTTAGTCAAATATGTTTAGCCTTCCAGTTTTATTCTTCTATTGACTTCTTAGGTATATTCATTTCATTATTTTATTAGTGGTTATTCTAGGCTTAGCAATCCTAGATTATTAAATTGTAAATCCTTAAATCATTGCTAAGATTTATCAATGTTATTCCATTTAATATTACATTGATGAATGATCTATGTTCCCCTTTTATATGCCCCTCAGTTTTCTCCCCAACTTCAATATACAGAGCTAGAGTTCAGAGTTTCACATTTAACACACAACACTTCACACTTCCCATTCATACATCATACTTCACAAATATAAAATCTTTTAACATTAAAATAACATTTATTTTGGGCTGACCCTGTGGCTCACTCGGGAGAGTGCAGCGCTGGGAGCGCCGAGGCCACAGGTTGGATCCTATATAAGGATGGCCGGTGCGTTCACTGGCTGAGCGCAGTGCGGGAGACACCACGCTGAGGGTTGCGATCCCCTAACCAGTCACAAAAAAAATAATAATAACATTTATTTTCTTCCTTATCTTGTATTGTTGTCACATATGTTTCTTTTAAATTATGAAGCCTCATCTTAAAATGCAATTACTTTTGGCTAAAGTAGTAAGATTTTTAAAGGAAATTAAGAGAATTATCTTTATATTTATTCATACATTTACTGTTTCCAGTGCATTTTGTTCTTTCCTACATTTCCAATATTGAATCTTCCCTTAATATTGCAAAATTAGCGTTTTTTGGTAGTCCAGGTGTGGGGGTGATATTTTCTCTCAGTTTTTATTTGTCTGAAAATACTTTTATTCCCTCTCTTCTTTGAAGTTGACTTGAAATTCTGGGTAGAAAGTCATTTTTTCATTGAGCACTTTAAATATGTCATGCAATTTTCTTCTTGCATGTTTCTGATGTGACATTAGCCATTTTTTATCTTGCCATTTCTCTGTTTATAATCTATCTTTTCATTCCACATCTGAGTGTTTACAGAATTTTATCTTTAGTTGTTTTTTTTTTTTGACGTTTGTAATTTTTTTATTGGTTATGAATATTCATGAGATACAAAGCTGACCTTTAGTTTTAAGCAGTGTGACTACCATGTGTCTAGGTGTGTAAGTGTTCTTTTTGTATTTATTCTACATTGATTTTGCTGAATTTCTTGGATTTATAAGCCATGTTTTATATCATTTCGGAAGTCTTCATTCATCATTTTTTGAAATAATTTTTCTGACCCATCATAATTCTCCTCTCATTCTGGGATTCCAAGTACATGAAAGATAATTGTGTCACCCAATTCACTGAGGCTTTGTTTACTTTTCAAACATTTACTCTCTGTCCTTCAGATTGGATGCCCATCAGCTCTCTTAACTCTACTTTAAAGCTTATTTGGTGAATCTTTCAATTTAGTGACTGGTGAATTTCTAATATTTACATTTATATGTTTGTTATATTTCTAATTCTCTTCTGAAATTCTTTAATTCTTCACTTTTCAAGGCCATATTTTCCTTTAAGTTTTTAAACATATTTGTAATCAATGGTGTAAACACTTTACCTTATAATCAAATATGTAGGCCTTCGTGAGGTCAGTTTCTATTGACTGCTATTTTTCTTGACCATTGGACATATTTTTCTGTTTCTTTGTGTGTCTGATAATCTTTACTGTATACTGGACATTGTGAATAATATGCAATTTGGACTTGATTATGTTATATTCCTCTGAAAAATGTTTTTTTCCCTTATCAGGAAGTTCAATTATGTTCAATCACCTTGCATTTCTGTAGGCTTTATTTTATGCTCTGTGAAGATGGATTTGTGGAAATTCCAAGGTGTTTCCCAAGATACCCTCTACATGGGTTGTACTCAAGTTTCAAACTCTGTTTCCCCTTCTGTTCTTGTCAAGGGTTTTAAGCTTTGTTAGTGTGGGTCTAGAGTAGGCCTTACACTAGGGTATGGTCTTTTACACATAAACTGTGGCCTTTCTTGTGTCCCTCGTTTTATATATGAAGTGTTTCTGTAGATTCTTTGCCCTGGCTGGGCTGGAATTTCATCTCTCAGCCCTGATTCACCTCTAATATCTCTGTTCTTCTTTCAGTCCTATAGCAACGAATCTTCAGTCTTTCACTGTAAAGTGCACAGCCTAATCCTTAGCAAAGGACTTGTAGGAAACCCCCAAACAGACTTTTGGGACCCTCTTCTGTGCAATTTTTCTTCTCCCTAGTATCTTGCCTTGCAGATTATAGCTGTTTTGATACCCCCAACTCTGTAATCTGCCTCCACAGTTCAGTGAGACTGATATACTTTACTTGTTCTCCAGCTTTTTATTCTGTAATCAGAAAATTCGTCCCAGACGGAGTCCTGCAATGAACATGAGGCTCATGCCAAATGCTTCTCTTCTCTCAGGGATCACAGTCATGTGCTGACTCTTGTGCACTGCCAGAAAAATGTTGCCTCATGTTTCTTGTCCAGTAGATTATGTAGAAGAGATAGTTTAGTACCAACTCCTCTATCATGGCATGAAGCAGAAGTCCACATTGATATGTGAATTTTTATTTTGTATTTTGCAATTCTGCTAAAGTTCTTTAAATATTATTTCATTTTCCACACAACCATATCATCTGTAAATGATGTCAAATTTGTTTTTCCTTTTTAATACTTTTTAATTTCATTTTTATGCTACAATTTCCAGTACAATGTTGAATAGAAGTGATGATGGCAGGCATTCTTATCTTTTCTTTATTCTCAAATGGAAAGCTTTAAAAATTGATAACTAAGTATTCTTTTGCTGTAAATTTTTTGATGATTTTTGTACTAGATTAAGAAAGTTCTCTTTTGTATTTAGCTTTCAAAGTTTTTTAAAAATCATAAATAGATGTTAGCTTTATCAAATCTTTTTCTGCATATTTTGAAATGATTATGTTTTTCAACTTTATTCTATCAGTTTAATAAATTAGATTTTTTTTTTTTAATGTTTAAGTTTACCCAAAGTGCTCTTCCACTATCCCATCAGGTACAGTTGAAGCCCAGGTAAATAGCTGCCAGTAGGCAGGGCTTTAGTGGTTCATTGGGAACCCAGCTTTTCTACATCTTTGGGAGTTATGCCACATGGCACAACGCCTACTAGGAGGGTGACAACACCATCTTCTATATCTGGGCCAAAGAAACAGGGAAGTAAAGTGAAAGAGTGAGTAAGGCCAGTCACACCAGGTGGAAGGCCAAACATTGCTGAGCCCTTAACAAAAGCCAGAACTTTTACCTGATCTTTATCAGGCCCCAGGACCTGTCATTCAGGGCCAGCTAAGAGGTCTGCGAAATGTATGGGCACACATTATTCCGGGCTCAGAAGGTCCCCATGTTTGTTTTATGCTTTACTGTTGTCATCTTGAAATTTTTTATAATTTTATCTTTGCAGTTGTCTTTCATAGATGAAGTTTAATGGGATAATGGAGCATGTGCCTGAGCAGAAGAGATATGCAAAATATGCTTGTTCACTACAATTCCTTGTTATCCCACTTGCATGTACAGTTCCTGATGACTCACGAGCACAGAATTCTGGTGAACTCATAATGTTTCGTAGTTCAGCCAGACTCAAAGCAAGTGTGAGGTAAATGTATTATGGAAGTCACTCACTTCCACAGAGTATTGGTAGAATGTGTGCATATCAAGAATTGAAATAGCAATGGCTAAGATAGTTTTCTGTAGTGTTTCCACTGTTTCAGTAAGGACAAAATACGTATGTATATATGAGATATGAAATATGAATTGTATGATTTCAATGATTCTTCGTGACAGTAAATACTCTTTATGTTTTCATTTAAAACTGGTATTGCACAATATGAGAGAAGATGGTAACATTTATGCTGATGATGTAAAATTTTATTTATTTTTTTAGTAAGAATGGTATTAAAGCAAATATAAAAACATCATAAGAAGTTGAGAGAGACTGTGGAAGAAAGCAAGTTTTATATTTTATGACTTTTAATGGCACTTTTTTCCTACTTTTTTTTTTATACAATCAACCACACATTCTCATTCTGCCCTGGGCCCCACAAATTATGTAGCTTGCCCTGATACCATCTCACTACTATAAGATTTACAAAGTTAGCTTCAATAATCCCACTTCTGCAGAGTCACATCAATGAGACTAGCATTTTAGGTGCAAGAGGGGAGAAAGAGGAGGAGAAGGAATAGCTCAAGAGGATGCTACCAAGTCTGAGCCTCGCAATACATCCAGGTCCCCTATAGCACTGTGTTCTTTACTCAAGGATGAGTTCAAATGACAACCCTAGTCTGCGGGTCTAGGCCCCTTGGCCAAACCACACCAATCTAATGCGTTCACCCTGTGACATCACTTCCTTTGGGAAACAGCTTTCTTCATATCCTGCTGCTGGCTGCCAATCTGCCCCTCTGCAGACAACCAGCTCATGCCTGATCTGCTCATTAGCTCTACATCAAGTGCTTGAAGATCAAGTTCCAGGAGAGAACATTCCTAGGGCTACAAATTGGAGTTGAGGGGAGAGGGGGAAGGGGAGGGAATAACTGAGAGGGGACAAAAGGTCCAAAAGTAATTTCTGGTAATGGATATGCCCCCAGTATGAATCTGTACCCCACATCATGGGCAGGAGGGGAGACAATCAGCTTTGTATCTCATGAATATTCATAATAAATAAACAAATAATAAATAATTAATTAATTAATTAATTAATTAATTAAAGTCTGTCTGATGATCCAAAAAAAAAAAAAAAAGCTTTGTCATTATGTGCACATGGTATGTCTGCTAAGATAAACTGACCCTTTATCATTAGGAATTGACATTTCTTATCCTTGGAAATATTCTTTGCTCTGAAATCTACTTTGTCTGATATTAATATAATCATATCAGCATCCTTTAAATCAGTGTTAACATGGTTTTGTTTTCCAATCTTTTTTTTTACTTTTAACCAATTTGCGTCTTCATATTTTGAAGTGGTTTGTGTGTATGCATATGTGTTTGTGTGTAGACAACACATAGTTGAGTCTTTCTTTTTTTTGTTAATGAATCTATAGTTTGTTTTCAAGCTGAAGAATGACAAGTTGATTTATTTATGGCTCTTTTGTCAAGGCTGATCACTATCAAGTTACAACATTGGTGTGAGTGCTGTTCACAATTTTGCTATTAATAAAATTGGAATGTTGAAGATAAAGATTTGACTATGAGAACCATGGGTCATGTGCATATAAATCCCATTTTTTTCTTTTTTATTGAAAGATAATAGATTACACATATTTGTGGAGTACAGAGTTATGTATCAATACCTGTGTAGCAGGTGCAATGATCAAGTCAGGATAATTAGCATATTCATCATTACAAAACTTAGTCATTTTTTGTTTTGAGGATATTCGATCTCCTCTCTTCTAGTCAATTGATAACATGCGGTATATTATTGTTAATTATAGGTGCCTAGATTGACTGTACAATAGAACTTATTTTTCCTAATGAGCTGTGTTGTTTCCATTAACCCATTTTTTGGTATTTCCCACCCCTCTTTTCCAGGTCTAGAAACCCCAGTTTTGTTCTCTATTTCTGAAAGTTCAGTGTATTGTCATGATTGTTATTTTCTTTCTTTTTTTTTTCTTTCTTTCCTTTTTCTTTCCTTATTTTTTAGCTCCCACTTATGAGTGAGGACATGTGGTATTTCTCTTTCTGTGCCTTGCTTATTCCACTTAGGACAATTTTCTCCAATTCAGATCCATGATGCTGTGAATGACAATTTTATTCTTTTTTATGACTGAGTAATATTCCATTGTGTATACGTAGCACATTTTCCTTATCCAATCAGTCATTGACAGGCATTTAGGTTGGTTCTATATCTTAGCTATTGTAAATAGAGCTGCAATAAACTTGGGAGTGCAAGTATCCCTTCAATATGATGATTTCCATTCTTTTGGATATATACACAGCAGTGGAATTGCTGGATCATAAGGTACTTTAATCTGTGGTTGTTTGAGAAAACTCCATATTGTTTTCCCTAATAGCTGCACTAATTCGCATTCCCACCAATAGTGTATAAGGGCTCCACTTTCTCTGCATTCTCACCAGTATTTGTTATTTGTCTTTTTGATAATAGCCAAACAAACTTGGGTGAGATGATATTGCATTGTAGATTTGATTTGCATTTCCCTTATGACTAGTGAGGTTCAGCATTTTTTCATTTACCTGTTAGCTATTAATATGTCTTCTTCTGCGAAGTGTACCTTTAGCTCCTCTGCCCATTTTTTAAAACAGAATGAATATATTTTTTTAATTGTTAAGTTGTTTGAATTCCTGGATATTAAGTCATATATTCTCGATATTAATTCCTTGTCAGAAGCATACTTTGCAAATATTTTCTCCCATTCTGTATGTTGTCTTTTCACTTTGTTAATTGTTTCCTTTGCTATGCAGAAGCTTTTTAGCTTGATGTAATACCATCTCTTTATATTTTCTTTTGTTGTCTGTGCTTTTGAGGTCTTATTCATAAAGTCTTTGCCCAGTCCTACGTTCTGAAGTCTTTCCCCTGTTTTCTTCTAGTTTTGTAGTTTTAAGTCTTTTGAGTCTTTGAGTGTATTTTGAGTTGATTTTGGTAAATGGCAATAGGTAAGGGCCTAGTTTCATTCTTCTACACATAGATATTCAGTTCTCCAAGCACCATTTATTGAAGAGGGTGTCCTTTTCCCAATGTATGTTCTTGGCACTTTTGTTAACGATTAGTTGGCTGTGAGTATGTGGATTGATTTCTGGGTTATCTATTCTGTTCCATTGGTCCACTATCTATTTTCATGCCAGTACCATACTGTTTTGGTTACTATAACTTTGTAATATAATTTAAAGTCAGGTAGAGTAATGCCTTGGGATTTATTTATTTATTTTTTTGGCTCAGGATTGCTTTGGCTATCCAGGGTCTTCAGTTTGTTCCATATGAATGTTGATTTTTTTTTCTATTTCTGTGAAGAATGTTATTGGTATTTTGATGGGAATTACATTGAATCTGTAGATCACTTTGGGTAGTATGTACATTTTTACAAAGTTAATTCTTACAATCTATGAACATGGAATGAGTCTCCATCTTTTGGTGTCCTCCTTAATTTCTCTCATCAGTGTTTTGTAGTTTTTGTTGTAGAGGTCTTTCACTTCCTTGGTTAAATTAATTTCTAGTTATTTTACTATTTGGTAGCTGTTGTAAATCGGCTTGCTGTCTTGATTTCTTTTTCAGTTTGTTAGTTGTTGCTGTATAGGTGTTTTGATGATTAGTGAAAAAACCTCTAGGTGTTTTTTGATGAAGTCTTTTGATTTGTCTGTATATAGGATCATGTCATCTGCAAACAGAGAAAATTTGATTTCATCTTTTCCAATTTGCATGCCCTTTATTTTTCTCTCTTCCCTCATCATTCTGGTGAGTACTTCCAATACTATGTTAAATAGGTGTGGTGAGTGTGGGCATCCTTGTCTTGTTCCTATCCACATGGGAAAACTTTCCAGCTTTTCTCCATTCAGGATGATATTGGCAGTGGGTTTATCAACATGGCTTTCATTATGTTGAGATACTTTCCTTCTGTACCTAATTTGTTGAGGGTCTTTATCATGAAGGGATGATGAATTTTGTCAAATGGTTCTTCTGCATCTATTGAGATGATCATATGTTTTTTGTCCTTGATTTTATTGATGTGGTGTATAACATTTATTGGTTTGCATAAGTTGAACCATCCTTGCATCCCTGGGATGAATCCCACTTGATTATGGTGTATAATATTTTTGATGGGCTGTTGAATTCTGTGTGCTAATATTTTGTTGAGAATGTTTACATCCATGTTCATGAAGGATATTGGCTGGTAGTTTTCTTTGTTGTATCTTTGTCTGATTTTGGTATCAGAATGATGCTAGCCTCATAGAATGAGCTTGGGAGAATGGCCTCTATTTTGATTTTTCACAATAGTTTGGAAAGGATTAGTATTAATGTTTTTTTAAAGGTTTGGTAGAATTCAGCAGTGAAGCCATTGGTCCTGGGATTTTTTTTATTGGGCATTGCTTGTTGCTCATTGGTCTGCTCAGGTCTTCTTATTCTTCTTGGTTCAGTCTTGATAGTAAGTATGTGTCCAGAAATTCATCCATTTTCTCCAGGTTTTCAAGTTTGTTGGTGTATAGTGATTGATAATAGTCCCTAGTGATTATTTGTATTTCTGTGGTATCTATTGTAATGTCTCCTTTTTCTCATTTTTGATTTTTGTTATTTGGGTCTTCTCTCTCTCTCTCTTTTTTTTTTTTAAGTTAGTCTAGCTAATGAATTGTCTATTTTGTTTATCATTTCAAAAAAGCAGCTTTTGTCTTATTGCTCTTTTGTATCATTTCTTTGCTCTCTATTTCATTTAGTTCTTCTCTAATCTTTATTATTTTCTTACATCTATTAATTTGGGGACTGGATACTTCTTTTTTTTTAGCTCTTTGAGGTGTAGTGTCAGGTTGTTTATTGAAAGCTATTCTTGTGATGTAGGTATTTATTGAAATAAACTTCCCTCTTAGTACTGCTTTTGCACTATCCCATACGTATTGGTGTGATCTGCTTTTATTTTCATTTGTTTCAGGAAATTTTTGATTTTCTGCTTAATTTCTTCTTTGAACCATAGGTCATTTAGGAGCAGGTTGTTTACTTTCCATGTATTTGTGTAGTTTCCAAAGATTGGCTTGTTATTGCTTTCTAGTTTTATTCTGTTGTGATCTGAGAAGATACTTAAAATGATTTCAATTTTCTTATATTTGTTGAGATTTGATTAGTGACCTAACGTGGTCTATACTGCTAAATGTTCCCTGTGCTGATGAGAAGGATGTATGTTGTGTAGTTGTTGGATGAAATGTTCTGTAGATGTCCATCAAGTCCAGTTTGTCTAATGTTTAAATCCTGTGTTCTCTGCTGATTCCCATACATTGACATCTGGGTATCTGGTGGAGCAGTTGCTTCTTCTTCTACTACCTTGGAATGGCTTTTGAGGAGAGAGACTCCCTTCTGTAGATGTGTTTTATATTGACCATTGTGGAGGTTGTTTTATTTTTTGTTCCAGGTAGAAACAATAGTGTAGTCTCCCTGTACTTCAACTGCTATTAACATCAGAGTTGTCTGTGAGTGCCACTGTCGCCTAGGCACTGGGACAATCAGTGGTTCCTTGATGAAGTAAGTGACATTGTGTTGGGTTGTTGAGGTATGGGCAGGATACCAAGCTCTTGTGAGAAGCACTTGAGTGCCCTATCTCTCTTTGACTGAAGTCGATGACCCTGGGTGGACTTGCTGGCACCCTAAGTAGTGTCATGTAACCCCAATAGGTGCACTGGGGTGTACTGACACTCCTCAGCTTGAATGAATGATCCTTGGAAGGGTTTCTCTTTCCTTTTTCCTGCAGGCAGAGGCTTCTGTTGGGTCCTTTATTCTCCTGGTTGGGAGGTGGGGTGGTAGTGGATGGAAATTTTTTTCTGTACTTTATTTAGCTGTTCTGAGTTTCTGCAGTGATTGGCAGCTCCATATGTGTCCTTCTGTGGATCAATGCAGTCACATGGGCTCTTCAAGTAGTTCCTGCCACAGGGTGTGTGGCTTCAGTGCCCACACAATTTCCCTTGTGGATTAGGCTTCTGGCATGGGGATGCACTTGCTCACCTCCTTCCTCTTTCCTACTGCCTGGTAAAACACAGAAACACCTGGATCTAGGCAAGGTGGAGCTGATGATGCCCAGGGTGGATGTCAGCAGGGAGTGGGATGGCCTCAAGTGTTTCTTTTTTATATGATTTGACAATAACTGCCTCTTAATTGGGGTGTTAGACCATTTACATATGTGATTGCTGATGTGGTTGAGTTTAAATGCACCATTTTGCTTTTTGTTTCCTGTATGTCCCCCACCCCTTTGTCTTCATTTCTTCTTGTTTGGCCTGTTTTTTATGATTCCATTCTTTATCTTTGTGACTTAGTAGCTATAATTCTTTAGTAGTTACTTTATGGTTTATAGTATACATGCTTAACTTACCATGACCTATCTTTAAGCAATATTATGTCATTTCATATATAGTAAAAGAAACTTGACCCAGTATACTTCTATTCCAACAGCCTTTGTGCTATTGTCATGTATTTTATGCCCAAAGGTGTTCTAAACTGTACAATACATGTGATTATTTTTGCTTTAACAATTCAATTTTCCTTTAAAGAGATTTTTAAAATAAGAAAAATTTACTTTATATTCACCCATGTATTTACCGTTTTCAGTCCTCTTTATTCCTTTGTGTAGGTCTGTGTTGCCATTTGGTATTATTTTCCTTTTGTTTAAAAGATTTCCTTGAACATTTCTTATGGTGTATGCCTATTGGTGATGAATTCTTCTTACCTTTTTTGTGTATGAATAAATCATTATTTTCCTTTATTTTTGTAAGATATTGTTTCTGAGTATAGAATTCTGGGCCGACAGTTTTCATTTCAGTACTCTAAAGATGTTGCTTTGCCTCCTGCCTTGCATTATTTCCAACAAGATGTCTCCTATAATTTTATATTTGTTCCTCTGGAAGTAATTAGTCTTTTTTTCTCTCTAGCTGCCTTTAAGTTTTTCTATTTTTCAGTTACTTTGAGCAATTTGATTATTACATGGTATGGTATTGATTTATTCATGTTTCTTGTATTTGAGGTTTGTTGAGCTTCTTGGTTTATAATTTTTGTCAACTTTGTTCATCTTTTTTTTTTTTTTTTTTTTTTTTCGCAGCTGGCTAGTATGGGGATCCAAATCCATGACCATTGTGTTATAACACTGCTCTAATCACTGAGCTAATCAGCCAACCCTTCACCAAATTTGGAAATTTTTCAGTCATTATTGCTTCAAAATTTTTTTCTATTTTTCCCAGTCTCTCTTTTTCTTCACGGACTCCAAATACATATACAGTAGGCTACTTGGCCTATTCTTTTTTTCTTTTTTCTATTTTTCTCACTATACGTAATTTTGAATATTTTTATTGCTCTAATGTTTTTATTGCTCTACACATACAAGTTCATTATATTTCCTGTTGTTAATTCTATCCATTGTATTTTTCATATTAGACACTTTTTTTCCTGTACAGCATATAGACATTTAAATTGGCACTTTTTAAAAAAATTTACCATCCATGTATTTCTTTAACATGTTCATATTTTTCTCTACCTTCTTGAACATTTGGAAGATAGTTTTCACTGTTTATTTTCCTTGTCTAGTAATTCTATTAATTATGCTACTTCTTGGTTGGTTACTGTTGATTGAATTTTTTTTCATCATGTAGGGCATTTGGTTCTATTTCTTTTCTTGCCTGGCAATTTTTTTATTGAATGCCAAACATTTTGAGTTTTACCTTGTTGGGTGCTGGATAATTTTATGTTCCTATAAATATTCTTGAGCTTTATTCTGGACTGTAGTTGTATGTAGAAACAATTTAATCCTTTTGAGGTTTTTAAGCTTTGTTAGGCAGAATCAGAGCAGCGTTTACTCTATTTTTTCCTCACTACTGACCTAATACATTTATAGTTATTCTAACAAACGCTGTTTGAATTATAATGTATTTTCATTTTGTCTGGTGCAAACACAAACTATTCCTGACACTGTCTTTGTCCCATGGATTTTTCTTCCATGTGGTTCATTTCTCAAACTCAGATTGCTTCCTCACATTGATTTACTTATCTACTCACTTGAAATTTCAAGAGGGATGTTTTGTATCTGTCCAGAGCTCTTACTCTTCAGCTCTCTCCTGTCGGATACCATTTCCTGTGAACTGTAGCTGCATGTACTTGCCAGAAACCCAACCACATCTTAACTCAGACACACCACCACACCCCACCTGGGTCTCCTCTCCATGTACTGTGGCCTGAAAACTTTGTATAGTCTCTAAGCTGAGGCATACATAGCCTTCGCCTCATTTGTTTTCCCTCTCTAGGGATCCTCCTGTGCTGCCTGATGCCTAATGTCTGAAAACCATTATTTGACAGATGCCCAATATTTTAGTGATTTTAAGTGAAGTTTAGATCTGATTTCTGTTATTTCATCATGGCCTGCAGAAGTTTTGATCTGCTCAATATTATTTGAAAATTATTTATCAGAATTTTTGGGGTCCAGGAGGAAGGTTCATGTGTAACCAGAGGATTTGTATTGTCAACTATAGGCACTCAACAGCAGTAAGAATGTAGAATCACTTTAAACTTAATTGAAGTGTAAAGACCTCAAGTTTTGACTGCAAACATGCAAACTCTTGTGGGTACAACTTACACTTTCCCCCTTCTGTGCTCAAAGTCAGAGCAGCCATAGTCCTTTCAGGGTAGACACATGAATATACTAATTTTTGCATTTTTGCTTCCTTCCTACATTAAGGTTTCCAAGTCAATGCTTGAGTTTCTTACTATTTTTTGCCTTAGGTGGGCTGTGGCCTTTACAGTCTTTGAAAACCACTGAAGTTTCCACCCTTAACACATTTTCAGGGCAAAAGCAGTTTCAGTATTTCTGCTACTTGTTGAAATACAGCTGTTCTGATTAATAATTACTGCATGACATACCACCACAAATCTAGTGGTAAAAATATCAATAATTTAATTGTGATAAAAAATTCTGTGGTTCAGGAATTTGGACAGGACTCAACAGAAAATGTTTGTTTGTTCCACAATGTCTAAGGTCTCAGCTAGGAAGCCTGAACTGCTGGGGAATGACTCAGTGGCTGCCAGTCAGTATCATGTTCAAGCTCTTCTACACAAATGTCTGTCTGATACCTGTGTCACGTTGAGATGAAAGTTTAGCTGTGCTTAGCTGAAGTTGTTGACAGGAGGACCTACATAGACTCTCACTGTGGCTTGCAATTATCACAGTATTGTAAGATCACATTATAGAAGATCTGTGCAATGAAAGATATTGTTGTGGCTATCTTTAGAAAATACAATTTGCCTTACCTTCTCTTATATTTTTTTCATGTATATCCAGCATTTTTAGTTGTCTTCACTATGAATAATTCAGCATGCAGAATTCCAGAGGTCTTATGGATTTTTAGGCCTAATCACTAGCTATGGAATTTTCAACTTTCATATATATTTTATAATCAATTTTTCCAGTTCCGTGAAAATATTACTGGTATTTTTGTGGATGTTGCACTGGTATTCATTATATATTTTTAAATATTTTTATAATATTGATTGTTCTTATTCTTGAACATACATATTATTAGTCTTTTCATATCTCATAGTAAAGTTTCATAATTTTCTTCATTCAGGCCATACGTATGTTTTAAGCTTATTTCTTTGATTGTTACAGTTTTTGTAGTTTTATGAATGGCATCTACTACATTCTACTATATTTTCTAATTAGTTACTATTGGTTTATGGGAAAGCTATTGAGTTTTTCATATTCATCTTATATCCACCCATTCAACTTGCTTTAGTTTATTAGCTGTTGTGAAAGTTTGTTTGCTGATTATCTTGAAATTTGGAATCATGTGTAAATGATAGGCACTCTTGGAATTATGTATGAATGATAGTGTTACTTCTTCCTTTTAAATGTATATATCACGTTATTTTCATTATTCCATTAGCTAGGTCTTCTAATAGAATGTTGAAGAATAGCAGCAATACAGAGTATCTTCATTTTGATATCAATAGTAATTTGAAAAATTTCTAATATCTTATCATTAAATTTGATGTTCACTTTAATCTCTGGTACTTTATTAAGTTAAGGATGCTCTGTTCTTATACCTATTTTGCTAAATGTTTATATCACTACTCATTGAAATGAACAAATAGTGTTTTACTTATCAAAATGTATTCTAATATAGGGATTTACTTTATCCTGAAGAAACACTATTTGGTCATGCCTTTTTTAAACATGCTACTCGACTTGTTAATATTTTCTGTTTTTGCATCTGTTTTGTAAGTGTAATTAGCATGTTGTGTGTGTGTTTGTTGTGTATGTGTGTTGGCTATCATTGCACAGTTTTAGTACTTTTTGAATATATTAGCTTCATAAAATGAGCTAGGTAGTTTCTCCTCATTTTTTTTGTTCTGGAAATCTTTGTGCAAGGAAATTGTTTATTTTGTAAAGATGTGGCAGAACTCAAATATGGGTAAAAACTCTCTGGGGTTCATACTATTCTGATTTCTTCTACGGTTAAAGGTTAAATTATGTTGTTGTACTATCTCTTCTACAGACTTGGAAATTCACACTTTCCTAGAAGCATTTGCATTTTATGTAGGTTTCAAAATTGATGGCATAAAATTGCACATTCTCTTATAATGTTTTAAACTTTACTCAGTATCATGGTCAACTTTAAGGTTCTTAATGTGTTTCTCAATTTTTTTATTGATGACTGTACTTTCAGGGATTTTTTTTTTATTAATCTCACCTATAATGGGAGAATTTAACCTCAGTTCAAGTCAAAACAAAAGATTTTGCAACTGTCAATACACACAGAGTATATTAACTGCTATAGGAAACAATTGCCAAATTTCAGTAGTTTAACAGTAAAGCTTTCTTGCTGACTTCCCAGTTGAATACAGGAAGGTAGTGAGTCCTCTGCTCCATATGGTCATTAGGGAATCAGTCTTCTTTCATCTAGAGGTTCCACTGTTCCTAGAGCCTTGAAGATCTCAGGTGAATCTATTATATCTGGCAAACAAGAGAAGTAAAGGAGAGTAAGAATAGAGAATTCCATGATGTATTTTTAGGGACCATGCATAGAAGCAGTTTCTTATCATTTCCAAATTTCTTATACTGCGTTGGCCAGAGCTCAGTCACATGGTTCCACCTGCTAAGAGAGGTGAGTTTTGGAGGTGTAATCTAACAGTGTCCTCAAGGTGGAAAGAAAATAGAGTTTAGTAAACACATAGCATTGTTTCTGTCACAAATGTGGTTTGATCAGATGCCAGAATAAGGGCCGAGAGTACAGTGAACTTTTCAATTTTCTCACCAAGGTTTTTTCATGCTCCTTTCTTATGGTCTTCAAAAGAAACATTTAATTCTTGTTTAAACTGAAGAATAAACAAGTGAATAGCTTATGATCTGCTATCTGTTCAGCTAAGCAGATCTTAGTTCAATGCTGGATTCCTATGCCTAGCTCTTTGTAAAGTTGGTCAAGTCACTCAAACCTCTCCAAGTTTCAGTTACCTGAAAAACGTCTGTCTACCTAAATCACAGAAATGGATGGTTATACTGAGATAACACATGAAAATGTGTTTATAAATTCAAAAGCATGGTATATATTTTTACTAATAAAAAGATGGCTGAAAAATTAGTATACTAATGACTAGGCATCCCATTGCCACTCTTTCCTGCCTTCGTCAAGTCCATTAGCATTCCTGTGCAAATAATGCTGTTTAAATGACAAATGTATATTTGAATTTAACATGTGTTATACAGCTGGAATCTATGTTTAGTTAACACTTTCTTATACTGAGAGAGTCCAAATAGGTTATGATACAAAACATATACATATGAAGTTATTACAGTGAACAGGATCCTACAAATACTTATGATCCAAGGATTTAGAAGACAAATATTCAGGTGATATGAAGGGGAAAAGGAGTTTTCAGAGGTCAAGTTGGGCAGGGATCTGAAAAGTGGAGAGTTCAACAGCTCATAAATATTATTTAGATATGAAAATAAAAAAGAAACCTAAGAATAGGGTTTAATTCTTCATTAAAGAATTGAAAAGAGGAACTTAATCCCTTAGTTCATCTTTTATTCTGTTACAGATATTTATCTACCTTTTAAAACATATTTCCTTTGCAATAAAACATCAGTTATTTAACATTCATAATCCTGTTTTTAATAATCTCAGTGGAAACTTAAGATCAAATAGTTTTTCATGCAAAGTAAAAGATGTGCCAGTTCTGTGAAGGTCCGAGTTGTAATTTTTAGGTAAGCTGAAAAATGGTTATTTTGTTTCTCTCTCCTCTCCTATTTTCCATTTTGCCTTTTTCTCTTTTTCCTCAATTTTTCAAGTTATTTTTCTATAAGCTTTCTTGACTAAGTATACATTTTATGTATTTTTTTATTCTATAACATCTGAAAACCACAAAAGAATTTTCAACTATTACATATAGTGTAGCACTTTTTACCTCTAACTGAGCTAAATTCTAATCTAAGAATAAATTCATTCTTCTGGAAATTATTATGACAAATTTCTCTCAGCCTATTATGTGTCCAAAGGCTAATAAATTCATTGTTTTCATTTTTTTCTGGACTCAAGTCAGATATTACTATACACTTGTTTGCTTTTAGTTTTCTTTGTTTCAAAGTCAACTGACACTGTGATTTATTTTGAATGACCATTGTTGTTTTCCAAACTTATTTGAGATCATTTCTTGAACACACAGCTGTTTGGCTTAATTGCAAGATTTCTTCTGTGTGTGTGTGTGTGTGTGTGTGTGTGTGTGTGTGTGTGTGTGTGTGTGTGCGCGCGCTCAAGAGAAAGAAAACGTCTGTAAAATAAATGCTCATTACAAATTTAGCTAGTGACCATGAAGTCTCCATTCCTCATGACCTCCATTCCTCATAGCTTCTAGATTCCACCCACTTTTTCTTCTTACACTTTTCTTTTTGATTTCCTTGCAATTCTCAACATACACTAAGTGGTAGGTGAAATTAATGAACATATCTATTCCCGGTACAAAAACTGGGAGATAGCTTAATTTAGAGACATTTAGAGGGCATTTAGCTTCACTATATGTTAAATTGCCATCTTCTGTGGGAAGCCAAAGGCTAACGTTTAATCTCTTGTAATTAGTGTTTGTGCACATCTGACATGTCCTAAACTTCTTCAAGTTTTCATCAGGCCTAGAGTTGTCATAAAAACTCTGACAAACTTGACCAAAAACATTCTTTTCACTTAAAAAATGTTTGTGAAATGAGTTTTTTTATTGTTGTTGTTGTTATTATTGTTAAGGAACTATATTACATATTCTGTTCCCAAGCTCTGGCCAATAACAGGCCACATAAGATAGGCATTAGCATAATCCAGGTTCTAACCTTTCACATTTATAAGGTAAAAACCTTAAAGTATCAGTTTACCAAAATTCATAAGAATCCAATATTCTGTCCTGCACTGCTAAAGCTCATAAAATACTGATGTATAAAACCAAGGCACAAACTTAATAATTTACAAGTAATTTAAATTGTTATGAGTACTAGATACTCTTCTCTATTTTACTAGTACAAATTCTTCCTATATATGAGTTACATGGGAAGTCACATTACCAGAAAGATGTTTGTGGCCTTTAATCACAGAGAAGCACTAACGGAGTGATTTGAATGTATATTATCAGCATTTTTCTGGGATTCTTGCAGATCTCTTAAGGAGAAATAGGTAAAGTTAGCAACTATGTTTATAGAAATAAACAGGAGTATCTTTCTCAACAAACCTTTAACTGTTAATAATCACAACCTAATTTACCATGAGAATTTTACTCATTTAATTAGCATATAACCTTTATAACTCACTCTCAGTGAGTCCCACAACTCCTTCAGTAATGCTGTAATACAAAATATGTGAAGACCGAAAATCTTTCCAGTGACTCTTAGTTGAAATCAACTCTCAAGGCTTCATCTCCCATTTAGTTCTACTTTCCTGTTTTACACATGGTAGCAGGAAAGAGTAGAAATACAGTTTGGCTTTTCGTAGTTTTCCAAATTATTAATAAATTGTTTTTAGGAGAAAAGTGGAATAGTACCCTACCACCTCCTCTTCTCTTCTTTTCCATTTTCTCCTTGTGGTTGACTATTCTTTCTACACTGAATTGCAGTGGACATTTGGTCATGAATCAGGTGGTGATACTTGTACGAATATTTATGCTAAAAAGGTAAAAGTTTTGTTCTATAGTGGTTGTTCACCAAATTCAGAAATTGGAGCTGGCTGTGGACATGTAGAGACTTATACATCTCTGACGGGAAAAAACTGGATAGCTTATAGCTTCTAAGACGATAGTTAAGATATGTGTCCTCTAATAATCTGGAAATAAGGGAAATGAAATTACATCTTGAAAGTTGAAATGTGAATCAGAACATAACATATGACAAACTACCCAGGTAACAGACCTTTCTGCCTAGATATAATTTTGAAATGTGATTGTCTAGAACTTTTCATTTCTTGTAATTTAACATATTATGGGTCAACCTCCCTGAGTCTAATCAAGTCTGGAACACTAACTAGAGTTTGTGTGTTGTTGGTTTTTTGCACTGTAAGAGTATAAAATATCACAAATTCAATAAGATAACGTCATCACATAGACCTCTTGAAACATCAGCAACTGGCTTACCTCAATGACATCCTACCAGAAAGTCCACTCCTGTCTCTACTTTGTAGTACAACTAATGCTTTCAAGGAATAGCTCTATAAATATAAAATTATGAACAGTTGTCAGAAGCTTTCTACGTTCTTCAAAGAATAATTAAGTTCCTTAAAAACTAGCTAAAAAGAGGATTAGTTTTGCTCCAGAAAATATTAACTCTGAAGAGAGTTATTTAATGTATAGGCTTATATATGTGTGTATGTCATTTGGTTTTACATGATAAGTGTTTGGGTTTCTTCTGCATAATTAGCACAAACATAGAATGAATGGGTAATTTATTGTCTTTGAATACCACTGGTCTTAAGAAGCAGCTTAGTTTATTGGTGAGCTATTACCAGAGCAATTGCTCAGCATAGTTAATAATAATCAAAATTATAGCAGGTGAATATATGATTCATCAAAATACATCAAAATTATTATTTCCCAAAAACAATCATTAGAAAAAATATATATACTAAATTGAATGCAAAGACAATGATACATTCATATTTTAGGATCCTTTGTACCTATAAAAATCTTGTTTTTGAAGAATATTTAAAAACATGGGGAAAGCTTCTCAAGTGAAAAATCAAGCTAATAAATGATATATTTACTATGGTCTCAATATTTATACATATTTTTTATATATATATATATGCACAGAGAGAGAAGGAGAGAGATACAGATATAGATATCAAAGACACTGGCGGAGATATAAAAATAGATATGTATACAGTTTTATTATCTTTGGATGACATGATTGTGGTGATTTTTATTTTTACCTCATACTTGTTTGTATTTTCTAAATTTATTATATCCCAAAAGGTGAATTTATATTTTTTATACCCATGAAAATCAGGTGAAGGGAAGAAAAATATGTATATCTGTGTATATGTGTGTGTATTTAAATATCATGTCACTTTTTCTGCCATTTAAATGTAAAAGGGCACCACATTGATTTGGTACATTTATTTTTTACTTTCATGCTAGAAAACATGAAGTCAATTTTATTTTTAATTTGGTCAGTGATTTAATTCATCTCCTAAAATTATTCTTTTTCAGATTGTCTTTGTTCCACTTAATACCCAACATTTACTTGGGTAATATTTACACGTAAGAAATCAGTCAACTCAAACACCATCTGTTCCCAGAAGTTTTCCAAGATCCCCAGTTTGGCTCAAATATCAATTCTCTGTATTCTCATTACACAAACAGATACTTCTCTTTAACAATTAGCAAAATTTTATTGACAGTAAGTTTCTTAGTATAAGGGATTATATCTTATTGAATTTCTTATACCTTAGAATACTATATGATGAATACCTGTTGAAGTGAATACTCCATAAATGTCCACCTTCCCCCAATTTGTAGTTTTAGTTCCATTCTACCCCAAACACAGCAATGATTTATTTACTTTTGACAGCAGGCATGCAAAAAGTATTCTAAATTTTATTTGGAAAAGTAAATGAACAAGAAAAACTAAGAAAATTAATGAGTTACAGATGCAAGAATATGTGGACAAATCAATGAAAAAGAACAGACAACCATAATTAAACCTTTTAACCATGATAATTTAATCTGAGATAAAGGTAATACTATATGTCAGGAAAGGAAGGGTTAGTCTATGTGTTTCTATTTTAAAATTATCAGTGTAGAACCACAACTCATCTCAAAAATCAAAGTAAATTCCAGGTGTATCAGAAGTTAAAACTAAAACATGGAAGAAATTGTGACTAAAATAAAATATGGCAGAATATCTGAATAGTCAGAACTATATAATCATAAGATTTAAGAAACTGTCAAAGAATACATTGATACATTTGACTATGTAAAAGTATTTTTTTAAATCTCTCATTTAAAAAAATCATAGAATTAAAGTGTAAACAACAAATAGTGGGAAGATTGCCACAAGGATTATTGACCTTAATAAAGAGTTTGTAATAAGTGATTTACAAAATACTAATGTCTCAATAAGTAGGAACATAAAAAGTCAATTCATAAAACAGATTAAAAATAGAATATTATTATAACAACATTCAGTATATGGTCAGATACGTGGTAAGAGAGAAACATAAAGCTGTAATCACCAAAGAAATAGCACATTGTGCTCTTTACATTGCTTATTAAAACAACAACATGAAAAAATACATTTCATAAAGATCTTTTGAAGTGTTGGGTGAACATTATTATGTTTCATGTCTTGCAGTTCTAGTTCATAGGGGCCATCTGTTCTGAGGGTTCTGCTTGGTTCCTTTAAGACTACCTATATTTCCCTTCACTTATTCATGACTTCATTCAACTCTAGTGGCTAGGTCAGTGTTTCTGGATTATTCATATGTAGGGAAATATAAGAATAATAGAAGATACATAGATTGGCTTCCTATGACCAAGTGTTGTGTAACATACCAAATGTCAGTGCTCTGTTGAGGCACCTGGAGGAGGCCTTTCTGATCTCTCTTCTCTCCAGTTACAAGCCTTAATGTGTTCCCAGTCTTGGGCATAGGAATTATCTTAGTCCATCTTTGTGGCTTCCCTTTCAGTCTTTCCAGATCCGAGAAGATCTAGAATTCCAACACTCTTCCTCCCCCATAACATACTCTGTGTGTTTCAGCAAAGATATTTTGTCAAAGCTTTTGAACAGGTACACATAGTCTCAGTTTCATCAAGCTACCACCGTGGTTCCTGAATTTCTGAGAGGGTTTAGTTGATAGGAAATTGGAAAGGTGGGTATGCTGGACTTGAGTTTGGAATGCTATTTTCCCAGAAACTCCCTGAGTGAAATTTTAACAATGTAAATCATATTATGTCACTCCCCAGATTAAAATCCTTCAATGACTTTCCATTGCACTTCAAATTAAATCTAAAGTACTTTTTATGGTCTGCAAGGTTTCTGTGATCTAAGCACTATCTACCTCTCCAACCTCAGCATGTACCATGCTAGACCTTGTCCCTCTGTTCAGTTTTCTATTCTCCCAAAATGTTTTCAAATTTGTGGTCCATTGATTGTATTCTTTATTATTTTCCAATGTTCTCATGGCATTTTTATTTTATATATTTTTGTTTATAAATTTGGAAAGTTAAACTCAAATGTTCAGCCTATTGCCTTGGACCAAAAATCAAGACGTACTTGTATGCAAAATTGTGTGTAGTATCCAGTACATGATATAATAGTAAGTAATGTGTGAAGAATAGTATTGAGCATTAAGGAGCATGTTTGCATGTGAATTGAATTATTCAAAAGAAAATGGTTTATAAAGGAAGTGACACGAACTCATAGATTATCATTACCTTGTTATTAGGAACTATGATTAATTCTTCTTAACATTTCAGTACTGGTTATTAGTATAAGATGGTATTGTAAATATTAAATAGTGAAATAAATGAGGTCCTTTCCCTTTCTGAATTCTGGAAAGTTTCTGCTGATTTTCTATTGCTAAGGCTGTAAACCTTGGGTAAACTGCTTTTTTTTTTTCTTTTTTTTTTTTAAGTTCAATAAAAGCCTTTGTGAATTTGTACACATAGTTCTATGATTGAGACCAGACCAGGTATTGAGAGCTGGATTACTCTTCAAAATAAATTAACAGAAATCCTTAGCTAGCAAGAGAAAGAGGGTGCAAGAAGGAGAAAAATAGAGGAATCACCTAAGTGAGGGATATGGGGTGGGTATAGTCAATGTGGAGACAGAGCAGGACCCATGCTCTTTGGTGTCTACTGAGAAATTCCTTGTTTTGAGGATGACTAGATAATTTTATGATGAACAATACCCTTTTATACATCGCTTTGCTGTCAGTGCTATGGTGGTAATTCCCCTTCATTTCCTCCAAGCCTTCAGTAAGACATGTTGCAAATAAAAGCCTTTTGCTACTACTGCTTGGCTGAGAGGAACTGAGGGACAAGGTCCACAGGAAGTGAGACTGTGGGCACCAGGAACAACAGACAAAGTGGCACAAGGAATTCAGATTGTGCAAAAGACCAAAGAAGTAAGTCCTCTGAGGAATTCTAAAAAATATTATGGATTGACAGTACATGTGATAGGGCTTTGACACACATTATTTGTGCATCAAAACAAAGGGCAACCAAAATCCTGTCAACCTAAAAAGGCTATAGGACTCTGGGCATTAGGTTGCAAAGGACTCTGGGATTATCTGGATTATAAATTTGTGGAGGGTTTTTTTGTTTGTTTGTTTGTTTTCTGCTGTTATTTTCCAGTAAACTGCACTATGTCATCTTAAATACAGCTCAATTTCTGTCCTAACATCTGTAGTCATCAGTAATGAAACCTAATGTTTGTGATTTACTATTAGAGTTTGAAATGTTGGAGAATATTTTCTTGATGTTGTAAGCTCTAGTGAGCAAATATGAGAACAATGGAAAAGGCACTGGTATCTCCACAACTGTACATAGTGCATTTTGATACAGATTTGTTGAATGAATCAATCAATCAATGCATGGATAAGTGAGTGAAGGAATGAATGAATAAATGAGTCAGAGGAAATAGGTTTAGTTCTGACTATTAACACCTTTGAGTAGCTTTCTTATCCATAAAGGTAAAGAACTAGGTTTTGATCTAATTGATCTTCAAGCATCTTTCTAGCTCTAATAAATCAAGAAAGAGTATTACAGGGTTTCAAACAATAAAACAACACTTACAAAAATTAAACAGAGTAAAGTATAGAAATGTTATAATACTAATTGACCACTAATTAATTGAAGACCAATTAATCACAGTATTGATTTTCCAAACATTTACGTTAATAATGTGTTTCTATACATATATATAATTAGTATGAGAAACAGGAGTGATTATCAATACAAATGAAAAAATATAAATGCCCAGTCAGCCTCAAGGCAAAACTTTCTGTTTAGACTTCAATAAACAGTAACTTTAATTTCTTCATATTTTAATCATAAATAAAACCCCCAACACAGTGCCAGACCATCGGTGATCCTTCAGTAAATGTTTGTAAAACAAATGAATGAATAATTAATGATTATGATATATAATCAAATATTAAATATTTAGCCTAGTTAATATTGATATATTTTAATTCCCTTTCCATATTCAATTTAATTCTTTCCATTAATTTTCAGTGTTATAATAATAAAGAGAAAGGGAAATGGGCTTAAGCGTCAGTTTGAGGGATTTATATTCAGTTTAAAAAAGACAATTTGGCAGAGAAGATTGTTTAATAATAGAATAGTTTACTGAAAGAAATTGAGGAATTTCTTAAGAGATTAGTGTTGGCACGGTACAAAGGCAGAAAATTAAATTAAATCAGTATTTTTCAAATGAACGTATTTTATGTCTTATCAAAGACTCTATATAGAAACAAAACTCCATTTGGTGAAAAAGGGAAATATTTCATATATAACATAAGGTGAGTTGTAGGTATGTTATTAACATATATAAGTATGTTATTAGAGTACCATTTTGGAAAACAAATTTTATTAATATCTCAAAGTTTTAATTTCATTAGTTTTTATTCATTTCAAAAATAGTTATTAAAGCCCTACTCTTGTTGCTGTTTTAGGCATTGAAACTACAAAAATTAAATGATGACTTTAAGTTACTCATACTGTAGTGGTAAAGTCAGACAAGTAAATCAACTTTTCCAAAAGAGCCTAACATGTTTTAATAGGTGAAGACCGAGGGATGCTGGGAACAGCAAAAAAAGAACACCTCGGAGTTTAGGGGAAGATTTTTTTAAATGTCTCTAAAGACCATTAGAAAACTCAGGTAGGAAAAGGGATAATTCTTTAGTAGAGGGATATGAACTTATAGGACTATCAAACTCAAAGTCATAGAGGTATGAGAGAGCATGCCCAAGCACAAATGAATATTTAGCGTCCACTACGTTCCAGATGTCTGAGGTGCTGGATATATAGTGAAGAACAAGCCAGACATTATCTCCATCTTGAGGGAGCTCCAAGCTGATATTTGCTAAGAGTTTGGTAACATTTAATAAAATTCAGGGTTCTGAGTCTGTTGTGTGTTTGAAAGAGGGAGAGAGACAGACAGACAGACAGAGACAGAGACAGACAAAGAGAACAGATAGATATGAATTCAATCATAATAACATTGTTCCAGGATATCTGAAATGTTAAATAAACAAATGTAATTGTTTAACAACATTTAATAGCCATTTCCATCCAATGTCCAAGAGTGGCTGTACTGTAGAATTTAAAATTAGAACTAATTTTAATATGTGGAAAATCCAGACAATATAAAATATAAGTTTTAGCTGTTGCAAAGAGGATCATCACCATAAGCATAATCGAGGCCATGTCTCCAAGTTATAAATGCAAACTATGTTCCATATATGAAAACAATTCCTCCAGATTACTAGCTAAATTCTGGCGTTTTTCTTTATCAACTATGACAGAGTTACAGGTTCAACAATCTTTGCCTAAAATTGAAAATTGTTTTTCTTTCAGTTCCTTATCTGAGTCAAAACATATATGTTTTGTAGTATGTGCGAACTAATGAAATAAACATTAATTTTTAATTCTTTTTCTTCTGGTAACTCAATTATACATATAAATACTACTTGTAAGATTTGACTTTTGTTCCTGGTATGCTCTAATTGAATTGAGCAATATTTAGCTTTTAAAAATTCATGTATGATTTATTTTTCTTTCACGTCTTAACTCATTAAATTAGTAATATCATTAAATTTTTCATTCTAGGTGCTGATAATTTCTTTCATTATTTTTCATCTGTCTTACGTGTTAGCTCTTTTCGCATTGCATGTTAAGATTGCACTTACTAAAACTAAAAATGCTTCATTGCTTTTCGTAAATATAGTGCTGTTAGTGCTAGGAAGTATCATCTTATGCAGCTGTATTTAAGCAAGTTCATTATATTATTCTTTTGAGACCATGATGCCAATGGTTTATAGTTTTGTTTACTTCTCTTTGTTGAATACCAGCTATTGCTATTCATTGAACTTTTGTTACAGTTCTAGTAATGTCTTATGATTTTGTGTGCAAATGATGCCTTGGGTTTTTTTTGATTTTTTAAATTTTTTTATTGAAAACCTAATTATTTTGATCTATTAGCCAAAGACAAACTTGACTATTGGGTTTGAAACTTATGGCAGAAGTTAAAAAATACTTACTCTCTTAACATGTTGGTGAAAATGAAAAAATTATTTTCTCATAAACCTGTTTTGTCCTTGAAGTAATATTTTGTTTTAGAAACAATATTTGCTTGTTACACTAGTCTGGTCTCTAATCACTATTTGCATTTTTGGCTTCTGTAACTGAGCTTGCTTATCCACCTAGACCACATGAATTCCAAGAAATGAAACTTACTGCTATGCTAGCCTTGTAAATGTGTTACCTATAAAAGCTTTGTAAGACCTGAGCTCAGGGTCTAGATTTCTATGCATTAGCTTGTCTGGGCCTGCCAGCATAATAAAAATATCTGACTCTCCAACCCTCTGAGTGCCAACCACTTCTTGGTCCAGTCCATTTCCATAACAAACATACATGGTGTATATAAACTACTCTAATTTATTTCTCCATTTTAAAGAAATTTGATAAATGCTTATCCACTGGAATATCATAATCACCAGTTTGAACCAGATCATATTTTTATAGAAACAATTAGGAAGTCAGAAGGTCTTGATGGCCATGTTCCAGAATCATTACTCAATAAAAAATGAAGCTACAAAGATATCTTCCTCTGTTGGTTGTCTTTTAACTCTGTTAATTGTTTCTTTTGCTGTGCAGAAGCTTTTTAGTTTGATATAATCCCATTTGTTTGTTTTTCCTTTGTTTGACCGTGCTTCTGGGGTCGTATTCATGAAGTCTGTGTCTAGTCCTATTTCCTGAAGTGTTTCTCCTATGTTTTCTTTAAGAAGATTTATTGTTTCAGGGTGTATATTTAAATCCTTAATCCATTTTGAGTTGATTTTAGTATATGGTGAGAGGTAAGGGAATAGTTTCATTCTCCTGCATATCGATATCCAGTTATCCCAGCACCATTTGCTGAAGAGGCAGTACTTTCCCCAGTGAATAGGCATGGTGCCTTTGTCAAAGATCAGATGGCAGTAAGTGTGTGGGTTGATTTCTGGATTCTCTATTCTATTCCATTGGTCAGTGTGTCTGTTTTTATGCCAGTACCATACTGTTTTGGTTATTATAGCTTTGTAGTATAGCTTAAAGTCAGGTAGTGGTATGCCTCCAGGTTTATTTTTTTTGCTCAGCGTTGCTCTGGCTACATGTGGTCTTTTATTATTCCATATAAATGTCTGGATAGTTCTTTCCATTTCTGAGAAAAATGTCTTTAGAATTTTGATGGGGATTGCATTGAATTTGTATATCACTTTGGGTGGTATGGACATTTTCACTATGTTGATTCTTCCAATCCAAGAGCATGGGATATCTTTCCATCTTCTTGTATCCTCTCTAATTTCTCTCAGCAGTGGTTTGTAGTTCTCATTATAGAGATTTTTCACCTCCTTGGTTAACTCAATTCCTAAGTATTTTATTTTTTTGGTGGCTATTGTAAATGGGCAGGCTTTCTTGGTTTCTCCTTCTGCATGTTCACTATTGGAGAAAAGAAATGCTACTGATTTTTGTGTGTTGATTTTGTATCCTGCTACTGTGCTGAAATCATTTATCAATTCTAAGAGTTTTTTTGGAGAGGTTTTAGGCTGTTCAATATATAGGATCATGTCATCTGCAAACAGGGACAGTTTGACCTCATCTTTTCCAATCTGGATGCCCTTTATTTCCTTCTCTTCTCTGATTGCTCTGGCTAGTACTTCCAACACTATGCTGAATAGGAGTGGTGAGAGTGGGCATCCTTATCTAGTTCCTGTTCTTAAAGGAAAAGCTTTCAGCTTTTCCCCATTCACGATGATATTGGCAGTGGGTCTGTCATATATGGTTTTAATTATGTTGAGATAATTTCCCTCTATACCTAACTTATAGAGGGTCTTTGTCATGAATGACTGCTGAACTTTATCAAATGCTTTTTCAGCATCTATAGAGATGATCATATGGTCCTTGTGTTTGACTTTATTAATATAGTGTATCACATTTATTGATTTGCGTATGTTGAACCAACCTTGCATCCCTGGGATGAATCCCACTTGATCATGGTGAATAATTTTACGTATGTGTTGCTGTATTCTGTTTGCTAGTATTTTAGTGAGGATTTTTGCATCTATTTTCATCAAGGATATCGGCCTGTAGTTTCTTTTTTGGTTATATCTTTACCTGGTTTTGGTATCAGGATGATGTTTGCTTCATAGAATGAGTTTGGGAGATTTGTGCCATGCTAATGGTTTGTCAATTTTATTTATCTTTTCAAAAAACCAACTTTTTGATTCATTGATCTTTTGAATTGTTTTTTGGTTTTCAATTTCATTAAGTTCTGCTCTGATCTTAATGATTTCTTTCCGTCTGCTAACTTTAGGTTTCGATTGTTCTTGTTTTTCTAGTTCTTTAAGGTGAAGTGTTAGGTTGTTCACTTGCCATCTTTCCATTCTTCTGAGGTGAGCATTTAATGGAATAAATTTCCCCCTTAATACTGCTTTTGCAGTATCCCACAGGTTTTGGCATGATGTATCATTATTTTCATTAGTTTCAATAAATTTTTTGATTTCCTGCTTGATTTCTTCTTGGACCCATATGTCATTAAGGAGAATGCTGTTTAATTTCCACGTGTTTGTATAGTTTCCAGAGTTTCATTTGTTATTAATTTCTAGTTTTAATCCATTGTGGTCTGAGAAGATACATGGGATAATTCCAATTTTTTTGAATTTATTGAGACTTGATTTGTGACCTAATATGTGATCTATCCTGGAGAATGATCCATGTGGTGATGAGAAGAATGAATATTCTGAGGTTGTTGGATGGAATGTTGTGTAGATATCTGCCAATTCCAATTGGTCTAGAGTCTTGTTTAGATCTTGTATTTCTCTACTGATTCTTTGCCTAGATGATCTGTCTAATATTGACAGTGGGATGTTCAGGTCCCCTGCTATTATGGTATTAGTGTCTATTTCCTTCTTTAGGTCTAATAGAGTTTGTTTTATAAATCTGGCTGCTCCAACATTGGGTGCGTACATATTTATGATTGTTATGTCTTCTTGATGGATCAGTCCTTTTATCATTAAGTAGTGTCCCTCATTGTCTCTGTGGTTGCCAATTTGGTATGGCTACCTCCGTGACTGCTCTGTTGGCCTCTAGTACCTTGTGTGTGTGGTTGCCTCAGGTCTTGGGCTTCTCCGGGAAGCCACCTCTCTGGTCAACTCAGACTCTGCTGGGCTGCTGGATCATGGGGCGGTACCACAGGGTGTGTGGTCTCTGCTGAGCTTCCACTTCCCGTGCAGGACTTCTCCCTCTTCCATGCACTCTGGCCTGGGCTGCTGGATAATGCAGTGGCGGCCCCACAGGGTGTGTGTTTTCTGCTGAGTCTCCACCTCCCTAGCCGGACATCTCCCCGCTCCGTGAGCACTGGGCTGGACTAGGACGTGGGTTCTGCAACCCTCGTCTATCGGCCGGGCCTTCAAGACCCTGCTCGGCCCTGCCTCGCCCAGGAAGTCTACCAGGTTTCTGCTAGGTTCAGACGACCATTCGCTCTGGGTGCCTTTGTAGCACTGTGTAGATCTTTCTCGGGACTTATCACCTTCCTCCTGGTATCGCGGTTATTTTTGTACTTGTCTTATCTCCCACACCAGAGCGTGAGCTCCTCGAGGGAGGAGCCCGCAGCACACAGTTCACCTTTGAATCCCCCTGGCGCAGACGACTCCGGTGTCCGCCCACAGTCAGCTCTCCGGCAGGTTCAAATGAACTCAGGAATGCTCCAACCACACTATTCCTAACCAGAAATCGGTTAGGCATTTTTCCGAACTGGTGGCCGCAGAGATGGTATCTGCCTCCCGGTAACAGGAAGTTTACCGGGGGCCGGAGCCCAGGGTGCGGTGGAGTGACAGTCGGCCCAGCCCATACTTCCTTGCCCTCCCAACCCTGGCCGGGGATGCCCCACACCACCAGCCCCGCCAGAGAACCACGGAGGGAGTGGGAGGGGAGGCCGGCCCGCAAGCCCTGGGAAGCCCCGCGCCGTGGCAAGCAAGTGGGAAGGCTCAGTGAGGAGCCGAGCCGGACGAGGAGGACAGGCCTGGCTGAGCCGGGCCAGAGCTGCCACTACCTGAGCAAATGGAGGCAGCCCCGGGCTGGTGAGTGGCCCGGTGGGGCAGGCAGAAGCCGGGTGGGCATCCGCCCCCCGAGCTGGGCCGGACCGGGGTCACTCACGGGGCTGTGCTGGGCTGGGCGGCTCCCTCTCTGCCTCCGCATTGTCGCCGTCCCCGTCCTCAGCCGCCGCTGCCTCGGGCTGCTCACTCGGTCCCGCAGCGCAGCTCGGGCGCTCCCAGGAATCTGCTTTTATGCCGGCCTGAAACCTCGAATCCTGAATAGGGCAGCTGGCCGCTGCAGCTAAGAAACAGTTCTTTTCCTGCTCCACACTTCAAAGCTGTTGCCTGTAAATGAGGCAGCCTCTTCTACCAAGGGCAAAGTGGCCGTCAGCCCCTACGACCGGCCACCAGCAGTGGTCCTCCCTTAAGACACAGCAAGAGGAAGGTCCACAAGTTTCCCGGCTGCCTAAGGCTCAGTGGTCGCCTTTTCCACCTCAGCTACTCAGCGCCAACTACCACAGCCACCACCATCTTAGGATTGTCCTGATTTGAATAAATCTTTATTCTCATTGTTGACCAACACCAACGTTTTTTCTTCTTTTTAATAAAGAATGAGTTTGGAGAGATTTCATTTGATCAGTTCAAATTGTAGATTTGATGAGAATCATTTTTTTCTCCTTTGTGTTGTTTTGAGCAGTAACTAATTCTTCACTAAATAATAAATGCATAATTCCCTGTATGTGAATTTGATGTGGCTCACATATGATAAAAGTCTGCTTACTTTTATTGTTTTTGGTTTTTTAAAACTTAAATCTCCTTTTTGCAGACTTTTTTTTCTCATTTTTTTCCTTTTCTGTTCCTCACTTTATACTTTCAATTTCTGTCATGATCTCAACTTATACTCATTCTCAATGATCTAAACAATGTTAAGGAATTTTAAAAAAACAAAATGTATTAGTATTCAAAGTATAAAAATTTATACCAATATATAAAAGAAGGTAGTTAAAGCATAAAAATTATTTTAATATATGTTTAAAAGGATATTTTCTTTAAAATATTTAAAATCATTAACATTAAAAAGCAAGTAGAAATTATATATCAATTTTTAAAATAAAAATTATTTAAAGTGGAATTTAAATCTCTCCTTGAAAAAGTAATTCAGTGATTAAATGTTTTATAAGACTAAAACCTTTGCGATTCTAGTTTAACGCCCATTTGGTACAGAGTATCAATGTCACACTTCAAAGAGCTACATATATGCAAATTTACAAGTAATATAAATGGTTTAATATTGTAAAATGCTTCTCAGCCACCAAGTGCAACTATTGTTAATACTTTACTAATTCATGCAAATTTTTAGAAACACAAATTGGAAAATGAAGACAGAAAATGGGTGCTTGGACTCCTAAAAAATACTACTTTATCATACAAGTAGTTACTACACTCATGCTATTTGAAAAGACAACTCTGGCAATTAATTTACCTTTTCTCTTACCTAAATGCTTTTGCCACTCAAATTTGTCATGCATTTTGAATCATGTCAGCTATGGCATAACTCACAATGCATCCTAACATAGTATTTTACTAACACCACAATTGAGTTACTTACAAGAATGGATGTTAGTGGTCACTCTGTGCCAGTGCAGAGTTCAGGATTCTAAGTGTCATAGATGTCCATGTGGTCTTAAATAAACTTTGTGTGTACGTGTTTCTGGTGACCTGTCTAATTGCAGGTTTCCTCTTACCCAGATCTAATGGCAGTACTACCTAATCTGAAGCAGTGGAAGTGAATATAAACCTGTTTACAACTTTATTTACTGTTTTAACTATAAAACTCACAAGCAAAAAATAATTTCTTCACTAGGAAAGATGCAAATAAAAAAAAGCTGATGGTGGTTGTGGGTAACATTTATTTATTTATTTATTTATTTATAATTTTTTTTTTTACACCAATAGCATTTTTTGAGCCAATATGATAATGGCAATTGGGATGACACATAGTCAAGTTGCCCTGAGAAATGTGTTCTGAAGAGATTAGCATTTTGTAATCACAAGAAGAGGGAGAAATCAAAGGAGAGAGATGAAGGACAAGCCTCCAAATCACTTCATCAGTTTTTTATTGGTTTTACTTGATGTATAAATTTTGGGATTATTGTTAAGTTGCGTTCTATATGCAAGGCTCTAGAGCAAAATCAGCAAGAAGCATCTTAGGTTATTTTATGGATTTCTGGTACCATTATAGCTGCTTTTCAGGAAAATGTCTTATGACAATATTTTTCAGGATATATGGATGTGATTACTGACTTATCCCAGATCTTCTAAGGCATTATAATTTAGCTGACCTGGTCAAAGCAGATTCCTTTTGTTACCATTTTCCCTCTTTTGATCAAAAATCATTTATCTAAAAGCACTGATAATTAATTCAAGAAGATAGTTTGGTCCCTTGTCTCTGGGAAGGCTCATTGTCTCAGAAGGTCAGGTTCCATGTAAGAGAGGAAGAATATGCTTTGGCCTCCAGGTCTGAGTCCAACTTTTTATTTATTTATTTATTTTTATTGAAACATAATTAATTATACATACTTGTGGGGTACAGAGTTGACTATCAGTATTTGTGTACAATATACGATGATCAAATCAGGATAAATAGCACATTCATTATTGCAAAACATAATCATTATTTGTGTCCATTGTGGGTAACATTTAAAGCAGAGACTCAAAGATAAGCTTTCGGTCCACAGTTTACTCCTTTTTAAGAAAGTATAATCATAGAACAACATCAGCATTTTCAGTTGCCCCTCCCTAGTCAGAGATATGGTGAAAGGGATGGGAAAGTGGAGATCCTAGCATTGTAGGTCTTGTTGGAATAAAACCTGTGGGGAGGGGAGAAAAGGAGGAAGAAAATCATTGGTTAAGCACTTGCTATGAGCCAAACACTGGAATGCACTTTATGGATATTAAACCATTACCATAAAACAGTGAGGTGGGAATTAACCCTATTTCATAGATGAAGCAACTGAGGAACAGAGGTTAGGAAACTTGACCCAATTAACACAACTACTAATTGGCAGGGATCGGATTCAAACCTGCTCTAAATATAAAGCACATAAACCACTACCCTTCTACTGCAGATGTATCAAAACCAAGATATGTGCAAATATTGAGAGCAGAAGACTGAAGGGGGTGGAGAGTTGCAGGGAGAGAGGGAAATATTTGTAAGCGGAAGGAAAGTACCTAAAGAGGGAATTGACATGGATTGAATGTTTGTCCCCCCAAAAGCTCAAGTGGGAATTTGATTCCCAATGTGGCAGTGTTGAAAAGTGAGGGCTTTTAAGGGCTCATTAAATCATGAGGACTCTGTGCTCACGAAAGGATTAATCCATTTGTGGAGTAATGGGTTAGTGGATAAATGGTTTTCACAGGGGTGGTATTGGGGCTTTATAAGGAGAGCAAGTGAGCACATTACCAATTGCTCTTGTTCAGCTCTCACCAATGTGATTTTATGTTCCACGTTGAGACTCTGCCAAGAACCCCCACTAAGAAGGTCCTTACCAAATGTGACCCCTGGACCTAGGACTTCCCAGCCTCCAAAACTGTAAGCAATAAGCTCTATTTCTTTATAAATTACCCAGTTTTAGTTATTCTGTTATAAGTAACAGAATATGAATTAATATAGGCACGAAGCAGATATCAGGCACTGGGCCAAAAAAAAAAAAAAAAAAGGCAATCAATCAATCAATCAGTCAATGCCAGGGGAATGAGTTAGGAATTACAAATGATTGGAAAGGTAACATGGGCTAATTTTGGCTTCTTGAAATTGGATGGCTCCATCATACTCCTTTAAGTTTTGACCCAGAAACTTTGTTGAAAGGGCAGAGGCTTTTCAACTTTTCTTTTTTCAATAAAAATAATTACCATCCTGTCTTTTCTTTGTGCTAGAAAACATCCTAAGTCCAGCCAAACCTATAGGAAATAACTTTGTTGACAATCAGGCAAAACATAAAGGGTCCAAGATTCTGTCTATGTACCAGAGTCTCAAGAATGTGTAACTGGAGGGAGAAGCAGCAGTTGCAGTTGCAGCTGGACACAGCAGTTTCAGGAGAGCAAACTCTTTGTTATGGTTGTGAATATCTGGTGCCCCATTTGATCACTCTCAGAAACGATTAAGGAAAACTGAACTAGCAAAACTGTTGAATTTTTTTCCCAATCTTTAATTTTTTTTATTATTTAATTTCAAACCAAAATTTCTATATATTTCAAATCTTGCCAAAAATTGAACATCAATAGCAAAAGAGACAGTAAAGCAGCAATAATTCACCATGTTCTAACAAGGTGATGCAACTACTTAAATCTTGAACTCCAAAAGCATTTTGTCACTACATTTGTTTCTTTACTAAACCCTGTCAATCAAAGTATAGAAAATATTCCTAAATAGTATAATGCAGTGGTTCTCAAAGTGTAGCACTGGGACCAGCAGCATCAGCATCACTGGAGAACTTGTCATAAGTGCAAATTTTCATACCTTACCCTAGACCTATTGAATCAGAAACAATGGGGGTTGGAGCTCACCAGTCACTGTTTTCACAAGCACTCTAGGTGATTCTGATGCACACTAAATTTGAAAACCACTGGTGTCATGGGGCTTCATGTGTGTATGAACTGTCTGACAAAAGTGACATCTTACACAAGAGTAATCAACCAAACCAGCTTTGCTAAGTCTTTTCAGAATTGCCTGAGGTATGCTAAGAGCAGATTTTAAGACTTTAACATTAGGAGAACTTTTGATCACTCGTTGATGGTTAGAAAGGCAATGCATGGTCTCCTTAATATTCCATCTTCAGAAAATTCCTAATTAAAGAGCAAATAAGCTTGTTCAGTAAGGCTTTATTGAGTAACACTTTGACAATTTGACTTGACTCTCATCCAATTTAAAAAATAATTGTCATTGTCCATTTATATGTCTCTCTTCCTCATTAGATGGTGAGCTTCTTGTGGTTAGTCAACATGTCTTATTGACCTTTGTATGGCTTATGTCAGCTACAGAGCCTGGAACACAGTGTGGGGTCAATAATTGCTAAGGAAACAATAAGGGAGGGAGTCAACTTGAATGAGATAAAGGAATTAAAATAGGGTTTTTAGACAAGCAAATTCAATAATGATTTTACTCTGGCACATGAATTTTATTTTCAAATAGTGTGGTCTATGAAATAGAAGCATCCCCCAAATTACTCAACATATAATAAAACTACAGAATATAAATATGCGGTTAAGCAGACGCTGTCAATGTTTCTAGGTGCCAATTTTTACATATCCTTTGGTAACATTATTCATGCAGTTTTTCTATGTGCTTTTTCCCACAAAACAATCTTTTTCTCTTAAATAATAATAATTGCTATCAGCCCAACTCTAATAAACAGCCCTACAATAATGTCAGTATGTGCCCATAGAGGAAAGAGAAAGGATTACTTCAGAAAACAGATGTCAGCTTCAAGCTTCCAAGGATTTATTATAAACAGAAATGAGTAAAGAACATGAAAAATACTTTGGCAGTGCTATTTGAATACAGAGCTAATGAAAGGCTATATTCACCAGCAAATGTATGCTAACAGCCAAATTGCCAGAAAATCTACTGTTTCAGGAGTGGTCTATGCCAAAACACAGACTACAATTATACATAAAAAATGGTTAAACAAAATGTGAAACAGCAGGATTAACTTTCTACTGGGAAATCTGTTTCAGTATAATTGCATTGTGTTGTGACAAATAGGAAATATATGCAAATAATGAATTAGAAATCAATTTTGGATAAATAAATAATGTTACAGAAAAAAGAAATTCTAAGAGTAAAATTTGTAAATTAGCCATTATTGTGAACCACTTCTTTCCCTTTAATATTCATTTCAATAGACACTTTAACAATGTAGAGTAATGATATGTATGTAAGCCCATTATTGCTAACTCTGAAGATAATTTTATCATTTTTTTCATTCTGGTCATTTTGCTATGTGAACAAAGGAAAGGAAAACAGTTTTAACATCTTCATTGGGAAGTTCAGTGTTTTTGAAGATACAAACTTGTCTAGTAAATCTTTGAAATAAAATAAATGTTGTGTGTTTTGCAGTTTTGTGGGTCTTATCAGTTTGGGGTTTTTTTATCTGTTTGTTTGTTGTTGCTGTTTTTGTTGTTCTTTGAGCAACAACCAAGTAAGTGATATCTATCATAAGAAGTAACTTCATAACTTTTAATCACATATATTTCAAATCTCAGATAGACTTTTCCCACAATATACTGTTTGGAAGACCCTATTGTAATAAACAGTAATGTGGGATGAGGAGATGCTACATTTATTTTAACTGAGGGGGAAAAAAAATCTGTATTTCATTTGTTACACTGCTAACTTCACTTTAGGTAATTGCATTTAGCTTTATTATTGCCCAGAGCAATAACTGATTGTTAGTTATTGAAGTCTGAAATGATTTTCTAATTTCCCAGGGGAATCTAGAGATTTACATGGTGCACAGCAGTAACTAATAGATATAATCTGGTCATAATGTGGCCATATAATGTGTTATTTACTTGTGGAGTACATAGATGTTCAACATTTTAACATTTCCTCAAGAAGAGTGAAATATTTTACTCAAGATATAAAAACGTTAACTGTATACTGTTCTACCTTTTGAAAATTATCAAAATAGCAGCAATCTTTTTAAAATAGTTGACCACAAAATTGATATTTTGTTAAATATATGAAATTATGCATATATATGTATATAGAGTAATATATAAAGACAGTTTTTCCTTTTGTGATTTTTTAAATTATTTTTTACCTAGAGACTTTTCAAAACATAATTTATATTATTTTTAAATTCTTTTATAAAAGTCTAGCATCCTTCTAAAATTCCAGCTAAATTGGGGGATTTAACATATAATCAAAGCAAGATAATATTATAAAGAACATTTAGTGTGTGGTTATTCTACAAGTATGTTTCATTTATTCTCAAGAATTGACTATTTTTATCCGTTATAAATTTTTGGTTTTAAAAAAAAAAAAAAAAAATTAATATATAAATTCACACACACACATACACACATACACACACAAACCGGGTGGGGGGGGAGAAGATATAACAACCACAATTATTTGAAGTTGATACAACAAACAAACAGAAAGGACATGGTTGGGGGGGAGGGGGGGAGGGAGAAGGGAGGGAGGTTTTGGTGATGGGGAGCATTAATCAGCTACAATGTATATCGACAAAATAAAATTTAAAAAAAAATAATAAAAATAAATAAATAAATAAATAAATAAATAAATTTTTGGTTTTATAGTTTTACTAACTTCTTCTCAGAAAGTTAAATAAGCATAAACTTTTTCTGCTTCTTTATTATATTAATTTAAGGTGATAGCTTGAATCCAAACTAAGAATGTCATACACATAAACCCAGTATAGAGGTGAAATAGGCAGGTTTCTACCCAAATCCTTATTTTTGCTGTGCAGGAGGCTATCTTTCTTCATAACATGAGGGTATTGACATGCTCTCATTCTGTGCAAAATGTACATGTAATGCAAATTTATTGCATATGATTCTTGAATAAATAAAATTCTAAAGCAGCATAGTATAATAGAGACAAATGTTTTATTAAAGGAGGTTTTTCTTTTCCATTTTTTTTCTATCCAAGTTATATAAATGTTTTATGAAGGTTTCAGAGTATTCCTCCTGGAAACATTATGGGGCCTGTACTTTTCACAAAGCAGGAGAGATTTTTGCATCTTACTCCCATTAACACTAATGAGTGTTACCCACAAAATACCTTGTGCATCAGAAACAAAAACATCTTTTTCCAAAATAAAAAATAATAAAACAAAACAAAACAAAACTATTCTGGGCTAAGCATAGAGATTTATATTCCTCAGAACTGAACTTAATGTGTAAAATGTACACTAAAAATGTACTAATTCTTCTACTACTTCTGGAAATCCTCACTGAAAACTGATGATCTTGAATGCTTCTCAACAAAGATTTACTAGCAAAGAGCTTCAGTAAGGATTCATATTACTCAGACTATAAAATATAGTATAAAGTCTCATCATAAATAATTTAAACTAGAGTACAGTCATCACCATAAATGAACAAAGTACATTTTGCAAAGCAATGCCCTGATTTAAAAAAAAAATGTTTCCCACTTGCTAATTCAAAAAAGACAAATTTCCTGATTTTTTTATGCATCCTCTGGCACTGATATCACCAAGTTTTTAAATCAGTGGACATTTTTAAAATTTTAATCAGAAATTATTCAGAGCAATGTATAGAAAAGGAAATATGAGGTATTTCCACATTTTGGCTTCATTATCAACTAGTTTTCTAATCTGCTAAGCAAAGTTCACTTTTAATTTTAATTTTTCTGAGCTCTAATGCAAAGAATTTACAGTGTACCTCACAAATATTTCACTTTTGTATAGAACTCAGTCGAGTTTACAAAACACTTTCAAATTCCTGGGTTTTTTTTTTTTATATTGATTTACATATCCATGGGGCACAGAGCTGACCGTCAGCACCTGTGCCCAAGATGTGCCCACTACCTCAAAGCAACCTGAGGTCTGGTCTCTCCCTCTGCAAGTCCATCACACCGCTATGGTCTTTCTTTCATTCCTTTTTCCCTCTTAGTTCCCACTTATGAATGAGGACATGTGGTATTTTTTCCCTCGTGCCTGGCTTACTTTGTTTTTGAAATGTGGATTCTTATAACAATCTGGGAAAGGCAAGGCATTATGAGCATGGAGGGAGACTTTATGGAAAATAAATTTATGAGCTGAGTCCTAAATACTGGAGTCAGCTAGACACTGGGTTTTGGAGATGGGAATAGGAATGAAGGATGAGGAAAGTGGAGAGAGGTACTCCTAGCAGAAACAGCAGCAAGTGCAAAGGCCCAGAGCCGGGCACACAGCATATCAGGAGATGCAGTACAGCTAGAACAAACACTTAAGGCTGGCAAAGGGAGTCTCATCATAGAGGGAATGGATAAAAAAATTTATGTTATATTCATATGATGTAATATTACACAACAGATATAAACTAGCTATACACAGATTTGTATGGATAGAATTTAATAACTTAAAATTCAGTGGGAAAAAAACAGGCTACAGAATAATATATATCATGTGAAAACTTTATGGAAGGTTGAAAAATACATAAAATAATGCTATTGTTTTAATAGTTAAACACAAATGTTGAAAAAAATACAAACATGCACCAGAAGAATATATGCCAGCATCAGGAAACTATTGCTCTGGGAAGACTGGAAGAAAATAAGATTCCCTGGTGTTTGACAAGTCCTGGTAAATGACACTCTCCTTCACTCACTTCAGTACTAAGTAACGAATAAACAAACAAGCAAAGTATACAGCGACTGATGATCAAACTATTACCTCTGCTGTGATCCAGTCTCGGTTGAGGGACATGATTTAGAAGTGCAGCAAAATAGGTTCTTTATATTGAAAACAGACACAGTTGTCTATTTACTGAAGCCACACCACTGCTGAACTTATGAGCCTGAGGTTCATTTCCTGGGTTGAAGATCATTTGGGACAGGAATGAGAAGTAAAAGAAATTTGATGACGAAAAGATTTGGCACCAACTATGGTGCTATTTTTTCACCCTTCCAGTTCTGTTTCTTGGTGTGTGCTTATGGAAAATCTCTTGTCATGGAAACCATGCGTGAAGGAAAGATGTTGCCACTGAGAGCCTCTGGTTTCAGATAGGGACAAAAATACTGTCAAAGCACCCAGAGTCCTCTTTGTCGGTTATTTAGTTTTGCTGCAGTCTCTCTTCCATTAGCCAATATTTCAGCAGTGGCAGGGGAAATCATCTGGCCATTAAAGAGAGTTCTTTTACCCAAAACACAAGGAATGCAAGATTTTATAATGAAATGAGTTGCATAAAATGTTTGACCTTGGCAATTAAAACTTCTAAGTAATCTTAAGATTGCTTGAATCAAGCCTTACTGGCATTGTATTTAAATAAATAGCCAGTTTTCAGAATCCCAACACACAAACACATACACACACACACACACACGTATATGCACAGCTTTGCTCACTCCTGCTCTTTCCAATCCCTACACCTCAAAATGGACCTAACGTGAGGTTAGCCAGAGTCAGCTTCCCTTAAGCAAGCTAGAAAACACAGAATTCCATAGTACCAGGTAGGACAAAGGCATTAAAATTTATAAAAGATGATGTTTTGGAAACAAAGTTAGTGGACCCTTGGGCAGTAACAAAAATTACTGCTAAAGGAGTAACTTCTTCCAAGTAGGAGAAGTACTCCAGATGGTGTAATGTGTATACATGTGTCTAGAATATGGGACCTAGGAAGAACCATAATATTGGTAGACTAACCTAATCTTCCTAAAAAGTCTGTCTTCAGGATCAACTTCTTAAGTGTTTCCTGCTTTTTATTACCTTCTTTTCTTCTTCCTGAACTTTTGGTCATCTAGATATGTAAAAGTTTGAGAGAAAAATTTATTTTCTCAGCAGGATCACACAGAGAAAAAATTTTTCCTCCAAAGTCAGGATGAACTATTCCTTTAAACATTGCTCTCTAGGAGTTAGTGTGGCACAGTGATGAAGGGAATAGGATCTGGACTCAGAGTGCCTGTGACAAAATCCTGGCCCCATCCTCTCCAGCTGTGAGTTGACCTTGTGCAAATAATTTAATATTTCTATGACTCAGTTTCCTCATCTGAAAATTGGGCTAATTTAATAGTCACTAACTCATTGGGCTGGGACATCAAATAAGTTAATGTATCAAAATGACTTATTAGAGTATGTAACACATGGTAAACAGCCAAAAAATGTTAGTAAATGGGTTATTGAAATATTAAATTATTAATACTAATTTATATGTCTTTGCATATTTATAGCATGTCCAATCTAAGTTATAGGTATGTAACACCAAAACACATTGGTAACAATTAAAACATTGACTAACTAACAAATCGATTTGAGAGCATGGTTCTTGGCTGCCTCTTTCAGTTAATTCAGTGAAGCAATTAATTGTTTTATTCTGTATTGAAAAAGCTTCACCTGGTAATCCCTAGAGCCTAAGTCCTGTTTTTATTTCATCCACTTTACATAATGCCAGATATTGACTACTATTTAAAAAAAATTGTGGAAGGGGGTACAAAGGATAATGTACTTGCTCTGGTTCAATTTTGTATACATACCATTTCGTGTTCCCTGAGAAAAATTGAAGCCTTTTGAGAATAATCCACATTTTATTGCATAAAGTGTTCATGTCAGCATATGACAAAGGAGCCATGTCACACACTGGAAGTAGGTGTTGAAGTAAATATTAGTAATTTAATAAACGTCCTATGGAGAGGACCCCAGGCAGCAGCTTTGTCATAGGTAGTCATGTTCCCTACCTCCTAACCCTGCCATCTTGGCCATGGCAATTTAATTGGGTGGGCAACTAACTCCATAGTAGCCAGAGGCTTCTGAGATGGCATTACGTGAGAGTCTTACCTCCCACTGACACTGACATTTGAACTAATTATATCTTCTTCCTGGATGGAATTGATTGGGAACATGTAGAGAGGGAGCTCGGTGGAGGTGGAGGCTGCAGTGAAAACATACCAGAGGCAGCCCAAACAGGTGGAAATCAGATGCTAACTGGAAGGGACGGGGTATGGGCAGCTGTGGAAGCAATGAGGTAACATGATGGTCACACTGACTTTCAAAGGCTACATTCCACTCACCACAAGACCTGGCTGTTTAGTGGTTCCTATTCTTGCTTAGACCAGTTTTTTCCCCATCTTTCCTTAAAAATTGGCTGAGATTCTTGTTTTCCTTATTTTTACAGGATTGCCTGCATATGGTGACCTGAATGAATCTCTATTCCTTGCAAACAAAAGAACCTATTATAATAACAAAAATAACACAAAAATTGGTTAACTTTTGGACTTAAAATATGTATCACATTAATGCAGTTTATTAGTGTAACTATGTGCAGTAATAAAAAATACATCTAAGTATTTTAATACTGGACATTTTTTTACATTTTATAGCAAGATATTTTTATGCTTACTTTCCATGCAACATGTATGGGGGGACCTCTGAGTATATTTCCATAAACAGTACATTATAAGGCTTTGTATGGGTACAACCCATGAGTCATTTTATTCCAATTTCGTATAGTCATACTATCATAGCTTTATTATAAAATAGTATTCTTTTTACATTGTTTATATCACAGAAGTTTAAGGATATAGTTCTAAAAATAGCATTGTGCACTAACTTACAGATAGGAAAAATGAATAGTCTTCTTGGGTATTTATATATATATATTGTGTGTGTATATATATGTGTATATATATATATTATAAATTATATTAGGCGGTTACAGTTGGAGTTTTTGCTCATTTAATTTATTCTCTGGATATTATTCTATTTGAATAGCTGGTGGTTTTGTTGTGCTATATGGAGTGTATGTAGATATTTTATTTTTAAATAACAAATTTTAAATAGAAAAACAAAATCCCAGGTTGTCCTCCCAAGTACTCACATAGCATTCTGTGAATCTCCCTCCACCTATTCAATTATCTTATTTGCCTGCCTGTCAGTGTTCCTCACTAGTTTGTAAATTTTAGAGTAGAACTGTGTCTCCTATGTCTCATATCCCCAACATCAGGAACATAGTAGGCTTTCGATAAATATTTTTTAATTATACAAGTAAAAAATAAACAAAGCATATGCAACCATGTTTTAAAGGACTGTAAATGATACATTTACTTATATACTTAAGGAAGCAACAGAATCTTCTATTGAACATATACTTATTAAGTCACTGTTAGACTTATAAGGCCATCATGTTCCAACAATGATGAAAACAGATGGGATATTTCACTACTTTACCCCAGGAAGGGGAAGAAAGTGATCAAAATTTGTCATCAGAAATAAAAATTAATAAGACATTAAAACATCCTTTGAAACCTAACACGGTGCACACTTCCTGTGGCTATTAAGTAATTTAATTATTGATGATAATTTTGATATTAGAGACCTTTGATACTGAGGATTGAAAGCATAGCAAAACCTGGCTTTGTGTGCCCTCTCCTTTTGTGCATTTAATATGGAGCACTAGACATGCTCCATTTCATGCTGGTGGAGGTGGAAGGGGGAGATGGAGGTGGAAGCCTGCCACTGAATTTGAATTATGTAGGGAACATAGCCGTGTTGTACTGTCTTGTCAATATCTCCTTCCAGCTGGTGCTGACATAATTAGGCACATCAAGCACGGAAGAAGAAATTTTAAATTCAAAGCACTGTTCCAAGTCCTGTGAGTAGCTATGAAAGGTGCCTGAAGTAATCAATGCCACATGGTAAGGTGTGCAGTTCTAGTAGGTTATCCACCCACCTCAGGTCTATTATAAGCTATGAAGAAGTAGAAAAGCCAAGATTTCTAACTTCATAAAGACTGTCCTTGTTGAAAGAGTTTGACTTATTAGAATGTATTTTCTTTAAAAAATATATATATATATTTTTGAAGCATATATATATATATATATATATATATATATATATATATATATATATATATATATATGCTTCAAATTGAATCTTTCACCAACACCATAAAGCAGATAAATGTAAACTCCTTGAGGCCGGGAATTTTACCTCCTTTGTTCTCTACAGTACAATATTCTCAGCATCTAACATGGTGTGTGTCAGTTAGTAAGATGTCAATAAATATGTGCCTCAGGAAATTAACATATAAATGGAGAATCCTGGTCTTAGTTTTCCTTATCAGTAAGGCAGAAATATATCATACATTGTGGGATTGTTACGTGGATTATAAATAAATTGGATAAAACATCTGTAGCACATAGCTGATGTCCCATAAAGTGAGAGCCACATATAATTATAATATATAATTGAAATTATAATGAAGCATGTTACACATATTGGCTTTTACAAATATAACTAAGGCTTATGTCCCTCCCTGTCTGCCTGACTCTTGCCTGCCCCTTTTTTCCCCCAATCCTTCTCCTTCATTCTTTTCCAATCCTCTGTTTGCTACACATTTCTTTTGCAGAGCAGATTAGTTATCACCTTTAAATTTGTCTCCAAAGCCCATGACTTGAGGGTCTCAGATGCCACTCTTTAAAAAAGTTATCAAAGTATTTTCCTAAACAAAGACAATTGTCTCCCAAGAAAAATTTAGGTGCCAGCTAAGACTGATTTTTCACCCGCTTCAGATATGTAATTTCTACTGTCATTCATGGAAAGTTCTGTCACAGCTGAAAAAAGACACCATATGGAACAAGGTCCGTAAATACCTTCCTACAGCATGTGGGATATAAATTTAGTTTGTAATCCAAAAGATTGCAATAATCTAAATGGTCGTTTTCAAACTTTAAAGTAGAATTCTAGGAGTCCCTGGGGGAACTGAGGTTGAGTGGTTGAATCTCTGGGACCTTAAATACTAGCACTTTTGTTTGCTTATTAATTCATACTTAAAGTAAAAAAAGGGTTTGAAAATCACTGGACTAAATAAACTGGAGGAATAATCATAAAAGTGTTGCCCAGTAAATTATATTTAATAAAGCATTAACAGAATATGGAATATAAGGTAGGGTTAGGTGGCAATAAACTTTCACCTATTTATGGTATTCTTCAAGATGACATAATCTAAGACGATCAACTGGGCAAGCATACATGGTTTTCAGCATGTCATCTGTGCATATCACTCATTCATAACTTGAAACCAAGCAATACAGTCAAAGCCTGTGATGTAATATAAAATGCTATTTCTCTTTTGCCTAATAGCTGTCAGTGTTGGTCCATAACAATAACAAATTGCTTCTAGTGAGAAAATGTCTCACACTAATAAAAATGGAATAAAAAGTAGATGTGGTAGAGATTTTATTCCACATGTCTGTAGAGAAAGCAACAATTATGATTGTAGCCTAATAACAGGCAGTGTTCTTTCAAACAAAATAAGATCCCATTTACATACCATACACAGGGGCCTTCAAAAAGTTCATGGAAAGATTTGCATAATCTTTTAATTCTATTTTTTCCCAATTTTTTGACGTGCCCTCGTATGTTAAAAGAACTTGCAAAGATTACCAAACAAATTTTCTGTGTTTGCATCCTCTGAGAAGTAGAGGCCAAGGCAGTATTTGATGTTCAAGAGATTTACTGAGGGAAACCCTTGTGAAGGATAAAGGGGAGGAAGAAGGAGCAGGAGCCTCCGACCACAGTTCAAATCTGACTACTCTGAAAGGAGAGGAAGAAGGAAGTAGGCTTAGGTGGAAAGAGTCTCAGACTGCACCACAGTCCTAAGAAAGTTTTGGCCAGGCGATAGAGTCTCCAAGCCAAAACTGCCTTTCAGAGGAGTCCTGTGTCCTGTTAACACATGCACAGTACCCCAACTGGGAGCAGCCTGGGAGAAGTATGGCCCTGGGTAAGCACTGGTTGTGACCAGCTGGGTTTGTCAGTCAACTACAGGGGGTCCTAAGTAGTGTGTTTCCATGGTCTCCACATTTTCCAAATAGAGAAACTCTTTGATTTTGAAGAACTGTCAAAAATTCTAACCTGGCAGACAATAGATCCACCTATGCTTTTTAATCAGTCTGAAAAACAGTTCACTTTTACCTTTGCTTTCACATAAAAATCTCTCACTACAAATAATCTGTCCTGAAACACGGAGTCTTTAACTGAAGGACTTCTGGCTATATTTTTACCATTTGTAAAATTTGTTCTTCTCTGGATACATTTATCCCTTTAACAATCATGAAGTAATGAAGGAAGTGTCTACTGAATGCCAGGCAAAACAGACATCACTTCTTTCCAATCCACACGCTATTATTACTTAAACGATATGTACTTAACTCAGCAAGTTATTTTCAGAATCCAAAGCCTAGGATACGCAGCACCTATAAAATAGAATGTGCTCAACAAATATTTGGTGAAAGAATCGATGAACTGGCACCATTCTGTGCAATGGGATTCACAGTCACCTTGAGAAGGCGTATTGTGCTAGAACATTTTCAGAGCATGCATACTCCTCTTAAACATCTCTACCCTAGAATATTCAAAATAATGTATTTTAAGAAAATAAAAATTTGAGAACTAAAAACATTGTGTCTGGGAATTCAGTCATGTTATGTTTTCAAAAAATTTTCTGCTTTGGGAAGATGTGTTTTGTTGCATTTTTATGAAATTTTATATTTGATGTTTTAAGGCTGCCTTTTCTATAATTTAATCTTTGAGGATAATGTAAAACCCAGAATACAAACCACACACTTAATGATGATATTTCCTTGAAACCAAAGATGAAAATTTTTTAAAGCACTGAACATTTTAGCTTAAAGAAAACATATGATTTTTCTGTTTCCAGCTAACTGTTAGCTTTATAAACTCTGTTTCCAATAGGATCATATTCTATTAAGTTTAACAAGAAAAATTAATAAAACAAAACCATGACTGTAGAAACAGATGGTACTATGTCCTTTTTTTCCAGTCATAACATATAATACAAGGCATTTTATAGCAGTATTCCAAGGAGGAAACTATAGTGATATTGTGATTTAAAAAGAAAAATCTTGTTTCTTTTAGTTCTATAGACATTTAAGAGACTGGGAAAGTGTCTGTTATCAACAAAAAAAAAAAAAAAAAAAAAAATCAGAAGTGCTAAAATCAACCTCTACATTTACACACAATTTCCTGAAATCTTATAAATCACCCTGTAGTACCTTTTTTCCATATCCCTCCTGAAAGACCACTGAGGAATTAACTACAGGGTTTTAAAAGTGGAAGGCATGTTTCAGCTCTGCAGGATTTGTGCAAACCATCAGATGCTACCCAGGCTTGGGAGACAGACATTTATTATGTATTCATCGTCTGGCCTGTTTTAGGTCTTACTGTATAGCTCTATACTTTTAAATAATAGAAAATCATTACAGGTAATGATTATAGGAGGTCTTGATTTAATTGACCAATTTGGGAATTAAGCCTAAAGGGTTTTTAATTGTTATTTTGTAAGCTTTTAGAGTTTCCAGTTACCCATGTCAATTCCTAAGAAATAACAAAACACATTTTGTAGTTAAAGTGAGAATATTTCCCTGTCGAAAATTGCCTGTTTTTATTATTGTAAGAATTGGTCCACTGAACTTAGCTCAGTCTCCAAGGTCTCAGCAAGAATGCTATGATTAATGAGGTAGCCATTAATGTCAGTAGATTGAACAACCAAAATCTGATTATATTAAAGTGCTTCCCAAACATTAGGGTCACATTAACAGTTTATTGAAACAAGCTGATAAAATTTAAAATGGTCATCTAATTCCCTTGGGTTCCTAATTGTTGCATGATAAATCACTCTGTAGAGAAATCTATTACAATGTTCCAAATGAGAAAATGTAATTTACTGTACCATTACTAGGGTGTTTGAAGCACTTCAGTTCTGTAATGGAAGGATTTTGCTAGAATGAGGGGAAAAAACTGTTCAGATTTTTTTTAAAGGGTCTGGCCTTGAATAAAACTGTTAATGATAAATCCTCCAGCTAAGAATTGGGTAAGAAAAATGATGCATTTTATGAGCTTGCATTATGTAAAAACAAATTACATTAAAGTTCCTTATGAGTCAATTATTGAAAGTTCAGCGTGAATGAACATTTATTGAGGCTCATGTACTCTTTAGAAGGAAATCACTGCAGAAATCAACTGTACCACATAAACTAGTTGAAATAGTTCTTCACCATGGAAGTCTGGTGAAGTTCCCTCCAGAGACTAATGCCTCTGCTTTGAAAGATAATTTTGGGGCTCCAAGCAGAACAAGTGAAATCTTTGCCTGGTCAGGCTTCTGATCATGTCAGTCCCTGAATTTAGTATTTCCAGGAATGACCAAACAGTTTCGTAGTTAAGTAGTTGAGGACATGTCATCATTTATTCCTGGAAAAAACACTGGCCAAAAGAGGGGAGGAGGGGGTGAGCATTTCTGGGAATGGTCTGAAAAGGTGGTGACTCCAATTATTTTGATATAACCAATGACATAGTTAAAGGAAAGGCATATGAGCATGTGTGAATAATGGGAAATTATTAATCTATGTAGTGTTTATGGAGAGGAAATATTCTGGGCTTTGAAGCCTTAACTTAGTAGAATTATTATTCAAATTCAAAGGAAAAAAAATGTTTCCCAGATACTTTTCTTGATCCTTTCTCTTCCCCAGTTCAGAGGGGGTTTTGGGCTTCTCTTCCCATGTTCCTAAGTTTACTGCATAAACCTTTAGCAGATCACTCACCAAAGCATACTGTAATAATTTTTGTAAGTGTTTATGTGACCTACTAGTTCCTCAAAGACATATTGAATCAGCTGTTTAATCCTAGATCCTGTCATAATGTTAGGTGTACAGGAAATGTTCAAGAAATGCTTATTTAATGAATAATGAATGAATGAATAAAAAATGAATGGATCTCCACATGGCCACCCTTCCATTTTATTTCCCCAGTTCTCCATGGCTATTTCACATGTTTAATTTGTGATCAGTATATCTTTAAAAATTTCTTCTATAACTTGTCTTTAATGATATTTTTCATAGTACCAGAAACGATTATTTTGATATTCTTTCTGTTTCATTTACCCACATGTCCCACCAGGAAAGACCTGATGGGATGAGTATTGTTGGTGTTCATATATCAGTATATTTTAAAAACTCAGCAAAAGTGGTTTAAGAGTTAACTATGTGTTTAGGTGTCTGTGTAGGGGGCACAGGGACAGCTGCCAGTGCTTGGAGTGATGGTTACACTTGTGGCCTAGATCGGCCTGTGATGAGCCCCTGAGAAAGTGGGGTTATTGGCAAGGCTGGTAGGGCCAACTGGAAAATTCTAATATAAATTAGAATTTATGTTATAAATGCTCGCAGGAAAGTTCAGATACACTTACTCCACCTCCTTAAAGAGTTTTTCTAGAGTGTCCAGGTGCTTCTTGGTAATCTCATTCTAGATTTTAGTGCCTTGACTTGAGAAAGGAATAGCAAGAAAATATGGTACAAAAGCAGGACCCAACTTCCACCCTCACAGAGAATACAGAGAAATGTTTTAGGTAAAAATGGGTGAATCACTTATACCGTAAGTCAATTTCTCTATAGAAAAATTTTTATAAGAATAAGAATAAAATATATCTGTATTGAATCTCAAAAGTTAAATATTTCTGTGGTTCAAGGCTTACAGAATTGGTAATTCAGCTAGCAGAAGAATCTGTACAGAATTTCAAAAGGCTGTATCTTTTTTTTTTTTTTACTTCAGAAAAAAATATTCTTTGGCAGAGTGTGAATATTTAAGACATCTTATTTTTTTTAGATGCTGTCATCTTGCCCCCCATATTTTTAAGCTTTAAACTGACATAATAACACTAACCTTCTATTTTGATTACATTGATGACAAATACAGAGCATTCAGCTTTTGATAACTTCATGGCTTGCTTCCTTATTTCCCTCAAGTCCTTGCTCATATTTCTTTTTATTCAAAAGACTTTTTTTCCCTTTTTTACTTATCTACCTAAAATAGCACTTCTCCATTACTCTATTCCCACATCATTTTTAGAAAATTCCTCTCAGGACATGTCATATTACTTACTTTTTCATGTTATTGTCTACTTTCTCCCACTTTAATATAAGCTCCATGAAAATAAGAAGTTTATTATTCATTCATAGCTAAAACCACAGTGCCTATAACAGTGCCTGGCAACAGATATTTATAGAATAAATAAAGTAGCAGGAACAAAATATGTCAATTACAAAACCATCTCCCGTTTTCAGAAGAGCAAGTAACATTAAGTTTGAAATACAGAGTGCATATGGTAGTGTAGTAATCAGATTTGCATTTTAGAAAGTTCATTGTAGCATCATGCACAGGATAGCTCATCTTTACATCAGTTTTAATGAGCAATATTTTTTGACAAACCTGAATTATATCACTTCTGATGGGACTTCAATAAGCATTGAATTGGAATGGACAGTAATTGAGCATCGGAAGAAAAATGGGAAACAAGAGTCCTGGGTAATACGCAAATTGAATTTTTTTTCCTTAAATAATTAGACATTAACTTGGCTGGGTACATGTCAATCTCCCTTGGGTCTTTAATACTGCTTTCCTCCTCTTTTTTATCTTCAAGATCCTCAAAACTTGGAGGAAGAGGTTTATATTTACAACAGAAGTTAAGGGAGATGTGGTTAACTATATGCATTGCTCAAAAGGACAAGGAGAACCAGAAATCAGTCGTCCTCTAGATCTGTTCTCATCTCCAATGTACCCCAAAAGTACATGCCATGATTCTAACAGCAGGTGGAAAAGCAGTCAATCAAATTCAGAATAGTGCTACCTCTCTGATCCCAGCAACCATTCATGGGTATGCCCATCTTAATGAAATTCTTCTTTTTGAATCTTAAGTAATTTGATGAGATAGATAGATAGAATACTAAATTTAAAAAAAAAACATTATGAATTAATTTCATATTTTCCTTGATAATGAAATTTTTTTCCATAGGTTTAGTCATAATTTGGGTTTCCTCTTCCGTGAGTTGCATATTCACATCCTTTGTCTATTTCTTTTTTCTATTGGTTATGTTTGGGCCTTATTTAAATCCTAAAACTATAAAATAATTATTACATTCATGAAACAATAGTAAATTTGAACACCAAGTGGGTATGTGACAATATTAAGGTATTTAGGTATGATGATGGAATGGCGGTTAGTTATGTTTAAAAAAACAAATGAGCCTTTACCTTTTAGACATACAAAATATTATTGAATGAAATGAAAAAAAATTGCATCAACTAATCTCAGTCATATAACTTTTAGAATAGACTTAAAAAGTTACATACATGCACAAAACCTGTCGGATTTTATTGAAATTGTATTGAATTTAAAGATTAATTTGGGAAAAATTGGTATCTTTATAATATTTACTCTTCCTATCCTATCCGTTGTGTAGAGCAAACCTCCCTCTACTTATTTTCCTTACTCAAATATTTTTATCTATTTTTCTAATGCATCCTTTCAAATTAACTTGAGAATAATTTTTCCAACTTCCTTAGAAATATGATTGGAGGATTGAAAATTCATTCTAGCTGTATATTAATTTGAAAAGAATTGAGAAGCTATTAACATTAAGTCTTTCATTCAAAACCATGAAATATATATCTAGCCATTCAACTCTTTTCAATAGTAGAAGTCCTACATATATTTTATTTGCATGATTCTTAAGTGATGTGTATTTATTACAGTTGCTATGGAGAATGACAGTATAGCATAGTGATGTAGAGCATGGGCTCTGATGTTTAACAGCCTGGCTCCATGCATTACTAGCTATGTGCTTTTGGGCAAATGGTTTGACTTCTCTATTCTTCAATTTCCTTTCCTGTAGAACAGAATGGAAAGAATAATAATAATTATTCCTGCCTCATAGGTTTTTTGTTTTATCATTGTGAGGATTAAGTAAGATAATTATTACAGTTGACAAATAGAGGCCAAGAGTATTAGTTACTAACTATTAGATTTTTTATTATGTTGACTGTTGTCCTGTTGTCCTTTTATTTGTATATTTATCAAGAATGAGAGTATTGAATTTTACAGAATTGCTTTTCAGCATTTATTTCAATTATCACTCTATTGATGCTATGTGTATAGGAATAGATGACACTGTAATTGGCTGTTTATGAACATTTGAAAGAATGCATGGAAGTGTTTTCATCTTCAGTGGCTCCTGTCAAATTTAGGTGTTCCACTTCTTCAGTAAATTTTAATATTTCATTTTGCTAACACTGCAAGCAGGGAAGTCACAGTGAGAGAGGAAGGGAAATCTGTTAGCAGTAGAGTTGCCAGACAAAAACACAGGACATGCAATTAAATTTGACTTTCAGATAAACAATGAATGAGTTTTTCGTATAAGTCAATAACTCTCAAATATTGCATGGTATATTCTTATACTACAAAAATTTTATTTTCTTCATCTAAAAATCAAATTTAACTCTGTGTTCTATATTTATTTCCGAAATCTAATTAGGAGGCTATTGCAATTGATGGCAGTAGAAATGGAGAGGAATGAAAGACCTCGAGAGACAGTGATTCTGGTGCTGACTTTTTGGACTATTAGACACTAACTACTTGTACATACAGTCCACCCTTACACCTGATTCTTCTCTAAAGAGAAAAGGGTTTAGAGTCTTCTGTTTGTTTTAATTTCAGTACTAAAATATATGTTCCCAAGGCAGAAGCACTTACTTCATCACTGTCTCTTCTCAATCTTAGGTTACCATAGAGGCTTGCATCGGGAGTAACCATTATAGAAACCAAAGTGCCAGTCAGCAGTTAGAAGAAACAGTGCCAACGGCAGCATCAAAAACCACAAAAGCCTCTTGTAGGCTGCTTTTCATACATCTATGTACAGTTCTCACATTTTAAATTTTACGTAATGTGTTTGTCTTATTAAAAATGAAAACAAAGAGAAAGCACTTCCATCCATTAATAACCTCCAGGTGCTTTATCCTCTTTTTCCTCCTGCCCCCAATTGGTTTTGCGTTTCTTACTTGTTTTTTTTTTTTTTCTTTTCCAGTCCTTGCGTCTTTATCTGTTTCTTGAAACAAAATCAACAATAAAAAGAAAAAGCCATTAAGCCAATGAAAGCATGGCCATGGTTGCTGATTTAAGTAGCACTTCATCTGAATTGAAGCTGCTCTCTTAAATTAAGAACATTGTTGGTTTATTGAAGGTTCTTACACTTGTATATCTTGGTTTATTGGAAGGTCTTATACTCACACATATCTTCTCCAACTGATGACAGGTCACAAGTTTGAATCCAGTCAACCATCTAAAGCTATACTTCGACCTTGTATGACTAATGAGCCATCACTTGGAGTAAAATAATTTCCCATTCTATCCATTTATCCATGTCAAACAGGACCTAGTAACCGCGTGGATGAGAATCACATTTATTAAAAGCAAGAATTAGTTTTCCATCTATAAAAACTTTTCCTAGACATTCTGAAAATTTTTTCCTGGCATTCTGGCACTGTGAGACCCAGGTTTGAATTCCAGCTCTTCTGTTTACTTACTCTGTGACCACAACAAGTAGTTTCCTTGACACCCGTGAACGTTGGTTTCCTTCTATATAATAGGGAAAATAATACTTAGCTTACAGGTGTGTTGTTGTTACGCTTATGTAGACAAGGCCAGCCCACAGAATTTTTATGTAAAACTCCTAGTGGGAATGTAAAATTGTGCAATCTCTTTGGGAAACACTTTGGAAGTTTATTTAAAGTTAAATATACACCTACCATATTACCTGGCCATTCCATTTCTAAATATTTACCCAAGAGAAATAAAAGCATATACTCTTAGTAAGACTTGTACACCAATGTTCATAGAAGCTTTGTTGGTAATAGATAAGACATGGAAACAACTCAAGTGTCTACTAATAGGTAAATTAATGAACAACTTGTGGTATATTTATACAATGTACTGCTACTCACCAATAAAATGAAAATAACTAGTGATACATGCAATAACATGATGAATCTCAAGATAATTCTGCTGAGTAGAAGCCAGAAATTTACTGCCTGATTCCATTTGCATAAAATTCTAGGAAATGTAAGCTAATATAGAGACAGAAGGCATATCAGTGCTTGCCGGGGATGAGAGTGGAAGGAAGAAAGGATTATAAAGGGGGCACAAGTTAAACTTTGGGGGTGATAGAATCACATGTTACCTTGATTGTGGTGATGAGTTCACTAGTAAACATATGTCAAAATCATCAAAATATATACTTTACATATGTGCAACTTAATGTACTTCAATAGTTGAAAGAAACAAAATACAAATATAAAGTGATATCAATATTATTAATAAACTCAGATTCAACATCAAAAGGTAAAAATGTTCATTGATTTTTCCTTGAAGAACCAAGATGGCAATTCTTATATAAGTTGTGTCAAGGAATACCTGCGACTCTGGGCTATTTCTCTCCAAAAATAAATTCATTATTATCTATTTTTGTTTGAGAGCTCTCAAAATATTTCTAATTTGTTGTCATTATAATTATTTATAAGTATTGAAATTCATATTATATGTACATGTATGTAGATATTCCACTTTAATATACCGATATTACCATTATAATTGTTACCTATATTTCTTCATATTTTCCTTTTTCCATCATGAAAGCATTGTTATGCTTCCTTAGAACTAAGTGTTCCGTTCCTAGCCTGCTACTCTGATTTTCAGAAATCTCTCTCATAAATCATTGTCACTCCCATCTCTAATTCAACTCTCCTCGTTTACCCAACACCGTGACCTCTCTTTACACATAATTTTGTCTGCTAAATGATTCCTAACCTCTGCTCCTTCACCTCTAACAACACCATGAAGACCATGATTCTTTCCCTTTTCCCTATAAATCCTGAGCAGAATGGCTTGGTATCTCCATTTGCCTTTCTCAACAATACAAATCACCCAGAAGCATGACAGAGGATGTGTGTGTAATGGGCCATTGGTTATGAATAACATAATTTCGTTCTCTTGATGAAGTTTTCTTAAGAGGTAGAGGGAAGGCAGAGGTAACAACTAGTCAAAGAACACAAAGAAGAAAGTAAAGGAGAGATGATAAACAAGGGGAATGTAATCAAATTCTATTAACTCTACGTAGATAATAAATAAGCCCAGCACACGCGTTGATTTATGACATTGGTATCTTTCAACAGAATGATGGTCCTGCATTCCAGCACTTATTCAGTGCATACATAATAGTAAAGGCAAACTTTCAGAAGTACGTCATATCGCATACCTCTTCAGTTTAAAATTTTTTTAAAGGCTTCGCAGTGCTTCCCACCCATGCTGACTACAGGCCTACAGGTTCCAATGTGTTCTTGTGTCTGTTTTCCTCTCCAGCCTTACTTTGCACTGACTCTCTCCCCTCTTTCACTGTCTCTAGAATATACCATGCTCCCCCCACCTCCTCATAGCCTTCATGCATAGTACCTCTCTGGCACTCTCACTCCTCACCTGGCCAACTCCATGTTATTTTTCAGATCTTGACTTAATGATCAGCATATAAATATATGTATTTATATATATTATTTGTATATATGTATTTATATTTATATATATATTTGTATAACTATTTGTCTAGTATCTCACCTTCAGTATTTCTCTTTCACCAGATTCATTATATCAAGGACTGGTAATTAATTTCTGTTAGCTTGAATCATCTTTGGTTTGTTTTTCATTGCTTATTTATTTTTCATTCTCCATTATATTCATAGCCCTTAGTACAGTGGTGAATGGCACATAGGAGGTGTTCAAAAGATAATTGTTTGTTAAATGAACTAATGGATAGATGGAAAATGATTTTATAAAATAAATTCTTATCCCCTCATCACCCATGAGAAAATTGAGGCTTGGAGAGTTTAAATTGCCAAGTTAACACATGTTCCATTATTCATAGAAGAGATAAATAAGGCAACAAAGAAAAACAGGGTATAACCAAGGAAAATTCCTTTGTAGGGAATAAATTTATATCATGAATATAAGCTTCAGTATATATTTAGTTGCACAAAAAATGTCTTTAGTTACACTTTCCACTTTAAATCAGAGTGCCTGATTAGATCCAGCACTGCTTTCTCATGACTAATAATCCCAGATCTTTAGTTCGATAATTCCCTGTTACAGTGCACTGGCTCTATAAAATTCCCAAAGGTTCTGACCCACCATCCTCAGTGGTGGCCCTCTCGATAACTGATCAGTCCATTGTTGCATGTCACTCTTTCCTTGTCTCCCTCTCACTCACTCTTGCTTCTCAAATTCACTTTTCAAATAAACTACCTGCACCTCAGTTCTTGTGTTAGGCTCTGCTTTGGGGGGAATCAAAATTAAGAACTGTGTCCATGTTAAATACAGAAATAAATGAATTAATGAGAATTAATACAAATTAAGTGACATGTCCTTACCTTTGAGAAATTCACTGCTTAGTGGGGATATGTAAAAATCCCAAGAGAAATGTAAAAATGATAAATCATGACATAAACTTTGTGAGATAAGAATACACAAATAAAATTATAAAATAAAATATGGAGCTGCTCTTTTGATGGGGCATCAGGAACAATTGAACAGATAATGAAGATGGTATTTTAGGAGACTTTTGAAGGATCAGAAATTTATCAACAAGATAAGAGGGTGGAGAAAGGTCACGAAGGATCAACAGGTTCAAAAGCACACATTGAATTACAGAAAGACATGATATATGTGAGAAATAGTGAAACATTCAGGGAAAGATTGTGAAAGTGGTGTCAGTGAGGATGGAGAAGAGAGAAAATTCATGACATATATTCTAGCAGGAATGAACTTTGAATGTCTCAGGCATTTCAAATGTATCTAGGGTTGTCTGTTTTTAAATAGGTGCCCCCATGCTTCCTTAATTCTCTATTTTTTGCTCCTATATGCATGATCTATTCAGCCTACCTAATCAAATCCTGTACCTTAAGCTGGTGGCACAATTATCTTAGGTTGATTGTTTGGGACCAGATTTGAGATGGACATTTGCATGTAGGGAGTTTATTGGGGTGTATCCTTGTGGTCAGTGCAGTAAAGGAAGTCAAGTTGGGCAGAGAGAAGATTTGAACTGTGATGCACTCACAGTAAAGGCCTCAACCAACTTCACAGGAGGAGCTCTAGAGCTGAAACAGACTTTCAGAGTTGTCCTGCCCTGCAGCAAGGGGACAGGGCCTATGTTCTCTCTCCCACCATAGACCCATCATTGGATGTGAATAGTCTCTAAGCAGGAGGAGTGACATTAGTCATAGAGGCTATCTCCTGGACAATCCCTAGAAAGGTACTCAGCTGAGTCCTGTTAGCAGTGAACACTCCTGACATCAGCAGGAGTGCATGTCTGAGTCCTGAAGGGGAAGTCCACAACTAACTACAACAGAGTCCACTACAAGCCTTATTATACACCCTTCCCTTTTTATCATGTTGAGGTTATGGTAGTTTTCAATGAGACCAGTTTTAAAATGGGGCACCCCAAATTTGGTACTACCAGAGTGTTATCAACATTTTCAAGCAGAAAAAATGAAGTCCTCCTTTATGTGACTGTTTTTGTTATTGTTGTTTTTCTTTAGAAGATGAACTCAAAACACTGTATAACCATTACTAGAGTGTATGAATTATTTTTTATTTGAAGATTTTGTCAAAAACAACTTATGAAAAACACTAAAGTTTTCTAAGCAGTAAATTTCCCTTGTTTTAAGTTGTTGGTACAGACTACCAAATAGCCAACTCTGATACTAAGGAAACAAGTTTTTAAAAAAATCACTATGTCTACTGCAATGTCAGGCAGGCACCTAGAGTCAGCAGCTGATTTAATATAAGTATATAACCAGAACTGGGTGTTTTCCTTCACTCTGGTGACCGAAAAATAGTATTTTAAGTCAGTACTCTACAGTGTACCAATAGCATTAAACTCCCCCTACCTCAAAAATCCCCACACAACTTGCCCCAAAGAAGCATTTGATCTATTATGTTTTTAAAGCATTCTGTTCTGGTTTAGTAATTTTCGAAGAATTTTCACCTAAAATTTAAAGGCATGCCATTCTTCTGAGATATGCCTCTTCAGAGAAGCTCTTAATCTTCTCCTAAAAGAATTCTTTCAGAGCATTTTCACACTCTGATTCAAGGTATCAATAAATGTCTACTAATAATTTGGTGTAAAAGAAAAGCATATTTGAGACTTTGTTTTCCTAAATATTTATTTCAAATACTACATTTTCACAGTGGTTTTAATCCTAATGTCATCCTTAAAATAAATCATTATGTGTACTTCATGTGATCTTTTCAGAATGCAATAAAACAGATTGTTTTTAATGGCTGTTCCAGCAATGAAAAATATCTGTGTTAGGTGGAAACAACAAATTGATGCTTTTTCAATTCCTTTTAATGGCATAAGGATCTTTGCAACCTGCTGTGAAAAATATTCTCTTAATGATAGGCCTGTGGCACAACTTAAGGAGTCATCAAGAAATAAATGCGCCACTGTCTGGTTGGCAGCTTGGTGTCCCTTAATTGAAGTGTTATAAGATTCTGTGCAGAGGAAGCCTCCAGGGTTTTGTAGCTAAATGGCACGGACACCTCTGATGAGACATGTAGATGAAGATGTGTCAATACAATCTTCACCAATTTGCTGTAATAGCAGGGACTGATTAATTTTATAACCACGGGTGCTTCTATTAGCTAACCTAAGGAATGATTTAGACTTTATTAAGCAACTTATTTCTATTTTTTTTCAAGAGACTACTGCAATGTAGTTTATCTCTGAATGCTATATTATGGCACATTTTTCTAATAAGGATTCTAAATTTATTATTAAAGAAAAGATCAGAGCTTCCCATGACTTAGAGGAGGCTTAATGGTAGCAACTTTTTGTGACTCCTGGTGTCTCAAATGCACTTCAGCAAACTTGGAGTGTCTCAAAAATAAAGTAACATCGTATTTGAAGCAATTCAGTTGGCAGCTCTTATATACATTTTTAATGTGCAAAAATTTGAAAGTAACTGAATCAAAAGTATGTGGCTGCATATTTTTATCTTTTTCTTGATATAAAATTGCTTTAATATTTTATCATAATTGCCCTTGGACATCTAACATCATTTGGTTACACATAATCAACTAATGCATTATATTTCAGGGCTTTGTTCAATAAAAAATTAATTATCCTGCATGGGTGGGCAATGTATTTGGAGATTTAGCTACCTGATTTTATGCATAAAACAGACTCCAGTTTATATATTGAAACCAAAATCGCTGTAACGTTCTCAGTGCAATAAAAATCAGACACAAAGACTCATTTAAAACTTCTGAAATGTGAGCTTAGGGACATACCATTGTATTAAAAAAAAAAAAGAAATGAAACTGCATCTACTGTAGGTTGGATTTCCAGTAAATTTATTTATTTTTTTAAAAAAGGACTGATAACACATTAAAAGCAATTTTATTCCACAAGCAATGAGAACATTATTAGTACTCAATAATATTATAGAGCTTGGTATTGCAAAATGCCTATTGTAGGAGACGTGATACTTAATAAATAACCATCCACATCCTTCTCTCAGGGCTGAGGATGTTTGTAAACACCCTTGGAAGGGAAGAACAGGCACATTTCTGTCCTACTCCAGTGTTCTCTTCTTCCAGGCTTACGCGAGGCTGTAGAAACTAATGATAGTGATGTTGAAGACATCTGCATTCTCAAATTTTATCCAATTCCCTTACTTCCTCAAGTACTCACAGCAAAAATATACCAAATATTTTAGGTCTATTTTAGAATGGAAAAATTTCATGATTATGTGTCTCATTCATCCCTTCAAAATATTATGAGGTCTAATTTGATTATGATCTTTACGTGTTCATGTTATAAAGATAAGCAGATGCCTTCTAACCTTTAACAATGTAAGAAAGATAAAAATCACGTAGCTGAGCAATTTAGAGAATAAATCAATAAACTAAGAATGAAGTATATTATTCAAGTAATACTCAAACACTATCCTCAAAATGCTCTGGATTCCAGTCCTGGTTTAGTGGAAGTGAGCTCTATTAGGAATTGAGGGGTTGGGTTCAAGTTCTAGCCTTGTTACTAAGTATCTATGTAATCTTTAATAAGTTCCTTAATCTTCTGAAGAACATTTTCTCCACTGTTAAAGCCAGGAGTTGGAATCAGATCATCTTTGAGGTTGCATTTCACTCTACCATTTTATTCGTAATAAATCAGTACTAGGTTATTATGAACACTTTAATATTATAGGTATGTTTAGCAAAAACCACATGCGTACTTCCAAAAATATTGGAGATTTTTATCCCCCATGCACAGATTTCAGAGCATTTGTTGCCCACAGTACAAAGATTATCGGCTCTAAGAAAATATACTACTAGGCATGTAATTAGATATTTATGTTCCAGGTGGGGAGTAATGGTGAACAATTTCTATGTAATTTCTAGAGCCAAAGGATGGGTAGTCTTTGGAGGATACACAAAAACCACACCAGTAAACTAACAATGATGACGCACTGACAAAAAGGTAGTGACCACTTATAATAATTTGGGAATTTCTGAACTTTCTTTTTTTTTCTTTTTTTGGGGGGGGGGTGGTGGAGAGTGCTGGCTTGTACAAGGATCCAAACCCTTGTCCTTGGTGTTACAAGGCTGCTCTCTAACCAGCTGAGCTAACCGGCCAGGCCTCTGATCATTTCTTTAGTGCTAAATATGTATCACCTATTTTGAACATAAATAATGCATCAAAGTGTTTTAAAGGATTGAGTAAAATACAATTAAAAGTGTTAGGTGTTTAGAATGTTTGTTTCATTATTCAAAGGTTTCAAGTTTGTGGGAAGAATAAAACTGAAGTTTGTATGAAGATTCCAAGAAAACATGGAGCAGATGATTTAAGAAAAACATGTGAAAAACAATCAGTGTTACTCAAATATTTTTTATGGTATACACCATTGAAGGTAAGTGCTGGCACACATTCACAATATATGTACATTTATCAATTAGCACACATGAACTTCTAAACTAGTACACTATGACCAGTACAATACATAAATTAAAATAATTTTTTAAGGATGAAGCAAAAGTAAATGTGAATAATACCACTGATATTTAACATAAATTTGACATAAATAAATGGAAAGATGTCTCATGTTCACAAATTAGAAGAATTAATATTGTTAAAAATGTCTGTACTACCCAAAGCTATCGAAAGGTTCAATAAAATCCATATCAAAATCCTGATGGCATTTTTACAGACATAGAAAAAAATATTCTAAAATTTATATGAAACCACAAATGACTCTGAATAATTAAAGCAAGCTTAAGCAAGAAGGACAAAGCTGGAAGCATCACGCTTCCTGATTTCAAAAAATATTACAATACTACAGTATCAAAACAGTATAGCACTAGTATAAAATAGGACAAATAAACCAATGAAACAGAATAGACAGGCTCAAAATAAATCCATACTTTTATGGTCAACTGAAATTTGACAAGAGTGCCAATAACAAACAATGGGAAAAAAATAGTGTTCAGTAAACTGGGTATCCACATATAGAGAATGAAATTGAGCCCTTAACTCATACCATATGCAAAAATCAATTCAAATTGATTAAAAACTGAAATGTAAGATCTGAAACTATAAAGATACTAGAAGAAAACATAGGGAAAAAGCTTCTTAACATGCATATGGACAATGATACTTTGGATATGATCCCAACAGTACAAGCAACTAAAGCAAAAATAAACAAGTGGGACTATATCAAACTAAAAAAAAACTTCTGCACAGAAAAGGAAACAATCAACAGAGTGAAGAGACAAACACAAAATGGGAGAAAATATTCACAAACCATGTTATATACTAAAAAGCTAATATCCAAAATATAAAAGGAACTTAACATCAAAAAAAGAATAACCTGATTAAAAAATGGGCAAAGGCCTGAATAGACATTTCTCTAAAGATGACATAAAATGGCCAAGAGTTGTATGAAAAGGTGCTCAACATCACTAATTTTCAGAGAAAAGCAAACCAACCACAACAAGTTATCACCTCACACATGTCAGAATGATTATTATCAAAAATGATAACAAGTGTTGCTGAGAATGTAGAGATAAAGGAACCCTTGTACACTGTTGGTGGGAATATAGATTGTTGCAGCCACTATGGAAATATGATGGTTCCTCAAAAAATTAAAATAGAATTACCATATGACCCAGCAATCCCACTTCTTCTGAGTACATATCCGAAGGAAATGAAATCAGCATGTCAAAGAGATATCAGCACTACCACATTCATTGCAGTGTTCTTCGCAATAACCAAGATATTGAGACAATCTAGGCATCTAACAGATGAATGGATGAGGAAAATTCCTCCTTAACAGAGAAGGAAATCCTGACATTTGCAACAACATGGATGGGCCTGGAGGACACTGTGCTAAGTGAAATAAGCCTGACACACAAAGGCACTTTTATGTGGAATCTAAAAAAGTCAAACTCGCAAATGGAGAGAGTAGAACCAAATGGAGAGAGTTGCCAGGGCCTGGGAGTTAGTGCAAATGGGAGATGTTAACCAAAGGGTACAAAGTTTCAGTTATGCAGGATGCATAATTTCTGGGGCTCTAATGGTGACTATAGTTAATAATAATGTATTATATACTTGAAATATGCTAGGAGAGTAGATCTAAAGTGTTCTCATTACACACACACACACACAAAATAATGGCAACTGTGGGATGTGAGGGATATGTTAGTTAGCTTGATTGTGGTAATCACTTAAAAATATACATATATCAAAATATTGTATACCTTTAATATATTTAATTTTTATTAGTCAATTTTACCTTAATAAAGCCGAAAAAAGTGTATGAAGGATGAAATTACTTACACATTAAGTACATGGTACTTTAGCTTATTTAAATAAGTAAATACGGTAAACTTGAAATTAGTGTTACTTGCTAATATTTTAATATAATTTAATACTGATGCACAAATCACTGCATATAAATGAAGTTTAAGGAAATTCTGGAGAGTCCTTCAGCAGTGCTGTGGAGAAAGGAAATGCCCTCCCTTCTGTTGGGCCATCTCATAGTTATAATTCTGTCATATAATTAGGATTACTTCCAGCAATGAAAGTCAAGATTTTTTGAAATAATGATAAGATGTTCATCAACAAGTCATGTATAATATTATTGTTTATTGACTATACTTTGGGGGAAATAAAAGAATGTACAAGTGAATGAATGAATCAATAAAGAAAACTGCTCTTTCTCAGGTGATTTTCAAGATTAGAGCTTTATTCCCTGACTAATTTCAACTTTTGTAATTAAGTTAACATGAAGCATAAACAGGAAATAAAGTCAACCTCATGTGAAGGTTTTGGAAAGAATACAATAAAAAGTCTATATTAAAATAAATGAAACTTCTTGTACGATTTTTAGACTGACAACTGACCAAAACCTATTACATATATTCCATGGTATAATAAAAATAATTGCTCTGGCTATGTCTGAAGGTCTTTGCAGCTGCAGGGGTACTTCTTGGAAATAAAGTTTGTGTTTACACAGGTGCAGCCATATTTAACAAAAAAATCTTATGCACTATGCAAACAGCTGCCTGTCTGTTTTCTTTGGCAGAGCTCTTTCCAACTGAAACAACTTGTATCAAGCACATCGCTCTGTGATACCTATGTAAACAATACAGAAAAATTCCTGTACAAGGAAGAGGTTTCTGGTAATGTGTCTTTTAGATAAACTATTAAAGCAGGAGCCGCTTGGTTGGAGCCTGCTAAGAAAACTATGCCCTTAGTGAAATATTTACCACCTAATATTATGTGTGCAAGCTGCTGGAGAAGCATTAAGTTTGCAGGGTAGCAACTATCAGGGGCTTTATCTAACTTTAGTAATTTGATGGGAATAATGGCTGGCAGAGGGATTCATGAAATTAAACATTTTTCCTTAACACTTTAGTATTCTATTCTAATTTTAGTCCCATTATATAGATTATTTTCCAAAATACCTAGTTGTAAAATATATATTTTTAAAATTATTTTATTATTAAGAATCAATTAAGAATGTTGTATTTGAAAAGTCACATTTATTTATAAAATTATACTTAGGTATATTACTTTTCATTGATTTTTGTAACAAAAATCAACAGAATTTCTACATTGTACACTTTATCCTATACCTAAGTCAGAAATTCTTTAGAGATAATGTGGAGAAAAGAGTTCATTTATCTTCCATTCCAGTATTTTTTATTTTAAATTTTATCCATTTATTCAATAGCTCTTACAATGATTCGGGCATTCACTGTTCCAGGAGTAAACAAAACAGACAAAAACTCTTGCCCTTGAAGAACAAATATGCTTCAGAAGAAGGTTAGAAGTTACTGGTGTGAATCATGTGAAAATTAGAAAAATTGAATCAGAAATGTGAATGATCTAAAGAAGGCATAGTGGGGGATGGAGTAGCAGGAATGAAAGGAAAGTTTGACCCAAAGTCCTTAGTTTAAAAAGTTTGTTCGTGGTAGATCAGCATATTCTTCTTTTATCACTAATTTTCGCTGAAAAACTTGAAAGAGATCCAGAATTTGAAATCTAAATTTTCCCTAATAAAAGGCAATCATAAGAATAATCTCAGTAATTCAACTAGGTATGGGAAGAATTTCTGAATAAGTAGCATCCCAATCAGTATCCTTTGCCTTCTCTGAGAATTCCAACCAGAGGCCATATAGTAATGGAATGGCTTCTACAACTGAGGACCCCATGTAGTGCAGGTACCACAGGGAGAGCCTTAAAAATCTCAGACACATGAGACAACTAGTGATACATATTCTTGTGCTATTAAACAAACAATAAAACATTGGAGTTGAACCTGTTAATTTGCTAGGGTTTCTTTCACCCTATTGCAATAGTCCTGAACAAAATTTGTTTTACCACTTTAACTACTGTCCAGCTCTGTTTTTTTTGTTTGTTTGTTTGTTTTGGGGGGGGGGTTTTGACAGTACATTAGGTCAAACTTGTATTTATTCATTTTTGCATTGTAGCATAAGCTCTACACGAACCAAATCAATACTTTAGTTCAAAGTTATGTTTATTGTTGGGCACATTCAGAGTATTTCTGTGTAGGATTATCAGAGCACTCCTAGCTAATCCTAAATAAAAACAAAACAAAATTCTCTTCAGTGTGGTGAAGGAGAACAAATGAATAAGAAGAAAATTCTTCATTTTGTGCCACACCTTAATCCTGGGGAGAACAAATTCAAAGAGCTGTGCACTTAGAGCTCACCTGTTCAAATGAAGTGTCTCAGGAAATCCAGACGACTCAGTGACCCGACAAAGTATCCAAGACGTACTAGCTGTGTCCCGAGGCTAATATGGAAATTGAGGTAGGATTTAAAAAAAATAAAAATAGTAGATCGTTATCACGATTAACAACACACACACTAACAACTAATTCTTCTAGTTCTCTAGAACCTAAATGCAAGAGAAGCTGCTCGAATATTTTTCCGGAGACCTTCAAATTTAAAAAGTGAGAAACACAGAGGTAAAATCTACAGAGATTTCCTTCATTCCCCGTTCTTCAGAATGGCTCTTCTGTGATGTGTAATCACACTGTCGGGAGTAGTCCACAAAATTAGTTCAAGGGGATGTGCTATGATCTTTGTACTGTTAATTACTTTTTAAAGTGTGATTTCTTGATTAGGTCTTACCTTTTCTTAGAAATTTTATCATTTTCCCCATAAGCTTATCTCTGTGGAGGAAATGGATGAAATTTCAATATTTAAGCAAAGACCAGTTGAGAAAATCCTCCTAACATTCTTTTGTTCTTCCTTTTACTTCTTTATTTCCTTTTCCTTCTTATTTTTTATTGTCCTTCCTGATAATAAAATGCTCTTTGTAGAATATTTTTAAAAATTAAGTATAAAGAAGATAGTTAAATGCTCAAGAATCCTATAATCCAGCAAAGAATATTCCGAAATTTTGGTGTGCATTCTCCCGATATTTTCTTGGTGATTTTTTAACATCAGCAGTATTACTTAAATAGCCTTGCTAGGCTAAAAAGAATGAGGTTGTTTGGGGTTCTTAACAAAAACTGCCTTTTTTTTTAGACATAAGCACTGACTCACACTTTTATCTTGTGTAAAACTGCCCATCTCATTGCAACCTTGCCAGTAGTTTATACTCTTCATTTTTTTATTCTCTGTAAGAAGTTAATTTTTATATTTTGATTACTAGGCAGTTTTTGTCATACAGTTAGTTTAGTAGTTATTTATATGTTATACTAAAGGTTTTTCTCAATAATATGTGTGTTCGTTATATTTTAATATGAACTCTATATGTTCATAATGGTGGCAGATATTTCCCATTTTTTCATATGCATTTTAGTTTTATTAATTTGTTTAGTGGAAAGAAGTTGTAATGTTTATATAGTCCAATGTGTTGATCTTTTCATTTGTGGGTTTTTTATTTGGTTTTATACTTGTAAAGACATGACACATCCAGACATCAAAAGGATATTCGCCTGCATTTTATATATTTTCTTTCACAGTTTGTTATTTGTAAAATTTAATTGTCTGTTTCATCTGGGATTAATTTTGGTTTTATGAAATGAAGTTTGCCACTCCTGTATCACTTTGCCTCATTTATTTTTCCTTGGAGTGCTTATCACTGGCTACTATTTACTACATTATTCATTTTCTCTTATTGCTATTAGAATGTTTGATACTGAAGATAGTCTTTGTCTAGTTTGTAAACTGCTGAATCCCCAATGACTGGAACAGTGCTCAGTCACATGCTAGGCTTTGTATGAATGTACGTGGGGTTTTTTCTTCCTTTTTATTTATTTATTTTTTTCAGTTTTACTGAGGCATAATAGACAAACAAAAATGGCATATATTTAAGATACACAAAATGATGTTTTGATATATGTATAGATTGTGAAATGATTACCACAATCAAGTTAATTAACATATCCATCACATCACATAGTTACCATTTTGAAAATACTTAAGATCTTCTCTCTTAGCAAATTTCAAGAATACAATACTTTATTATGAACTATAGTCACCAGGCTGTAGATTAAGTCTCAAAAAGCTTATAAAATCTTACAAAAAAATATTATAAAAAATCTTATAGCTGAAAGTTTGTGCCCTTTCATCAGCATCTTTCCATTTCCTCTACCCCCAACTCAACCCCTGGTGAGCACTATTTTATTCTCTGCTTCTATGAGTTTAACTTCTTCAGATTCCACAAATAAGTAAAATTTCCCACTAAAACTAAGATTTAATTATGTATGTTTTTATCACAGTTGATTTTGGCCATGCTTTTGAAAGCAATTTTTCATTAGTATGATCAAATCATCAGAATTGATTATAATCCCATTTTATAAATGAAGTGACCACATCAGGAAATGAGGACCCTTCAGGCACATTTGTACTCAAAGTTCATATTGAGACAGGCCATACTTTTACTTGGCAACTTCAGCCGTTCATAGTACAGACAAAAGAATATCAAGAAGCAAATGATCTTGTGGAAAAAATGACAACCATTCATCTTTATTTTTCACCTTAAATTTCTACTGAGTAATATATTTTATATGCCAAGTGTTACTCCCATTAGCATCTTTCAAAACAACCCTCAAAAATACTTTTGATGCTTCATAAAATAAATTTCAAACTTTGCATAAAAATAATGTAATTATACCAATTAAAACCTAATTATATTATTAAAACTTAATTATACCAATTTTATTTCTAACTGTATGTAAATACATAAATAAATTTGTGTGGGTTTTTTTTTTTTTCCCCCTCCTTGGGAGAATGAGAAATTACAAATATTTCAAAGTATCCAGGTAGTTTCTCTGTTTTTAAAATACGCTGTATAAAACATCACTAAGCTTTGAAAAGATGAGGTAAAATGAATATTTCTTAATCAAATTCCTAAAGGACTCTGCCTATATGAAAAAGTGAATTCGCTTTTGTAATATTAGGCCCCTCTTGTACAACAAACATAAGTCATACAATCCAGAAGAGAATCAAGAATAAACTTTGGATTTCTAAACCTTTCAAAATTACTCTTCCCACATCAAAACTCTCGCAGGAATCATTTATTTTTACCAAATGTTAAGTAAAGTCGTAATCCTATGGGAAGAATGCATGGTGATGAACTAATTGTATGGAATTACTTAAAAAGTGACTTAAAGACAAATAAAAGCCCTCTATGGTTTCTTAATAATTTTTTAAAAGTTTTCTTTTATATAATGCTGTAAAAATTATTTTCCTGGAGGCCAAAATATAAACTCTTGTTAATAAACAAACTAACATTGTTTTACTCTGTGGTATGATCTACTAGGTTTTCTGAGTAATGTATTTATATCTGCCACCAAGTCTCTGCATGTTACTTGAAGATGTTTGTTCCTTAGAATAAGTATATATTTTATATTCCCACTGCCAAGGCCCTTTCTTTCATTATTTTTAAAGTACATGTGTATCCTGAGAAGAGAATTAAAAGCCTCACTTACTCTGAAATAAACCTCTTCACTTTATTTTTTCCTTAGATAGGCCATAATGCAGAAGGCCTTACCTATTTTTCTGTTATTTTTGAATCAAAATTGAATATACATATTTTGGGGGTTCAACATTGAGATATGTTGCTCGAATCAATATTACTAGCACATATATTGTTACAAATCATACCTATTCTTTATGTCCCTTGTCCAATATCTCCCTCTCCCCCCTCTAATTACCCTAGATTTCTTCTCTCCTTCTGAAATAATGATTACTCTATTGATTTGTTGCCTAGATGATGTGTCCAATGCTGAGAGGTGTGATCAGGTCCCCCAATATGATCATAGAGCAGATGCTTCTTCTGTCACTCTGAAATGGGATTTGTGGAGAGAGACATCCTCTTCTTTTCTTTATCTCTGCTGGTGACTCTCCTTGTGTCAATGCACTCCAGTGGTTAGTGGACCATCTGCGTGGTGGTTGTGGCAGCTAGCCGGTTTTGTGGCATCTATAGTTATTGTGGTGGCTGTGTTGGGCCACCCACATGCAGGTGATGTTTTTAGTATCCTCCTTGGTGCCGGCAATGTGCCTGGTTGTGGGGTGTATCTGGTCCCTGGCTCCATACCTCAGGTCCCCAGGTGGGCCAGAGGCACTGGCGCAGTGTGCTTGGATGTGGGAGTGGGGTCAGGTCCCTGGCTCCAAGCCTCTAGTTCCCAGGCAGGCCCCAAGGCACCAGTGGTGTGCCTAAGCTGGAACTAATTTTTTGTCCTTTGCTTACTTCTAAAACCGGGGAACTTCCTGTGGGAACCAGTACTCAAGCTGTGTGGTTGAGCTGAATTGGTGCTTTGCTACTGTTTCCCTAGGGAAGGCCTTTTGTGCAGCTCAGGGTTTAATTGTTGACCTTATAGGTACTTCAAGCTCTCCAGAGACCAGGTGGATCTGGGTTGTGTAGAAACTCTGATCTGGGCCTGAATTTTTTCATCAAACTGCACCCCATGCAATTCTGCATTACTGACCATCTCTTCTGAGTGGTCCTGTGCTGATTGGGGAATGGATCAGCTGTCCTTGCTGTGCCCCAGTGTTCTCCCAGTGGGCCCATCTCCCCCACTGCCCGTGCTCCAAACACTTCCCATGGGACAGGCACTGCACTGACTCACCGGCCTCTGAATGGCTCCTTTTTTTCAGTTGTTCTGTCTCCTTGCTCCTGCATGGGTCCACAGGAAACTTACTAGTGGTCTTGCTGTCCTGGGGGCCACCAAGGCCCTCTTCTCTCCTGCCCCTTCCAAGCAACTCCATCTGAAGGGCACAGCTTCAGCTTCTGCCATCTCCTGCTCCATGAGCTCGGCAGCTCCAGCCTTAAAGTGGCTGCAGCCTGAAACACTCAGAGCAGATTTTTCTTTCTCTCATCATGGCTTCTTCCACCTTCATGAACTCCATAGGTCTCTCCTCCTCTTCTCCTGAGCTCCAGTGGCCCCAGCTTATCTGCCGTTGCTTTTTTATAGTTGTAAATGGTTGATTTTGGGGAGAGAGTAATGCTGAGAACCATCTATTCCGCCATGTTGACTGGAACTCTCAATATCTGTTCTTTGGATAGAACAAACTTTGTTTGTTGAGGCACATAGGAAAAACAACACTGAGTGCAGATAAAAAGATATAGGTTCTAGATGAAGTTCTGCTGCTGTTACTACCACTACTACCAATATCTATATTTGTTGATCATTTACCATATGCCAGTCACTGGTGAAGGTTTTACTTATATTTCTTCATCTAATTCTTTCAGAAATCCATTGTACAGATAAGGAATCTGAAAATCCAAGAAGTTAAGTAACTTTCTCAGGGTCATTTGTCTGGTGCTACGGTCTGAATATGTGTGTTTCCTGAAAATGCATATGTTGAAACCTAATCACCAATGCAATGAGCTTAGCAGGTGGGGCCTTGAGGAGGTGATTATGTCTTGAGAGTAGAGGCTTCATGAAGATGATTAGTGCCCTTATAGAAGAGGCTCCATAGAGTGTCCTTGCCCCTTTCAAGTGAGGACACAGCAAGAAGGTGCCATCTCATGAGTCAGAAAGTGAACCCTCGCCAGACACTGAATCTGCCAGTGACTTGATCTTGACTTTCCCAGACTCTAGACATATAAAAAATAAATGTTTGTTGTATATAAACCACATGGTTTATGCTATCTTATTATAGTGGACGAAACAGACTAAGACATCTGGTAACAATAGTGCTGAGATTTGATTTCAGATTTTTCCACTACAGACTCTTAATGTAATGCTTAGCTGTTACCCTTTCTAGATGATGTCAGTACTCTCACCAATAAACGAGAGGGTCAGTTTCAGTTTAGGTCTGGGTTTTGTTTAGTCCCTGAATTCTTTTTTCAAAGGAATAAAAGCATAAGATAAAAGCTAAATGCTCTGGCTGAAGTAGAGGTGGAGGTCTGCTTCAAGTTACTCATTAAGTGAAGAAACACATGCATTTTTATTACACCTGGCAAAAGGTTAACTTAAAGAAGAAACATTCTGCTTGATTTTTCTGCTGCTCTTTGATCTCCTATATAGGAAATATAGTATTTTGATGCATTTATACACATATGAAGAGACTGAGCCATTATTTTAAATAGCAGCTTCTTGGAACAGAAGAAACATAAATACCAAACCCGACTCCTGAAAGGAAAAGATGTAGATATACTGAATATAAATATCAATTTTTATCAGTGGCAAATAATTTGCATTCCCTATTTCTTTCGTTGCTTCACTGAGGGTCATGTTTACTACTAGCATCACATTTCAAGAATATAAGGAATTCAATCTAAGTGAATGGATGAAATCCCTTACTTTATTTACAATTTACCCTGTTCTTGCTATTGTCTTAAGCAACATCACATCTATCACAGTTCTGAATTTTAGTTCTCTGCTTTTTAGCCTCGTGGATGGGAAAAAAAAGAGCAAGCTGCTTCTGAAAGCAGCTGTGGAAACATGTGGTCTGAAGGAACATGAAAAATTCAATTCAGTAAACATATACTGAGCATCTATTATGTGCAACTCACTCTGCTAGGAGCTTGCTTGAGGGTAGGAGATATAAAAATAGAATCTCGGTTCTTGGGCTCTCAACCTTGTGGGAAATAGACATATTGTGATGCCAAATTAAATGTAAATAAATAATCAAAATGCATGCCAAAATTTATTAGATATGAGGTTGACAGTGTGCTCAGCTCTGAATGGCAGAATCTGGTGTGGCATCTGAGCCGGCCCTAAAGGGCAAGTGCAATGTGTTTAGAATACATAGAATATGTAGGGGTTGGTGGTCTGTGTAGGGGTTACATTATTAGGCCTTCGGGTCTGAGTTTGGCACAGTCTTGGTTTTTGTTGCAGTGCAATCTAGTTTTAAATCCTGCTTCTGATGTGGCTCTCAGCAGCTTCAAGAAGTCATTCAGTACTCAAGGAGGAAGTAAATAGCAATGAGGTTGGAGAAGTGACAGGACAAAGGTGACTCAGAATCTTTGTTTCCTCTCTCTTCCTCATGTACAAATTTAAACATTCCTATAAATGCAGACTCCTTCAGATGGCTCAAATCTGCCCCCTCTTCCTGCAGGCATACCAATTCCAACTTTGTGGCCACATCCCTTCACATCTGAATTACTGTGATAGCATCCTAGATGTTCTCACCACTTCTAGGTCTTGCTACTTATTTTCTAAATGATTCTCCCAAGGGAAGAGTCACCAAGTGAGTTTTTAAAATTGAATATCTAATTACATCATTCCCCAGATTTAAATTTCTCAATGGCTTTCAATTGACTTCAGGAAAAAACCCAAACTCTGGATGGCATGACTTGTCTGGTCTTTCATTCAAACCCCAGTAGCTCTCTAAGCTTATCCCTTGCTCTTACTTCATTTAACCATGTACTACAATTGCACTGACCTGTTTGCCAGTCTCTCAGTGATTCATGCTCTTTCTTGACTATGTTTCTTTGAATTACACCTTTGCATGGAAACTTCTCTACTCTACCCCTTTGACTGGCTAACTCATTTGTATCTTGTGTCCTTGCTCAGGTGTTGCTTATTCCTAGAGGACTTCTCTGATCTCCAAATCTAAATTACATTCCTTTCTGTGGCCTCCCACAATCCTTTGTAATGACCCCCATTGCAGACCGTATTGTTCTACATTATATTTGCTTGTTTACTTATCATCTTATCATCTCTAAGACTTACCTGTATAAGACTGGTATTGTGTTTTGGGAAGGAAGGAAGGAAGAAAGGAAGTTAATTCAGTAGAAATTAGACCCACCCTTCCTTGTCCAGAACACATTGCAGAAATAATACGGCAGCTGATGACCCTGGAGAATGTACATGCAATAAAAACAGTCTTATTCAGAGAACTATATTTCTCTGGAAAGTAATTGGTAATTTAGCCTTCTCTACATTTAAGAGTGAAGAGTAGAATTAGTGTGCATAAATATCTATTTATGGTATTAAAATTTTGCTTTTAATTTATTCTCTAAACCTTACAATGTAACACAGTATCTTTTTTCCCCCAAGATTAATGTAAGTTTAGCAGCCACTCTGCAGGGAAAACTGGTTAGACATTTCTGGATCTGAATATTGCACAAGTAAAAAAAAAAAATCTTTGTTTTTGTTATGTTTGTTGACATTAGAATTGATAGAGAATATGGGGTGTTTACACTACAGAAATAAAGAAACTGGAAAGAGACTAAAACCTCTCTTCAATGAGACTCAAATCCCTAATTGGGCTATGTGGTATTTTGTCCAAAGTAATTATATTTTAGGAAAATTTTGAGAAACATTCTCCCATTGATCTTTATTCACTGGGTAGGACTGAATTTAGTAAAGTTTACAATCAGCCATCAAGCAGATATTATTATTTTAAAAGTAACTTTTCTTTAAAACATTTGAAGCATCATCTTGTCTCTTTCTTTCATGGAATTTGCATAAATTCTATGACTTTTTTACTTGTTAGGATTACAGTTCTCCCTTAACAAGAAGTTCATACTAACTCTCGGCAGATTTTATTAGGTAATTTTTCTTTAACTACTCAGTGGCTTCAGCTTGACTAGAATCTCAGCAACCTCTCCCTATCTCAATTGGCAATTCCTCTCGTCAAGAATAAGGACATTAAAGGAGAAAAAAATGACAAAAAAATAAAATGAAACATGTGTTTTAAGAGATTTGAATAAGATATTTTAGTAAGCCAATTTCATGTCACCATCTTGAAAATTTACAGCAGTCAGCAATGTAAACATGTACTTGACAAACGCCAGCAGCTTGCAGACTGCAAAGTTCATCTACTCATTCAGCGAGACAGATGTTTCATTTAATACTCTTCATACTATAGATTAGGATTATTTTTTTTTTCTTTTCCTCTTTTTTTTTTTTTTTTTTGAAAGGAGAGAGGGGAAAAAATTCCCTGACATGCTACTAATATCATCTCACACTGTGGGCCAGATGGTGAAAAATGCAAAGGCTGCAGCTCGGTTTATGTACTATATTGTGGGGGGAAAGGAATTTTGTTTCAGAATGAGTTTCAGCTTGATCATTTGTTACTGTAATCTAAACATGAGTCAATGAGTAAAGTAGTGCCAGCCAAACTTCAAAAAGTTCTTGAGAGTAAGTGCTTTAAAATGCAATGCATATTGAAGAAGCGCCTTACAGCATCTCAACCTACCACATCAAGAAGAAACTGAGAATGCGATACTTGGGTGCCTGCTCTAGTGAAGGACCCTTTACAAAGACAGTTGGCCAAAACCAAACTTATGAGTTATAATTCTGTCACTTTTTTGGATGAAGATTTTTGGAATGCTTTTCTTTTCTGCTTTTAACAATGTTTGCATCATTTGCATTTAGGATTATGACTAGCTTTAGAGCTATATCTGTTTATCTGCATTTTTGTGGTTAATAATTTTGGAGAATAAAAACTGTTAAACTCCTAGTCATTGAACACTGATATTGGAAGGGACCTCAGAAATCACCCAGCCCCACTTCCTCATCTGTGTATGAGGCACCAAGAAGACCAGGAGGCACTGGCAGTCTGGGAAATAAACAAAACTGAAACTAATCTCTGTCCAGTATCTTTGGTCTGTTATGACCCTAAAATTCCACAGATTTCTATCAGATTTTTAAATGAGGTATGGCCCCAATAAACTTGAGAATAAATAAGAGTCTACTGCATTGATACTCTGAGTATTAATTATTCATATCCTATAGCTTTTTATGGGTGTTTTCATTTCCTATAGAATGGGAAGTAAACAGGAACACGCCAAAGAGACCACTATGATTTTCCAAACTGAAGGTTTGATTTAATTGGTTGTGGGGGGTAGAGGGAGGGGTAGAAGGAGTCTGTCCTTTAAACACAAAGGGGCAAATCTTTATGTTGGAAACAAGTACACCTACTGGGTCATGGCTCAGACTGCGTTCATGCATGCATGTGTCAGAGGAGCATCCATCCAGGTGCAGCGGAATCACCTTCCTTATGGGGCAAGCTGATGTTCCCCATTTATAACCATGGACCTTAAAATACCAATGACTTGTTCGTTTTGCTTTGTTTTACTGCTCTCATCTTTACTAACATGCTGTCAACCTTCCCCAATACCCCTCTCCCAATCTCAGTTACTGAAAATTTTGTCTTCTGCTACTAAGAAGAGTTTGAGATTTGCTGGCCTGATTCTCAGGCATTTTGTGATGCTGAATCATAAGAACAGGGAGAGAGAGATACAAAAATAGTGAGGAAAGAGAAAAAGGGTGAAGATCTAGATTGCCAGATGTAGTCCAAACTTTCCTCTAGTGAGAAGGACCTGGATATTGGAAAGCAGGGAGGAAATTTTAAAGAACTCGGGAGGCAAAGACAGCCTGCATACGAAAGAGCTAGAGTAGGGAGAGAGAGTACTACTGCGAGGTGTGGGAGAGAAATTGGCAAGAGGCTCACACGTGGAAGCTAAGGAGCAACTAGGAGTTGTAGGAGAATTAGAGAAGAAAGAAAGGCAGCTTTGAGAAATGGTGCTATAATTTTGAAATGTTTTATATATAATAATTTTAAGCAGATGTAAATAAAGGTTGGAATAATTTTTTCTGGGAGTTTCCTCTGGTTCTTGGACTCTGAATACAGCTCAGTGTAGACAATAGGACACATTGAAACCCAAGACTTCAGAGGATTCCACTTGTTCTTCTCTTTTCATCTTTGGCTTTATCGTCAGCCCTGTGTGTTAGAGAAAATGTATTGGTGTTCTAGAAACAATGAAAGCCTTGTACAAATTCAAAGTGTTGTTATCAGCATCAATGTTAATTTTTGAGTGATGCATATATTCTTTCGAAATAACTGCTCACCTTAAATTCATCTTCCTTCACTGATAAACAAGCATTACAGCAATTTTTCAGTAATTAGAAGATGTCTCTCAAACCAGCTAGAGACTTTTTTGGAAACATAACTATTTACCAATATTTCATAGATTAGGTATGGTTACACAAGTTCAGGAGCATGGGAATCATTTAGGGTAGCCGTTTTCAAAGACTGGCTCATGATAAAATTTTTACTGACCCACAGCAAAATGTAAAATATAAAGATGATGTAGTAAATTTATCAAAAAGCTAAGTTCATTTAGTTTAAAGAATCATGTTTCTATACTTTTTATATTAAAATACCATTTCTTCTATGAAATTACAGTGTTAGTAGGTGACGATATTATTAGAGCAAAATATATTAACCACCTATTCTAAACAGTCCACATTCTTTGATGATTTCTCTGACGTATGGACCCCAGCAGCCTAGGAACCACTGATTCAGGGATCTGAGGATGCAATGTTCGAAACGCATCATATAGACAAAAAGGAGCCTAACTTTCTGTTAGTGTAACTTCTACCCATTAGTAAGCTCTAATTAAATACAAAGGTAAGGAAGGTATTTTCAGTAAATGATTTTTTTTCCTAATCAAGTGAAACTATTACTGTATAGGAAGTACTATTACTGTATTCTTCATAAGAAGAATACTAAAGAACGGTAAATTGTTTTTATGTAATTAATTAACTAGACTGTACAACACTGAGGGCATCTTATTGACTTCAAATATCTAGAATGTAGCCCTGTGCTTGGAGAAGTGCAGTTGTTCAATGAATGTTTGTTTAATGAAAGATGACAAATGCAAATACATCAACCCAGAAAATGCAGTTGTGGTGGGTGTATAGAAAAGGGTGCAACTTGTACATTTCACTAAGGTACTTTTCATTATAAAAGTACTCCAAACAAAAAGAAAAGCAGGCAGTAATTTAACAAACATCTGTGGTCTTACTACAGAGAATTACAAATGTTAATATTTTGTCTGATTTTCTGGAGAGCTTTTTTCCTTTAAGGAAATAAACATTAAAATGATGTTGAAATTTCTTTATCCTCACCGACCACACTATCATTTTCCTTTTGAGAACTAATCATTTTTCTGAAATTAAGATGAATCATTCCAGGTATGCATCATTCCAGGATATTTGAAAAAATATGCATCTACAAATAATATATACTACTATTTTGCATGCTTTAAAAAAATTAACTAAGTCGTATTCTATTGTTATCCTTCCTCAACTTTTATGTGCTGTTTTAAAACTTATTAATGTTGAAATGTGTAAATATAGCTAATTTATTTTAACCTCTACAGGGTATTCAATAGTATGCATATCTTTAACTATATTATGCATTGCTAGACTACTCTCCAAAATGTGTCCCAAATTTAAATTCCAGATAGTGATATATATGTCTATTTCCCCACGTCTTCGTCATTATTTATTGTTGTCAGACTTCAAAATTTTTTGCAAATATAATGAATATGAAAATTTATTCTTTGTTGCTTTAAATTGTTTCAAAAGTTAGATAGATTTTGACAGCAGATCTCCATGTTATTCTTGCTCATTTTTCTCAACTATATAATAGAAAATTACCCCAAAAACTATTGTGGATCAAAACACATTTCCCAATTATTTAGTTTACTTAATTTTAACAACTTCCAGATATACACTAAATAGTAACTTGAGGGTTGTTTTATACTGTCTTGATACTGCTTTTGGTTGAAACTGTTAGAAACAAAACAGGAGAACTTTATTATATGAAAGCTATAGACCACAGATAACAAAAATGGACTGCTTGCTGTATGATTGTAAGATAAGCTCCTAACATTTCTTTATATTACTTCATTAGGAGGTAATGGATGAGATTATTCAAAGGGATAATGTGCTGTTTTTAGATTTTAATAAATACAATAACAATAATGATTACTAAATTTCTACATTTGTAGAAAAAACTTCATAAACAAAATTTTACTATTAACATATGCTCCAGTTTTCTACCAATGTAAAAATCTAGTAATTATCACTAGAACCATTCACTAAAATTAAGAAGTACTGTAGAGAAATAAGGAATAGAAATGCCATTTATTTCCTAACATTCTAAAGGCAAATATATCTACCTATTATCCTTTTCAATAACCTGACACAATGACAATGGAATAGAAGGCTGTCACAGCATAATAGTACCTGGCTGAGAAATTAATACTGAGGTGAAGCTGAAGCCTTTATCAAAAATTAGTGTTGAAGCGAAGGAGAAATGGTTATTTTTTCAAAGTGAGAGACATTGATCCTGCAATAATATTCTATTAAATGACTTTATTTCTGTTATACCAACTGGCTGATTCTGACATAATTATTTTTAAAAATAGAATTTGATGTGCAATAGTCTGGTCCCTTTTCTAGGGGTTTATTTATCAACTAGTGCTTTCCTTTAGCACTCTGACACACATCTTCAAGGTCCTGAATGAGATAAGAATGCAGCACCGCTATACATCGGTTACTCTTCTTGCCATTCCAGCAGCTGAATTTTAATCTTTTTTTTATGCATGTTACTGAATTACACTGAAGAGTTGGAAGAATGATGTTTTCCATTAAAGACACCAGCCTGTGTATTTCCTTCGCTCTTAGACACCTAGCTCAATTTCCATTGAGTGAGATCTTGGAAAGGACAATGCAAACTCATGGTTTTCTCTTTGGAGGCTAGAGAAAGCACAATACTCTTCATTTCACTCTTACCCCTATTGTATCACACAGCTGAGAGTGGAACATTTAAACATGAAGTTTAGGGCAGCTTCACATTGGCCAGCTCAAGCCTCTGTAATTTATCTTTTCTACACATTAAGAGTAAGCAGTTTCCACACTTGAAAGATTATAGATGTCCACAAGTATTTTTTTATATAAAGAACTGCCAGATTAATAGATTTTTAAAAATACAAAAATAATTTGTAAATTATAGAACATGGTAATTTAGGAAACCATATTAAATGCAGGACAGGTGTTTGATTATCTTTGTATTCCACAGAGACCATCATGGGGACTTGTATATAGCATATTTTCTATAAATAGTCATTACATGAGTAACTAAAAATGGTACTCACAAAAATATGAAAATTCTATCATTTTATTTGAGAATTGAGCAAGCTTCCTAGGATCCTGACCACCCCAGACTCTCCTTCTAACGTGGACTTAGTGCTAAGTAAGAAGAAAGGATGTTTCTTCATTTTTGGAATCCAGCCTAGTAACAACTTTGTGTAAGAAAGAAATATGCCAGTAGGTTGGTCTGTACTTGGATAAACCTTGGAAATACCAGTATGGAAGTTTCTATTTAAAGTTGCCTTTGTAAATAAGAGAAAAATTCCAACCCCTCAGAGGAACTTCATTTTTATGTTATAAAAGGCAGTATTCTGAACATATGAGGTATTTCCTCATCATATTTGGTTTATTCTCTTTACATTTTCATTTGTTAAAAGAATACCTGCTGAGCTTATCAATAAGGTAACAAATATAGTTCATTTTTAAATGATGTAACAAAACATTGCCCCAATAAATCATGACCTAAGTTTTATGTTTTATACACGCACACACACATACACACACACACACAAAAAAAAAAAAAAAAAAAAAAAAAACAAGCAATACATAAAACTGTCTCTATACAGTTTCAGTGGTTGAACAGTAAGGGGATCTGGACCCATGACTTTGGTGTTATAAGACTGCTCTGTAAGCAACCGAGCTAACTGGCCAGCCCCACAGAATTTCAATTCTAATGAAATGGTTGCTTTCACAAGTAATATTTTAGCACAAACCTCACAAAAGGGAGAGACAGTCACTTGGTCCTATGAAAATACAATAAAACTACATAAAGTATAATTTGCAGTAAGACATTTGTTTTATAATAGCCTACCAGCCTTTCAATGATATGTACCCAGTGGGTGCTCAATAAATATTAATTGATGATAATGATCATTTGAAAAAGCCATTGAACTTGCTTCAAGAAATGAAACCATAATGAATATCTGGTATGTGAATTTTGTTTTACCTGAGGAAGAAACTGGTAAACAGAGGCAATGTGCATTGCATACAGGCGATCACCAGTTTTCTGAGGCTCATAAGATGGTTTTCTTTTTTTTTGTACCGCGGTGTTTTATATCTTGAGCCTCACACACCGCCCACCTCCTGCGTAAAATTTACACAAGCATTGAAAGATTGTGGAATACCCAAGGAAATCATTTTTCAGTCGATTGAGTTCTTAATGGAAAAAGCTCTCTGAATGCTATCTTACAAATTAGAAGATCCCCTGCTTTCTAAATAGTTCAATTGAAACCAGCTTTGTATTTATCCTTCAGGTCATTCAGGCTGAAACGTTGTTAAGTCTTAAGTCCAAAAGTCAGACTTTTAAAGGTAAAATGTCAAGTCCTTTTAGGCTTCAACTGACCTTTTAAACCAGATTAGGGATTTGAAGCATTACACATGGATTTCTACATTTTATATCCCCATATTTAACAAATGATCAAATATAACTCCCAAGAATACTATTTTTACAAGCTTGACATTTCAGGTCTGAGAGGTGGCTGTCTGACTCTTTTTACATAAATTTATTGGTGGGAGATTCAGTGAATACTTTGTCTTTCCCACCTCCATTTCTTTGAAGAAACTTTGTACGTTTTACTGTATGTTAGACAATAAGCAATGACTTAAAATAGTCACTGGAAGATGCAAAATGATCAAGTCTTTGTTATCTCCTTAACTCAAGAGCAAATAAAGTGAAAGTAGATGTTTATAGATTCTTTCTAATGATGATGATAGTGATAATACCAATATATGTCCCATATTATAAGTGTCTTCAGTTGTTACTTATCTTTGTGTTCTCCACAGATTTTTGCCCATTTATAGTTTGTAGTATTGGATTTTGTTGTTCATTTACCCTGGAACTGTTTGCCATTGTTGCTCTTCTATATAGGTTCTCAACCTTGACCGAACATTAGTTACCTGAGAAGATTAAAAAAACAACCACCTAATGCTCAGGCTGAACTCCGGATCAACTAAATCAGAATCTCTGGGGCTGGGACCCCAGCATTAATAGTTTTTAAACTCTCCATGTAATTCCCATGTGTAGCCAAGGTTGTGTACCAACCCCACAGAACTTTAATAACTATGTAGTAATAGATACAGAAATTATTAGAAATAATTTAATTGTAAAAACAAACAGTAGGAAGAGTTATTTGAGCACCTTGTACTTAACTTCTAATATTTGACAGGAAAAAGGCCCTAATATCTGTTTATTTCAGAAGTATTTAGTTAGATCCCTCCATATGCAAGACAGCATAGGGAACACAGTGACCCTTGCCTCGAAGCATAGAATTAAGTAGGAGACATAGGACATGGACGTATATATCTACAGCAAAAGGGCACCTCACACATTTCAGACTCTCAGATGTTTGCATGGGCTAAGGTTAGTGAGATTCATGATTTCAGAAGCAAAAATAAGGAGAAACAAGCTAACACTGTTCCCTGCCCCCTACATGGCTCCATGCAGCTATCTACTAACTTTTGCATACTTTCATGAAGTTAAGACAATAGTCATAGCAATGGATTAATTATCCTTTTCAAGACTGTATTTCCTTTTTGCAGACCCTTTTTTACCCAATGACAAGTTCAACAGAGACTCTTCAATACAGATATGCTTCCAAATTCCCATGGCAATCTACTTTTCCCGTAAATGATGCTTGCTATAATGAGGAAGACTTCTGTATAAAACTGTCTGTGGCCAGAGCAGGAGTGAGTGCCAGCAAAGGTGAGAAGGCTGAATTACTCAAAAATGGCATCATTCATTGTAAAAGGGAATCAAGTATATAAAAGGACCACCTGAAGCATGCAGACCCTGAGTGTGGATAATTTTACATGACTGTAGACTTCTTCTGTGACTACTACAATGCCAAAAAAATTAATTGTTGGAAACTCAGATCATCTGATTTTCCTTTAGTATGGTTTTGAAGAGCTTTCTTGTATGTTGACTTCCTGTCTGCAGACTCTGAGTGTGGATAATTTTACATGACTGTAGACTTCTTCTGTGACTACTACAATGCCAAAAAAATCAATTGTTGGAAACTTAGATCATCTGATTTTCCTTTAGTATGGTTTTGAAGAGCTTTCTTGTATGTTGACTTCCTGTCTGGTTTGAGTCTCTAGGTCCTAAAGCCCTCTGGATTTTTGCTAGGGATCCCAGGATAGCTGGAGAGTTCTCCATGCACACCTCAAAAATCATTTTAAGATGGGTCATTCGTGGTCTGTTAAATGGAAAAAATTCAGATGTTAGAGCTTAAAAGAGAGCACATTTGACCCACATCTTTAATAACAAATATGAATTCCATAGTAGCATAGAAAAAAGCTCTTTTAAGGTTGAGAGCACAGCCTAAGGAAAGAAGGTTAGAAGTAAAGTAGAGGACACATTCAAGGAATGAGAAATCATTCATCTGTGGTGATGTGGCTTAACACAGTGACATTGACAATCTGGAAGCAAAAGAAAAGAGTTTTGTTTCGTCTTGTTGGAAAATGTTAAGTATGTTTGAATTACTCTCTGTCTATATTATAATATTTTTGGAGAGGACAAAAGAGGTAATCTAGTCCAACTCTATGATTTGTAGACAAAAACAAGGCCAAAAAATAATAATAATAAAGAAAAGGGGGAAATGTTGTGAACACTACCTGGTGTCACCTGTTTCCACATCAGGCCAAAAAAGCATGCTAAAAATAAATGCATATATGTTAGAAAATGGTTTTTAAATAGTCATTTAAAATGAGCATTATGATTGGAAAATGTCACAAAATCTTTATTTCTAGCAATAACAAAATGACAATGTCATTTCAACTCACATAACTCAGAGAAGTGATTTCAGGTCAATAATTACCACACATTTTGGCAGCAATTCACTTGCATCATTATTTCTGTCTCTAGGGAATGCAGTCACTTCCGTTTTTTCCTCCTGGACATTTTTCTGCATTAACAACAATGTGTTCATTTGAATTTTACTAAAAAAACCATTATCACCCTCAGAAGAAAAAACACATATTGATCACTTAATTTTCATTGCCCGTTATGTTTTCTACCTTTTCAATTTTTCTACCACTGTTTTGTTTCTACCACTGGCTATTTTCGCTAGATTCTTTCTGAACTCTCAAAAAAAAAAAAAAAAAAAAAAAAAAAAAGGAGACATGTCATTTAAAAATAACTATTTCAAAACAAAATATGTTATGGGATGTACCCAGACTGGATGCATGGATTGTGGTTAATAATCTATTTTTAATGGATATTCAAATCCAAAAGAGAGTTCAGGCAACATTCCATGCCTTCCATAGAACAGGAAAATGGAAATTATAGATTAGACCTAAACAATAACTTTCCAAAAGTTGGAGTTGAAGGATATCGGAGGGAGTTCATAGAAATTTTTCCAATAATCAATTGTACACTATTGTACACTCCTCTCTCCAGGACGATTTATATGCAGTCTTGTCTGGTAGAGTATAAAACCTTGATTTCTTCGCATCTCTCTCCAAATGGAATCAGAATAATAGATGTTTCAGTATTCTCATGAACTTCTACCTCCTTCATTTTCTTTGGACAGTACTAAAAGACTTTATAGATGAAAAAAGAAAGATTTTGATATTGCTATCAAGAATTAATAGCACAATATTATTTTCAAATAATCCATGCAAAAGATAAAGATTTCAGTATCATATGAAAATAGCATTGAGGTTCTGTGTGTGGAAGAATTAGTTAACAGTTATCAGTGTGACGTTTCCTGCACTGAATTGGAATAGATTGTGCACAACTAATGGCATCGAGGTGAATGAACTCTTCCTGGCTCCATACTTGAATTTGATATAGTAGTCACCAGGTAAATAACCATACCCTAGATAGACAGAGAAACAGAAAATGGTATGAATAGCCGTGAAATACAATCTATGCTCTTTTGGCGACTAGTATGTCCTTTCTCAATAAAACAGCAAACATGCCCTCCTTTTTACTTTAAATCCTATTAAACAGTACAACATAGTAGCTGAACACTGTGCTGAGGCCTGGGGACATAAAGGTACATAAGTTACATTCCTTGTTCTTCAGAAACTCAAAACTTATAGGGGGCTAACAACAATTAGAATTAAATGTGGTATCAAAAGAATAGGATCTAATAGCCCAGAATTTGGAGTTGGAAGGGAGTAGTTTTAAATCCCATCTCTCCCCTTTACTACACAGATGGCCATGGGCAAGTGACTTAATGTCCCTGAAACCCAGTACCCTCATTCATATCAGAGGTCACGTGTACTGAGCACCCAGTCCACCACATATCAGACACTTGTCTAAGGACATCCTGTGTATTAATCATTGAATCTCCACAATAACCTTTTCATCACCCTGATATTGTGGATGAGGAACCTGAGGCATCTGCAGTTTAAGTACCTCATTCCAGGTAGGACAGCTAGGAAGAGGTAGAGTTGGCATTTAAACAAAAGCAACTTACCTATTAGAAGATGAGATGAGAACACTAATGTACTGAGCACAGAGCTTGGCACACAAAGTAAACACTATAAATTTGACCTATATTTACTAATGTTTTCACTGTTGTTGCTGTTGATGATGTTACCATGATTGTTATTACTAAAATTCCAGTCTACCTTTCTGTAGAAGAAAATTATATGGGATAGTTACATATTAATAATACAACTGACTTTTCTAAGCATGCACTAAATACATTTTTTCATATTAAATAGAATGATGTTAATTTCTAGTAATTACAGCAAATACAAACTATGTTTCCAAGGCTGATTTTCTTTTTTTGGAATGTTCTTTTCCTTCAACCCAACTGCATCCCTCTGTTTGGAGGCATTTTTTTTCCTATTAGCACCTTCATTAGAAAACAACGGTGGCTCAGAGCACGTAAGGAGTAAGTTGTAAAATGATCATGATACAGCAAAAAACTGGGTATTTAATCAGCAAACCCGGAAATGTGAAAGGTTTTCTGATATTTGCTAGCTTTCAAAAGGACTGAGCACAAACGGCAAATATCCCTGGTATCTAAACATATTCAGTCAATTTAGTAAAGGCGGAGGAATAATCCCTTCACCAAATCCAACACTGGTGATTTTGTGTCATTTCAGGTGAAAAATTGCTTATTTCATCTTATATTTTAATATCTTAGTTGGGTGAGCCTTATTTAGAAATAGAAAGAAGGCCGTGGTATGTGTTTCAATTTTTAACCATAACTTGAGTGTGGTCAAGATGCTCAGTCTTCCTGAAAAGCAATTTTTCCATCTATAAAATATAATAATTCTCTCTCTCAAATATTGAAGTAGTATAAATTTTAATTAAGTAATAGCAGATAAATACCATGAGATCCATGGATGAAAGATGTTTTACAGAGCTGGTAATTATTTTTTATTATTATGTCCATCCTGGAAGACCTAAGAGGGTTGATTTCTTCCTGTTAATAATTCCCATTTTTTCTGAATAATTGTTGGTTCAAACATGCTTGCACCACAGGGAAGTGTTCCAGCCAGCTGGGAACACTGCTTGACTCTTACATCTTTTCTTTCTTTAGTCTTTAAGTTTCAGTCTACACATTTCCTGCTGTTTTGGTCTGTGGAATTAAGCGTTTTCATTTTCTCTCTTTCTCTCTTTTTAATTAATGCCCTATTTCACTCATTATAAATAGTTTTTTAAAAATAGAGAAATTGCAATACAATCACATATTTGTGAAATTTTCAGGTTAAAATCAATTCCAAGGTTCAAGCTATTTAAATGTGTGGGACCCTGAGCAAATCAGAGCAAAGGGAAGGGCTGTGTGGTCCAGGTGTGCTAGTTTGGGTGGTTCTTGGTAGTGAAAGGCTATGAGGTCAGTCTCCTCTCTGCTGGTTTGGGAACCAGATTCTGATTTTAACTCTCTTATTGACAGTGAGATTTCCCTGATAATTTACATGTCACTTCATTGAATGGATTTTTAAACTAATATTCCTTTTTGAGATATTCATAAGTTTAATAAACTTACATTCAAAAAAGGACAAACAAACAGTAGAGGTTTCAAACAATGCTATATTAATATTAAAAAGTCATGGTTATATTCATTTTTTTCTGATAAATTTTAAAGACATAAATTTCAGTAATCTATATTGAGTTTGGAATTCATTGCTTATTATGCTTAAGAAAATATCTCTCTTTCACACCCACCCTCCCCCCCACACACACACAACACTCTTCACCTCCACACCCACACACTTTTATATAGTGCATAAAAGGACGCTAAATTTCTCTCTATTGCTTCAGTGGAGAAGAGAAAACACACCTTTCCTCCAAACCAAGTGCACTACTGTTAAAAATGTTCTGCAGGTCTATAGATTAAGTCTAGTGCCACCAAAACAATTTACAACTTGCTAAGCCCCAGTGCAATAGGACATATATTAAAATAAAGATTTTCTCATGAAGAAATGGCTGTGGAAAGAATAAAATGGTTTTAATAGACCAAGAAAACAACTTCAGTAACATAGGAAATTTGAATCTCTACTAGCAAGTTTATTGAGTATTTTCACAAATAAATTATGCTTTCAGAGAATCACAGATACTGGAAATGTCATCACAGAGATTTAAGATTATGATCTGATGAGCCAAGTCTTTGCCCTACCCAATTTTCTAACATAGTGTTGTCATCTTGAAAGTTTGTAAGAAAGAACTGAATGCATGTGTTTGACCAAAGAGCACAAGACACCTCCCATAACGGGCCATATGTAATATCATCATGGCTGCATGCCATGATTCTATTTTCATGTCTTCGAACATTTGTTTTCTGATCTCATGTGAAACCTGAACACTTTCTTCTGCCTTATGAGAATATGTCAAAAAGTTTGTGGAAAAATGGAATTAAAAGATAACATGAATCCTTCCATGAACTTTTTGAAGTACCCTAGTATTTTTCATGTGCATACACTCTTCCTTACTTGAATTTCTCTTTAGTACTTTGAAGCACAGAGGGGGAGAATGCTGATTAAAAGATGGCAATCATCCTTCAGATAGCAAGAAATTTAGACAAGACTTCAGGGATTGCATTCAGGAAATTGTTAAAAGAGAAGGGAGTCCTCTGCCAAGGCTACTGTGACTTCCTTGGGTTGGAAGGATGTCTCCTCATCTGTGACAACAATGATAATATAATTTCTAACCCAAGGTAGAGTTACCAACTTAGACCAACTCTACCTTCTGCAACCATTACTGTGGTACTAGTTCTCTCTGTTGTTGGGCTAATTTAATGGAAATATTTGAGATGGTTTCTGTTTATATCTGATTTTACTTCTTAGCAGAAATTGTTCAAAGAAATCATGTTCATAGTTATGACTCATGGTTTATAAAATAAATCAATGAGATGGCTATACATATATATATATATATATATATATATATATATATAATGTACATATATATAATTAAAGAAAATTTTTAAATGGCAAGCCAAAAAAATATATAAACATCTGAAAAAAATATTAGTATAATTTTAAAAAGTACCACAGGCCCTAAATAAGATGAGATCTATATTACCAAAAGATTAACTTGAGTGTATCTTATATGCACTAAATTAACACATTCTTTTAGTCAAGTCTTATGCTAATAAAAATAAATCATGTGATTCTTGAGGTTGGAGGTTACAAATTATTATCTGCTTCAGAAATGTGAAATCTTCATTTTTGGGTTTTTTTGTTTGTTTGTTTTGGGGGGTTTTTTGTCTTTTTTTGTGTGTGTGTGACTGGTAAGGGGATTGCAACCCTTGGCTTGGTGTCGCCTGCACCGCGCTCAGCCAGTGAGCTCACCAGCCATCCCTATATAGGATCCGAACCTGCGGCGGGAGCGCCGCTGTGCTCCCAGTGTCGCACCGCTGTGCTCCCAGTGTCGCACCGCTGTGCTCCCAGTGTCGCACCCTCCCGAGTGCACCATGGGGCAGGCCCGAAATCTTCATTTTTGAATTTCATTTAACTACATATGTGTCCTGAGAAACAGAAAGGAATTTTTTCTCATCACTTCCCATTTTAATACTGTCATAAATAAAGTTGTCCAAAGAATTTATCTATAGCCATAGGTATTTTAAACCTAAAAAAAAATGTTGGAAGAGGTAATTTATAGAATGGGCTCCAGTAGCTGTTGATATGTAATATCAGAAAAGCACAAGTATTTAATTTAAAAAAGGTATATGTTTACAACACACAAATTTCTGAATTTGATTATAGAAATCTGTCTGAGCTATATCACTCAAGATAAATTTTGCTTTGGGAGAAGTGGATGAACAATGTTGTCATACGAATTAGGTGATAAATGTCATGATAAACTGTCTACAGTCTAGACTGACAATGTATTTCAATCACTCAAGTAAAAGCGAGATGACATGAAAAACAGAAATTGTGGAAATAAGGCACGCATTGCAAAACAGCATGCACGACTTGTAGCAATAGTGTTAGTAAAAGTCAAAGAAGGATGATACTTTTAGGAAGATTAGCTGTCATAAAATGACTCAACGAGCACAGCAATTGGAGACTATTGCAATAGGGAGATGAGAGAAGGGAAAGTCCATGTAGCGGGAACTCTGTCTTGTCTCTCACTGTGTCCCCTGTGCCTAGAGTAGTGGTGATTAATAACTACTTGTTTAATTAATATATAAAAATATTTATATAAAATCCAGGCAACTTTTTTGTTTCAAAATTATGGCATTTTCTTATGGTTATATAAGATACTAAATTAGAAGCTGGGAGAAGATATAGAGGAACTCCCTGTAATATCCTTGCAACTCTTCCAAAAATCTAGAACTATTTAAAAATAAAATGTTTTCTTATGGAGAATTAGAAGATGGGATGGGATGGGGAGGGGAGGGCTACCTGCTCTGGCACCTTCTCTGAGGCCTTTGTGATGGTGGCAGCAGCTTTTCAAGGAAATCCCAGAAGCAGCCCAAGGAAGCAAAGCAAAGCAAAAGTAACAAGCAGTGGACTGTAAACTGTATTCATTCTCTGAGATCTTCAGAATATGAAAAGAAAGGTCTAATTTTTGCAATTAAATAGGGCAGTGGATTAAACTACATTTGTTACTTATTAATATATGTGGTTTTATTGTAAAGATGGCTCTGAATGTCTGAGAAAACGGCAATAATCATGTTACATCAAAATTTGTAACTTTGGCTCTTAATATAGGGAGTGTATGGTTTTTCATTTACTCAGTGTAGGGAGAGCAGCTTTATTTAAGAAAGAAAGAAGAAAAGGAAGAAAGGAAAGAAGGAAGGGAGAGATATAGGGAGGGAAGGAGGATGGAAGGAAAGAAAGATGGAGGGAAAGAGGAAAAGAGAGAGAAAGACAGTAGACAGAAGTTCCATTGAATTCTCCGTAATAAATAATATACTCCATCCTTCAACCAGAGCCTGTGAGATAAGGAAAGCTGTCACTCTAAAAGGTCTCAGATATAGGCCATTAATATAAAGACTTTAAATTTTAGTTTGGCTTCAAAAATAATGTTCTAAAAACAGTCATTTTTAAACCATCTGAAAATGTGTATCACTTTACAAACGTGATTGTGGGGCTGAGTTATGGAGCATTCTTTATTGCTCAGAATGGATGAGTAGCTCTAATACCACTAGAGAAAACACTGTAGTTGTTAAGCCATGTGCTTAGATCTCTGTACACTGAGTTTTTTATTTTAAATAATATTTTACAAACATAAAACTAATTCACTAATTCAAGATTTGAATTTATTTGCTGTAAAGGAACATTTTCTGCAGAAGTAAATTGACTTTAAAAACCAAAGGGGAAAAAATAAACAACCTAACAAAAAACCATGATGTCACTTCTTGGCACATAATATCCTGTATTTGTCATCAAATCAATTGATCCTTTCTTGATGAATGAAATCCCTATAGGCCTTGATTACTCTGACATTTAGGAAGTCAGTTTCCTAAGTCAATTTACTTCTGCAGAAATGAGTTTAGACTTCATACTTTATCAGTCCTCCAAATCGTCTAATATTTTTCATTTTTGTCTACATTCTGCTTTTACCATAACTTTAGACTTCTTAATATACATAACAAGTACATTGTGCATCTGTGAATATTGTAAAATTTTTAAAAACTTTATTATGACTATACCCAGGGTTTGGGGTATTATCGTTGGTTACTGTATTATGGACAGCAACACTTATTACCACATGTCCTCACTCATACGTGGGAGCTAAAAAATTGAGCTCATAGAAGTAGAGAGTATGATTGTGGTTACCAGAAGCAGAAAAGGGTAGGGGGAAGAGGGGATAGGGAGAGGTTGGTCAACAAGTACAAAGTTACAGTTAATAAAAAAAAAAAAGTTTTAGTGTTCTATAACACTGTCGGGTGACTATAATTAACAATAATTTATTGTATATATTCAAATAGCTATAAGAGAGGAAGGCAGAGTGGATAATTAGAGCTATTCCACTGTGGAACTGCCTTCCCTGAAAAGGAAGATGCTTGCGTCATCCTCACGTTCTGTTCTATACTCTGCTTCTGCCTCCCCTGCACGTCCCATTCTTTGTCATCCAAATTACAGTGATTTTCTTTGTGGAGACATTGGCTATTCCATGTATAAGGGATGTGAGTCTTTGTTGGCACAACGGAGAGAGACCAGATAGTAGTACCCCTTAAAAACAGTGATTTATCCTGTATTAGTTATATCTCACTGTGTAACAAATTACTTCCAAAACTGAATGGCCTAAAACAATAAACAGCTATATTTTCACAATGTCTGGGAGTCATGAATCAGGGCTCCATTTAGCTAGGTGCCTCTGGCTCAGGATTGCTCACAAGAGTGCAATCCAGGTGTCGGCCAGGGGACAGTCATTTCAAGTCTTGACTGGGAGACGATCCATTTCCAAGCTCACTCATGTGGCTGTTGGCAGAATTCATCTCCTTGCCATCTGTTGGATTGAAGGCCTCAGTTTAGTGCTGACTGTTGATTTACCTTGCTACATAAGCATTTCATAGGGCAGCTCCCAACATGACAGCTGGCTTCATCAGAGAAAGAGAGCGAGAGGGAGAGAGAGAGAGAAGAAACGGAGAGTGCACAAGCAAGACACAAGTCAGTTTTTTATAACTTATTTTCAAAAGTGACATCCTATCACTTTTGCCACATTCTGTTTGTTAGAAGCAAGTCACTATGTCCAGTGCACACAAGAGGATTAGAATACAAGGGGGTGTACAAGGGGGTGAATACCAGGAAGCAGGATTGTTGGGATCTTTCTTAGAAGTAACCTACCATGCACCTCAAACCTGCATCCCCAGCGAAAGCAACGCTGGAAGAGCTGACACTCAATTACTCCAATTTAGGAGGAACCTACGATAAGTTACTGTTTTACCCACTATAGCAAGTGCCACATCCATTGCTTGACTTCTGAGGTTCTCACGTGTGGTATCATTTTCCTTAATCAGTCTCATTTGGCACTTCTCCTGCACATCCACCACAGTCAGACCAGCATGTCCACCGTCCTCCACACACGCCACCTCTGTACTTTGCCTCCACCTGTGAGAACCAGCCCGTTTTCACCCTGAAGCACACTCTGAAGTCTAGCTATGGTAGCACTCCTTTTTTTTTTTTTGACTTTATGACATGGTTGGTAGTACATTCCAACTTGAAACAGTAATATTCTTTTTGCCAGTTTTGTCTTTTCAGTTAGTCTATAAAGGCAGTCCTTAAGAGCAAAGTCCTTGTTTTGTGTTTCTTCCTATTCTCCTATAATGCTGAAAATAGTTTTTGAGCCAAGTTGCTATTTAATAAATTCTTGACTGGTATATTAGTTTCCTGTGGGTGCCAAAACAAATGATCACAAACTTAGTGGCTTAAAACAGCACACTTTTATTCTCTTACAGTGGTTGACATCAGAAGTCTGAAATAAGTTTTACTGGGCCACAATCAAGGTATTGATAGGGCTGCACTCCCTCCAGAAGCTCTAGGGAAGAATCCATTTCTTTGTCTTTTCCACCTTCTAGAGCTGCATTGCTTACATTCCTTGGCTTCCCATCTTCAAAGCCAGCAGTACAGTATCTTGCTTTAGCATGGTCACATTGCCTTCTGCTGTGTCAGATCTCCCGTTGCCTCCCTCTTACCAAGACACGTGTGATTGGTTACATTTAGGGTCCACCATATAATGCTGAATAATGTCCTAAAGGTCCTTAACTTAATCCCATCTGCAATATGCCATCTAAAGTAACATTCACAGGTTTGGGGGATTAGAGGCTGGATATCTTTGGGGGCCATTATTCATCCTACCACAACCAACAATGACAATGACAAATGAGGAAGGTATTTTTTGGACAATGAAGATCTCTGAATTCTCTTCCCAGTTTTACCTTATTGCACTTGAGAGTCACATGCCCAATAGGAGCATAACTGTTGTCAGTGGTAGCTGAACTACAGTAAAAAAAAAAAAACCCAGAAACATTAACTGGTAAAAAGAAGAAAATAGAAGCCATTACAAATTAATTTTACTGACTATCACGGAATCAAAAATACTTGGCAGTGAATGGCTTAATCAGTTACTTGTCACACTGAGGCTGGTACTACCCCTCCTATTCACTTCTCCATCTTTCCCTCACAGATCAGCACTGACTCTTTGTAATACTGTTTTCATTGCAATGTTCATACCTGACATTTAACATCAAGGATCCATATCAAGAAGTTAATGGAAATACATAATAAATCAGAGCCGCAAAGGATAGTAGTAAGTTATCAGGTTGGAGAAACAATGAGATGCTTTATTACACGTAGGCCACAGCACTTCCAAAGAAGCTGTAAGCACTTCAGCATCTTAGAGCTGCCCTGTCATGTTCCTGTTCTAAGAGGAAAAGCTTTCGAATTTTCCCCATTTGGGATGACGTTAGCTGTGGGTTTTTCATATATGGACTTTACTGTGTTGAGATATTCTCCTTCTATACCTATTTTGTTGAGAGTTTTTATCATGAAGTGATGTCAAATTTTATCAAATGTTTTTTCTGCATCTGTTGAAAGGATCATATAATTTTTGCCCTTCATTCAGTGGCTGTGGTGTATCGCATTTATGGATTTGTGTTAGCTGAACCATTATTACATCCCTGGGATAAATCCCACCTGATCATGGTGTATAATCTTTTTGATGTACTGTTGAATTCATTTTGCTAGTATTTTACTGAGGATTTTTGCATCTATGATTGTCAGGTGTTTTAGCCAGTATTTTTCTTTTTTATCATGTCCTTGTCTGTTTTTGGTATCAGGGTAATGCTGGCCTCATTGAATGAATTTGGAAGAATCTGTCCTCTTCAATTTTTTGAAATAGTTTAAGAAGTATTGATATTGTCTCTTCTTTAAATGTTTGGTACAATTCAACATTAAGCCATCTGGTCTTGGACTTTTCTTAAAAAGCTTTTTTAAAAGCAATCAAATGAATAACAGAACATTCTCCTTTGAGCTATTCCTAAAAATGCAGAGTAAGCTTTACCTGAAATTCTATATTTTTAAATGATAGTCCTAAACATGAAAGAAAAGTATGTAAATGGTCACATTGTTAAGATTAATTCTTTGTACCAGAATTTTGTAGATTATATTTTTTGTCATCATATTACCTTGTTCCACCACGCAAGACAAATAAACCACGGTTTTCTATTAATTTGTCAGGAATTTGTAATCATCCTCTAGCTAAGATGTCATGAGACCACTGACTGGGAGAGGCTGTGGGAAGACAATCAGAATTAAAGTGCCTGGCAGGTTATGAAGCAGCATGTTCATGGTGACTGCCTATCTGGGCTGTCTTAGGGGAGTCCCAATTTTAAATACAGTAGTATTTATCTTACCAGACTACATATGCCAAGATCATTCATTCATCAGTACTTATCACCTATTCTTTGTCAGGCTGTGGGCTAGGGGCCTGGGATATGGGCAGAACCAAGATGTAGACTCTGCTCCTGGGTTGCTGACAGTCAGGTGAGGAATACTGAGGTCATGGCATAATGCAGAGTGATGACCTGTGTAGGCAGAGTATCAGGTAATAAAATCATAAACTCTTCTCAAGTGCAGTATTTCAGGGAGCATTTATTGGGCACCTGAGTCAGGCTCTGGATTCCTGAGGGTAGAAAATAGAGATGGTTAATATCTCATGGGACCAGCAGGCTGTAGGCTAGGAAAGTATTAAGACCAACTGGTCTACATCACAGCTATGCATTTCTGGTGTAAAGAAAATGGTGTATCAAACGCAAGCTAGTCAGTGGAAGGAACTTGGGATGAAGGGCTCTGACATCTTCTCATTTAACCATCCAATAAATATGCTCTGAGCACTTTCCTAGCTCCAGAGGCTGAGTTAGGCCTGGGGGCTTCAATGAAAAAGAGAGACAGGTTTTTGCCCTCTAGGAGTTCACAGTCTAGAGGGAAAAACCACAAAAATAAACATGAACAGAAAAACAGACCAATTGCTATATCAAAGAAGCATGATGCTGCGAGGCAGGGCTGGGATCAGCACATGGGGGATCTGAAAGGTCTCCCTGAGATGACATTTGTGCTAGGAACAGAATGAGAAGTGGTAACCATCAGTGCACAAGTCTGGAAACAGTGTGCCAGGGAAGGTGTCACTGTGCAGAGATTTTAATGCAGAAGTGAGTTTAGTCAGAGAGGAGGTTCAAAAGGTGGCCAATGTGGCTGGAGAGAGCTTTTGAGAGGACAGGAAAAGAAAAACAGAGAAAACCAAGGGCAGATTCTGGGACCTGGAATATGGTGTTGGTGATCTATTGCTGTGTGAAAACATTATCCCAAACTTAGTTGCTAACGGCAACAAACATTTATTATCTCACTGTGTCTATGGATCAGGAATCCAGCAGGAAGCAGCTAGGAGCTTCTACCATGATGTGTATCACAATGAAGGGGCTGTGGTCTCACCTGAGGCTCACTTCCATGGTTATTGGTAAGATTTTGTTTAGACTGAGGGCCTGAGTTCCCTCTGTTTATAGCCTTCTGTAGGTCCTAAGCCACATGAGCCTTTGCATAGGGTAGCACATAACACAACAGGTGCTTGCCTTGAGCAAGGGATCTAAGAGAGGAAATGAGAGAGAATAGAGAGAGCAAGGGATAGAGCACACAGGACCTTTGTCACAGTTATTTTACAAGGAAGTCTTGAAAGTGACATCTTATCACTTTTGGTATTCTATTGGTTAGAAGTGAGTCACTTGGTGCAGTCCATACTCCAGGGCAGGGGATGACACAAGAATGTGTGTACCAGGTACTGGGGGTCACTTATAGACATCTAGAAGGCCCCCACTACATAGGCCTAGATGTGGCACTTGAGTCTGAATTTAAACAAACATGAGGCTATTGTGAAGTTTTATGGAGGAAAACAATATCTGAATTCATGACATTTTAGCCCTGTAAAGGTGCAGACATGGAAATGAGGCCAAGAGGGAAAGTGACATTAACAAAATTTCATGGCAGGACCCCAGGCCTGTTTTTAGCTGTATTCCATGTTACATTGCATACCTTCATGGATTTCATCCCCAGGTTTGTTCATTAGCTCCATGTGACACCAGCCCGTAGGTTCTATAGTGTTATCTCACACATGCCTAATGACATCCCTAGGAAGTTGATGCTAGAATGATACCCACTGTGTAGGAGGGGGCTCTGGGGAGGTTCTGAGAGACACAGCGGCTTGTGCAGGGTCATAGAAGTGGTAAAGAAAAAGGAGATTTGGGGGAACCTAGATGTGCCTCCTCAAAGCTGTGGTCCTGGCTGCACCCAGGACTTCTACAGGGGCTATAGTTAGACAGTGCTATTGTAAGTGTGTACAACAGAGAGGTCATGGGGTGGGAGGATGAGCAAATGCCCAGAAGGACATTTGCAGTCTTCTACTCAGAAGGAGGGCTCAGGAAGGGGGATACCAGGAAGTGATCTCATTTCCTGGCCATAGACCCCAAGAGAACTCGGAACCCAGTAACCAGGCATCCACATTCTACAGACAGCCCCTTCCCCAGCTTGCTTAACCAGAAATGCTTGAGAGCAAGATGTTCTCTTGTTGTATCCTGACTTCCCAGGGCTGTAGCCTCAGGAAGCCCTGAGTGAGAGGCTTTTCTAATGTGTCACACATTAGTTCAGCCCTCACCTTTGATGCCCCTGGCCATTTGCCAGGAGGTCCCTAAAGGTAGCCAGCGTGGCACAGTGAGCCTCCCCAGGCAGCCACACATACACCCTCCTCCTGAATGTGTGGGACATCGGGGACATGAAGACAGGACCCGCCCTGGACAGGAGCAAAGGGTGGGTGGTTGTAAACCTGGTGGTCCTGTCATGTTCTCATCTCAGGTCATGGCTGGAGGGTGAACAAGGTACTGCTGGGGTAGGTCTCTCCATCCTGGATGTTAATTCTGAAACCACAGACTGTCATCTCATGTCCTCCCTGGGGGGAAGTCTATGATACCAGACGTGTGTGGTTTGGGGAACAGAAGGTCATGTGGGGCAGAAGCAGCTTGAACAATGGCCAGGCTGGGCTCTGATGTTTCCTGCTGGCTGTGGACACTCTTCATACAGAGCTCTACACAGGAGATTGTCCAGGAGCTAATCAACAGGGCCCTGTACTGCATTGCTATTCACACAAAGGAGGGGCCTCGTGCTACCAGCAAGAGCCAGTGCTTGCCGGGGTGAGGGAGGGCACAGAGAGACTCCATTCCAGGGCCCAAGAAAGGCCAGAGAGGGCCTTGGGGCCCATAGGCTACACTCACCCCCTTGCTCCCAGGGCTTTGCAGCTTAAGGGACCCAGACTTCTGCTCCCAAAGGAATCTGGGCCCCACTTCCTTTTTCAACCCCACCCTCACTTCCCAGCCCCTGACTTGACCAGGTGCAAAGTCATCGTTTGCATATTTGTATGAATGTCAGAAAACAGAATCTGATACTATTTCACTTCAGCTTAGGTCCAAATTATTTTTGCATTTTGCAATTTTACCTTGTTTTCTTTAACTCTTGCCCCAGGTGTCCATGTAGCAGCTGATCTGACTGTCCTATCACAACTTCTGCAAGTCCTACACATGGTTATTATGAATAGGGCTGTTTTTACCCAGAAAGAACAGGGGGCTCATGCTGTTCTGTCCTTTTCTCTGCAATTTGCTGTCTCATGGAACACATCCCATGGCTCTCCAACTCTGGAACTGGAGCCTCACCGGGCTGCACAACATTCCAGAAGGGAGGCTGGTTACAACACCTATCACCTCCTCAGTGCTCTGCAACCTTGTTGTCTTTCCTTTCTGTGGTAATTTCACCAGTCTGAAGTGAATGTCCTATGTGCCCTAATATACTGACCCCTCCCAAGGCAGGATAAGCCTCTGTGTTCTCACAGATGTTGATCAGGACTCAGTAGATAATCCCCTTAACACAGAGAGGTACTATTATTTCTCAGATAACAAACTGACCTGAAGTACCAATATTTTAACTTATTTCCTGCTAAATTTTATCCCTTCCAAATTCTAATTTTCACATAAAGAACAATATTTCTCTTGGGAGCACTCATGTCCTCCCTCTGAACAGCAGCTTCTCAGCCTTACAGTTTGATATGAGCTCCAGGTCCTGCCCCTCCTGGTGGTTCACGGTGGTGCCACTGACTGTATGTCTCTCCTCTGTCCCACCCTAGAGTGAAAATGAGTCTTCCCTGAACCCGGATGAGATTCACATAGTGTGGACCATCCAGGCAGACACAGTGCATATGCTAGTGGAACACCTGTTGCACACCTTCTTGGGTCGTGACCACTCCTATGTCCATATGTCCTGTTCACCTATGTCACTCCTATGTCCTGTTCACCTACTGATCCTTCACCACTATCCAACAGGTGCTGGACCTGCTGTTCCAGAGGTGAGTATTCTGCCCCTCCACCATGTAGTATGACTCAGCCACCTCCCATGTGTGAGTCTTGGGAATGTCACCACACCTCTCTGAGCCCCAGTTTGCTCCTCTGATCAGTGAGGTGGTAGCAGGAACAAGCACCAGTGGGATCCTCCAAGGGAAGAGCATATCCTGTGCCTGGCCTTATGGAAAGATCTGCTGGAGGAGCTGCAGTTGTCCTCGGTCATGATTTTCCTCCCCTTGAGGAAGTCTTTGTCACACACTCACTGACCTTGTGAACTTGGATTTAGCTGTTTTCATACTTTTAAAGGAAACTTGAGATTCTATCTACAGGATTCTGGGTGTATTCAGGGCAGGGAGCCCTGGGGGCTGGCAGAAGGACCCCAGGCCCACCTACATATCTTGGAAGGAGTTGATTGGGGTTCATTCCTTCAACAAATACGTATGGAGCTACACCATGTGCAGGCACTGTTCTAAGCACTGCCTATAAACAGAGCAGACTATATTGCCTGCCCTCCTGGGCTTTCATTTTAGTGGGGAAGTCAGACATCCAGAGTAGACATGAGAAGCTGGTAGTGCCCACAGTACAACAGATGTGACATCCTTCTGCCCTCCTCTACATACAAATACATCTTCCCTGGTTCTAACAAGGACAATGGACCCCAGGACCATCTGAAATAGTAAGTGGGGTTTGGGTGCAGATGGAGGGGCTCCTGTCTCCACTGAACTGTGTGTGGAGTGTGGGGGCCTGTGGATGGGGAGGGGCTGGCAGAAATCTGGCTCCTGCACATCTTGTGATTACTGCTACAGGGCTGGGGGCTTTCCTGCAGGAGAAAAGAAGTCAAGAAGAGCTGAAGATGGGGCCTAGCCCCGCTCACAACCCCAGACCCTATCCTGACACCCAGAACAGGAGGTATGGAGACCATCCTGCTCATAAATATGGCTGGAACTGGATGCTCAGCTGGTGCTAGGGGACTCAGTGAGTGGTCAGGGCTCAAGAGATCAGTGTCAGTGGGAAGAGGAGATCCACATTTTGATACAGAGATTTGGGCAGCAAGTTAGTGTGTGAGCTGAAGTTTGAGGTTTTCTGAGTCCTGGGATGGCTGAGTGAGAGGATGCCTCCCTCTGTTCCTCATTCACCAGATATTCATGGGGTGTGCCAGAAAGTGCAATGCACAGAGCAGACAGCACCCGCTCTGTCTTCAAGAACACGGAGTGGTCATTCCGGTGGGGATGGGGCCCAGGATGGAGACAGAGGAGTGTGTCAGGGTTCCCTAAAAAAGAGAAAGGTGCTGGCACTAGTGTTTGAGGTCTATTTCTCCTTTTAGATTCAATGATATTTGCTTTATGTATCTGGGTGCTCCAATGTTGGGGGTATATATATACTTACGATGATATCCTCTTGCTAATTTGATCCCTATATTATTACATAATGTCCTTCTTTGTCTCTTTTTAAAGTCTTTGGTTTAAAGTCTTTTTTATCTGACATAAGTATAGCTACTCCAGATCATTTTTGGTTTCCATTTTCATGAAATATCTTTTTCTATCCCTTAACTATTAGTCTCTGTGGGTTTTTACAGGCAAAGTGAATTTCTTATACACAGCATATAGTTGGATTTAGTTTTTTAATCCATTCCGACAGTCTGTATCTTTAAAATGGAGAGTTTAATCCACTGACATTCAAAGTTGTTATTAAAAGGTATTGCCTTACTCCCAATATTTTATAACTTATAAAATATATATATATACATATATATACACACACACACCTTTTGTTCCTTCTTTCCCTTCTATTGTTTGCCTTTTCTTTTAAGTGGTGTTTTTTAATCATAGATATATTTTCTTTCTGTATTTCTCTTGCATATATGCTTTACTAGTAACTTTTATTCTTTCACATGTTACCATGATAGAAGTTATCATTCTATTGCTTTCAGTTGTGGGACTCCTCTAAGAATTTCTTCTAGGTTTGGTCTCACCGTGGTGAATTCCTGCAGTTTTTGTTTTTCAGGGAAAGACACTATTCTTCATTTCTGAAGGATAGTTTTACTGGACATAGTATTCTCATCTGGCAATTTTTTTCGTTCAGCACTTTGAATATATCATTACACTCTCCCCTCGCCTATAAGGTTTCTGCTGAGAAAACTAATGTTGCTCTGATGGGGATTTCCATTATAGGTAATGCTTTTCTCTTGCTGTTTTTAGAATTCTTTGTCTTTGACTTTTGACAATTTGACTACAGTGTGTCTTGGAGAGGATCTTTTTGCATTAAATCTGTTTGGGAGTCGTTGAGTCTTTGAGCCTCTTATTTCTGGAAATCTATATCTCTCCCAATATTTGGGAAGTTTAAAACTATCGTATTGTTAACTGCATTTTCAATGTATTTTTTTCTTCTCTTCCCCTTCAGGAACACCCATAATTGGGGTGTTTGTACACTTAAAGTTGTCTCATAGATCTCACAGGTTTTCCTCATTTTAAAAAATTCTTTTTTTTTTTTTGTTTTGTTTTACTGGGTTATTTCAAAAAGTCTGCCTTCAAGTTCATAAATTCTTTCTTCTGATTGATGTAGCCTGCTGCTTAAGCCCTCAGTTGTATTTCATTATTATTATTATTATTATTATTACTATTACTATTATTATTATTATTATTATTATTATTATTGAATGAAATCTTCAGTTCCAAGATTTGTGCTTAGTTCTTTTTTATGATATCTAATTCTTTGTTGAATTTCTCCTTCAGATCCTTAATTGTTTTACTTATTTTGTTGTGTTGCCTGAGTATTTTTTTGAATCTCATTGAGTTTCCTTAAGATTATTATTTGGAATTCCTTTTCAGGCATTCCGTATGTTTTCTTTTCTTTGGGGTCTGGTACTGGAGAGTTATTACATTCCTTTGGGGGTGTCATGTTTCTCTGTCTTTTCATATTTCTTTTATCCTTACATTGATGTCTGGGCATCTGGTAGAATTGCTTCTTCTAGTACTCTGGAGTAGCTTTTGAAGAGAGAGACCCTTTCCTGTAGACATGTTCTATAGTGTCAGTCTGTTAGGGCATTTTCGTTTTGGCTCCAAGTGAATGCAATAGTGCAGTCTCTGTGTGATTTCCTTGACTGCATTGAAGGTCAGAGTTGCCTGTGAGTGCCACCATGGGCTAGGTGCTGGGGAACTTGGTAGCTTCTTGCTGAAGTGAGTGACACTGGGCTGGGTTTGTAGATGAGGTCTTGAGCTCTTGGGAGAAGTGTTGGGGTGCTCTGAGACTCCTTAGCTGGATTGGGCAACTCTGGGTGGGCTCACTGGTGCACTGGTTAGGATCCTGTGTCCCTGCTGGAAGCACTGGGATGTTCTGAAACTCCTCCACTTAAATAGGTGACCCCTGGGTGGGATTGCTGGGGTTGAGATTAGGACTTTGGACTTTGAGGGAGACAATGAGTTGCTCAGCTGCTTCTCAGCTGAAGATGGCAACTCAGAGTGGGGTCACTGGGACTTCAGGTTGTGTCTGTACTCCTTAAAGGAGGAGTTGGGCACTCTGAAGCTTCTCAGCTGAGGTTGGCCACTCTGGGCAAGAAAGCTCTAGTCATGGGTGGGTGTCTCTGCTTCCAAGAGAGATGCTGGGGCATCTATAGCTTCACTATTGAAGTGGACCACTCTGGGTGAGGTCACTGGGATCATGGGCAGAGCGCTATACCCTCAAGAGAGACACTGGGTTGCTCTGCATCACCACTGTTGGAGTGGGCCACTCTAAGTGAGCTCATTGCAGTTTAGGGCAAGATCCTGCACTCCCAAGAAAAATGCATCTCCCAAGTTGGAACAGGCAGCCATGCATGGGCTCACTGGAGCTGCAGATGGGACTCTGTGCCCCTGAGAGAGGCAGGCAGGAACTTCACAGTTTCCCAACTGGAGTGCATGGGTCTGGGAGGGTTTGCTAGAGCCACAGTGGGACTCAGTGCCCCTGTGAGAGGGTGTTTCACTGAAAAGAACAGGGCCACCAGCAGTGGCAGTAGGTCCCAATCAGTCAGCTCTCTGGCTCCAGAAAGTGCACACACTGACTACCTCTGTACTGAGATTGCCCCTTCACACTGCACTGGACAGACTGTTCCAGGGTGCAGTACACCATGTGTGCTTGGGCCTCAGATGTGGTGGGATAAAGAGGGCTGAGGGCTGTGAAGATTCTTGGGCTTTGAGTCCCAGTGCAAAAGGCACTCAGGTGTTGGCCCTGATCCCAAAATAATGATTGCTGGGGCAGCCCAGAACCCAGGGGGTGGGGGAGCTCACCATGAATTCTTTCTCTGGATTAATGCAGTCATGTGGTCTTCCAGCAGCTCCCCACACTGGACTCATTACCTACAAGGGCTGCATAGCTTCCTTGTAGCTTAGATTGCAGATGACTGTGGTACAGCTCTTGCTTACATTTTCCCTGTAGGCAGAAATTCCTCCTGGTCCTGCTGCTCCTGGCTGGGGGAGGGGTTGGTGGAGGCTGGATATTTTCTTACCTTCCATGCTCTATGTGGCCATCCTGAGTTTCTGTTACTCCTTTGATACGCTCCAGAGCTCTCCTTAGTTATTTTTGTCCAAGTGTACTTGTGTAGTCATTGTTTTGTCTCTTTGTGGGAGAGACAAGCAGTAGAGTATTCTAGTCAGCTATCTTGCTTCATCCCCTCCCCAGCAGTTTCTTTTTATTAATGAGCATTTTTTTAGTACGACTGAACTTAATTGAACCCTTCACTTTCTTTTCCTGTTGGGAGTTGTATTAGGAGCCAGAAGGAGGCAGTCCACAGCTGATATATCAGATTCACAAAGTCGTCAGAGGCCCAAGCTACTTTCTGATTTTCTTTTCCATCATCTTAGTATGTGCCTCACAATCTGAGGTCCACCTTTTGATCTGGCATGGCTGATTTAGCTCTAGGCATCAGATACACATTCTAGGCAAAAGGAAGATAGAAAGATGCTATGATCTCTAACATGTCTTCCATACTAAATTTACTTGTTGCGCAGTCAGTATTTGTAATCTTATAAAATGTAGCATCCAAGAAAAATGCCAATGTTTTCTTTTAAACTAAATTCTAAGAATGACAGACTAGCAAACTTAGTTCTTCATGATATATTCAGATTGGCATTTTGTTTTACTGTATTTATTAAGGATATAAACAATACGACCTTTAAATGTTATACTTTTTTCTTTAATCAAAAAAAAATTCACATTCAATGTTGATGCCATGTTTTAACACTATATATGAATGTCTACTAAAAAGAAGCACAAACAGTTGAAATAATTTACAATCTATTACAGTTTGCCTAACACAAGCAGCTCAAGGAGATATCCATACACAATTTTGGTTGAATGACTGAATAGAAATTTTATTCTCAATCTGTGGAATAGAAAATAAAATAAGAGATATATCACCCATACTGTAATTGCACTAACTTTTAAAAGTATATGAATGGAAATAAAAAGGAGGGTGATGATGACATTAATAATAAAAACAAAACAATTTCTAGCTTATATGAAGTGCTTGTTAATCACTAGAGGTTTTTTTTATTTTGTTACATAGGTTAATTTATCCAATCCTCACAATGATCTAACAATAAAAAAGTGTTATTTTCCACATTTTGCAGATGAGAAAACACAGGCACAGGACACAGATGTTGAGCTCCACTGTACTACAAAGATGTTCTGCCAAAATACCCTGTACCATACTTAATCCTAATATTTTTTAGAACTTTTAAAACAAGCAAGGTCTTGTTTTAAGTGCCTCAAGCAGCAGACATGTTAATGAGGCAAGTGCCTACTCTCCACAGGTTCAAAACACAAATAAATAAGAGTTCAGCATCACAGCCCTATCCCCATATAATCTGCCACTTAGAAATTCTTACAGCCTAGGTGTCTGCTACAGGGTCCTCAGTTCAGATACCTCTAGCATCAATATCAGTGGGTTTGGGTTCTTCTGGGTCTCCAGTTAATCCTGACAGAGGCAGTGAGCACATTATGCTTTAGACCTAATTCCACCCTCCCCTTGCACCTTTGTTCTGGTGCAGTGTGAGTTAGCTTCTCAAATCTGAGCTCTGTCAACACTGCTAGGTTTTTGCTAAGAATCAGAGCCAGGTCCACACCAGAGACTACCCTGAGCACTCACATTGATCAAAGCTCACTTGCCCTCTTTCTCTGATGTCTCTCTTTCCCAAATATAGAAAAAATATGGATTGTTCTTTGATTTCACGCAAATATTTTGCCTGACTCTTCTATCCCCTTTCGGGGCAGGAGTTGTGTCCTGGCTCTTTTCTGATGATAATTAGCTTTTTGAGGGTTGTCTTAGAATTAAATCCCTCAGTGTTGTAGGCTATCTGTCCTACTTCACTTTCATTAAGAAAAACTAGTACCAATCATTGCCTGAATTTCATCCAAGCATTCCACATATTCTGAACTCATGTCTACCCATCCAACTATCCCCTTAGTCTGGAGTAAAATTCACATCACTCCTTACCATTTTTCTAGTCATAAAAGGCAGCTGTGCTATTCCTAGCTCTTGACTTCCATCTTACCCAGAGGTTATGTAATTACATCACCCTGTCTCTTATCCGAATGTCTAAATATAATCAGTTCCCCAACCCCCTGCCAGTAACTATGATGCAGAACCAAATGTAACAGTTGCCTAAACATTTTGCAACATGTTAAGGTTAAGAAATTAGATAGAGCATTTTTCATTATAAAAAAATGATGAAACATATTGGACCATGAAATGTATGGTACAAATTTTAGATGATTGTGACAAGCAGAGATGGTAGAGAAGGACATGGAACTAGAGGAAACAGCCTTAGCAACCTGCATGGGCCATAAAAGTCCAAATCATGTACTGCAAAAAAATAACTCACTTTAGGTTGTCTGTATGATATATGAAAGACTGCAATATAAGAAAAATCTGAAAAGGCAGATCAAAACCACATTGGCAAGTATCTTAAATATCAAAAGATGAACTTGTACAAAATATTTTAGACAGTACAAATTAATCCTTCTCTCTCTCTCATCTATCTCTAGCTCTATAACTATCTCTATCCCCTCTCTCTGTTGGCATAGGAAGAAATAAGACAGAAAAATATTAGAAGCTGAAAACATATTCAGGAGATTTCAACAACACAAACAAGATGAAACTTTTGAGCAACTTTGCTAGAAAAGGGCTTTGAGCACAACACACCCTGAGATTGCATATAGTGGAGAATCACCATAGTTTAGTGCTTGATTAATTGATGCTCTTTAGTTATTCAGTCTGTATTTTTCTTATTTCACTAAGCAAGGTTTTATCAGGAATTATCTAAACTCTGTGAAATTTATTGCCAATATTCAATAAGCACATTTTGACAAATGGATCTAAATGACAGAGCAAATAGGTAGGAAGGATATTAGAGAGTGTAATGAGTTCAAGACAAGTTAAAATTAATTGTGTAAGGACAATAGAACATGGAGAAGTTGAGGCTGGGATATTTAGGCAAAAGGCTACAAAATTACAAGAAAGTGAAAAGAGGAAGAGAAAAATACCAAAATGTATAGGAAAAATAAGGTCTTCTGGTAAAGATGTCAGAATAAAATCCCAATTAATTATCTGAGATATGACAGGAAATAATCATATAAACATTTAGTACAAAAAAAAAGAGAAGAGTTATATCATTTGAAGGAGGAGGAGCACATATAATTCACACCCCCCAAATTGCAGCAAGTTCCAATGCAAAGTATGTTTTAAAAAATAATAATTTAATATAAGATAATTTTTGATGAAGATTTTACCTGGAAAATAAGTAGCCTTTATAAATAAAGTAAAAGACCCCTCAATTTAATTTTCTAGATAGCTACAAAAATGCCTCTATAAAGCCATTCTGCATAAAGTCTGATAGTGGATTGAAGTGTACTGATGATATCAGAGAGTTTGTGACTAATTTTTAATCATAAATCGTAGCCTCAAAAGTTCAAAATATCCTCCATTTTAGCAGGAAAAACATTAGGTTTTTGAATCTGAGAGCACAGGCTCATCAATTTTAGTAACTAACATCATTAACAACATTCAGTTTAGTTACACTTTCTAATTTTGAACCTATTTTTCCAGATGGTTGTAGAATATTTATATCATAAAAGTTTTTTATCTTAATAATAATATGAGCTTGCTATTATTTTTTTATAATTTTCAGGGAAAATGTAAGAAACTTAAATGAAATAATTTCAAAATGAATGCAAACTTTAAGACCAGCTTGGAGAATAAAAGAAACTTTAATGCAATGAGTGTCTTAAGAAGGATGTTCTCAATGAGCCTCCATGTTTAAATATGGTTGGATGTCACCTAAGTAATAAAATTCAATTTGCTTTAGTACAGCATTGGAGGATTGGAAAACTTCCCAGACTCACTAAGCTGGATATGAATTCTCACCTCCCCCAAACTTCTGTGTTTAACAAGTGTCTTTCCCAATTATAGCTACGTTCTGACAGTAACTAACCATTGCCCAAGTGACGGGCAGAGAAAGCCAAGAGCCTTGATGCTAAAAGAGATAAGTGAATGTGATCTCCAACCACACACTTAGCCAAAGAGGATTTCTCATAGGTTCACTGTAATGTTTTCTATATCAGAAGCCAACTGATGTGTGCAATTTGCACAGATGCATTATCAGTACATAGTATTTATAGGGACATAGTAGCTACGAAGTGATGGCAGATCTAGTGACCCCATTTATTTTGTTATATCAAAATAGCAACAAAAAAAATCTAACAGTAATATATAATCTATTTTGTTGATAGTGTCAAATTTTCCATAATAAGAGAAAATTAGTGATTATGAAGAAAAACTCTGCTTTCATTTTATTAACAATTTTCTGTAATAATGGTATTTCTAAGCAGTTAATTTTCATCAATTTTTTTCCTTAAGAGTAAAGGAGAAGCTGAAGATTTTAAGTTTAGTGTTAATTTTTACACTTTAAGAAATGTTGTTATTTACAAGTGAAAAATTTGGAAAAGCCAAATTACTGTACATTCCCAAACTGAAAAATCCACCAAAAAAAAATGTTAAAACAAAAAGTACACTCAACTCTACCTCATTCTAAGTCTCTGCCTTTAAACATTAAAAAGCTGTGATTTTTTTTACACACACATAGGCACACACACATACATACACATACACACACGAGTCAGTGTTAATGAACAACATCTAATTATCTGATCTATGAACTAATTGAGCCATTAATAAATTTTGGAAATATAATTGCACTTGTCTGCTTTCTGATGTTTGAATCTGACCTTTATAATCATTTACATATCAAATTCTCTAGTATTAGTTAAAAGTTTTTTAATCACTCAAATATTTAAAGAAACTACAGAAAACCAATCTAAATGAACCATTTTTCCATTTACAGTCCTTTGTAAATTTATTTCTGAGATAATTATATCCTCTTTGAAGCTTTTTTATCATGATTCTCCATTCACTGACCTATGATGTTAAAATCCAACAAGAGGGGACTCTTCTAAACCAGGTTTTTCCAAAATGTTCTCCACAGAACGTTAGTTCCACAAGATGGTATTAGATGTCCTGAATTCAAACATATTTCAAAAAAGCTGGATTAAATAATGTTGAATAGGTTCCTTTGCTCAATCTCTCTTCAGAGCTTTTATTATTATAAATGCTTACTGTGAATATCCAAGACACGAATAGTGAATACTTATGTGATGTGTCTCAAGGATATTGGTCATGAAACTTTTTTTTTTCCCTGAGCATTTTAAGAGTATAGGTTTTTTTCTAACACATTAATTAGTTGCTAGGAATTTTTTTAAGTGATATATTAGATAATTGGAACTAACTACAACTGAGCGTGGGACTGGATTATAGGAAGGGTAACCAACCACTGGAGTAAGGTACCACAGGTAACTTAATGGCATAGTGTGTGGGTAAATAGAGGGGGTTTTTGTTTTTGTTTTTCCTTTCAATTTTAGTACAGGTACTTTAAAAAAGAGGATATCCAAACAGCAAATAAACATCTAAAAAAGTACAGAAAGGAACTGCCTATCAAGAGTAGAATTGATAAAAAAAATTGCGGTATATTCAAATAATGAAACACTATAAAGCAATAAAAACTACTCAACTGCAGTTTCATAAAACAATATGGATATATCTCAAAAACTTAACATTGAGTGAAAAAGCCATACACGAGATAGTACATATTTCTGATCCCATTCACGCAAAATTCAAAAGTCATGACAACTAACCTTTTCTTTTTAAAGGATGTCTGCTATCTACCATATGACCCAGCTATTCCACTTTGGGAATATACCCAGAGGAATGGAAATCATCAAGTCAAAAGGATACCTGTTCTCCAGTGTTCATTGTAGCACTATTTACAATAGCTAAGAGTTGGAGCCAGCCCAAATGTCCACCATCAGATGAGTGGATACTGAAAATGTGGTATATCTACACAATGGAATACTACTCTGCTATAAAAAAGAATGAAATACTGCCATTTGCAACAACATGGATGGACCTAGAGAGAATTATATTAAGTGAAACAAGTCAGGCACAGAAAGAGAAATATCACATGTTCTCACTTATTTGTGGGAGCTAAAAATAAATAAATAAATACACAAATAAACTGGGGGGGGGGAGAAGACACAACAATTACAATTCCTTGAAGTTGAGACGACAAGCGAACAGATATGAGGCTGTTGGAGGGAGGGGGATGAGGGAGGTGGGAGGGAGGTATCGGTAATGGGCCACAATAATCAACCACATTGTATATTGACAAAATTAAATTAAATTAAAAAAAAATAAAGGATGTCTGCTTACATGTTAAAACCATAAAGACAAGCAAAAAATGGTGACCATGAAATGCAAGATTGCAGTTAGCTGTGGCAAAGGGGAAATGCATGTCAACTGGAAAGAGCCACCTCATGTGTGTGGGAGAGGAGTCTGGGGTGCTGGAATGTTCTATATCTTTTACTGGATTATAGCTACTGGGTGTTTGCATTAATATAAGTCTTAGAGCTATACACTTGTGTTTTGTACTTTTTTCCACGTGAGAAGGAAGGAGTTACTTTGGGTTATTGTAAGGTCAGCTAAGGTTCAAAATTTAGGTCCAAATGAATTTACTTTTTCACAGTCCACTTTTGGAAATCTGTGGTCTCTCTATTCATGACCATGTTACGGCAGCAAGGGGGAAATCAAGGCATCTTCACATTTAAATTTCAGTTCCCTTCATAAATGATTAATATATGTGATAACACTTAGAAAGCTGCAAACTCTATAAATAGAAGTGGTTACTCTCCATCAGCTTCTTTTTTGTCTCTATACAGTGACTACTTTCTGAGCACTCTTATCTGAGCAGCCTCTGCAGAGAAGGATATCAAGTAGTCAACACGGTTTCCAAAGCCAGCCCCAGAGGAAGAGTGGTCACAATGAAGAAAAGTTAACATCCGCCATTGCACTCTGTTACACTATAACAACAATTATAAGAAGTTACCAGTAACTGAATAAAATAATAAAAATTAAAAGGCAAGACTAGAACAAGACTTTAGGGCTTGTTGATTCAATAATATCTAAGCAAATTTTCTCTGCCCCAGGAAGCCAACCCCAACCATCTCAGGGAACCCTTGATGCTCTCCTATGACTAAAATTACACTTCTTAATTCATCCTTCTTAAAGTATTAAGTCACATTTACTCATCATCTTAGACATGAGAAATCAGAAGCCTTGAGTAATTTTCATAAATGTATGTATGTATTAGGTGAGTGCCAGGGTTAATGACCTTTAATTTGAACTCAGGTGACCTTAACATCCCAAGAGGGTAAAGGGAATGGAAAGTCTGGGTAAAGATAATCAGTTTCCTAAAAGCATTTTGGTGATATGCTATTGCTGTTAATGATGACAATGATAAGATAGTTTAATGAAAACATTTTAAAACTATTTATTGAGTGCTTATAGAATGATAGGCACTTGCCAATCCCTTTGCTTGAATTATCCAATTGTGTCCTTATAAGAACCTATGACATGGGTGTTATATCTTCATTTCATAGGAGAAAATTTATCTAACCTAATCTATGAATATGGAAAAGTTCTAAGATGCTAGGAATAAACATTCTCAGTTTAGCTTTCATGTAGCTCTGTTACCTATGGTTGAGTTGATATAGCATTGAAAGTTCTGGCACTGTTTGCAACAAATTAAATATGTTCCTTCTCAACGTGTGGTCCTTAGACCTCCTGCATTAGAATTATCTTGAGGACCTAGGAACACACAGACCCTGAGGTTCTGCCTCAGACTTACTAAAGCAAAAGTTCTGGGGATAACGCCTAGGAATCTGCATTTTAGCAAGTTTCTGGGTGATTCTAATGCAAGCTGAAATTTTAGAACTACTAGCCTGAACAAAAGTGGCAATGAAACTATTAAACTGTAAAGCCCTAAACAGCTGCTGTGAAGAGTTTAATATTGCTTCACAGAAAGTATTGTAACTTCCACTCACTGCAACAGTGGAGGAGGATTGCTGTTGCAGTTTTTAATATTAGACTCAATCTAAAAGACTTTCTTACAGTTCAGAGCTTATTCCCATTGCTGCATTAGCATTCAGGAGAAAATTAAAGAAATACAGAGACAGAGCTACTTTGCCATTCAAAAAGGGACCAGAACTAGGTTTTTGAGAGTGCATTGAAATAGAGTTAATGGAGACAATTTCCATTCATATCTTTCCATTGGTACCTGATCTTTGAGCAAATATTGGCTGTTCTTAGTTTAAGGTTAAAAACCTATGAAAATTACCAATCTTTCATCAGCTGGTATGGGACACAGATAATTATGGTGTTCAGGTAGTTCCCTTGGGCACACTTAGGCAAAATTTCCACCTATTCCTAATGGTGAAGTGCAGCAGTTAATTCCAGAGTCACTCTGTATTTTTTGCATTTACCGTGTATAATTATGCTGAAGTTAAATGTTTACTAAATTGCATATGGTTCTTATTTAGTGTGGGCGATGGGAAGCCACAGTCCTTTTTGCCACCTGTATAAAGTCTGTAGTTAGAGACGGCTTTAGATACTCATGGTGAAGGCAAGTGGGCCAGTTAGATTCCGATTAACAGCTGTATTCCAGGTCCTGAGATTCAAGCAGATGGAATAGGTGACCAGAATCCTAACAGGATTGTGTCTTCACCAGTATTATTTCTCCTATACTGTTCTCTTGCCAAGATGTCTCCTTAGGCTACAATTTAATTTGAGGATAAAATAAAAGGAGTTTACTAAAATTTAGTGAGAAGTTTTGTGACTTGATTAGTTCCTATATATTTTTGAGAGTCCAAATTATATTTCTGGTACACTTGATCCCCCCGCTCTAATGTAATAAAACAGTTGTGTTTTAAACCACAAAAACATTGTGCTATTCTAGAAACAGATAATGGTGATAGTTGCACAACATTGTAAATGTACTTAATGCAGTGAATTGTACACTTTAAAATGGTTAAATTGATCAATTTTACGTTATGTGTATTTTACCACAATAAAACATATGTATTGAAAAAAAAATTGTGCCACATTCAGACATGCAAAAGGCAAGTTGCAAACCACTTTTGGTGGCTTCCAGCTTGACCTCTGTGTGGCAGAAAGATTACTATTATTACTATTATTGCCATTATTATTCATTGTTTTCTTGGTTTATATCAGATATTATAAAGCTGATACATGTATCATGACAAATTAATAAATGTCTGCATATGTTTCTTTTTATTCACAAAGTATCCATTGAACCCTCACTACAGATGAGGCACTGTACTAGGCATTACTCTAAGGGCAAAGTTGAGTCAAACGAGATCCCTGCCTACTGGAACTTGCCATCTATCAATGGAGGGGTGAAAATGTATCTGAGTGCCCTGTATATGCCAGGCACCATCCAAGTGGAAGGGAAATAAAGTGTAGTAAGACATAGCTCTCTCTCTTTTTTTTTTTTTTTTTTTGGTGACTTCAGAGTCTAGCACAGGGTAATGAACATGAAACAGACTTGCATCATGTGACATATTCTAACATAGCAGGAAAAAGGCATTTGAAAACACGGGCAATTAGAGGGAAAGTCATGAATGTGTCTGCCTCCAGGTCATCATGACCTATTTTGGGAAATACACTTAGTTTGAAAACATTCATGGCTCTAGCTGAACCTGGACTTCAGCAGTTCCAGGCACTAATCTAATCTACAGATACAGACATGGAGAAAAATTCAAGTATGCTTAGATATGGTCACCAAATTATAGTTCTAACTAATCTAGTTAACACAGCCACAATTTTCTGACTGCCTTATGTTCAGGAACGAAACCCCAGTGATTAGGCTAATCCAGGACTTCTATACACCCAGCCATTAAAAGGACTAGCTCTGTAACCTTGGATGAATCATTTCACTTTTCTGAACTATAAAATACTGGTAATTGATTAGAGGCTGAAACAATGATGTCCATCATTGGTGTGATTTCTTTATTTTTCCATGTGGCCCAATATTTTAATATAAGAACTTAGAAAAATGCTTGATAAAGCTAAATGTTTCTGTAAGACTAATTAAAAAAAAAAACAGTACTGCTGCATCTGGAAACTTGACTGCCAAGGGATAAGTGGTATCTAATAATTAATAAAAAGTGATTGTAAAGCATTTTGCAAATATAAAATGCCAGATAATTTATAAATATTTAAATAGTTATTAAATTTAATATGAATATTACATAGATACCATTTTGATTTCCTGTGCCACTTTATTGCCTCAGAGTGCTTTGCTGATATTAATTATATTACTGTTGATATTATTGCTTAACCGTATGGTTTCTTAAGGGGTACCTCCCAGGTAGAGGAAAGGAGAAATAGGGGCAAATAATTAGTAGTACAACTTTGTTACTGGAAAGCAATATTCTTTTCTGTTACAATGTATTTGAGGTTTAAGTCAATTAATTGCCTGTTTTGTAGAATTCTGTTTTCTCTTAATCTGGTTTTGACTTTGTTTCTTCTGGTCTTATTCACTAGGTTACAAACTTCTCTGAGTCACACATCATTTTATTCATCTTTGCATTGCTCTAAAGTTTCTTAGTCCAATGCCTACTTGATTGCTTTAAAAGATACTTGCTAACCCTCAAAGAGGAAGGAAGCTCACACAGCGAATGTCCACAGGTCTCAGCGCTTCCACCTCATAGCTCAGGCCATCTTCATACGTTCACAAGTAGGCACAATGGTCTCATTTGAGAGATGAAGAAACTAAGACAAAGGCAGGCTAACTAGAGCTCTAGGTTCACCCACCTCGCCAATGATGGACCGAACTCTCCTTTATGCCAAAGTGCTTGCTTTTTCTCATTAGTTAATACTACCTCCCAAGAAACTCACAACAATTAATAAAAAGGTGGATTGATTTGGAACAGGAGCTTGTAGGAAACAAATGCATTTTTAAAAGACTATTCTTAATTAAGAGTTTTAAAAGGCTTTGGAAATTTGACTAAAGAGAAAGGAAAAAAGTAAAAAGCAGCAGTAATGAAGGAAGAAGAGGGAAAACAATAAATGGGCCCAGAAAAGCAAGAAAATGTTTAAATAAAAGTAATGCTATAAACACTTCTTTTGTAGAAAGGATAACAGACCAGAACTCATGTACCACCTCAAGGTGGTAGCTTAGGTAGGGTGGGAGGGGGGAAGGAGAGAGGGGATCAGGAATAGAATTTACCTAATACCCTGTGGGCTTAGTTGTGGAGGTGTGGTGGAGTCTATAAGCAAAACCACAAAGCCAGCACATGAGAAAGTAATTGGCTTTGCTGATAAGAGGCCAGGAAGAGAGCTGGCTGCAGGTGGGCCCAGTGATAAGCAGAATGTATGATGCTGGGAAGACTTGATTGGAATAGTTTAATAAAAGCATGTGACTGTTGCCAATTAGAAGCTAAAAGTAAAATATGATTCTGCTTCTAATTTAGCATCCAAGTAGAATTATACTGTGATTAGGCTAATAGAATAGCATTGGAAATCTGTAGGCAGTGCACTGGAGACTCACTATCTCTCAAGCAGCTGAAAAGAAGCAGTAAAGCATCACTATCTCCACCTTACCTGGCCCATGAGATGCTCATGCAGAAACAAGCTTGTGCAGAGGCTGCTTGAGAGAGGGACAGAGGCTTCCCAAGGTGCTCAGGAAAGGATGCTAACTTCAAGACCCAGGCCCTAAAGGTACTTTGTCTGGTGGGCATTGTGTAGCTTTGGATGTGCAATACTCAGACTTTTAAGGGAGTCGACTAATAATTCTTTTACAACCTGCCAAGTGTCTTGCCCTGCAGGAATCCTGTGCCTAGTAGGCAAAGACTCCCAGAAGAACAGTTCAGAAACAGGTCCCCTCTGTGAGAAGAAGTCCTACTGTTTTAAGCCAGGAAGGTCCTGCTGGGGATTTCTCTAACTAGGGTTACCTTCTACTGTAACTCCAGTGAGTGAGAAAGGTGGAGAGTGTTCAACAACATAGAGATGAAGTATGTCCGAGAATGCATACAAATGGTCCAACCTGACTGAAAAACAGGACATTCTCTTCTATTCTTTTGCACTGTTACAGTTCACTTTTTCCCATGAGTCCTGCTACCTCTCTCTCCTGCACCGTCCACACTGGGACTTGGATTAAAGGCTGATTTACATCTGTTGTGTGTCCTAATTTCCCAAGAGTGTATGAATGAATTTACAACAAAAGCTCTCCTTTTATTTCCATGAAATGTGATGCACGGTGTCATTCAGCAGCTAGAGACATGTGGGCTGGCAATAATAAGTTCCTGCCTTTTGGAATAATCTGGGAACAATTCATATTTAACTGTCCTTCGTATTCAAATTAATTCAGATATTGAAATTATATTGCAGAGCATCTGAATTGTTAAAGCACCATGCAACCTGAGGTGGCAGCATGGTAGAAGGAAACGCTGCTTTTCTTTAAAATGAAACTGTCAGCTGGCACTTAAAGTAAAACCAACATGGTACAAACCACACCCAACCTACAGTAAGGGCCTCCTGATGTTCATGTAGTGATAGCTGGTTTCCCACCCTCATTCTCCAAGCCACACTAATTCCACCCTAATTCCCACTCTACATGTTCAAATCCAAGTATGCAAGTTAAGTCTGCTGTTCTCTTCCTAAGGTGATAATACTTGCCTGATTTGGAAACACCAAAGTGAAGACCTTCTCACTTATTAAACAAATATTAAATTTCTTCTACTTTCACATCTCAAGAAAATGATATTTTTTTTTAAAACAGAGGCTCAAATTTACTTAGCTCAACTTCATTTACTAGCAACAGAGATGCATAACATGAGCACTATACCTAAGACCTTGAAGTATTTTAAAAAGGAACTAAATTTTTGAGTCATAATAATCTGATGCTGATTGTTTTCTTTACAGATTCTGCAGTATACCTGAGAAGAAAGCTGTTTTGGTCAATTAAAGAGGTCAAATTGCAAGGCAAATGTTTGTTCGTTGAATGCATGAGTGAATGAATGAATGAATATAATGCATGCACATAATAAATATTCAAATAACACAAATTCAAATGTGTGCTATTATGCCTAATTCTTCATTCTCCATCCTATAGATGTAACAGTTGTAACAGTTATTATTTTTTAGTATTATGACCATTCTCCCAGAAACTTTCCAATATATTTGGTAGCCAGAATAATAATCCCCAAAGATGTTCATGTTCTAATCCCTGAAAGCTACGAATGTGTTACCTTATGTGGTAATAGGGACTTTGAAAATATGATTAATTTAAGGATTTTGAGATGAGGAGGCTATCCTAGATTATCTTGGTGCACCCAATTAATCACAGGCATCCTTATAAATGAAATAGGGAGGCAGGAGAGCAAGAGTCAGAGAAAATTTGAGGATGCTACACTGCTGGCTTCAAAGACAGAGGAAGGGGCCATGAACCATGGAATTCAGGCAGCCTTTAGAAAATGGAACAGGCAAAGAAACTGACTCTCCCATAGAGCTTCCAGAAGGAATACAGCCTTGCTGACACTTAAATGTTAGCTCAGTGAGACCCATTTCAGACTTCTAACTTCCAGAACTATATGATAATATATGTGTATTGTTTTAGCCCATGAAGTTTGTGACAATATGTTACAGCAGAAATAGAAAACTTTTATGATTCACATGTAACAGTCTAAGATGTCCATCACAGGAATAATTCAATTGGCCATCACCCATCCTCTGGTCAGGCCAGTTAAATACAACAAGAATTAGAGAATAGGGGGAGAAAGCAATATTTGTAGTGCTTATTCTATGGTACATAAAAAGCCATTTATTGGCATTATACCATTTGACTCTAAATATCATACCCATTTTACAGATGAAGAAACTGAGGTATAGTGAGGTTAAATGACTTGCCCAGGTTCACACTGCTATAGGTATCAGAGGTGGATATCTGGTTCTAGAAATTACACTCTTAACCTTAATATATGACATATGACCCATTGTGCTAACATTCTCTATCAGGTGTAGTCAATCAATCACAACTTAATTTCATGGCATATGGATTGCTTGCTCTTTTTAGGGCTCCCCCTTTCTTGTCACAGTTGTTTCTCTGAAACTTTCCCACTGCTGACAATCACTCCTGTCCTTAATCACTATGCCAGAGATGGTACATTCACAACCCACTTCCACATGCAGAAAAAATAAGGGGCTGAATCAGGGTTCTATCTTGTCCACATACTACAAAATGTTTGCTATAAGCTGTCACACTAAGAATGACTTAGTAAAGTCTTAATTCAGGCTGAGTAGAGGCCTGGATGCCTAACTACTCAAGCAAAAGTTAATACGAACAAAATTATTTCACAGACACAAATCTCAGAACATATCATTTAGAAAACAATAGGTTAGGGGAATCAGAATGGGATTTCATTGCTCAGGGACCTCTTTTGAAGGCTCCAGGATTTCTTCCTACTAGTCTTGAAAATATAGATCTATGACTCTCTCATCCAACATTCTGAAGTTTGGCAAACCTACTTCTGCAATTTTCTTTCTTACTAACAAGAGAATGTTAGCGTGTCTGCAAGGCTTAATGTTGCTTCATCGGAATCTTCTAGAGTATAGCAGACTGTTCAATTTGTTTTTGAAAGAATAACAAATAAACTAGAAAAAATTATAATCCATGCTAGATATAGACAGTGTCCCAGGATTCACAAAAACAAAATAGCTCCAGGATTCTGAACCAGAAATGACTAAATAGCTGTCTAAAATATAAGCTCTTTCTTACAAACACTTACAACTCTAGAACAGTTACAGAAAATTAACAGAGAACTCTAATACAATAATTTTAGATAAAATATCCCCGACATGTAAACCCTAAAATCCTAAAAAGTATTAGAGAATAAGTAGGCAACCATACTAGATCTTGCTCTTAGCCGAATTTTAAGCCAACTTTAAGCAAATTTTCTAAAAGTAAATGTCTATTAACTATCCCTGATTTTGAGGTCAACAAAAACAACCCATGTGACCAACTGGAAAAGAAAAACATCCATAGGAAAGACAAAGATCTTACGTCCAATCTCTGAGAAGTCTTCCTCGTTTCCACACTTGCTAGAAGGAATCACTCCTGTGAAGCTGCTTCAGGTTAAGGGTTGGGTGAACCAGTGGGCAGGAGAGACTCTGTGGATGAAGAGTTCGATGTCTCAAAGGGGATCAATCAAGATTCAAGAGCTGAGACTGCAGAGAGCAAGGGAAGGGTAATAAAGCCTTCCTGCCTCTTGATACAATTCTGCTTCCTCCTGAATTTTTTTCTCCCACTTTTGATCCCATTATCTTTCTTCTTAAGTTCTACTTTCCTTATCCACTCCCCTTTTCTCTCTTTTTCTTCATTTCCATGTATAACTTTCTGTCTGCATCTCTCTTCCTGTTTAACTGGCTGTGACAACGAGCTGAAGTATATTTTTATTACTTTATATGTATGGAATAAAGTTTTAAGTTCTTTGATTTTCATTTTGTTAATGGGCAAGTTAGATATGTAAAATCTTTTTCCTTTTCTGAAGTTAGTTCATTCTAAGTTCTTAATTGGCATTTTTCTTAAGTTTTTATTCAAAGACAAGATTGCCATCGTTGATTGGACAGATCCTCTCATGTGCCTGATTTTCTTCACTTCCTTCATTGACATCTTTGCAATCCAAGGGGCCCTTGTTTCAGGGAGAGAAGCAGAATGTGGCAGAGAATACTCCTTTTCAAAAAGAAGCAGTCATTTTGCTAAAATGCACAAGAGGCAGTTGTAAATTTTGTCTGGAGACTGTGATTTAATTTCTCACTGCTGCATTGACAGACTATAAAGGTGAGAGGTATTTTACTGATGTGATTTTCCCTTTACAATAACTTTCAACATTTAATGGTAATATGAAAACATGATATACATTTTTAACTCCATTTAGATTTTTGTTACTGACAAAAATAGGAAACTTGTTGATGCCTGAAAATATCTCTCTGTGATTCAGATAATATCACGCAGGATAAATCAGTATGAATTTAAAACTCTTGAAAGCATTAAAGACAAAGGCCCCTCTATTCCAATGGGAATGTTGAAAATATGAATAAATCATAATGTTCTGATCTTAAGGTATTACTAGAGGTCAAGTGGACTTTGAGCCATGTGGCAATATCTTATCTTGGTATTTTAATAGAATTTAATTTCTCTTAAGAAGGATAAAAAATTTTGCATCTTGTATTATTTTCAGATGAGGGATACTCATTTGAATTAATATCAAGCTGCATCCCACACAGAATTTTAAAAAATCATCAATCTGCCATCTTATCCACATTATTTTGTACCTTCAGGCTCTTGATGTAGTTTTTATGAACAGGATTCAAATAAATTGGCTCTTTTTCCTTGGTGGTTTCTTTAATTACTTTGTTATTATCCAAGGAACTGGTTTAATTTAAATGAACACTGTGTTCCTGCTACTACTATCCAGAGAAAACACAGACTCAGAACATGCTGTTTTGTAGTTACAGTGTATGTCTCTGCATGGGGATGCCAGAAGCAGGCGTTTCATGGCATCTTCCTATTTTATATAGAGCAAGTCCAACCTATCTTGTGAAATTATTGACTGCTCTGAAACTCCTATTCATCTCACTAGATACAAAGATTAAATAATTAATATATGAATGAACGACCTGCTTTAAGTAAATCTGATAGCATTTCCTTCAAGCCAAGCAACTCAGCAAGTTTATACAGCTATTTCCCTCCCCCAAAAAATACCTTCAGAGCAAGTACAATTATGGGCCGAAGTTTTCATGACTCACCCAACCCTCCACTGCACCTCCACATTTTGACATCACATCAAACTTTAATTAAACACTTATTTGTAACTGAGATGTTTGCGAAGGTGCAGAACTGCCCCTTCCCTTTGTAGCATCCATCCAACAAAAGTATATTATAAATTTCAAAGGAACCTACAAAATATGAATGCATATATACATTCAAACATTAGGATGCCATAAAGTATTTTACAGACACCATGAAAATATAAAATCGTATTTAATTTCCTGGAATAGAGTTTTCAACCCTAGCTCCATCTCTTTAACTAAAGCCATGTGCGAGAAAAGCTAGTTTAATCTTTGGAAACACTCTGGGGCGATTGACTGAGCCCCACAGAAATCATGGCATTTCTCCTGTTGCAAGGAGAGCGGAGAATAGATGTTCACATCTACTAGGGAATGAACAAGAACTGGTGCAGCTGAGGAAGAGAACTTTACCTGTGCAGACAGCAGCCTCAGGCTTTGTTCCATTTTACACCTTTCACTTAAGAATTAACATTTCTGTCGTACAATACAGTCTTATTTTTTTAATGTACAATGAAGTAAACTGAAACACGACCTTTTGCCAGAGGTGACAACAAGACTTGTGTCAGCTGGAGAGTTGGCACATCCCTTTAAAATGGTAGCATAGAATATATCTGACTATTGGAAAGGAGAAATGTTGTTACTATTTGCAAAAGAGAGTGTATGTTTCAAGGTTAAACTAGAATTATAATTAAGAGCCTGCTTTCTGGAGTCAAATACACCTAGATTTAAATTTTTGTTTCCCCTCTTGCTATGTGATCTTAACTCCTCTAAGCCTGAGTTTCCTCCTTTCCAAGATGGGGATAAAATTAGTGCCTACCTCTTTGGGTGGTATTGTGGAAATTCAGGGTGAAAAAAGCATGTGAAAAACTGAGCATGACTGCTGGAATATAAATGCTCAATATCATCATCATTACTGAAGCAGGCTCAGAAAATCCCTTGATATCCTGAATCAGACTGCTATTACCTCATACATTCCCCTAGACAGTGTTTCCCAAGAGGTAGTTTTTGGGCTACCTGAATCAGACCCTTTTAGCACGCTTATGAAAAGTGCATATTACTGGGCCCCACCCCAGACCCCAGAATTTCTGGGTGTCAGGCTAAAAATCTTCACTTTTAACAAGCTACTAAGTTTGAAAACCACTGCCCTAACTCACTCACCTCTCAGCTCATCCTCCAAAGCACCTGACCCTGACACAAAGTGCACTTGATTCAGACAGCTACAGTCATTATGGATACCTGCTGAGTCCCTTTTTACACAGGTACTTATGCAGGTACAGAGTTAATGAGGAAGTGCTGTTAGTGGAACAAACTCTATTATAAGGTACTGTGCCCAGAACCTCTTGTGTGCTTCCCTCCCACTGGTTTTTTGCTAGGTCATTTTATGTGCCCAAATCTCTTTCCTTCTCTGCCTGGTAAATCCTGCTAATCCTTCAAATCTAGCTCAGAGCCCACTTCCTCAGAGAAAACTGTCTGACCACATTCCTGTCTCTCATTTTTGTATTCTGACACCAAGTAGCATCTGTAAAAGTCTTCTGGCTATTAATCATCGTTGAACCTTATTTGTACTGTTTTCTAAAGCTTATGTTGCTACTTGTTCATGTCTCAAGCTAGTCTCTTGTCTCTCTACCTCTCTCATAGAGATATGTCTCTTAAAGGCAAATGCCCAATGTTAGTCTTCTTATACTTCTCAATTGTTCTCAACCACTCAGCAGAGACCTGTGAAGTTTGTTTTCTAGAAATATCTATTGAATGGGTAGGTATGGACCACACTTCAGGCTTTCTTTGCAAGTATGAGAAACAGAGGTCTTGACACTTCCTCTGATTAATCTCAGCAGCATGAAGTAGGACAGTGAGATATTATATGCCTCCTGATATGAGGAAATAGGAAATGTACAGTATCACCTACTAAATATTCTTGCATAAAACATAGAACCTGAATCTTAAACCGGTCTCTAGATCTAACTACCTGTTTACAGAAGATATGGGAGATGGAGTGATAAATCAAGTACCACCATACGAAGTCACGAGTCAAATTCAGAGAGTGGGAAATGCTTCTGTACAGAGGATGACTTGATGTCATGGGAAAAAAGAGCAGGAGAGGCACCAGTAACAAATAAAAGGGCCTTAGAGACATAACTATTGCAGTACAAGGAAACTTGAGATAATCAGAGAAATTTGAATGCAGACTGGACATTTAAATGAAATGAATAATTGCTATTAAACTTTTAGGTATGAAAATGGCAGCATGATTATATGGTTTAAACACCTTTATCAGTTAGATATGCATGCTGAAATATTTGCAGGTTAAATGGACTAATGCATTTGAAAATATTCCAAGAGAAACGGGGGTGGGAGGGTAGAGGAAACTTGATTGGCAAAGAGTTGATAACTGTAAAGGCTGAATGATGGATATGGGGGGTTCATTATACTAGTCTCTCTACTGTGGTATATGTTTGAGTAATAAAAACTTAAAAATATTTAGACAAAAACACACTAATCTTTTCTGAAAAATACTTCCTGCTCATCTTTTCAAATGGAATGAGAATAGAAATGCTTGCTTTTAATATAAAAAGTTTTGCTTTGAAAGCAATGAAAAAATGTTTAAAGCTACCATTTGGAATATTTTAAGTTTATTATTTATGTGTATATTTATATGCTGATTTGTTCCACAAAGGATTTGAGGAGGAAGTTTTTGGAACAGATGCAGTTGCTACAGAGAGCATTGTTTATGCATTCATTCATTTAGGTCACTTGGAGATGGCTGCAGCACCAGAAGTTTCTGGCTGCATATACAAAGAGAAGAAGATAATAGTCTAAGAGACCCCCTCACCTGGATGATTCTCCCATGTCAATCAGTTAAAAGCCTGATTGAACAGATGGGCCTCACATGTGCCCTGAAGGCCCACTGACTATGTCAGAGCAGAGGGCAAAGCAGAGTCATGTGCCCTCTCTGCAAGATCTTTTCTTTTTGGCAGAAACAAGTAAATGAAGTACAGGCATTAGAGCCCTGGTTGACTGATTAAAAATTTATTCCATTGCTATTTCCAAAGAGGATTTGAAATGGGGTCATGGAAATATATTCCCAGGGCTTCCTGCCCCAAATCTGGTAGTGGGACGGTTGGGAAGGGGTGGTAAGACATATGGCCATAGGAATGCCTGAATTAACTCTACAGGTACAAACCGGAAAGCCAAGATCTTTCTGTGTACTCTGGAACACCAGAAAATACTTCAAATGTTGAGAGTTAAGACAAGTTTGAACTTTTCAGAATGTGAACTTCATTAATTTCCCATAAATCCAGAAAGACAGATCTGAGCAGCTACTGTATTAGAATAAACCTTTTGAAAATGCTGCTATTTGGCCATGTTGGAAACAAAAAAATGGCAATTTCATGTGGTTCAACTTAATAACTCAATTGTCAGATGAATTATGGGGTGGCAGTCGAATGGGAAAAAGACATAGAAGAAAGAAAAGATACAAAGAAGAACTGATAGAAAAAAATGACTGACAATAGGAGATAAAGAGAATTAAGTCAAAGTTTTTCTTTGTTTGTTTTGAGACTGGGTACCTGGGAATATTATGAAATCATTCACAGAAATCAGAGAAAAAGCCAAGACTGGGAAAGGGGAATAACAAATTGATCTTAGATATGTTGAGATTAAGATAATAGTGAATATTTAAATACAAACGTTTGTCAGGCAATTGGAGAAATAAAAGGTAATCATTTGAAAATGAGATCAGAGCCAGAAATAAAGCTAGCTGCCAAAAGTATAAATAGTTAAATGTGCATGTGGTCACCAGGCAAAGGGTCTAATAAGAAAAGAACAGAGTCTGAGGACTAAAACCCAGTGGGCTGGAAGGGAAATTCAGAGAAAAACGTTAAAAAAGAAGACTCACAGAAGCCAGAGAATGCCATGTTTCACGGTGGCAACTGAAACAATAGTTCATTGCAGAATTTCTGTGGAGAATCCAGGTGGTTTGAATAATATGGTTCAAAGTCAGTTGGCTCTTACCCTCTTAACTTCACAATTAGTTTTTATTTGCTTATGTGAGGAAAATAGTATATCCAAAATATTTCAGTCATGGCTTTGGAATTTTCTAGAACCATTCTTAAGCAGAAAGTATTACCACTTTCTCCCTCTAATTTTTACATTCTGTCTGGATTTTAAATGCCAGGCTTTTTTTTTTTTTTTTTTTTTTTTAGTGAGGGTCTTAAATCCCATGGCAAGCAGCATGGTGGAAAACTGAGTTGCCAAGAGCTGGTGATTCTGACCCCTGCCTGCCTCTACTGTGCACATTTCATGTTTGGATGTTTGGTTTGGAGCCTGTCAGCAGAGCCAATGCAGCCACTGCAACATCTCAAATAGTCCATTTCATCATCTGCTTTCTAGATAAGGTGTTCTCAGCAAAACTTCCATGACTGCCCTGGTTTTCAAGGAGAGTTTTTACAAGTTAGGTAGAACAGGGCTGCTCTGTTAATGTTCTTTTTTCTAAAGCCCTAGGAACTACTTGAGTCCTGGGAGAAGATGCACATTTTGAAGAATCTCTAGGGTTTCAACATGATTTGGAGGGATGCCATGATTTGTTTAGGTTGTTGCTAATAATCTGAAATTTCCCATAGTTAGACTCTAGCTAGGACACAGGAGGAGGAAAGAGAACAGAGGAGGAAGACGTTGCTTTCATTTAACTTGACCTCCAATCACAAAAAGACTCAGCATGTCTTCCTGAGCAACTCAAGCTGGTTTCTCATTCTGTCTGACCTCCCAGCAAGAAAGGCTTCTTGGGGAACACCTGGGCCCAGCCCCAGCAGTTCTGGGCCCAGTCCCAGCCCTGGCACAACCCTCAGCTGCACGTGTCCTGATCTCTGTTCTCCTTTATTTAAACATAATCATCCAAACTGGAGGAAGTTGCTGGAATAAGAAGGAGCTAATAGGCCCTACAGGGTCTGTGGTCTTTGGGAAGCCTGAAGATTGTGTTTGCCTAATTAGTTCTGCCCCACTATCAGTGCAGATAACCCAGGGAGCATCATGATTGGTTTGACAAAGTTAATGGATGATCTGCCATGAAAGCTTGATCACTGAAGAGCCAGCCGCAGCTCCAGCTGGAAGCTGAATCCCAGCTACAGCCTTTCTGCACTTCATCTCACACTTCTTGTGCCTGCACTGTAATCCCTCTTGCAGAAGCCTGAGCTTCTCTTCTCCACGAAACATAAGCAATCCTCATCTTTTCTCCCTTATGCTAAGTCCCTGTGGCCTGCAGCTGGCTAAATTTGGAACAAGCACCATATCTGAGAATATGCCAAGATCCTAAAAGAAGGAAATCTTTAGACCCACATTGCCAGATAGAGAACAGAGAGTTAAACATCCTTTAGCTTCAGGCCATTCCTCTGATATTTGCTCATTATTTCAGCGTTTGAGACAGTAAGAGACTGTGACGCCAAGATCAACAGCAACCCAGGAAGTTCATTTCTCTGGATTCTGGACTTTGCTGAATTCTTGCTATTCTGGCTCCCTTAAACTTGCTTGTGGTTGTGATTGTGACTGATGAGCATAGTTCACAAATGCCACACAGGTGCTGGGGCAACTCTAATGGGAATAAGGCTCTGTCCAGATGACAGAGAAAAAAAAAAAAAGGAGTAATGTATGTCTATGAGCAGCACTATTTTAAGCATTCTCTACTTATTCAGCCAGCCAACATTTATTGAATACCTGTCCTATGCCAGGTACTAGTCTAGTTTCTAGGGATACAATAGTAAACTAGATAGAGCACTTTTCCTGAAGGAGCTTTTATGGTACAATGGGGAAAACAGGCCTCTGTCTTCTGCTTTTTACCATCCTCTGTCCATTATTCCAGACACACTATTTATGGGAAGTGGAAGTAGGATAAGGAATGGCTCTGGCTTCTCAATACACAAAGGAAAACAGATTCTCTGCTTAGTCTTACTCTAGCAGACTGTCTGGAGCATTAGTCCCTGAGGTCACCCACCCTGATTGTGGCTAGCCTATGACTTGCATTTCCACCCTGTTATCTATGGCTTTGATGGGATTGAATTAGTCATTCCAAGCCCAGCACAATGGCTGTGAGAAGAGACTCTCACCGTACCCTCAGTGAAGAAAATAGACCTGAAATAGTCAGTGGTCTTTAGGTATCTGAAAACTCAACTAACATTGACAAAACAGTTTATTAGCAAATATAACTAAAAAGAACAGAAGTGGCAAAGTTCAGTCATGGTTGGGATAAGGGAACTGAAACAATGTCACCAGGGCTCAGAATCTCCATGCCCTAGATTCTTGTGTCAGCTCTATTCTCAGGCAAGTTCCCTGTATTAGTTTATTTCTGTTGCCTATAACAAAATACTTGAAATTGGATGGTTTATAAAGAAAATGAAATTTATTGCATACACTTTCTGAGGCTGGGAAGTCCAAAGTCCATCTTTTCGTGGTGATAGAGACCCAGGTGTCTCACTTTGCAAGATGGTGGAAGCAGAGAGAGCAGAAGGAGAGTGAAACAGATTCTCCTCTTCTTTTAAAGCCCTCAGAACCACAACTCTGGCCAGCATTTTTAATCCATTCACTATTGCACGGTCCTACAATCCAATCACCTCTTCAAGGCTCCACCTTTCAATTACCATAATAGGATTTCCCACCTTCTTAACAGTCACAGTGGGAGCTAAGTTTCTAATACATAAAACTTGGGGAACACAATTCAAGCTCCAATGAGTTTGGGGGGAACATAATTCAATTCACTACATTCTGCCCCTGGCCCCCCAAAACTCATCTTTTTTCACATGCAAATATATTCATTCCATCCCAAAAATTTTATTTCAATTCAAAATCCAAAGTTCAAAGTCCCATCTGTGAAATCATTACAAGTTATCCACTTCCAGGATACAATGGTGGGACAAACATACGGTACATATTTCCAAGAGGGTGGGAAGTCCTATTATGGCAATTGAAAGGTGGAGCCTTGAAGAGGTGATTGGATTATAGAACCGTGCAATAGTGAATACATTAAAATTGGTGGTCAGGGGTGTGGCTCTAAGGGCTTTAAAAGAAGAGGAGAGTCTGTCTTTTTCTCTGCTCTCTCTGCTTCCACCATATTGCAACGTGAGACCCCTCGGTCACTGTCACCACAACAAGATGGACTTTGGACTTCCCACCTTCAGAAAGTGTAAGCAATAAATTCCATTTTCTTTATAAATTACCCAGTTTCAAGTATTCTGTTATAGGTAACAGAAACAGACTAATACACTCCCTAACCCACTTGAGGCACCAACAGCTCCTGCCTTATGCCCTCCCAGTGCCAACTCCAGTGACAAAGAGATATATGCCCCTCATATATGCCCAGAAATAGTTTGAACAAAAGTGCCAACCCTTTTTCTTATTGGACTAAATTGTGTCACATTTCCAAGGCTGAACCAATCATTTTGCCAGGGGACTGGATAATTGGATATGTTAATTGGGTACATTAACTGGTCACAGGTCCAGTATGGAAACAGACATGGTCTCAATATCACCCAAAGCCACACAGAATGAACAACGCAAGTGAGGTGGTCTCCCAGAAGAAAATCAGGTTACCATTTTCAAAAGAAAGAAGGGGAAACACTAGCTAGCTGGGTAAGAAAACCCCACAAATGTCAACTCTAAGAACTTTGATTAGATATATGCCAAAGAGAGTTTTCTGTGTTTATTTCCAAAAAGCAGAAAAATATATGAGGTATTCCTGTAATTAGGCAAAATGCATAAAAAGAGAAACTATGAATATTCAATATTCCAAAATTCATAATAGACTTTTAGAAACAGGCTCTCTCCCTCTCATTCTCTCTCTCTCTCTCTCTCTCAGTCACACACACACACACACACACACACACACACACACACACACACACACACACACACACACAATTTCTTCATTTCTATCAAACAGCCTCTGCCCCACACAACGTGAAGGGAGCAGAACCACAATTTCCACTGCCATTTTAACTGTTATCCTTCAGACACAACCTCTGATGAGACACCACCCATTCAGCCCAGGAACAGTATCCCAATTCTCCAACCATATGAAAATATGAAGCTGATAGCAAACTCAAACCTGCTTAAGAAGATCAAGTACTGAGCTCTTCCTGCGGTTTGTTTCTGAAGCTTGACAAGGCCTCGAGTCTATATTTCTCTTTAAGTTCTATTGCCATGGGTCACTTGAAAAACTGTTTTCCCCCCACACAGATATAATCTAAGATAAGAAATAAAGTGCACTTTAGATCTGTATGCCTATGAAACTGTTCTCTTCCCCATTTATAAGTCAGGGGAAAGTACTTTTCTTAAGTTAGTTGGAGGAATATTTTCGGTAATAAGTTACCTGTACCACTCTCCCCAGCAACCAGGTCCCTTGGTGATTTGCATAGTCATTGGGGGAGGAATGGAGGTGAGGGCTCTCAATAGCACCAGGTATGACACTCACTAAAGGGGGTTGTCATTTGACTTAGGAAATAGTCAATTATGTTTGCAGAATTGGAAATTTTTTTTAAAAATTCAATTTGTTCAGCAACAGGCAATGAAAATTCAAAAGCAGTTCACCAATTTATAACGTTAAAGGGAAGAGTCATGATGTGACCATTTGAGTGAGAAGATCACATCTTCTTTTCTTTATAAAGAAGTTATACAGTTGTTATTCTCTGAAACACTTTCCTTTTCTCACTTTTGATTGGAAAAATAAAAGTACCATTTTGCACTCAGTGAAACTAATGTGTCATCTCATCTACAACAGTTTGGCAGAATTGGCAAATGTAAGAATAGGCAGGCAATAGAAAACCTGGCATTGTGGCCTAATTATTTTTATCTACTTAGGCATGAGCTACCCCCTACCATCATAGCCTGGTATTTGTATGTCAATAAATGAAGATAAGATTTCCTATTTTCTTAAACTGTAGGCATCACCAAAGTAAAGAAGTTTCCAGAGTTTAACAAGAGATCCAGATTAACCCCATGTCATAATCACTACACGATTTCCCAAATTTAACACAGTTTCTGACACCAAGTAAGTACTCAGTTCAACTATTCGTTGAACAGTTGAATTGACCGACAGTTGTCTGACGTGTCTAGGCAGATGTGAAGGACCTGCTGAGAGTATATTCTTCTCAGTGAGGCACTCCAGAAGGCACTTGAGGAAACCTATTTGCAGAGGGAAGCCTAGGCATCATTTGGGGAGAATCAGAGGCTCAAGGCCCATAATGGCAGGTATTTATCACTGTGAGAGCAGCTCTAATTTTACTCCACACTGGTGAGAACTGAGGAATTGTGGGCTGCAAAAGAAAGAAGATAGAATGGGCCTTTCTTTATCCTTGCCAACAGAGGGATTGTAAAAGGTACTTTCCATCGTGTGAGGGCATTAGGTAGACCTGTGTATGCTTCTTTCCTGTCAAACACTGGAGCAGCCCGTGTCCTCCCCATCCTACCTAGATAGCAGGAGTGTGATGAGGGCTGTTCGGGATGAGGAAAGACCAGGCTGGCTTCCCCCACTCAGCAATTGCCCTTTCATGTTCTTCTCTATACCCACCAAAAACTAAAGACCAGACAGACCTCTTATAAAAATGCACCCAATTTAAATCCTATTCTGTGAGAGCTGCTATGTCTTACAATTTTCAGGAAAAAAAATGCAATTAGCCATTTGTTACCATTTTGAGGATTTAATTTTTGACTGAGGCATCAGAGCTAGAAGATAGATACCATAGGATCAGCTCTTTTGGAAGTAGTATTTGTGCAGAGACATTTTCCTACATAAACCAAGAGAAAATGCCTCCTTTAAAGGATCCAAATCTTGGTCACAGACATTTAGATTAAGGTGATAGCGTATATTGTCTCTATATCCTGGTCATTTGGTCCAGTAGCCTGCCTTTGGGTAGGCCTATTTTATCAGAGAAGGAATTTTACATTTTCCTGCTTAACCTGTTCCAGCATTAAAAATGATAGTAATAACAATAACATTTTTTTTTTATGTCTTTTTTCGTGACCGGCACTCAGCCAGTGAGTGCACCGGCCATTCCTATATAGGATCCGAACCCGCGGTGGGAGCATCGCCGTGTTCCCAGTGCCACACTCTCCCGAGTGCGCCATGGGCTCGGCCCTAACAATAACATTTTTAATTACATCTAACTGGAAGCTCTTTAGTCTGTTGAGGGGCAAAGTTGGGGTGTGTAAAGGCCTGTGGGTGAGTGGGTAGGAAATAGGAGGCAGGTATTACAAAATAAAACTCAAAATATTAAAACCTCAGAAGATTGACATTTTGGACCTATGCTACAGCAGATGAGTGATGTTTGGCTGCTGTGGGACTCCGAAAAGCTACAGTAGCCTAAAATAATTTGTGGGCCACTCAGGAAGGGTGGAAATGCTACATCTAATCACTACAACTGCATAAATGAAACCATGCAACCTTCTATGATGTTCCTTCTACCGTCTAGTGTTATTTTCTGGCAGAAAAGGACTGATAAAGGACATGCTTTGAAAATCATACCATTGTTATAGAGAGAAAAACTGTGGACAAGAAATGTTAGAGAGGTGGGGAGGAGGGGACTGAGAAAAGAACATCTGGGGGCCAAACATGACACGGCAGCAGATTTATTCCTCACTGAGCCTGCTGTTGTATCGTTTTACCCTTCCAGAAAATGGAGATGAAGTGCTCATTTATTATACCTTACCAAGGGAAGCTTCACACATTAATGTAAAATATTTTGAAAATGTCACATAAAATCTATTATTGAAATACAAGATGTTACCAATGATATTTCGCTAGCAGGATATACCAGAGGGGAATAACCTCCAACAGAAATGGAATTGTAGTTTCTAGCCCCCCTTGCTGGACAATCAATGCAAAAGCATCAGTTTTTCAGGCTTCCAGCTGCACTGCAGATGTTAGCGGGAGAGAAGGTTGGGGCAGTGCAACTGGTCCAGCTCAGCCATCAGAATCTTTCTTCACAGACTCATTTCAAGAGATCTCTCTGGGTTCCCATTTCGTCTGGGGGTATTTAGATGGGAAGACTGCCCTGTCTCCCTTCCAATCAGAGGAAAGATAAATAATAAAGCTCATCAGAAAATTACAATATTTCTAATTTTTAAAAAGTGTGCCATGGCATTTTTATAACTTGTCTGTGTGAAATTTTATAATCACATTCAGAAAAACAACCTCTGCTGGGTTAGCAGCTTTAACACAGTACAGGGAAAGGGATGGAAGGCAATCACATCTAACCAAAAACAACAGGGAGCATTCAAGTCAGCAGAATGTAATTACTGGGATGGAAATGCATGGCTGGGACATTGGGCTTTAATAACTCACGTGGTCTTAAGAGAAGTACCATTCGATCTTTGATAATGACACAGACACACTCAGAAAGAGAGACCAATGTGGGATGCTTTTAACAGAGGCTCTCCTCTCTTCTCTGCCACCTTCTTACAGGACTAAAAGAGGTTAGTGAACCGAACCTCTGAAGGACATTTTGAAGGCAGCAGATGCAGCTTGAATGTTGGGTGGTTGTTTTTTAATGGACTTGTCAGCAGCCATTCTCATTTGCAATAGAATTCCTTTTCTCTCTTACCCTTTCTCAGGTTTGTGTTTTCCCAGTGCTGTGCCAATGCTGAATAATTTACAAGGGTAGAAAAAGAAAACTGTCACTATCACAGTCCCAGGGCTCTCCGCTCACTCATCTGTCACATGGTCAAATGTCACTGGTGCCATTATTTGTGAGGGGTGAGATTAACGCCATGCAGCCACTTGCCTCCTTTCCTTATCTATTGTTAATGGTACTGAACTCCAGTGTATTTTTTAAAAGAGCCGATTGCCATTTCCACAACAAATGTCCCACCTAAGGAAATCCGAATAAGTGACCTCCTCCTTCTATCTCAGCCTTTCATCTGTCTTCATCTGTTTCTTCTTATTTGGCATTTCTACCCACAGCATAAAAATACAAATCTAGTTAGACCTGTATTCAGAAGAAATGCCAGTTTCAAAGTGATCCCAGTCATGTTTTTTCTGTTCCTTATTAAGAGAGAGAGGGGGAAAAAAAGGCCATCCTGGTTGCAATAATAAGGAGTCAGAGTGAAACACAGAAGGAGCCGCAAGAGCTCCCCTGCACACAGATGGCACTTTGCAGAAGGGAAATCAGAGGCACAGCTCTCAGAGGAATTAGCAAAGTGCAGAAATGCGAGGACCAACACTTTTCTATTTTTTAAATTTTTTATTTATTTTTTACCAAGAGGGTAAAATACCAGTATCAATTATGAAAAAGAAAGGGAGAAAAAAATTGCTAAATTGTAACAAATATCCAATTTTAATGTAATAAAGAAAATACATGCCATATAGTTCAATGCTAATGTTAACCCATGAAAATGTATTGCTGTGTTCTAGCGTGAAAAAGCTCCCATCTCTGACTGAAGACCAGGCTCTGCAAAAAATCAGGAAAATTTTCCAAAGCTCCTATCTTTTGGTGTTTCAAGTATGAATATGCAGAAATAATGATGATAGCTAGTATCAATCAGTAGTTAGTAAGTGCTTTAAATGTATTATTGCTCTTAACCCTTATAAAGATTGCCATTCGTATTATCCCCATTTTACAGATAAGAGCACCAAGGATCAGAAAGTTTAATTGTCCAAGTAAGCAGTGGTAGACCTGAGACTAGCCATAGAGTAGGACTCTAAACTTCCATTTGAAAATGTATATCTCCACAATACTGAAGAATTGAGGGGAGACTGAAACATTTAATTTACTCTTATGAGCTTGAGTCAGGTTAATAACCTTACAAAGACTACATCATTTGTTTCTCTCTCTCCCCTTGTGAGTGCCAATTGAAAGAATTAAATGCTTAAGAATTAACTTGCTCCTGGCCTGTTGAGTGAGCTAATTCAAAGTGACTACAGTTTATTTGCTTCCTGCTCTTGTTCATGACTTATGACCAAATTGGTGGCTCAGATTCATTAACAGGTAAGCTACAGGCACACAGTATCCTGTCCCAAGTTGCCTTCTCATCCTTCAGTGTTTCTTTGTGTTTCCTTTTGGTTTACTTTTGGGGAAACCCCGATATCTTATCTCCGATGATACATTAGAAGAGAAGATAAAAACACAGAGCAGTTCTGATCTCATTAGCTGCCTTAGAAGGGCAAAGAGGAATTGAGGAGATCTGCTATCTTATTCACTGCTAGAAGATAAGTGTTCTCAGAGAGCTACAAAGGCAAAATCCCCTAGGAACCTACAATAAAGACACCTGGATCATCTTGTGGAGAGATAAAAGCTGAAACTCAGAGGCTGTTTTTGTGAACACATAAAATGGCCTGGAGAAGCCAGCTTGACTCTGAACACACAGATCACCTCTTCCAAGTGCCAAATGAAAATCTGAAACTTCAAGGTGAAGCTCTGGAACCTCTATCTCTTAGTTATAGGAAGAGAGATTGGCAGCAATGCAATCATCTGGATGTTTTCAGGCCCATGAGCAAATGCGTGCAGCATATGGAAAGGGAGACTGCCGTGAGCAGGTTCAGCACATAGACAGGGCCACCCCTGGGATCAGTCCCTTGCTTCAGCTGATCTCTGCTTGTGCTGATGCAGACACAGTCACCAAATATGATTGAAAATTAGCACTGTGTGGACACAACTAGTGGTGGATACAGGTGTGCGGGGATTAAACAAACTGTTGGTTCCTTCCCGTTGAACCAATGTTTTCTAATTCCAGATATTTAGAGTACCCACCCCTCCAAAAAAAAAGAGAGAGAGAGAGTAAGAGAGAGTGCTTGGAAAAAGTGGTTGTGTAGTCATTGTAGGAAACCACTAATAGTTACTCTTAAAGATATTAATAAATGTAGGTGTTCTCAGGGGAAAATTGAGCCCATCCTTGCAAAACAACAACTGCTGAAAACAAAGTTTGTAAATTCCACAGTAATCCCCAATCCCTTGAACAATAAAGAGAGGCACCACAGGGCTTCTTGTGTCTCTTGTGCAGGTTCACTAAGAACAATCCTTTGCAATGTTGTTGCCCAACAAAATGCTGCTGTCATTCACCTTACCAGAAACCTTGACTTGAGAAAGTTGTAAGTGCTCTTTGGAGTAGAAATTCCAAAAGCACAAATGGCCATGAGGTCTCGCTTCAACTTCCAGAATTTCTCTTACTTTTTGGTTTCTGATGAAATTTCTCTAGCATTCTTCATGGAGCTAGCCTTTGAATTTTCCAATAAATAGAAACCAATAAACATGCATTGATGGAAACCACTTGTTTGGGGAAAAATACTAAACAATCTATGCTGAAAGTAATTTCAGATGATTCATGACTTGGCTTCATTATCTGGCAGAATATTAACCCTCTGAGCCCCACAGTGTGTAATAGTAATTCTTTACCTTACAGAGGATATCCATGAAAATTATCAGTGAAAGCCAAATATACTGATTCATTTATTCATTCATTCACTCACTCATTCATTTTTTCAACAAATGATTACTGTTGCAGATATTACATGTGAGGCACAGGTGATCAAAAGAGTAAGACACATTCCTAACCTCAATAGTTTTTAGTCTACTGGGAAAAAAGAATACAGATACTGAAAAATAAGATGTTTCGTAAAATGATAGCAACAGGCTCAGGGTATTATGGGAAACATCAAACTACAGATTTTTTGTGATTATTTTCTTTGACCTGGACTGAGCTACTTGCCTTTGCACCATATAACTAAAGGTATCATTTTAAAAATAAGTATAACCGTTTCTGTAGAAACATCTACTTTCAGAGAGAAAGATTTGAAGTATCTTAGCATATTCATATATGGCATTAAATATAGCTGAACAGTTAAATTTATAATCCATTCAAGCAAACCCCAAAAGATTTCTCACTTAATAATATACCATTATTTATTATATTAAATTTTGTTATTCATATTTTTATTGACTTATACTATATCCCTACACATTAGTGAGGTTGTAATATATACTTGATTTCTCAATTTAGGCATCAGTGATCTAGGCCCGGTCTACTCAGGTGTGCCAACATTTTTGATCAAAGAAGGTCTTAATAAAAATAGGCTCTTAAGGGTAATGGGAAGTAAAATTGAAAAGTAATTTGGGAACAACTGAATTGTACACTATGCAGGGCACTTATAAAAGGTCTGTGCTATGCTTTGAATGTTTGTGTCCCCTCAAAATGCATATGTGGAAATTTAACCCCCAGTGCAGTGGTGTTAAGAGATAGGGCCTTTGGGAGGTGACTAGGTGACTAGGTCATGAGAGTGGAGCCCTCATGAATTGTATTAGTGTCCTTGTAAAAGAGGCCTGAGGAGCTTGTTCGTCCCTTTTGTCTTTCCACCATATGAGTATGCAGCAAGAAGGCATAGTTTATAAAACAAAGAGCGAGCTCTCACCAGACACGGTATCAATCTACCAGCACCTTGATCTTGGACTTCCCAGCCTCCAGAACTGTGAGAAATAAATTTATGTTGCTTATAAATCACCTATTCTAAGGTATTTTGTTACAGTAGCATGAACAGACTAAAACAATGAGTGCATTCAAATACACATAATATACATATGCATTCACCCTGAAAGTCATAAAGATCAATCTTACATACATGCTGTCAGCATAGGTCTCAGATCCTTCAATGCAGACTTGATTCCATGTACCCTTTCCCATTGTCAGAATGTGTGCCTGCCAATGTGTCCATATTTGAAGTTTTAATGTGTATGCTGGTTTTCAAAATATTGTTGGTTTTCAGTTATTGTCACTAAAACAATAGGCATTCCAAAAGATCAAGCTTCAATTCTTGGGCATTAACTGTGCAGTAGGATTATGAGGAGCAAGATGGAAATTATATACAGCATTGATAACATGTTCCTAGAAATTCATTAACATGAAGATTTTTGAAATATTTAAGCAACAACCTGCTTGAAGCTTTTCATAGTAGCCAAAGATCAGTATGGGCATTTACAAGCATTCCAGAAGATGACTGGACAAAATAATGGGTGTGAACATTATTATTATTTTTTTACTGCAAGGTTTTTTGTTGTTGTTGTTTAATTAATAATGTGAATACTGTAAACTTCTGAAAGGCAAATTCTTTCCAAACAGATGGAATTCATTTAAATAAGAAAGGTAAGGAGGAGTGCAGACAGAAGAACAATGGCTCCTGATAATATCATATGAAAGTACTGTCTAGATCAAATGACTAACAGCCAAGCAAGTTACAGACAAGCAAGTTGGCCATGACGGCCCATATTATAATAATTCACTGCTGAATATTTCACACCAGACATGTGTGGAGTTTTTAAACCTTTCTGATTTTTTTTTTTTTTTTCGTGACCGGCACTCAGCCAGTGAGTGCACCAGTCATTCCTATATAGGATCCGAACCCGCGGCGGGAGCGTTGCCGTGCTCCCAGCGCAGCACTCTACCGAGTGCGCCACGGGCTTGGCCCAAAACCTTTCTGATTTTTATTAAGTACTATAATTGCTATTATTGGTGGTATTACAGTTATCACCTTACTTCACATAATGTCTCTTTTGACAAACTTTAAAGCACCATACAAATGGTAATCTCCACAACTCGACAAAGCAGACACACTAAATGTGTAAGAAATGAGCTCTGTGTGTTCAAGGTTGCAACACAACCTTTTTTTTTTTTTTTACCAGCACTATCATTCAGTAATAGATCAAGCCATTTCCATATTTGAGTGTGTGCATCTAAAATAATAATGTATTAGGATCCTTTCATTGCAAGAGTATAGGCAATAACTTTAACACAAAAAAGGGACATTTATAATTCAGGCACGGGGATGTCCAATGACACTGGACCCAGGGACTGAAAATCCGCCCTGAATCCAGGCAGCTTCTCTCTGCAAATCTGCTCTATCATTTTCTCTTTGTTGCCTATCTTTCTTTGCTTTACAGTAACATATGGATTTCCAATGGCACCCCATAACTTCTGGGTATAGGCCTTTGTCATTCAAAGGATCAACTTAGACTAAACTAGAGTCTTTTGGTCCCAACTCTAAAATCCCTAGAAGAAGAATCAGATTGGTCAAGCTCAGATGTCCACTCCTAGTCCGATAAACTTTGGCCAAGGGGGAGGGATCCAGAAGAACAAACATGACTCCTGAGATTTCCAGGTATGTAAATAAGAGAAACATTTAAAGATTGAAATGTGTCATTATAAGCTAGGCAGACCATCCCCAATGTGACAATGACAACTAATAATATACAGAACTTTATATTTTACAAAAATATTGTCATATGTACTTTCAAATTTTGTCATTTGATTGTCAAAACACTCTTTGGTAGATATCATTATTCCTATACTTCAGATGAAGAAATAGAAGTTGCAAAGACTATGTAAATTTTCCCAGGTCACCAGCTAGAATGTCAAAGAGCTACAACTAAAATTCAGATCTTCTGTTTCCAAACTCAGCACACTTACTATTCTATAGAAACAGTAGTTTCTGAATCTGTCAGGCTATGGATAAAACTTGAAGACATGTTTCTGTTCTTGATTTTTTTCCTGAAACAGGACCCCCATGCGCTTCCCTGAAAAGGTTCCACTCCCCACACCCTTACCAAATATATCTAGGATCCTCACATGATTGTGCCACATGTATTCACAAGCAGTTTGCCAACCAAACATACCATGAAGTGTCTGCTTTATTCAACTTTTCCTGCTGTTGCTTCCCCCATCAATTTCTACTGCCTTCAAAGAGGCCTAAGGACCCTCATTGTTGCTTCTTCTAATTCTGGCCTTTCTCTTTATATCAGCTCCAGTAAAGTCAAAGGGGACACGTAGGCAGCGGACATGATCTTGGATCTCTGGCACTTCTCTGTCTCTCCCATGCACTACTTTTCATCCATCCATCCATCCATCCATCCATCCATACTTCCATCTATTCATTCATAACATCTATTTAGTGTTTATTGTATGTAAGCAGGTGTGCTGAGTGTTGGGGGACACAGTGGTCAACTGGCGAGTGAAAGTCTCTCCTTTCATTGGGCTCACTTCTAGGTAAGGGAGGGGGAAGAAAAACAAACAAATCAACAAATAAAGAGAATCATTTCTGACAGAGAGGGAGAAAATACATCAGGTATTGGGGCAGTTAGTAACTAGCGAAGTGAAGAGCAAGTTTAGGTGGGCCTCTTGAAGAATTGGCATAATCTATGAATCTGATTTGTATAAAACAGAACACCCTTGAAAAGAAAGAGAGTCAAAAAAAGAAAAAAAACTTTAGGCAAAGTGAAAACTGAGTATAAAGGCTTTGAAGAGGAATATCTTGATGTCTTTGAGGAATGAGAAGACTAGAGCCTCTGGAGAATGGTAAGAGATATGGTCAGAGAGGTGGACAGGAGCTGGGTCATGGAGAATTTTGTAGTCTATAAGAAGAAAGTCAAATTTTATTCTAAGTGCCATGGAAAACTAAGGAAGGTTTTTGAGCAAATAGCATAATAGCTTTAAGTGATTATTCTAACTACTGTAGGAAAAATAAAGTACTAGCATCACAAAAAAATCTATTCCTTCCTTGCACCATAAATAAGTAAAAAAATAAATTTCCATATATATCAAGTCTTACAAATACCTGCTTGCTAAGAAGGCGAAGGGTTTGCTGCCTAAATTAAAGTACTGGATGAGACAAGATTCTTCTTCATGTACACATTACTTCAAAACAATAGTTTGAATCTGCAACACATGCCAAATGCTATGTTAAGCACTGAAGAGGCAACAGAAGCAGAGTGCAGGATCTGTCCTCCAGAAGCCTTCAGTCAAAAAGGAAGTAGAGGCAAGAAAAGAAACAAAGTTGATTCAGTGTTACATTGGTTATCTATTGCTATATTACCAATTATCCCAAACTTCCAAACAAACATTTATCATCTCACAATTTTTGTGGGTCAGGAAACTGGTAGTAGTTTAGCCAGGTGGTTCTGGTTCAGGTCTCTCATAAGATTTTGAGGAAGATGTTGGCCAGGACTATAGTTATCTGAAAGCTTGACTAGAGCTTAAGAATCTGCTTCCAAGATAGCACCCCTCACACTGCTCTTGTCTGGAGGCCTCAGTTCCATTTTGTGGGAACTCTCCATAAAGTACTTGAGTTTCTTCATGACATGGCAGCAAGCTTCCTCAGAGGGAGCAATCCAAGAAAGAGCAAGGAGTAAAGCATGATGTCTTTTTATGACCTAATCTTATTTTTTGTGTGTGTGGCTGGTTCAGTAATGGCCTAATCTTAGAAATGACACACAGATACTTCTATCATATTCTATTCTTTAGAAAAGTGTCACTAAATAGAGTCCACACTCAAGGGAGAGAAATTAGGCTTCACATTAGGGAAGGGAGGAATATCAAAGAATTATGGGCATCCTTTAAAACCATCACCCACAAATGTGATAAAGTAAGCTGTGAAGGCAAAAACTGGCATCCTTAAGTCAGGGTTGGAGAATCTGAGAAGGCTTCCATAGGAAAAGTTGAGACTGGAAGCAGTAGGTAGAGCACCCCCCGGCAGAAGGAAGAGCAGAGAAATACCCCTTCAAATAAGAATGTGTGGTGCATTAGGGAAACTCAAATACAGCACCTCACTGGGTCTATGAAGTTATCAGTTATAGGATGGCCCCGCATTTTATATACCACCAAGATACAAAAAAATGCTGCCACTTAAATATGATGAAGCAATGATTGTAAAACACATCTTAATTTCAGAAGTGTAAAGATACAAAATGAAATAAAAATGCACCTTAGAATCAATGAAATTGGTAGTTTGATATTGACAAGACCTGGAATGAGGTAAGAGAGTATGGAGTTTGAAGCTGGAAAGGTAACAGGGGTCAGAAGATGAGGGATCCTAGAAGCCTATAAGTTCAATCTTTAACCAGTTGTCAATAGGAAGTCTTAGAAGTTTTAACCTGCATTTTAGAAAGATCATTGTGGTTGCAGTGCATAAGATGCACTGAAGAAAGGCACCAGTTGGGCATTGAACCAGTTGGGCATTGGTTACAATAAAAATCCAAAGCAGATAAGATGGTGACTTAAGTAACAGTTAGTGACAGTAGATGGATTGCAGAGATACTAAAAAAAAAAAAAAAAATCAGCCAGAGTTAGTGATTAATTTGATGTGGGAGAGGAGAAAAGAGAGTGGGCTCTATACTGTTAAAACTTTGCACCACCGTAAATTTTAAACAATGACAACATGTAGAGTTTTAACACTATTCTGATTGTTATTAATTACCATTATTGGCATCATTATTCTTATCACTTCATATTTTATTATCTTGCTGGGACTAGCTGAATTCACGTTATTTAGAGAGACAGCATGATAAAGTGAAAAGTGTAGGGACTTGAGAGACAAAAGACCGATCATTATGCAATGCCGCTTTTACCCTGCAGCAGACAGAGAATTTGGGTAAGATGTACAACCTCTCCAAGACTGTTTTCTCCTGGCTTAAGTGAAGATGGCAATGCTTCCTCTGCTGGTGGGACAGGGAAAGTTTGTCTGACTTGGTGCTTCATTGCCTGACACACACTGGGTGCTCAATTAATGACTGCTATTATTATTACATTCATATAGCACTTAACTTGACAAGCCAAATGACCAGTTAGCTGGTTATTTTTCACAGCGATTTTATGATATAATGGAGAAGATAATGAAAATGGATGAAGCCATTAAAGCAGGTGAGGGATAGAAAGATTCATACTGTGGCTTCAGCCCTAGTTTGCCAAGGGTATTACACAGAAATGCCCATATGTGTTAAAGTTCAAGAGTCTGTGTACAGGATATCCTGCCCATGGGCAAGAGATAATTTTGCAAAGGATATAAGACTCTAATTTAGCTATAATTAAGCAGGATGTTAATGGGTATTTCATGAATTTTTAAACACAAGTTTCGTTGTCATGTAAGCTTAAGAAATGCTGGGCTTTGTTAAACCAGTTTCTTTTCTGCAGAATTTACCAAAGCTTTAAATATTCTTATGTGTGTTGTAAATCTTCAAGAACGGAGATAAGATGCAGCATCTCCCAAACTTATTTGATGATGGAACTCTTTTGAGACTAGTTTTCCACAGAACACAAGTTTGGAAAATTTTGCAACAGACGGTATTTTCTTGAATATCTGCATCTCGTATGCATCCTGTCTCTACCCTACTTTAGAAATAGCCACCATAACAGAGAGACACAGTGAAAAGATTTCTTTTTTCATAACTCAGGAAAAAAGGATCTTCAAAGCACCCAAATCTAAGGATTTTTTACTTTTTACTCTTTGACATTGATTGTCAGAAGAAAAAGAGAAGAAACAACAAAATTCACAGAAAGTATTGAAAAATCAACCATTCCCACTTCATATGAGTGTACAGAATAAGGTAAATAATTCCTATGGGTAAAAAGATTATATACTCATGTAAGACAAAGAAGCTTTGCCAGGTATATATTTAAACCTTGTGGAAGCTATGAAAATACAAAACAATGAATAATCATCTTTAAAAATGTGCATCTCTCTTTCTTATCTATTTACTTGGAATATATCAAGTAGATATTAGTGATATATTCTTAGGTATCACTGCTAATTACAGCAGTCTACATAGAACACTGGAATATCACAGAAATCAGGGTAAGGTGAGCAATAGAACCCAGAAAAAAATAAATAAATAAATGTTGGCTATTAAATTTCATTTTCAAGTAGTACTGTATTAACCTCAAATCTATCATCTGTGGTAGAGAAAGGAATGAAGAGTCTAGTCTAGTTAGTACTCCAACTCATCCCCCATCCCATAATACCCCTGCAGGTGGCCTCACTTTCCTCAACCAATCTCACTGACAAGGCTGAATGGCTTTATCCTTGATCTTTGGCATTTTACTGAATGGTTTTCTAGGTTGGTCTGTGCCTTTATTAGCCTACCAGGCATCATAGTTTTGCTTTGGGTATCTCAACATATGGGCAGAATATTTTCCATTGACTCCTTTATATGCTTTATGGAGTTCATCTTTCTTCCCAGAAACAGTTATAATACCCCTCATTGCTCCAAAATCATGCCGTTGGTGTTAGAACAGGCATCTACATGTTTCTAGAAAGACTATGGTTCTGTGTAGCACACCCACTTTTTTTTTCTCTTAAAGCAAGTCTCTGTGTTGAATTTCAAAAGTGTATGTACTGTACATTAGATTCTGTCCAACAAGCTCTCCCTGTGCAGTGATCCTTCGTATCATTGCTACAAATTGTCAGTGCCCCAGTGAAATGAAGATATTGATTTCGCCATAACTCCTTTCACCATCTCCATAGGAGGCTCTTTCTGTGGATGCAGAAAACACATTAAAACCTCATGCTGTCATGAGGCAGACAAATGCCCTTGTGTCACAGCTCTCCCTGGAAACTGCATCAAACACGAAGCATTAGAACTGGATTAGGAGCCTCTGAGACTTTTGAACATCCCAAGATTGCCACTCTCTCTGTCCCATGTGAACAATAGCTCCATTTGCAAATAGAGTCATGAAAATAACAATGCCTGGGGACAGGAATGCACAGATGCCCTTGGGTCAAGTCCTCACACACAAAGCGAAGAGTGGACAGTTTTGTGGACAATGAATCAAGCAGCATATTCAAACCCGGTAAGAAAGGAACTGGGGATGTCAGATACCTGAAAAGGCTTTTGAAATATAAACACAATAAAAAGATACCTAAGAAATGACTTACCTGAGTGACTTTTTGACTTATCAGAGGTTACACTGTTCTGAAACTTCATCTTCTACCTGCTTTCTGATAGCTGTCTGGGATAACAGCTTTTGCTACTTCTTGGTTAAACCTTCACTACTTAATTATTATCCCTTGTAACTGGTCCTCACTTGGGGCTGCCTGATAACCTCTCACTTCAGCTTTTTACCTGCATTTGTAGTCTCACTTCTAATTTAGCATGCCCCTAATTTCAGTTTATTCCCAGCACCCTTTAAGCAGACTTAGCATTTCTGCCACTGTAAACACCATTTCTTTCTGTTCTCTTTATAGGAGACAAAGAGTTTCTTCTGGATGGAAAGACTATTAGGGAGAATGTAATTCTACCCCCTATAAGCATATTAAGCAGTGTGATGAAAATTCCTGGGTTTTTCTATTTTATGCTAATGACCTTTATAAAGGCCCAAAGGATTTGGAAGTTCACAGATGAGAGCTAAATAAAGTTTATAAGAGTACTACATGTAGCATTGCAGGCCGTTTAATGGACAACTCCAAGGGGCACCATGCACATGGTGTCTGCTGCACTCACACAGTTTGTAAGTGGCAGCCCTACTCATAGCTAGCCACATAAAACCAGTAAAAAGTTGAGTAGTTCTTTCAGACAAGGTCTACTTTTCGGTGAATTTGAAATTTTTTCAGGCACTGCAGGATACATTTGTTGATTCAAAATAAGAAATCACTGGCCTTCCACAGTATTCAACCATCATGCCACAGTGAAATATGTTACGAATCTATAAATTCCTTCCTCCTCATATAAGACCTTGGACAAAAATAATACTCTGGCATTTATTTCAGGAGGACTTGAATGATCCAGTCTGAGACAAACAGACATGAAGAGTTGTGTTGGGCAACTTCTCAGACTGAACTGAGAGACCAGTCTTTGGGATCAGTGCTTTCATTGCATACTATAGAAACAAGTTATCAACCCAGCACCCTTTAATCACACCTGGCAATTCTTGAATTTTATTTCCAAAAGTAAGTAATTCAGATGATGGAAAAAATAGATATGACCTACTATGGCCAGGACGGACAATTCACAGAAGATGTGATACCAAATAGGCATGTCTGGGAAGAAAAATAGCAAGCAGCGCACACCAGGTGGTTCATGTCTTAGCCTTCTCAACTACAATGTTTTCGGTCACATGCCAGGAAATTGGTTCTTCAGGTTGGAAATGAAGATTGCAGCTTCTGCGAACAGATGTTCATAATCTGGCACTTTCAAAGAATGTCATGAACCACACTTTGGCCCTTTTGGTATATCTGCCCCCGTATGAAACCAGTCACTTGCCCATTAATTTACTATTGGTCTTCGCACCAAAGTGGAGTTAATGGTATAGAGGCACTTAATAGTTACAACCGGCTGGAAAAGTAATTCTGTCTAAGCTTCTCTGTTGGTAGGTTCTGGGTACACAGACAGGATAGTGAAGACATTTAAAACACTGATTAGGCCCACCAAAACTGAGAAAGGCCTAAATCTTCCCCCAAGATAACAGAAGGGATTGTTTGAAATGCCTTCATGAGAAATAAGAATTCCTATTTAAAAAAAAAAAAAAAAATCTATCTTTTACTTGACCTAACCCCACAGTTGGCCCTACAGGAATGTGTGAATTTATTTTACCACAGCTTGCTACCACCTCAGGGCCATGATCACCTGGGCTCATAAACCTTGTCACAAAAGCCAATATAACCACAACATTTTTAAAGAAATTTTCAGATGTCTTGGAATTCCTCAGACTAGTTAATTTTGGACTATAGACTCCACTTCTAAAGGAATCTCTTAACTACAAATCAAAATACACATGACGTTTCACACACACAATTCCCAATCTAAGAGCCAGCAGAATAAATGCATGGATCTCTAAAATGTCTCTGGGGCACCTGTCCAGGGAAGGAATGATTAGAGACGGAAGTGTAGAGCATGGCCAGATCATGCAGGGCCGGATGTACACGTGAACAGGTTTGGACTTTATCCCACAGGCAAAGGGGAACCATTGGTATCTTCTAAGCAGTAGAATAACATGATTGTATTTTCACTTTGTAGGGATTATTCTGACTGGATTTAACAGGGCACAATGGCAGTTGGGAAGCCACTTGGAAATCTACTGCAAAAGCAGTCAAGAGACAATATAACCTGGCCTAAAATAGAGGTGGCAGGGAAAATAAAATTGGGGAAATATATGACAGGAAGAAATGATGGGACTTCAGGCCTAATTGGATTGGAGGAACATGAATAAAGAAAAGGGGAGAGGTCTGCACTGACTACAATTTCTGGCTTAGGATAACTAGTTAGAGGGTTGAACAAGAACTTGAAGAGGAGCACATTTGGGAGAAACTATAATAATGTTAAGAATGTGTCTGTAGAATATCCAGGTAAAGATGTGTAGTCGGCAGTTGAACATGTGTATCTGTGGCTCAGGAAACAGCTACAGATTTGTCAGCCATTAGTATAGGTTTGGTGAATATAATAGTTTGCTAGGGCTGTGGCAACAAAATATCACAGACTGGGTGACTTAAACAAAAGAAATTTATCTGTCTTCTAGTTCTGGAGGCTAGAAGTATAAGATCAAGGGTTTGGCAGGGTTTTTTCTGAGTGCCATGAGAAAATAATCTGTTCCACAGCTCTCTCGTTGGCTTGTAGATATTGCCTTTTCTCTGCGTTCATGTCCGTGTCTAAATTTCCTCTTCTTAGGACAGTAGGCATATTGAATCACAGTCCATCATAATGAGCTCATTTTAATTTAATTACCTCTATAAAGACCTCCTCTCCAAATATGGTCACATTCTGAGGTACTTGAGGTTAGGACTTCAACGTATGAATTTTTTCGGGGGGGGGGGGGTGCACAATCCAACCCATAAGAATTCAGCCTGTAAGATAAACAAGCCACAGGAGAGTAGGGAATTCCTCAATAGGTGTGAGGAAGAAGAGAGAACAGAAACCACAGGAACACTCACACTGGGGTGAGGAAAGGGCTGGCAGCATAATAGACTTGGGAGGCCTGGTTGGAGATCTTGAAGGAAACCAGATCTTTCCGGCATTTTGCAGATGCTGGAAAGTTCCAAGAAGGGAGTGGTCTCATAGCCCAAAGCCTCTGAGGAGCCACATAAGGTGAGACTCCATTTGGTGGTCAGGAGGCCATCGGTGGTCGGGAACGTTAAGGGGCTAAATGGGCTCGAAAACTGGAACTGCAGTGGCATGAGGATTGGGAAATGAAGATGCCATTCGCGTGTGCAGAGGGGACTCTGAGGGAGAGGAGAGACACAGAGGTATGGTGGAGGGAGGGTGGAATTTTCTTTCTTTTGGTTTCTTTCCAATTTTTAAGATGGAAGAAATCTATACATTGGAAGGAAAGAGCCATACAAGAGGGGAAGATGAAAAATAAATTTAGATATTACTAAACCCTAAGTCTGATGACATTGTTTCTCTACTTGAGTGCCTTTAGTGGTTTCCACTGGGTAAAAAATAAGGCCCTAGTTGCTTATTGTGGCACACAAGGCCCTTCTCAGTCTCATCCCACAGTGTCCCTCCTGCTCTTGAGCTGCTCAGTCGCCCACCCTGTACTCCAGCTATGCGGAACCACCCACTGTCCTCTGACCAGAGGCCTTTCTGTTCTCCATGTGTCTGCACATGCTGTCCTCCTGTTGCCTGGGATGCTCTGCTTTCCTTCTCCACCTGTGATATTCCCAGGCAACTATCAGAGATCCACGTCCAATGCCACCACTTCTATGGAGTTTGACCCAACCTTCTCTGTCCACCTCATCGTCACTGCCCCCCACTGCTTCCCATGTGCATTGCATTACAGAATGTATTCCACTGTATTGCAGCGACTGGTATCCACGCTTACCTAACCACTTAGACCACGAGAGCTCCAAGTTCAGGAACCATTTCCCACCCATGTTTGCTCTCCAGAATTTAGCACAGTGCCTGGATACACCAGCACCCAGAATGTTGTTTGAGGGAATGAATAAACGACTTAGCAAATAAATAACTAAAAGGTTTATTATATCTTGTCACCTAAATAATTTAAGAACATTTGTTACTCCTTCCAGATCCATTTTTTTCCTTTGAATTTATCTAAATTCTACTCATACTTTACAGTTCAGCTGAAGTCCCAATTCTTCCCCAAAGACACACCCCTGCAGCACACATACACACACACACACCCAGATTCCAAATCACATTTGAACTCACTTTGTACTGACCTGCCACAGGACCCATGCCTGACTTTTAGGCCCTTATTTTACTTTCTATGAACCTAAATGTAAATCTTACACCTTAAACTTTAAGCTATCACTTAAACTTAGAAGGCAAAATAAAATTTAAGCTTAAGTCATGAACTATAAACTCCTTAGGGAAGAAAAAAATATGTTCCTTAACTTTAAACTACTGAAGAGTGTGCTCTAAACAGGTGTGCTCTCCCGAGCAAGGAAAGGGGCAGAAGTCAGTGTTAACAGGAGGCAAGATCTGTAAGAGTGAGAGAAGAAAGGGAGAGGGCACCCCATGGCCAGTGTAGTGTGACCGGGAATAGAGATTCTGAGTTCCCACAGCTCTAATCAGTTTTGTCTTGGTGGTCCGGGTCTTATTTCAGAAAATCTCTTCTGGTAAAATCACATTCGACTTATCACATTTCTGTTTAAATGGGTCCACCTGCGTGCTAATTGAGGCTATAAGGGCTTCTTTAAGAACAGAAATAACATTTAAAGGACTGTATTCAGGTGGCATAGACCATGGATGATAATAAAGACTATAAAAATCCCAATTTATATCTGTTTATTAAAATAATAAATTTATAATGATTTTAATCAAGTGGACATTGAGTACTTCAAAGAAATGGATTATTTTATTGTTCTGTTCTTGTTTGTTCGGTTACTTTATTAGAGCAATATGAACAAACAGCAAAAGATCACACATAGCAGAAGGACTCAGGATGAAAAGCTGAGTTCCCCTACCGCTACCACGCCTCCTCATCCAGACCCATCCTCTCATCCATGGCCCCAAGGCAATCACATATAATATTTTTTGGTTTTAGTTTCTTTGGTGTTTCTGCCAATCCCTTTAAATGATGGATTCCATCTATAGTTTTTTATTATCAACCTTAGGATTTATCTATTGGCCATGTGTTAGTGATGACCAGGGGAGCCTACTTATGCCCCACAAATCCATTGCTCCTTTCTGTTTTTTTCCAACAAAGATACAATTCTATTCCCAGTTCTTCCAAGGTTACTTCTGGTTCCATCAATGGTAACCAGTTTTGAATAGTATAATAATAAGCTATTTTAAACAAATAGTACAATCGTAAGCTATTTTAAACCTTCAAGTGTGACAGAAAACATTTTTTTCTCATTTATATATATTTGATCTAGAATGGAATTTTATTTTTGGCAATTGCAACATTTCATGACAACTTTTGAAGTATACCTATAATTGCGTTACAACATGAAATGTGAGTAAATAAAATTGAAGCTTGATTAAAATGAGAGTTGGAATGGAAAAGTTAAGTAAAGAGCTTAAATGGTGAAAAAAACAAATTGGATTTCTCAAACTTACTTTGACTTTGATCATTGAAGGTGTTATATATTACATTTTGATAGTTCAGAGAGTGACTAAAGTGGTAAATTTATAGAGTATCATTCCATTTAAATGAACAGCAGGATGTATTTGCAGAAACAGATTAATGTTTCTTGGAAATTTATTAACACCTGCTTGTTTTTCTACGCTCCCGTTGCTATGTGGATTTTCTATCTATCATATGTAAATCCCATTCTTATTTTTAAAAGTAAAAGGTAATGAAACTAAAAGATCTGTTTCACACATTACAGTTAGTGATGAATGCAGCCAAGTGTAGTCGATGCCCCATTGTTAGGAAGGGTGATGAAGCATTTTGGAAAGCCTGAGGGTATAGAACCCAAGAGGGCAGCAGAAAAGAGCATTGGGTTTTTTCTGTCACTCACAATTAAGTAGGTGCATTGCCTCCATTTACCCAAATTAAATAGGTGAAGAATTCATCCTCGAGGTTTGTTGCTTCCAGAGGTGCTGACAAGGGGGGTTTCTGAGATGTTCTAAAATCAGTGTGATGAGTGTGGAGAGGGGTGAGAAGGGGTTTCTTTCCCAAGCACTTAAATGACCCAGCATCCTTCTGGGAATACAGAACTGTAGGGAAAATATAGGAAAATGGTCAGGGTCCCTCAGATGTTCAGAATCTTGTCAAGCATTGGATGTAAATATGCACGTGCACCCAGGTGTTTCTTGGCTATTTTCTGATGTAGATGTGCGTGGGCACCCAGGTGTCCTGAGTTATGGACTTAAGTATAAAGGACAAGTGGCTCTGATCCAGGGCACCCGATAACCCCCCAGGATGCCCCTAGGGGGCCATGGAGAGGCTGCGACTGCTGCTGAAGGCTGTTGTTGCAAGCTGTTGCTGCCAGGGTCCCCAGGACCCTCCAGGAGGCCACCAGTACTGCTGCTGTTGCTGCTGCTGCTGCTGCTGCTGAGGACTGAGCTCATGTCATCTGCCAATGGCTCCTGGGATCTTTCCCAATTACCTAGCGTGGACCTGCATTTGAGGGGTCTGGTGACCTAGCCTAGCATGTGAGGTGTCTGGTGACCCAATCTGTACAATGGGTTTGAAGGGTCTGGGCTCTAACCCAGACAATACAAATGGAAACTTAGTATAACTAAAATAATGAAATGTTTTGGCTTATAGTTATGAATAGCCTTAACCTGACAATATAGTTGGCTACGTCGGCAGGATTCTGACAATAGCCCTAACCAGACAATTAGCATAGCTATCGCAGCATCCCTCGCTGAGCCCAGGCACCAATATCCCCCACTATCTTGGTTACTTTATGCTCTTGGTGCCAGGTATGCCTGCCAGGGCACAGTCCTACTCCAGTTAAAAAAACTGATGGATGGTCTTGGTCCACTCTCAGAATACTTAGGATGGTGGGTATCTCACTATGAAATTTTAGATGTTCTTTATTCTCAAATCAGAGGCAGAATATAGTTCAAGTTTTTTTGTGATGCCTTCCTGCATTTATATCAGAAGTAGATTATACAATTTCATCCCTCTACATTTTACATTACCCTAAGTTTAACTGAACTGGGATCTTTTCTTTCTCTCTTAAAATGAAATTAAATAAATAATTTATAGTCAGAGACCCCCCCCCTTTAAGATTTTGGTCTAAGAAAACTGCTTGTGTAATTTAAAGTACGTATGGTATGCATTTATGGTTTTTTTTAGAAAAGGGGTTGTTTGACCTAAACCAAAACATACCGTACAATATGGTACATGGAGTTATGGCCAATATATCGCATAAAGCCAAGTGAAGAAGGCTGAGTTCTTCAGAGCTTCCACAGTCCTATTTCATAACTATTCTCCTTTTAGGTTTGAATATGGAAAGATGAGTTTATATCCAGAACAGACACTACTTTGAAGTGGATCAAAATTCTAGAATCTGAGAAGCCCATCAGGTTGTTCAGAGCAAACACCAGAGCCAGAAGCCAAAATGAATCAAACCAGAACAGGTACCAGATAAATCAAGAGGCAGGAGCTGGGGAATAGAAGCAGTTCAGACAGGAATGTGGCATTGCAATTAAATGATAACCTCTGTAGCCCTGTCTAATCTAGATCTTTGTGACTCCCAAGCCCATACTATGCCATCTCCTTAACCTTGCAGTTAAACACTCACAAGAGATTAAATATAGATCTTTTTCCTTCTGCTAATTTTACTGGGACTTCTATTCACCAAAACCTGCAATTACAAATGTTACATTATTATATTGAATGAATAAACCATGGGCCCAAGTGAATGAGAAATGTATCAGTTAATGTAATAAACTGGGTGGCTTGTAGATTTGACCTTCCTTGGTATTGCTTAGAAGCATTTGATCTGAGACTCATGGAATCTGAAAGGGCCACTCATAAAACAGCTTTTCTGTGAGCGATCACACAGCTGTGGTCAGGACCCTCCTAAAGTTCCTACAGCTTTGAAACCTAGCAGCTGCCAGCATTTCCTTTAATAGCCTAGCAGTGAATACGCACTGGGCACTTCCCGTTGGGCATGCTCCACAACTACACCATCCTTCCTCTTTCTATCTAATTCAGACCCAAACACTTCTCTGAATGAAGTCTTGTCAGATAACTAATTTAAAAACCTGTATTAATTTTAAGGTCAAATAAAATGGCTTTTAAAGAATATCAGGATTTCAGCTAAATCTTGCTTTGAATATATAATTATCAGGTACAAACAGTTATTAAATACCTATAATGAGTAAGGCATTGCACTTGGTTTTAGGGAGACAAAGATATATAAGACATGGTCTCAACCTACAAAGTAGTATAACTGGAAAGAAGAGAAATCCTCATGAGCCAGTAAGTGACAAGTAACAATAACAAGATAAATGGTAACTGTAATAGATGGCGTGATGGACCACTCATTTCCCTTAAAGAATAAAGGATTATTCCCTCCAGTTGCTAGGAGTGCTGCCTCCATTAAAGAAAATTGCCTCCTGTAAGGGCACATGAGGAGATAGCTCACATCCAACTGATAGATCCCTGCAGGGTATCAAATCTGGCCCCGTCCTCAACTGGGGACTCCTCTGAAGAGCCATCCCAGTATGGAAACTCTCTATGGGCCCTACTTCTCCTTCTGCCAATCCTGCTTCTGTCCTCATCCTTTCAAGAATGTTAATGGGTCCCAAAAGCACTCCTAATAAACCTCCTGCACAATCATCTTCAAGTCAGAGTATGCAACAGTAGCAGATATTGGAAACATACACATTAATCTGTTAAAATACTTGGATCTTTTTTTCTAATAAGCACTCATTGCCAACAATTGTAACGGTGTGGAAGATTGTTTTGCTTCTACAGTGAGGTGGTGTTTGGTAATTAACTAGACAACAATTCTTTGGAGCAGTACTTGATAGTTACTAATCCAGAGATGGATAAGACCTCATAAAGTGTCAATTAGGAAGATACCTGGTTTGGTTTGATACAGAAATTAGTAAAATACATTTTACTAATTTGCATTACATGTAAATTTCATGTGTAATACAAAGTTTGTAAATACATTAAAGTCAATCTATTAGGTCTTTCTTGATCTCCCACCATATAGATATTTAACATCTGACCAAGGAGCATAGGCAACACAGACGGAATGTACTTTTTCTCTAGAAACTTACATTTTAGGGCAGATGACACTTACAAACATGTAACTAATATATTATTAAATGCCGTAGGGAGAACACTTGAGCAAAGAATTCAGGTAAGTCTTCCTGGAGGAGATAGGGTAAGAAGAAATTTTGAAAAAATAGTTACAATTCAGAGAGACAAAAAGATGGAAATGAGCCAGAGCTTTGGAACAAAGCTAGAAATAAAGTATCTGTGGGTGAAAGGGGCAGTCTTGTTCACCCTAGTTCTGTACTCATTCTGGCAATTAAAAATTATTTCTTCATTTTGGGGTGGCCAGGGCCCTCATGCTCTGAGAGTTTGTTTATAAAGATGTGTTCTGACATCTGATGCACTGACCTGTTCTCCACTGTCCATGTGTCTTCGTTTCACTGCTGCCCAGGCCCACATGGATTTTTCTCCATCCTGGCTGCTTTGTCAGTTCTTATATGCATATTGGTCTCTGAGGGTTAGATCTGCTTCCTGATTCATTGAAATGGGTTCCTTTTCAGAAAAAAAAAAAAAATTCCAGTTATTTTTTCTGCATTATTTCTAGGAAGATATGCTACCTTTTGCGGCCATGTTCATAAAAGAAATTCTACAAAAGATATTTTAGAGAAAATGTTTAGGACTTGTGAATGAATAGGGAGAAAGGAACATAAAGGTGAGCAAATAAAGGAGTCATAGTGAATTAGTGTTAACTAAGAGCAGTAATTATAGTGTTCGCATTTTTCAGCTAATTCATTTATAGTTTTCATGGAAATGATAAATAGGCATTTTCCCTCAATAATTCTTTTGCATGTGAAAATTGTTTTAATGTGATTGGTATTTTGTCTAAAAAGAAGCTGAAAACATAAGTTAATGGAAATAAGAGCTCCTGTCCTTACTATATCCCACTACCCTTCAAATTTTTTCATTTATAAAAAATTAGTAGCATATAAAATGAAAACATGTTCTTCAGAGAAATATTTATTATCTATAGCTTACCAAAAATGGTCAGACTTCGCAGAACAGCCAACTGGCCCATCCATATTTGACATTATCCCCATGAATTCTTTTAAATGCATCCTGATGACTAAATGTGTGCCAGACACCATCCTCCCTGTCATGTGCTCAAGCCGGCAGCAAACTCGACATTCACTGTGTCCAAGGTGCATATCCTGCTCCTGGGCATATGTTCATGTCACTCTTGCAGCTTTCTGTGACCTCCCAGAATCTTCCACTCGACCTGTTAAAATAGTGCCCATTTTCCAAGGACCATTTGAAAGCCCACTTTCTTCAAAAGTCTCTGCTGAGTCTTCCTTTACTGCCAATTCAAAAGATTGTCTTTGCAAAATATTAGATGCATGGTACATATTTCAGTAATTTATTGAATAATTTGAATTCAAGGGAGCATTTAGAGATACATGACCTGAGTTTAGATCAGAGAATGTTTCAGAGATTTATATACATTTTGTATGGTGTGGCAGCTGACACCAGGGGAAGGCAAGAGCTCTTTTAGGAATATAGCATAGGAGTGAAAAGCTCAGGAGCTAGAGCCTCAAGAAACACAATCTAAACCAAGACTTGATTAGGTATATAGACATTGCCATTAGATATTTGAGAATGAAAGGGTAAGAAGCATTGTAGTTGTTCTTGCCCTGGTCTGACTATAATGATGAAAATATTTTTCTTTAAGACTTGTTATTTAGAATACTCTTTCTCATTATAATAATATTTTCTATTTTTTTTAAATCAGCATCAGTACAACTCATAATGGCCCTTTTTCTTCAAAATCACTCCTAAGTTCATGCATGTAGTCTTAAGGAGCCACTTAAAACCTGAAGATTATGTCACAGCAATCACCAAGGAAACCAATGCCTTGATGTCATTTAAGGAAGGAAATAAGGAAGCCTTATTTAGTTTGGAATATTGTGATATGTTAGGAAAAATAATATTAATATGTGATTTTTCACATTATCTTAAGCTCTAAGAACTCGATCTTTGCTAGATTAATTTTTGAGGCTTTTTTGTGTATAATTGGGGTAATTCATGACAGAGAGAATGCAGAAGCTTGATCAGATGGATCCATACTGGAAAGGACAGAGAATTATTTATAGGTAAGACTGTGAGATGGTGGGGGGAGGGGGATGTCAGTGGGAATAAGACAACTGATATAGAAGATGCTGTGTTGAGGGAGAGTTTGAAGGAGTTTTGAGAGAGAGAGAGAGAGAGAGAGAAAGAAAGAGATGGTTAACCACCATGATATGATTTCAAAAGATTTGGGAGTTAGACTGATGAAGGGAATTGTAAAAGAATTTTTGCTGTTTGTTATTAAGGAAGCTCTCCTTTGTTCTTTTTTGTAGTGACTGTGCTATTTAAATTACTTTTAAAATCCTTTTGGATGTCAAAATTATTTTTTCTTTCCTGAATGTGACCGTAGATGCACCAGTTTCATAGGAGTTCCATTTAGGTTGTTGTGTTTAGGTTAATGGAGATATATAAGTGAGGAAACATCCTATAGACATTTGGAGATATATGTCTTGAGTTTAGATCAGAGGGGGCTTGGAAAGATTTATAAACCTTTTGTATGGTTGTGACAGCTGACACCAGAAGGAAAGAGTTCCTTGAGGAATGTAGTGTAGGAGTAAAAAGCACAGGAGCTAGAGACTCAAGAAACACAGTCATCTAAACCAAGATTTGGTTAGGCATACAGATATTGACTTTAGATACTCATGAATAAAGAGCTAAGAAGCACTATGGTTAGCTGGATAGGAATTTAAACAAAATAGGCTTAACAAGAGTAATTGTGAATGCAATCTTAACCAGTAAAGACTGAACATTTGAAGTTTGAAGTCACGAAACAGAAGATAATAGCAAAGAAGCAGAAAAACTGTAAATAAGAGCTATGATAGTCTCCAAAGAAGAGATTGCTGCAAGAGAAAGTGGCTACCAGCTATGTCAAGCTTTGTAGGAAAGACGTCTAAGTGGCAAGTTGTTGGGATGGCGGTTGGGGGAAAGGAGGCTATGTCAAGACCTGGGAACATGAGAGGTAGGTCAACAGAAATGGAAGGTTAAAGGCCTCTGAAAACCCACTTTTCCATAAAAATATTGAGAGCATTGACAAAAATTCTCTTCCTCCTCCTCTTTCTCTTCCTTCTTTTTAAATATTTTTAAATTAGGCTTTAAGAAGCATACCGTCATAACCATCACTCAGGTCAAGAAACGTCACATTACCAGAGCCCCAGAGGTCCCTTAGTTGTCACCTCTCAATCATTATCCCCTCGTTCCCCCAAAAGGTAACTACTATCTTTCTATGTATCTTAACACCTCCTTTATTTGACAGTTTTACCACCTAAGCCTTCATCCCTAAAGACTAGGAGTGTGTTTGTACTTTATATAAATAGAATCACTATATATGTGTATATATATATCACACATATATACTTATATACACATATATATGTATAAACACATATGCCTCTGTGTGTGTGTATATGTGTGCACACACACATATATAGTTGGATTCTGACGTTGCTTTATCCATAGTTCAGGTATAGGTGAACTTTGTACATTTTCCTTGCTGTGTACTATGTGGTGGTATGTTGGCATATGTAGTATATGAATATACCACAATTTATGTATCCATTCTGTTACTGTTGGATATTTGGGTTGTTCATGGTTTTTAGACTAATAATAAAAGCTAATAATGCTGCTATGGACATACTTGCATATGTCTCATGGTGCACCTGTACACACATTTCTATTGAATGCATACCTACAAGTAGAACACTGGATTGTTAAGTGCACCTCTTGAACTTTAGTAGAAAATGCCAAACCATTTGTATAGATTCTTTTCTGAAGTGCCTGTACCAGCTGCTTGCCCCTTTGCTATTTGTTTATCTTTACTAGATCAAGATGCCGGCTGATCCAGTGACAGCTCTCTTTCCCACATGGCAGAGAAAGAGAAAGACGGAGACAGAGAGACAGAGACAGTGCCTCTGGTCTCTCCTCCTCTTTGTATAATGACACTAATTCCATCATGGAGGCCCTACCCTCGTGATCTCGTCTAAACCTGATTACCTCTCAAAGCCCCACCCCCAAATACCATCACACTGGGAGTTAGGACTTCAACACATGAATGTGGGGGGGAAACAAACATTCAGTGAATAATAAGGAGTTTTTTTAAAAAAGTATTCTGGTCACCAACTCTTTTTTGGTTATGTGCTACAAATATTTTATTCCATTATTCCTTTTTTTCCTATGGTGATAATCAGAAATTCTTAGTTTCATTAATCTTTTTCTTTATGTTAAATGTATTTTAGGTACTATTTAAGAAATACTTCTCTGTCCTGAGGGAATCGAGAAATTTTTCTAAATTATCTTCTTGAAGCTTTATTGTTTAGTCTTTCACATTTATATCTAAAATCTATTTAGGTTTTTGTTTTGTTGTCTATCATATGAGATATGGGATACATATATATATATATATATCTCAGGATATATATATATAAGACTCTGCAGTCCTTCTTTTACAAAAAGTTTAGTGTCTACATATATGTAGATATATTTCTGGATTCTATGCTATGATCCTTTGGTTTATTTATTTCTTTTTGTACCAATACCTTACTGTTTTAATTATTGTAGCCGTATAACAATTCTTGGTATCTAATTGTGGGGACCTTCTAAATGTTCTTTTTCGATATTGTTTTACCTATTCTTGACCCTCAGCATATTCATATGCAAAAAACTAGTTCCTCAATTTTTACACACGCAAACACATGTGCATACACAGAAACTTAATGAGATTTTGTTCAGAATTACTTTGAATTTTTTCCTTCTCATCTATAGATCTATAGATCAGTTTGAGAAGAATTTATATCTCTATAATGAGCCTTCTAATCCATAAACATGGTATTTCCCTCCTTTTATGTAGGTATTCCTTAATTTTACTTGAAAATTTTTGCTACTTTTCTACATTTGGGTCTTATGCATTTTTAAAGGCTTTGTTCTTTTTTTACTCTAGGAGTTTGATAACTTTATGGTAATGTAAAGCATCAAAAAAATTAAAAATTTTATTTTTCCAAATGTCCGTTGCTGGTGTGTAGAACAATTGACTTTTGTTTGTTGACTACAGATCCAGTAACCTTGCTGAACTCATTAATTCTTTTTTTTTTATTTTAATGTATCAATATACAGTGCTGTTAATTTTCCTATCCCTTTAACAATTCCTCTTTCCCCCTCCCACAGAACTCATTAATTCTAATATTTAATCTGTAAATACTGTTTGCTTTCTTCCACGTACACAATCATGTGATCTGTGAATAATAAAGATTTTAATTATTTTTGAATCAGGCTTGACATTAGTTTTGAAAATGCTTTAGTCATTATTTCTTCAAATATTTTATTTGCTCTATTTTCTCTTCCTATTTCTTTTTTGACTCTGGTTACTCATGTTAGACTTTCTTTCTATACCTTCTATGTCTCATACCCTCTCTTCTCTAATTTCCACCTTTTTTGTTACTCCACGTTTCAGTCTCGAATTTTTCTTCTGATTTATCTGGCAGTTCACTAATTCTCTCTTCTCTGGAATCAAATATGTTGTTAAATCCATCCATTGAATTCTTAATTTACATAATTTTTAATTTTATAAAACTCTTCCTTGGTTTTTTTTTCAAAACATTTATAGCCTTTTATTATAGTTTCTTTTTTTTTTGTATTTTATTAAATTTAAATTTATTTATTTTTTATTTATTTATTTAATTATTTTTTGAGTTTTTTGCTTCACTTCTTTTATTTTTTTAATTTTATTTTGTCGATATACATTGTGGCTGATTATTACTCGCCATCACCAAAACCTCCCTCCCTCCTCCCTCCCCTCCCTGCCCCACAACAATGTCCTTTCTGTTTGCTTGTCATATCAACTTCAAGTAATTGTGGTTGTTATATCTTCTTCCCCCCCACCCCGGTTTTCTTTTTGTGTGTGTGTGTGTGAATTTATATATTAATTTTTAGCTCCCACCAATAAGTGAGAGTATGTGGTATTTCTCTTTCTGTGCCTGACTCGTTTCACTTAATATAATACTCTCAAGGTCCATCCATGTTGTTGCAAATGGCAGTATTTCATTCGTTTTTATAGCTGAGTAGTATTCCATTGTGTAGATGTACCACATTTTCCGTATCCACTTATCCGATGATGGACATTTGGGCTGGTGCCAACTATGGCTATTGTAAAGAGTGCTGCAATGAACATTGGGGAACAGGTATACCTTCGACTTGATGATTTCCATTCCTCTGGGTATATTCCCAGCAGTGGGATAGCTGGGTCATATGGTAGATCTATCTGCAATTGTTTGAGGAACCTCCATACCATTTTCCATAGACGCTGCACCATTTTGGAGTCCCACCAACAATGTATGAGAGTTCCTTTTTCTCCGCAACCACGCCAGCATTTATCGTTCAGAGTCTTTTGGATTTTAGCCATCCTAACTAGGGTGAGATGGTATCTCAGTGTGGTTTTGATTTGCATTTCCCGGATGCTGAGTGATGTTGAGCATTTTTTCATATGTCTGTTGGCCATTTGTATATCTTCCTTAGAGAAATGCCTACTTAGCTCTTTTGCCCATTTTTTAATTGGGTTGCTTGTTTTTTTCTTGTAAAGTTGTTTGAGTTCCTCGCATATTCTGGATATTAATCCTGTGTCAGATGTATATTTTGCAAATATTTTCTCCCACTCTGTTGGTTGTCTTTTAACTCTGTTAATTGTTTCTTTTGCTGTGCAGAAGCTTTTTAGTTTGATAAAATCCCATTTGTTTATTTTTCCTTTGGTTGCCCGTGCTTTTGGGGGCGTATTCATGAAGTCTGTGTCCAGTCCTATTTCCTGAAGTGTTTCTCCTATGTTTTCTTTAAGAAGTTTTATTGTTTCAGGGTGTATGTTTAAATCCTTAATCCATTTTGAGTTGATTTTAGTATATGGTGAGAGGTATGGGTCTAGTTTCATTCTCCTGCATATGGATATCCAGTTACCCCAGTGCCATTTGCTGAAGAGGCAGTACCTTCCCCAGTGAATAGGCTTTGTGCCTTTGTCAAATATCAGATGGCAGTAAGTGTGTGGGTTGATTCCTGGATTCTCTATTCTATTCCATTGGTCAGTGTGTCTGTTTTTATGCCAGTACCATACTGTTTTAGTTATTATAGCTTTGTAGTATAGCTTAAACTCAGGTAGTGTTAAGCCTCCAGCTTTATTTTTTTTTTGCTCAGCATTGCTTTGGCTATAAAAAAAAAATGTCATTATAGAGATTTTTCACATCCTTGGTTAACTCAATTCCTAAGTATTTTATTTTTTAGTGGCTATTGTAAATGGGCAGGCTTTCTTGATTTCTCATTCTGCATGTTCACTATTGGAGAAAAGAAATGCTACTGATTTTTGTGTGTTGATTTTGTATCCTGCTACTGTGCTGAAATCATTTATCAATTCCAAGAGTTTTTTTGTGTAGAGGTTTTAGGCTGTTCGATATATAGGATCATGTCATCTGCAAACTGGGACAGTTTGACTTCATCTTTTCCAATCTGGATGCCCTTTATTTCCTTCTCTACTCTGATTGCTCTGGCTAGTACTTCCAACACTATGTTGAATAGGAGTGGTGCGAGTGGGCATCCTTGTCTAGTTCCTGTTCTTAAAGGAAAAGCTTTCAGCTTTTCCCCATTCAGGGTGATATTGGCAGTGGGTTTGTCATATGTGGCTTTAATTATGTTGAGATACTTTCCCTCTATACCTAACTTATAGAGGGTCTTTGTCAAGAATGAGTGCTGAACTTTATCAAATGCTTTTTCAGCATCTATAGAGATGATCATATGGTCCTTGTGTTTGACTTTATTAATATGGTGTATCACATTTATTGATTTGCGTATGTTGAACCAACCTTGCATCCCTGAGATGAAGTCCACTTGATCGTGGTGAATATTTTACGTATGTGTTGCTGTATTCTGTTTGCTAGAATTTTAGTGAGGATTTTTGCATCTATATTCATCAAGGATATCGGCCTGTAGTTTTCTTTTTTGGTTATATCTTTACCTGGTTTTGGTATCAGGATGATGTTTGCTTCATAGAATGAGTTTGGGAGATTTGCATCCATTTCAATCTTTTGGAATAGTTTGTAAAGAATCGGTGTCAATTCCTCTTTGAATGTTTGGTAAAATTCTGCTGTGAATCCATCTGGTCCTGGGCTTTTTTTTGTTGGGAGCCTTCTGATAACAGCTTCAATCTCCTTTATTGTTATTGGTCTGTTCAAATTATCTACGTCTTCATGGTTCAGTTTTGGGAGCTTGTGTGTGTCCAGAAATTTATCCATTTCCTCCAGATTTTCAAATTTGTTGGCGTATAGTTGTTTATAGTAGTCTCGAGTGATTCCTGTATTTCAGATGAATCAGTTGTAATATCGCCTTTTTCATTTCTAATTTTTGTTATTTGAATTTTCTCTCTTCTTTTTTTTGTTAGCCATGCTAATGGTTTGTCAATTTTATTTATCTTTTCAAAAAGCCAACTTTTTGATTCGTTGATCTTTTGACTTGTTTTTTGGTTTTGAATTTCATTCAGTTCTGCTCTGATCTTAATGATTTCTTTCCGTCTGCTAACTTTAGGTTTGGATTGTTCTTGTTTTTCTAGTTCTTTAAGGTGAAGTGTTAGGTTGTTCACTTGCCATCTTTCCATTCTTCTGAGGTGAGCATTTAATGCAATAAATTTCCCCCTTAATACTGCTTTTGCAGTGTCCCACAGGTTTTGGTATGATGTATCATTATTTTCATTAGTTTCAATAAATGTTTTGATTTCCTGCTTGATTTCTTCTTGGACCCATATGTCATTAAGGAGAATGCTGTTTAATTTCCATGTGTTTGTATAGTTTCCAGAGTTTCGTTTGTTATTAATTTCTAGTTTTAATCCATTCTGGTCTGAGAAAATACATGGGATAATTCCAATTTTTTTGAATTTATTGAGACTTGATTTGTGACCTAATATGTGATCTATCCTGGAGAATGATCCATGTGGTGATGAGAAGAATGAATATTCTGAGGTGGTTGGATGAAATGTTCTGTAGATATCTGCCAAGTCCAATTGGTCTAGAGTATTGTTTAGATCTTGTGTTTCTCTACTGATTCTTTGCCAAGATGATCTGTCTAATATGGACAGTGGGGTGTTCAGGTCCCCTGCTATTATGGTATTAGTGTCTATTTCCTTCTTTAGGTCTAATAGAGTTCGTTTTATAACTCTGGCTGCTCCAACATTGGGTGCGTACATATTTATGATTGTTATGTCTTCTTGATGGATCAGTCCTTTTATCATTAAGTAGTGTCCCTCATTGTCTCTTTTTATGGTTTTTAGTTTAAAGTCTGTTTTGTCAGATATAAGAATAGCTACTCCAGCTCGTTTTTCTTTTTTGTTTGCATGGTAAATCTTTTTCCATCCTTTCACTCTTAGTCTGTGTGAATCTTTATGGGTGAGGTGGGTCTCTTGTAGGCAGCATATAGTTGGGTCCTGCTTTTTGATCCAGTCAGCCAGTCTGTGCCTTTTAATTGGGGAATTTAAGCTTTTTACATTAAGAGTTGTTATTGAAAGGTGTTGATTTATTCCTAGCATTTTATTGGTTGTTTGGTTGTCTTAGGTGTCTTTTGTTCCTTGCTTTCTGATTTACTGTTTGGTTTCTTTGTTTGGTGGTTCCTTAGGTTGTAGATAGTGTTTTTGTTAGCTTGTTTTCTCTTCATGAATGCCATTTTTATTGTACTAGCGGGTTTTGATTTTTCTTGGGTTTTTATGGCAGTGGTAGTTATTTTTCAGGAACCAAACCCAGTACTCCCTTGAGGATTTCTTGTAAGGGTGGTCGTGTGGTAGTGAACTCCCGCAGTTTTTGTTTGTCTGAGAAATATACTATTTGCCCCTCATTTCGGAAGGATAGCCTTGCAGGGTAGAGTATTCTTGGCTGGCAATCTTTGTCTTTTAGTATTTTGAAAATATCATCCCATTCCTTTCTAGCTTTTAGGGTTTGTGATGAAAAGTCTGATGTTAACCTGATTGGGGCTCCCTTATAGGTGATTTGACGCTTCTCTCTTGCAGCTTTTAAGATTCTCTCTTTGTCTCTGAGTTTTGCCAATTTGACTATGACATGTCTTGGAGAAGGCCTTTTTGGGTTGAATACATTTGGAGATCATTGAGCTTCCTGGATCTGAAGATCTGTGATTTTTCCTATACCTGGGAAGTTTTCTGCCACTAATTTGTTGAATATGTTTTCAGTGTAATCTCCATTTTCTTCCCCTTTTGGAATACACATGAGTCGGATATTTGAGTGCTTTAGGTTGTCTGATATCTCTCTCAGATCTTCTTCAATGTCTTTGATTATTTTTTCTTTCTTTTTGTCTGCTTGTATTATTTCAAACAGCCCATCTTCAAGTTCAGAGGTTCTCTCTTCAACTTCGACAAGCCTGCTGGTTAAACTCTCTGTTGTGTTTTTTATTTCGCTGAATAACTTCTTCAGTTCGGCAAGTTCTGCTACTTTTTTTTCCAGGACATTGATTTCCTTGTACATTTCATCTTTCACGTCCTTTATACTTTTCCTCGTCTCATCATGATGTCTAGCTGAGTTTTCTTATATCTCATTCAGTTTCCTTAGAATTATCACTCGAAATTCCTTGTCAGTCATTTCAAGGGCTTCTTGTTCTATAGGATCTAGTTTATGAGGTTTATTAACTTTTGGTGGTGTACTTTCTTGATTTTTTGTATTTCTGGTATCTTTTTTTTGATGTTTATTCATTGTGGCTGGGGGTTTCACAGTCCACTGGTTTGAGACTCTTCACTAACTTAGATGCTGCTGTGGTTGCCAATTGGTATGGCTACCTCCGTGACTGCTCAGTTGGCCTGTAGTCCCTTGTGTGTGTGGTTGCCTCTGGTCTTGGGCCTCTCTGGGGAGCCACCTCTCTGTTCTGCTTGGACTCTACTGGGCTGCTGGATCATGGGGCGGTACCGCAGGGTGTGTGGTCTCTGCTGAGCTTCCTCTTCCCGTGCAGAACTTCTCCCTGTTCCATGCGCTCTGGCCTGGGCTGCTGGATCATGCAATGGTGGCTCCACAGGGTGTGTGTTTTCTGCCAAGTCTCTGCCTCCCTTGCGGGACGTCTCCCCACTCTGTGTGCACTAGGCTGGGCTGCTGGATCTCGCAGTGGTGGCACCACAGGGTGTGTGTTTTCTGCCGAGTCTCCACCTCCCTAGCCGGATGTCTCCCCACTCTGAGCGCACTAGGCTGGGCTGGGTCATGTCTTCTGCAGCCCTCATCTATCAGCTGGGCCTTCAAGACCCTGCTCGGCACCGCCTCGCCCAGGAAGTCTACCAGGTTTCTGCTAGGTGCAGACGACCAGTTGCTCTGGGTGCCTTTGTAGCACTGTGTAGATCTTTCTCGGGACTTATCACCTTCCTCCTGGTATCGCGGTTATTTGTGTACTTGTCTTATCTCCCACACCATAGCATGAGCTCTTCGGGGGAGGAGCCCACAGCACACGGTTCACCTTTGAATCCCCCCGGCGTGGACCGACTCTGGTGCCCACCCGCTATCAGCTCTCTGGCAGGTTCAAGTGAACTTGAGAACGCTCCAACCACACTATTCCTAACCAGAAATCGGTTAGGCATTTCTCCGATCTGGTGGCCACAGAGATGGTATCTGCCTCCCAGTAACAGGAAGTTTACTGGGGGCCGGAGCCCAGGGTGAGGTGGAGTGACAGTCAGCCCTGCCTGTACTTCCTTGCCCTCCCAACACTGGCCGGGGACACCCCACGCCACCAGCCCTGCCAGAGAACCACGGAGGGAGTGGGAGGGGCGGCCAGCCCACAGGCCCCAGGAAGCCCCGCGCTGTGGCAAGCAAGTGGGAAGGCTCAGTGAGGAGCTGAGCCAGGTGAGGAGGACAGGCCTGGCCGAGCCGGGCTGGAGCCACCATCACCCGAGAAAATGGAGGCAGCCCCAGGGCCGGTGAGTGGCCCGGTGGGGCAGGCGGAAGCCAGGCGGGCGTCCGCCCCCCCCCCCGAGCAGGGCTGGGCTGGGGGTCACTCACGGGGCTGGGCCGGGCTGTGCAGCTCCCTCTCTGCCTCTGTGTTGTCGCCGTCCCTGTCCTCGGCCGCCGCCGCCACCTTGGGCTGCTTACTCGGTCTTGCGGCGCGGCTCGGGCGCTCCCAGGAATCTTCTTTTATGCCAGCCTGAAACCTCGAATTCTGAATAGGGCAGCTGGCCACTGCGGCTAAGAAACAGTTCTTTTCCTGCTCCACACTTCAAAGCTGTTGCCTGTAAACGAGGCAGCCTCTCCTCTGTGGGTCGGTGGGAGTTTCTCGCCTCCTGCTCTTTCAAGCCCGTTCCCAGCAGCTGGAGTGGTAATCACAGGAGGGACCGAGAGACTGCAGAGGGGACGAGGGCAGCAGCTGCTGCAGCCACCTCTGGCCGAGGTGCGGTGCCACCTTATAGTTTCTAATTCTCAGTGTTTTACTTTAACTTCTGAGTTTCAGATTATCTATTTTTGCTTAAATATTAGTCCAGCAATTAAGCCAAATTTAAAAAATATTTTGTCTAGGTTTTCAAGTAATCCTTACTGGAGAAACTGGTTTGAATTACCAAGTACTCCATTCCTGGAATCAGGAGTCAGCCATCCTCAGACTTTATCTTTTCATATCTGCCTTATGTTCGACACAATGCCTGCCATTGCAGACCTTGACTATGACTAGGGAGATATGGTACATGGCATTAGGCAATCACCGAGCAGTGTAAGACAACTAGTGATTGAATGAATGACATAGACATTGAGTGCTTTGGAAAGCAAGAATAGGTAAATCAAAAAGTGATTTCATATTGTAATGATGAATAAGCTAACTATACTGATCTAACCACCATACATTCTCTGCAGTTATTGAAAATCAACATTGTACCCCACATGTATGTATAATAAAAAAGAAAAAAAGAAAAGAGAGAAAAAGAAAAGGTAAAGCACTCTGTGATAGATTTGTGCAGCAGAGAGGACAGACAGGATTTAGAAAAACACACAGGAGAGAAGAAGCCCGTCTGAGGGCAGAAGGCTGGATGAGGGTAAATATAAAGCTAAGGCCAAAAAGAAGTTGAGCAAGGCAGGCTGCTGGGCTAAGGAGACAGAGGCCTGTGGGACAGAGGATTTGTCCTGTTCAGGAGGAGTGGATAAATATGACTTGAAGTTGAAGACCATATTAAGGAAAACATAAAAAGTTAAATTGATGGGTTCGGGATTTTATTTTGAGAAAAATGGTAGGCTGTGGGAAATTTTTAATCTGATTGGGCAGAACTGGGTTGCATGCTTGCTCTGAAGCCAAATGGTGGGGTCAACCACACATTCACCACGTACACTGAGAGTAGGACCGGGTCACAGTTGCCAGATTCAGCAAATAGAAATACAAGTTGCCCAGTTAAATTTGAATTCAGATAAACAATTAATAATAAATAATGTGTTAATGTAAGTATGTCCTCTGCAATATTTGGGTTATATTTACATTAATATATTATTCATTGTTTCCCTGAAATTCAGATTTAACTAGGAGTCTTGTGTATTATTATCTGGCAATCCTAAAGAGGATGCTTCTGTAATGGAAAACTGGAATGCTATCACAGAAAAGGAAATAGGTGGTCAGCAGACTAAAATGCAAAAATTCAAGTATCTGCCAAGAGCAGGCTACAGAAGCCAATTTCTTTGTCCTTTTGAAACTCTACCATCTGAGGTATTGAAGACCCTCTTCAGTATAAACAAATACCAATACCGTGCTGACGATATGCCATTTTACAAACTTAATTTTTAAAGCATATAGAGAGAATTTGAATTATTCCAAAATTTATCAAGTTGATTCGTTTAGCTACAGAGTTACTTTCTTCTTCCCTAATTGTTAAAACAAAGGATTTTGTTTCCATAAACTCAAATGCTCCAGGAGGTTTCAATGAAAACAATTGGATCAATCCTCAAAATGTCCATTTCACTAAAGAAATAATTCACTAAAGTATAAAGAATCAGAAGTGTAAATGTTACCATTTAAAGCTCCCTCAGGCAGAAGTTAGAGAAGAATCTGATCATTTTAATCTCTTGAATCCAGATCTGATCTCTGATCTACAAAACAAAATTTCATTTAGGCTATTTACATTATCCCACCTGCAAATTAAATTCCAGATCCACATAATGATTGGATAAATAGAAGTTTTACAAGTTTTGTGACTAGCAACTGTTCCACAACAAAGGCATTTTGCAAAGGGACAAAATATGACAAGTGAAATAAACTAAAAAATAAATAAATGTGTTCATATGTGTACATATATATAAATTCATTTATTTAAAGAGAAGTATTTATTCTTATTTCCTACAGGTATATAAATGTGACTTTAAGCAGAGGAAATTTTACAAATTATAAATTTTCCATTTAGCTGATTCCTCGTCCCCACCAAAAAACTGCGTGTTAATACGTCTTCAGACCTTCCCCTTGAGAAACCCTTGGCCCTGGCCCCAACACACACCTATACCTATCCAAGCTGCAGTACGCCCGTCAGGAATCAGATGGGAATAGCAAAGAGAGTGAGGCAGGTGCCCACATGGTGTCAAGGCATCTAATCTCCATCCCTAAAAGAGTAATCATGCTATTTATGGTTGCCAGTTTTCCATATATCATCCCTACCCCCCTTCCCCTCCCCCTCGTTCTTTTTCTTCCTTCTCACACCTGTGTTTGTGAAACAATCTTAAGATCTTTTTACAAAAGCAAAGCATAGCAGCTGGGGGTTGTTTGTTTCACATACCTTCTGGTGAGTGCCGCTCCACAAATGTCCAATTCGCACTTCCATCCTGCCTGTGTCTACAGGGAATTTTTTGCTTCTCACTGCCTTCTTTGTGGACATTTCTTTGCTACATGTGGGTGTATGTATGAGGGAAATTGGGGGGGGGGAGTGATGTGCTCTTTGGTTTCTGGGTTTAGCTAGTATCATCTGTGATAGAGGCAACTTGCAGTAGTTCAGTGGAACCAGCCTTTCTAACAAGAGAATAGATTGGTACTTATTAGAAATAGTCATTTGCTACAAGGGAAACAACCAACATCTCATTTGCATCCATGCATATCAACAATGCAATTAGGACAAACTTCTCAGAGAATTAGATTGAAATGGTAATTAAAGAATTGTGTTGTGAATTTTAATGTGATTGTAGAGAAGTAAATTATTTGGTATTGTTGTATTTGCCCACTTTAGAAAAAAATGCCCTGGAACCTTTAAGCAAAAAGTCCCTCAATATTTCACTGGTGCTGGGGAACTGATGAAAGCAAAAACTACACACTTGCTTAAGATTCAATAGCTCAGAGGCTCACCATATTAAATTACTCTGCAATGGTGATTCTTCTTCCAGTGGTGGCGTGCAGGATGCACAGTGAGATTTTTCTTGATGTGTTGAAATTTTACCTTAGGCCCCCAAAGCAGAAGTAATTAGGCAAAATTACTTCCACATTCTAAATAGAAGTACTAAGCAGCCCCATGCTGGGTTTACTAAAAATTTACAGAACTCCTATTAAATGATCAGTGCCCATCATCCCCATCACCCACCTCCATTAAAGGGAGAGTGAAAAGAGTCATGGCTTTTGAGCATTACAGACCTAACAGCTGTCGCATTTCCCCTTAATCCTAGCCAACCTAGAAAGAGTTAAGAGAACTGCCTTGAGACTGAGATGATCTGCATGAGGGCAGACAGGAAACCCCTTGCCTGGCTGGGCCCTGTAGGTGCTGCCATGAGCCAGGAAATAGGTATTGTGAGCAATATGTAGCCCAACGTGTAGAGACTGGTGCTTGTTTTCCACCTGTGAGTTCAAAAGGCCTAAAATCAGCTGAAGGTACCCATGAAAGCAAGGGCTGCAACTGGGAAAAGCCTGCACTTGTGCCAGCTGGCTTGATGGACTGTGCCTGCCACACTGGCCCGGGCCCTTGTGATTGGACCCTGCACAAAAGGGAGGCCAGTAGGGGTTAGCAGATCCCAATCGTAAGAGGTTGAGAAATTGGGATTCCAAAGGTCAGAGAGTACGTCACCCACATCAGGAAATAATGTGGTGAGGAGATTCCTGTGTGTTTTATGGGTACCCGGAATTTATTTTAAACATACACAAAGACACAGAAATTGCCCTTATGAAAACAAAAGCTTATTAGACTCCGAGATCCCCAGAAACAGGAAGCACAGCCACTGCACAGGGGACACAGGAGCAGCAGGTTGGTCTGGAGGGAGGCAGAGGGAGCCAGGGAGAAACTCAAACAAGAGCCTTTGCTGTGGTTTCTGTGGGAAGGAGTGGGAGAGGCGGGATAAGCAGGTTTAGGATTAGCTAGTTTAAATAATATCAGAACGCTCTAGAGTGCAGGGACTGTCCCTAGTTGTCTGGTAACTGGCCCTGGTGTGATTAGGGCAGATAGATAGTGGCCTGGAGTGTGAGAACCCCATAAAGGAGGTGGTGGAAGTGTGGGCTTTGGATTGCTTAGATTGCATTTAAAAGGCATGCTCCTGGGCAGGGTGAGTTATTTATTAGCTCAAGGAACTGGCAAGCCAGGGGAAGCCCTTCCAGGGTCAGCAGGGCCTCAGATGTCAAAGCATCAGAATACAGAAAACGAGCAACACATTGTGGATGCCCCCCAAGGAACCCACATCTGAGCTCAAAGAAAAAGCTGGTATTTTGATGCCTGCCATACTGGGAGTCATGATGGTGAGCCAATGCTAGCCAGGAGGGCATTACAGCAGCCCCAGGGATGTAAACCCCGAGAAAGATAAACCCCCCTCAAGGCACTCTCCCTAGATAGAGGAAAGACAACAAAAGTGGCAAATTTATACCGACCACTGTAAGGGTAAGTAGGTACTCTGTTCTAGAAACTGCATTTGGAACAGAAATTTTCACAATTACTAAGGTTTTTTAAAAATTGGATGTAAACTCACAAAGAGTGGATAAACAAATAGGGTTATTTGTTTCACATAACAAGGAGTCCAGAGATTGGCAGTCCATGACTAGTGCAATGGCTATAAAATAACATCGGTGTATTAGGCTCGTTCTATCTCTGTGCCCTGCCAGCCTTTGTATGTTGGCTTAGTTTTAAGATAGTTGCTGTCACTACATGTATCATAGCTGCATTCCAGACAGGATACCAGGTGGGGAAAGCAAAGAAGTGAAGCAGGCTTTTTTCCAGTGAGGTTCTGCCTTTTAATTTGGCAGAGAGGTAGCCCAGAAACTACCTCTGTACCTCACTGGCCAGCACTGGTCACGTGCCACCCACACCTGGTAGGTGCCTGGGAAAGGGATTGTGCATGGAGCCAATCAGCAAACCAGGAGTGCCTGCTCCTTAGCATCACCCTGGAAGAGGTTTCCAAGTTGGTTGTGCTTGTTACTAAGCCTGTTTTCTAAAGCACTTCTGTTCCTTGTGTTTCCAGTGTAGACTTTAATTCTGTGATTTTCCTTTTTTGTTTCCATAAGTTTTAAGTTCTTTTGGTTTTTCAAACATCTTTTTTTTAAAATTCTGTATGTCAGCCTAACTTTTACAGCCTTATTCTGATCTCCTCCTGTGATTTTGTTGTTGTTGTTATTTTTCTATGCAAACCACAAATTTTTCTGACTTGCTAAAAACAAAAAGTCTATTTTTTAATTTCCCGTAATAAACCACTTATAATGATGTAATTCCCTGTGAGACTTTGATACAATACTCCACTTTTCTTAAGCCAAGGACTTTTTTCCTCAAAGGCCCCTTGTTATTGATTTGTGTTTCTCGTTAACTCTTCTTTGATTTAGGATGAATCTACATATATGAATCCACATAGATCCCCTATTTGTCTTTGCCCCTGCTCCTAATGCCTACTTCAGTGCTGGTAGATTCCCAGTCCCATTCTCAGATTTCATGTTGTACATGAATTGATGATTGATTTTTCCCATCCCCCAATTCAATTTCCACTGTCTGCTGGCATTTATCTGTTGGTCTGAGGTAGGAACATCTCCACCCCTGCTCTTCAGTTTTCAGATGTGAGAAGAGTCTATGTTCAATACAAACAGAGCAATACCTGACCCATGGTTAGGTATTAATATTACCATCATCATTATTGTTGTTATTATTAGATGAAAGAGAAATATTACCCAATAATCACATACATAAATGTAAAATCCCACAGCAGGATAAAAGGAATGAATGCCATTTCATGGCGGCATGGAACAAAAGAACCTGACCCAGCCGGGAGAAGGAAGGAGAAAGAAGGTGGTTATGGCTGTGGTCATATCAGAGAAGGCTTCACTGAGGAAGCGATGCTTGAGCTGACATGGGAAAGATGATGTGTTTGCCAGTGGGTTTCTAACAAACAGACTTAAATAAAAGGGCATGGATTGATTCAAGGAATTAAGAAGTCCAAGAGAGGTCAGGCTTCAGGCATGGCTGGATCCAGGTAATTTGTCTCTTTGCTTCTGACTCTGTTATCCTCTGTGTTGGCTTAATTCTCTAAAAGAAGCTTCAGAATTCTCAGAAAGGCTGAAAGCAGCTACAGGCTCACTTCCTACAAGGTTTGCTACCTTAATAAGGAGAAGGCTTCTCATCCCCAATGGTTTCAACATAAGTCCCAGAAATAAGTCCTTTTACCCAGATGGGTAAAAGTGAATTGCTGAGATCGGAGGCATGGAATGCCCTGAGTGACCAGGTCTGGGCCCTGTGCCCTCACCTGGAGCAAGGAGTGATTGAGAAGAAGAGAGAACTCTTCTAGAGAAAGCAGAGAAATTATGACTGAAAAGAGAAATGGATTCTGAACAGGCAAAACAATAGCTTATAATGTTTACAGGAAAGTACACTTCATATAGAAGAGCAAACAACAGTGTCCGGTCTTTATTTTTCTAATTCTGTCTCTCTCTCTGCATGCAGCCCTTAAGTGTATTAGTGCCTATTGAGAGATGTGGTCTTTGAATAGTTGAATAAGAAGTACCAAATCTGGCCATCTCTGAACACCTTGGAGTAAGTACAGTATTTTGTAATTTTTCTGACCCTTTGTCTCCAAGGCAGTGAGGGGAAGCCCTTCCTTTCATGGTACCTGTTCTGCTACATGGTTCTTAGTCAGGGAGTAAAAAGTCCATGGGACACTGATTATATTCAGCAAATCAGCTCAAACAGATTTTTAAAAAATGAAAGAGAAACTAATTAATTCTGTAACTAAAGAAAATTCCTCCCAGACGACAATAAATTGCTGACTATGAGCTTCACTTTCTAGTGTTACAAAGTTTCATCATTTTTGTGCCATTATGAATTTTTTAAATTGAGAGCTATGAGAAGCTTTTTTCAGGCACTGAACATAATAGTCTGGTTCTATTTTATCTCTGATAGTTGCACAAGATATAGTAGAGAATTAGCCAACTCTTGGTGACCAGTTGGACGTGGGTGTCATTGAAGTGATGCTTGCATCTTGACAGGCACAGTGCTGGCAGGACTACCACTCAGCATGGGTTGGGTAGAGGAGGAGTTAATCATTGGATCAACAGTTAGGGTAGATCAAGGCTTTTGGTTCCTTCCTCACCCTAAAATTCTGTATCTCCATTATTCTACACTTAGAAGAATTTGTAAAACAATGACCAGTGAATTCAGTCTATGGATCAATTATTTGACTTGCATTGTGTATAACTTTGCTGTCTCCAGTGTGCTGATTATTTGGTGAAAAGAGAGAAAAATAATTTACAAAACAAAATATGTTACATGTCAAGTTATTCTGCAAACAATAAAAAACAGACTCTATAAAAATTTCTGTGGGTCACAGAAATGACCAATTCCTCCTGAAGGCTTTCCAGCCAAGCTGATACATTTAAAACACACAGGACTCATCAGAAGGTAGATGGGGTGGCATTTTTAAGTCCAAGTAACTGCTTAAGAGATGGCATCAAAGATCCAATGTCCACCGTGTGCTTTGTAGAATAGAAGATGGTGCCATTTGGCAGCAAGAGGGAGGACTCAGGGTAAAAAGTAACGGTGAAGGGGGCTGGAGACCTTAGATCCAAACATCAGATCTGCATGAGGAGCAAAGTGGAAGCCCCTTACAAAGTGTCAATCTCTCTGTACAATCTGATCACCTTGTAAATGCCCATTGCACCTGCTCAGCAGAGGAACCTGTGCTCTTTTCATTCTCTGAGGTGGAAAAAAACAGTGATAGCCTGCTGTCTCTTTTTTGTTTATAATGCATCATAAAAGTACATTTGTAATACAAACTAAGGAGGTACACTAACACTTACTGAGTATGAATACCTTACTGTGTGGCAGGCACTGGCCAAAAGAATATATATAATTACTCATTTGATAGTCACCAAAAAAAATTTAGGGGAATATCATTACACCTATTTTATAGAGGAAAAAAAATTAAAAGCTCAGAGTACATCATTAATTTTTCCTAAATAACATAGTAAATAGACAGCAAGAATGAAAGGTGGGTGGTTTGTGTATCTGAAAATTTCAGTGGAAAATTTAACTACAAGTGTTAGGAAAAAAACCAGAACTAAGGAAACCAAGAGCAAACATGGTTTAAAGTATTATTATGATAGGTTTAATTTAGAAACTCACAGTGATCTAGAACCCTGCAAAAATACCCAGGCTTTGAAATGTTTTAAATTTATTTATTTATTTGTAGTTTTAGTATTGACTATCATTCAACCCTGAAATAGGTGGGTAGAACAAAAAGAACGTCACGAGGCCCCGTGGTCACTACTGCTAAGAGTGAGCAGCACTGCTCAGGGACGTTCCTATAGAGCCACTGGATGTTCTCCTGTGTGACCCCATCAGACCACATTTTGTTTCTCAATAGCAATATCCTGCTTCTAAAATATCAAACACCCATTCTATCCAAGAGGCAAATATCTGATCCAAAACCTAATGCAGGTAATTACTGACTCAGATATCCCTGGGAAGGAATTATTTTTAAGTAGCCATAACTATTTTGATTACATGGACATTAGACTCTCTCTTTGCCATGTTTGGCTTCAAAAGAGAGTTGATAGGATCAAAAGAAAATTGTAGTATTGGTTTCATGACAGTGTAAGAGATGTTTTTAACACTTCAGGATGTAGAGTGACACCAGAATTATTCCAGCATCTTAGTCTTACCTGGAAGATATATAAAGATGCCACCACCATTGTTTTTAATAATTGTTTTTAATAATTGTTTTTAATAATTGAAGAGAGGTACTGTTTTGGCTTTTTTCTTTTTCTTTTTTCTTTTTCCTTTGCCATGGGAATGTAATTTTATAAGGTGCAAATATTTTCTATACCTAAAATGTACTTAAACACTGCTGGGACTTGTGCCCGTCAAAAAACTTTACCATGTCCAATTTTTTTCCATCCATAAAATGAGTATAACAGTCTTTTGTTATTTGCAATCCTAGGAATAGTCTCTTGCGCTATTCTAAACAGTAGGCCATGATGATGAAGAATAATTGAAAAAGCTATACAGATTAGATTACACATCCAATATTTGTTACAAAATTCTGAAACAGGTTTTTAATTCCTGAAGCCCACTCTGGAAATTCGCCTCAGTAACCCTCCATATCATTTATCAGACCACTCTTTCTCTGCACATCTCACTCTTCTCCTTCCTTCCCTTTGATTGTGTGTCATTTCTCACACTTACTTTCTCCCTCAATGTATTGCCCATATTTCTATGCTTCTCTTTTGTACTTTTTTCCTCTGTTTTATTCTTCCACCATTTACCCTTCACCACCACTCTAATGAAGAGACCATTACATATAATTTATCTGTGTTTAAAATACTGGCTTTATGAATAAGCATCTGGTTCTCATTTTTATTTTAAATATCAAGTGAGTTTCAAATCTTATATTTGCTAACAAAATAGAACAAAACAAAAAAACTCAACAACTACATTAGAAGTGTGTGTGTTTCTGTGTGTGTGTGTGTGTGTGTGTGCATGTGAGAGAGAGAGAGCGAGAGAGAGCGAACCAAATGACAAAAGTCCTTGGATTTTTTTCTCCAAGGTCAAGGAGAAGGTAGGGTAGGCAGGAGGGAAGGAGAGAGAGAGACAGATTGGAACCTTCATTTTCCCATCAGACCTCAGCAAAATATCATGTGCATCTTATACCAGCATTTTAAAAATAGATGCTAGATTTTGGCAGACTTTGGGAGTGTTCAACCTTCCCAATCACTGATTAAGCACTGTGTTGTGGCTAATGCTGGCCTAATCTGTATTTTTACCAATTTTCTCTCCACTTGAAATTTCCCACTTTACTTATGATTTGTTTTGCTTAGATTTTGAGTTATTTCAATATACACCATGATTTAAATAGCACTGTTAGTCACTATGCATTGAAGCTGTTTGGAACATAAATTCATAGATTATTTAACACATGTATTGTGATTTAACAATACTTGATGCATTACGGTTAATTTTTCAAATATGGTAAATTTTTAATTCATGTTTTAATGAAAAGGCAATTATATTACAACTAAATGAGATTAAATGCATTTTTTGTGCTACTAATTATCAAAATCTGTTTTTTTGCTTTTTTAGTTATATATATATATATATATATATATTAGTTTCTATGTTTAAAACCTTATGTGGCATTTCACATTAAGTAAGAACTAGTCTCCAGTATCTTACAATAATACTTCTTTTGGTATATATATAGTCCAAATGAATATAAGACAAATATATTATAATTTTTGATTTCAAATAAGTCATTATAATTACATCTTTACATTTTGACCACTATCTTAATCTTATTTAATTCAAAACACAACTTAAGAGGTACCATGAAAAGAATTATTAATTTTTGTTTCTAGTATTTCATATTAACTCATGAACTAAATCAAATTGTCAGTTAATTCAAATGTATAAAATGTGATAAAAGCCAGTCCCACTTTAGCAGTAAATTTCCAGTGTGGCATACACTGGAAAGTTTGGCTCAAACTCCTCAGAATGTCTAGACTTTGTCAGTTTTCTTAGTGTTTGAGGCTTGATTCTGAAACCTACAATCAGTTCAAAGCTGTGCTTCCTTCTCTGCTGTTCTCAGTCCAAGTGGAGTCCTATGAAAATGCCAGGGTCTGCCATCCTGCACCTACAACCAGCTTCATCACTTTCTTCGTTACTGGTAATTTGCTCCCTTCTGCATTTCTTTCATCATGTCCCTTCCCTGTTACCAACAACAAAGTTACTTAAATGCCTCTTCTTTAACTCTATATAGGTCCATAGCCTGTTCCAGCTTCCTTCATCCCCAACGTGTCTACAATAATTGTAGTAGTTAACACAGTTGGGGAGCTTAGGACTTGCCAATTACAGACTGAGATGCTTCATAAATCTAGGAGGCAGGTGCATTTGTTACTCCTCTTTCATAAATGATAACACTTAGCCCTAGCATGGCCTAAAATCATGTGGTTAGTAAGCGGCAGAGGTAGGATCCAATTTCAGAAACAAGATTTCTAAATTATTTTTTTAACTGAGCCCTTCACTACAATCAACTAAATACATTGCTTCTTATTAAAAATGATGCCAATGATAATAATAACTAGAGTAGGAAAATGGTTATGAGAGGTCTTTGAATACCATAAAATATTCTACCAGTTCAGAGTATAAGAAAATATTAATAGTTTTCAAGCCCTTATATCACCTCATTTAATTTACTATCAGAAAATTATGTTAATTGTTCTAATAATCTGATTAACTGAGATCATTTGATATAAACCATAAATGGGTTATCAATTTCAAAGAATAAGAAAAACAAAAAGTTTATTCCAGCTCAGGACGACTTTAATCGGATTTCCTTTTTCTTTGGTAGGTAAGGAAGATTTTACAGGAACATCTTACAGGTCATGAGCTTGGAATCTATGGAATTATATTATTGTACAATAATTACACATTAATTAGGCAGCACTGATAATCAACATGAAAGAATAAAAACAAGCTTTTACTATCAAAGCATTACTATTGATTTTTATAAACACCAAAATAATATCCCTTCTAGGCCCATTACACAGGTAATAGTAACCATTCATTTAATTAATACTGACTCAGAGTGAAAAATTCAATCTGAGTACTTATAACACCCACATTAATATCAAGAAGATTCATTAGAATTAATACCACAATAAATATAAAATGAATTAGTAATGATTACACCATTATTTTAAAGCATTCCTATTTGTAAGCTTTTATTTACTTTAATCACCATCACTCTAAATAGCAATTAACAAAAGCCAGGCTGGCACATTTATGTAGGAATAACAAGACACATGAATGCAACCAAGTCCAAGCCACAAACATTTTATCTACTTTCGTGCATCAACACACCCACTAGTATGGGAGGTTACTAAAAAAGACATACTCTTTATAGCATTAATGAGGAAAATTAAACTCATTCTGCAAATTGGCTTCCTTCCTGGTTTGAAATTGTTCTTCTCAATAGCCACATTCTGATTTAAGACGCTAGTAGAGTCCCTGGTACGTAGTAGAAACAGCATAAACATTTATTAAATATATTCTATGCCACCATGATGTGTGTTTGTCTGGATGGACTACTGGTTACACTTGGATGTCTTTAATTATAACATTGACTACAAAGAATCTGTTGATGATTACCTGCATATTCAACCAATACTGGACAAAATTTATGTAGTAGAAGGAAAAGAGGCAAATGTGATCAACTCCTATTTCTGCTAGTTACCCATACCAAAGTGGGACAAGCATATATATATATATATATATATATAAAACATTTTTCTTCCAGAATGGGTCAGTAAGGTGAAAAATTAAGAGAACCTATGAAGACTTTTTTTTTTTTACATTCTCTCTATTTCTGTTCTTTAAAACTAAATCATTATCTTTCAGGATGTGAGAAAGCTGTTTGCCTCAATAGGAGCAACTGGCAAAAGAAGGCAAAAAGGAAAAGAAACAACAGAAGTCTCCTCCCTTTCTTTAATATCCTTGCTAATGAGAGACATTTCCACTCTGGCTTTTGCAGAATCTTAAGTTCTGATCACATATGAGTTGGAGAGACTTGAATGAAATAGAAAATAGTTAAGCTGCTATTCATTTAAAACACCATCTGTATTTGCTCTTAAGTACTAGGTAGTCATAAACTTGCCATTTCATAAATTATTAACAATGCAATAAAAAGGCAATTCCTCCAAAAGCATGTCATAGAGTACCTTAGCATCTTGAAGGGAAAGTGTGGGCGTGCTTTTGAGGGGTGCGAGGGAATTCTTAAAATATAAGAGGTCTGGTTTTATTTGGGGTTCCTGTGCTGCTTGATGAGTACTGTCAAAGTTCTGCTCCATGTGTGCCCCTAAATCATCTGCCCTGGCCTCTGGTTGCTTTAATTTTACATTCACTCTACTATGTCCAGCGGAGAAGCTGGAGATTTGCTGACTGTGGCAAGAGAGCCTGCATGTGTTTCAAAACACTGCAAGTCCTAAAAACCAGAGAAGCAATGAGCAAGCGAATATTTATTCTGAAGGTAAACATTAAATCCAGGTAAAGAAACAAAACACAATTTATTATCTTATTGATCACTAAGAGACTAATGCCTTTCCCTTTCCCAAAGACATTTATCCAATAAGCTTTGTACACACCACAGCAACAATCTGTAATCCACTTACAGAAGTGTCACTAACATAGCAGTAATTATCAAGTATGTGACTTGGAAATGGTATCTTGAGTAAAGTAGGATATATACAGGCCACGGCCTGGCATAAAACCACATCAGGTTCTTTTCCACCTCCAGTTTGAAGCCATTCTCCACCTCTGAAAGAGATAGGAGACAGAATATTCTGAGGAGTGAAGAAGTAGGTTCAGAGTGTTCCTTCCTTTCCATTCTCAGTTCATACCTCTAGGTCAACACTCTAATCTGACCTGAGAAGAATCCACAATTTTTTGAGCACCTACTTTGCTCCAGGAACTTTACGTACATTTGTTCTTTTAGTATTTATAATGACTCCATAACATGTTAGCATACCCATTAATAGGTGAGATTCTAAATAAATAACTCAATAACAGATTATACTGTGAAACAATTTTTATACTAGTATTTCCACCCCCAAAAAGTTCTTTTTATTTAGTCACGAATTCACAACTAAAGGAAGTACACAAATTAAAGACTAAAGATTAAATAGCACAGGTGAGAAGTAACACTCACCACTATTGCTAATTGCGCAGAACCACCTTTGCAGGTACCTGTGGGAGGTTATTTTGTAACTACATTGTATGCTAGCTGCGTACATGAATTGAATAGACTTTTTTCACCATCCTTGTCAAAAACGTTTTATTTAACACCAGATCTAAATACAGAATATTGTGCTAGGTACTGTAGAAGTTTTAAAGCTTTAGCTCTAATATGTGAGAACACAAGCTTTTCTCTCTCATTTTGGATCAAGCTGTTGCCTCTCTTCAATTTGCAAGATAGCTTTTGAGAGCACTCTTGGAGATCATGAAAGTATCTGGGCATTCTGCCACCATCTACTTTGGTCTGTAGCATGGCAGGAAAGAGGGTGAGAATAAGGAAAGTGGATAGACAAGAATCTAAATAGATGATGCCCTAGTCTAAATAAACTAAAGAGAAAGAGAATGTAAGAAAAAAATCAAGGGAAGTGAAAGGTTAATAATAATAGTAATAATATCTAATGTTTATCAGAGCTTACTATGCCCACATAGAGCTAAGTGCTTTATCTAATTAAATCTTCACAATAATCCCTTCATTTATGTACTGTTATTATCCCCAAATTACCAATGAGAAAGCTGAGGTTTTTAAAGAAGGTTAGTATCCAGTCCAAACTAGCTAGTAAGTGGCAAAGTCTGGATTTAAACCCAGGATGTCTGACACCAGTGCTTGCACACTTAATCACCATCTGTTAGGAAGCAGAGACAAAGAGAACATACAATTACTTCATGGAAAGAGCAAATACGAGCCTGTGCTCCTAATGCTGCTGGCATGGTATGGAGTCAGAAGTCAATATCAGGATGAGCCTGCTTCATGCATGAGGGTGGCCATCCAGGCCACTAGTCCCTCAGTTGTTATCTGCAGCCATATTGCTTGACTCTCTCTCTCTCTCTCCTTCTCTCATTGGAAATACATATTAGTGGAAAAAGAATGGGATATACAATAAATGGCTTTGGAGCAAAAATTTTTTAGCAAACTTTTTATTGAAGTGTTGCATAATACAGAAAAGCAAGCAAATCATAGGTGTTTAGTCCAATGAATTTCCACAAACTGAATATACCCGTTAACTACACCTGTGTAATACCTGTGGAACCAAGAAATAAAGTATTACCAGCCCCCAGTAGTCCCTATTATCTCGTCACTAATTCCCCTAAGATGTGACCACTAACTAATCCAACTTGTAAAACCATAGATTAGTTTTGTCCATGTTAGAACTTCATATCAATGGAACCATATAGTACAAATATTTTGTGTCTATCTTCTTTTATTTAACATTTTTTTAACATTTGGTTTGAAAGCATGAATAACATGCTATAGCAATAGCAATAGTTTATTGGATCCATTGCATAAATATGCCATCATTGATTTGCCCAATACACTGTTGTTAATGAATATTTGGGTTCTTTACAATGTTTGGTACAGACTAAAAGAAATATTAGAGGTTAGAAATCCAAACTGGCCAGTTTGATAGGAAACAAAGCAAAAATCCTAAATGATTACACTCTTGGTAGGAAGATGAATGAAAAATAAGTTAATTGCACAGGAGGAACAGCAGAAATCTTGCCTAACTGGACTTTGGCACTGGATGATGGAAAAAATATAATCCCTGAGAATTTGTAAACACAAGTTGGTTTTCATGTATCCTTATGATCTAAATTCACAATATCCATGTAGTCTTCCATAGGTGAACATGACTCCAATCCAGAATCAAAGTATTTCCAGAGATAAATTCTAAGGAACATGAACTCATAGTCAATAATAATAATAAAAGTAGTCAAGGAAATAGTCACTTAAGCAATAGTCTGCAGACAGCTACTCTTTCCTATGACTACCATTTAAAAATAAAAAAGAGACATCACAAATAGGAGCACAGAACAGTCATAATTTAAAGAAGAAGAAAAAAAACACAGATTTGAAAAAAGATACAAATAAAATTATATAAATTAAACATACAAAAGTAGAAATTTAAACCAATGAATAGTTTGAAAAGAACACTGGACAGAGCTGAAGAGATAATCTGTAAACCAATTACACACATTGTAATACAGTTATAATCAGTTACATAGATTATAACATAGCAAGACAAAGGGATGGAAAATACTAAATAGAGATTGAAAATATAAAGGATAAAAGGAGAAGCTTTCACATACCTAGTTGATGTTCCAGAAGATAATAAAAATTGGGAAAAGAAAATATTCAAGATAAGAATTTCTATGAACTGCTGAGAGGGAACAATTCTTGGATTCAGGAAGCTCAACAAATTTTGACAGGATAAATAAAGCAATCAAGATCTAGACCTATTGTAGTGATACTGAAAAAAAGCAAAGACGATGTGATAGAATCTGGATGTTATTGTCCCCCCAAAGCCCATGTGGAAATCTGATTCCCAGTGTGGCAGTGTTGGGAACTGTTTGGGTTATGGGGGCAGATTCCTCATGAATGGATTAATGCTGTCCCTGGGGGGTGGATAGTGAGTGAGTTCTTACTCTATTAGTTCCCATGAGAGCTGGTTGTTTAAAAGACCCTGGCACTCCCCCCCCCCCCCCCCCCGTCTCTTGCTTCCTCTCACCATATGATCTGCTCGTACCTGCAGGTCAGCCTGCCATTTTCTACCATAAGTAGAAGCAGCCTGAGGCCTGCACCAGATGCAGCTGTCCCAGAATCATGAGCCAAATAAACCTCTTTTCTTTATAAATTACCCAGTTTCAGTTATTCTGTTATAAGCAACACAAATACAGACTAATACACAATGTCAATATCTTAAAAACAGCCAGAGGGAAAAAATAATGTGTCTACAAAGAATGGTAATTAGACTGACAGATGACATTCTGACAACAATAATAGAAGCCAGAACAGTGGGATAATATTTTCAATGAACTGAGAAAATCTTTTAGAACTAGGTTAAGTAAAAATATTTTCTAAAAAACAACAGAGTTTACCACTAACAGACTCTCACTATAGGAAATTTTATATAATGTATTTCGGATGGAGAGAATTTATCTCAAACATAAAATACGAGATGCAAAAAACGTATGGGGAGCAAAGGTGTATGTAAATATTTGAATACATGTAAAAAACACTGCATGCCACATTTATAGCAATGTCTAATAAATGGAATTAAGAAAAATGAGATATAACAAAAACCAGACAACTATTGTATATAAAGTTGAAATGAATGCTCGAAATTAAAGAATTATAAAATCATTACATTGTTTGGAAAGAGGATAACAAATTCATGTTAATTTAAATATATTCATAGTAAAATATGTACTTTTAGTCACTGAAGAACTAGTATAAAAAATTAACTTCTCAGCTAGAAAAAGGAAATAAATTTTGCATATAAAATTTATATATTATAGTCAGATATATGTCTAAAAATAGTGTTGGCCAGTTAATGTAAAAGACCTTTATAGAGAAAATTATAAAAATTATATTATATTATAAGACATTTGAAAAGATTGAAAAAATCAAGAGAAATATAATACTAATGGATAGAAGGTTTAAATTTGCTATATAGAGTTAAATCTATTGTAATAAAACCCTTAAAAGTTTTGGGTAAAACTTCTTTAAAAAACTCTAAAATTTGTAATGAAAATAAAAAACACAGGAATGGACAGTCACTCCTGAAGAACAGTCAGAGAAGGAACCTATCCTATTAGTTGTCAAGACTTTATATAAAGACATTGTAAAGATAGAGTGGTGTTTATTCAGACTGATAAATAAACTAAGCGAAATAGTGAGCTCAGAATAGGCCTACTTAAACACAAAAATCTTAATTATTGAGCTTGAAGAACAAATCAATGAAGAAAGGAATTGATCATAAAAGTGATAAAAATATATAAAATTAAATTTGTAACTAATACCATAACCAAACATCAACATAAAGTGTATTAAGAATAGAAATATTTTAGAAAAAAATAGAGACAAGTGTGGGGAGCAGTTAATTGCAAATTAGAAAAGAAAATATCAAGGGCTAGCCAGTTAGCTCAGCTGGTTAGAGCACAGCTTTATAAAACCAAGGTCACAGGTTCGGATTCCCATATCAAAAATTTTGACTTAAAAAGTAACTTTTGCTAACCATAAAAAGAATGAAAGAATATGCCACAAATGAACAGTAGACATTTCTGATGAGTTTAACCTGTAAAGGATTAGTAACTTCACAATACAAATAATTATGCTGAATCAATAATAACTTTTTATTTTATTTTTTTTTTTCTTTCTTTTTTTTTTTTTTTTTTTTAATTTTATTTTGTCGATATACATTGTGGCTGATTAATGCTCCCCATCACCAAAACCTCCCTCCCTTCTCCCTCCCCCCCTCCCCCCCAACAATGTCCTTTCTGTTTGCTTGTCATATCAACTTCAAATAATTGTGGTTGTTATATCTTCTTCCCCCCCCCCCCGGTTTGTGTGTGTGTGTGTGTGTGTGTGTCTGTGTGTGTCTGTGTGTGTGTGTGTGTGAATTTATATATTAATTTTTAGCTCCCACCAATAAGTGAGAACATGTGGTATTTCTCTTTCTGTGCCTGACTTGTTTCACTTAATATAATTCTCTCAAGGTCCATCCATGTTGTTGCAAATGGCAGTATTTCATTCGTTTTTATAGCTGAGTAGTATTCCATTGTGTAGATGTACCACATTTTCCGTATCCACTCATCCGATGATGGGCATTTGGGCTGGTTCCAACTCTTGGCTATTGTAAAGAGTGCTGCGATGAACATTGGGGAACAGGTATACCTTCGACTTGATGATTTCCATTCTTCTGGGTATATTCCCAACAGTGGGATAGCTGGGTCGTATGGTAGATCTATCTGCAATTGTTTGAGGAACCTCCATACCATTTTCCATAGAGGCTGCACCATTTTGCAGTCCCACCAACAATGTATGAGAGTTCCTTTTTCTCCGCAGCCTCGCCAGCATTTATCGTTCATAGTCTTTTGGATTTTAGCCATCCTAACTGGGGTTAGATGGTATCTCAATGTGGTTTTGATTTGCATTTCCCGGATGCTGAGTGATGTTGAGCATTTTTTCATATGTCTGTTGGCCATTTGTATATCTTCCTTAGAGAAATGCCTACTTAGCTCTTTTGCCCATTTTTTAATTGGGTTGCTTGTTTTCTTCTTGTACAGTTGTTTGAGTTCCTTATATATTCTGGATATTAATCCTTGGTCAGATGTATATTTTGCAAATATTTTCTCCCACTCTGTTGGTTGTCTTTTAACTCTTTTAATTGTTTCTTTTGCTGTGCAGAAGCTTTTTAGTTTGATATAATCCCATTTGTTTATTTTTCCTTTGGTTGCCCGTGCTTTTGGGGTCGTATTCATGAAGTCTGTGCCCAGTCCTATTTCCTGAAGTGTTTCTCCTATGTTTTCTTTAAGAAGTTTTATTGTTTCAGGGTGTATATTTAAATCCTTAATCCATTTTGAGTTGATTTTAGTATACGGCGAGAGGTATGGATCAAGTTTCATTCTCCTGCATATGGATATCCAGTTGTCCCAGCACCATTTGCTGAAGAGGCAGTCCCTTCGCCACTGAATAGGCTTGATGCCTTTGTCAAAGATCAGCTGACAGTAAGTGTGTGGGTTGATTTCTGGATTCTCTATTCTATTCCATTGGTCAGTGTGTCTGTTTTTATGCCAGTACCATACTGTTTTGGTTATTATAGCTTTGTAGTATAGCTTAAAGTCAGGTAGTGTTATGCCTCCAGCTTTATTTTTTTTGCTCAGCATTGCTTTGGCTACGCGTGGTCTTTTATTGTTCCATATAAATGTCTGGATAGTTTTTTCCATTTCTGAGAAAAATGTCTTTGGAATTTTGATGGGGATTAAATTGAATTTGTATATCACTTTGGGTAGTATGGACATTTTCACTATGTTGATTCTTCCAATCCAAGAGCATGGGATATCTTTCCATCTTCTTGTATCCTCTCTAATTTCTCTCAGCAGTGTTTTGTAGTTCTCATTATAGAGATTTTTCACCTCCTTGGTTAACTCAATTCCTAAGTATTTTATTTTTTTGGTGGCTATTGTAAATGGGCAGGCTTTCTTGATTTCTCTTTCTGCATGTTCACTATTGGAGAAAAGAAATGCTACTGATTTTTGTGTGTTGATTTTGTATCCTGCTACTGTGCTGAAATCATTTATCAATTCTAGCAGTTTTTTTGTAGAGGTTTTAGGCTGTTCGATATATAGGATCATGTCATCTGCAAACAGGGACAGTTTGACTTCATCTTTTCCAATCTGGATGCCCTTTATTTCCTTCTCTTCTCTGATTGCTCTGGCTAGTACTTCCAACACTATGTTGAATAGGAGTGGTGAGAGTGGGCATCCTTGTCTAGTTCCTGTTCTTAAAGGAAAAGCTTTCAGCTTTTCCCCATTCAGGATGATATTGGCTGTGGGTTTGGCATATATGGCTTTAATTATGTTGAGATACTTTCCCTCTATACCTAACTTATAGAGGGTCTTTGTCATGAATGAGTGCTGAACTTTATCAAATGCTTTTTCAGCATCTATAGAGATGATCATATGGTCCTTGTGTTTGAGTTTATTAATATGGTGTATCACATTTATTGATTTGCGTATGTTGAACCAACCTTGCATCCCTGGGATGAATCCCACTTGATCGTGATGAATAATTTTTCGTATGTGTTGCTGTATTCTGTTTGCTAGTAATTTAGTGAGGATTTTTGCATCTATATTCATCAGGGATATTGGCCTGTAGTTTTCTTTTTTGGTTATATCTTTACCTGGTTTTGGTATCAGGATGATGTTTGCTTCATAGAATGAGTTTGGGAGATTTGCGTCCGTTTCAATCTTTTGGAATAGTTTGTAAAGAATCGGTGTCAATTCCTGTTTGAATGTTTGGTAAAATTCTGCTGTGAATCCATCTGGTCCTGGGCTTTTCTTTGTTGGGAGCCTTCTGATAACAGCTTCAATCTCCTTTATTGTTATTGGTCTGTTCAAATTTTCTACGTCTTCACGGTTCAGTTTTGGGAGCTTGTGTGTGTCCAGAAATTTATCCATTTCCTCCAGATTTTCAAATTTGTTGGCGTATAGTTGTTTATAGTAGTCTTGAATGATTCCTTGTATTTCAGATGAATCAGTTGTAATATGGCCTTTTTCATTTCTAAGTTTTGTTATTTGAGTCTTCTCTCTTCTTTTTTTTGTTAGCCATGCTAATGGTTTGTCAATTTTATTTATCTTTTCAAAAAACCAACTTTTTGATTCGTTGATCTTTTGAATTGTTTTTTGGTTTTCAATTTCATTCAGTTCTGCTCTGATCTTAATGATTTCTTTCCGTCTGCTAACTTTAGGTTTGGATTGTTCTTGTTTTTCTAGTTCTTTAAGGTGAAGTGTTAGGTTGTTCACTTGCCATCTTTCTATTCTTCTGAAGTGAGCGTTTAATGCAATAAATTTTCCCCTCAATACTGCTTTTGCAGTATCCCACAGGTTTTGGTATGATGTATCATTGTTTTCATTAGTTTCAATAAATTTTTTGATTTCCTGCTTGATTTCTTCTTGGACCCATATGTCATTAAGTAGAATGCTGTTTAATTTCCATGTGTTTGTATAGTTTCCAGAGGTTCGTTTGTTATTAATTTCTAGTTTTAATCCATTGTGGTCTGAGAAGATACATGGGATAATTCCAATTTTTTTGAATTTATTGAGACTTGATTTGTGACCTAATATGTGATCTATCCTGGAGAATGATCCATGTGCTGATGAGAAGAATGAATATTCTGAGGTTGTTGGGTGGAATGTTCTGTAGATATCTGCCAATTCCAATTGGTCTAGAGTCTTGTTTAGATCTTGTGTTTCTCTACTGATTCTTTGCCTAGATGATCTGTCTAATATTGACAGTGGGGTGTTCAGGTCCCCTGCTATTATGGTATTAGTGTCTATTTCCTTCTTTAGGTCTAATAGAGTTTGTTTTATAAATCTGGCTGCTCCAACATTGGGTGCATACATATTTATGATTGTTATGTCTTCTTGATGGATCAGTCCTTTTATCATTAAGTAGTGTCCCTCATTGTCTCTTTTTATGGTTTTTAGTTTAAAGTCTATTTTGTCAGATATAAGAATAGCTACTCCAGCTCGTTTTTCTTTTCTGTTTGCATGGTAAATCTTTTTCCATCCTTTCACTCTTAGTCTGTGTGAATCTTTATGGGTGAGGTGGGTCTCTTGTAGACAGCATATAGTTGGGTCCTGCTTTTTGATCCAGTCAGCCAGTCTGTGTCTTTTAATTGGGGAATTTAAGCCTTTTACATTAAGAGTTGTTATTGAAAGGTGTTGATTTGTTCCTAGCATTTTATTGGTTGTTTGGTTGTCTTAAGTGTCTTTTGTTCCTTGCTTTCTGATTTACTGTTTGTTTTCTGTGTTTGTTGGTTCCTTAGGTTGTAGATAATGTTTTTGTTAGCTTGTTTTCTCTTCATGAATGCCATTTTTATTATACTAGTGGGTTTAGATTTTTCTTGGGTTTTTATGGCAGTGGTAGTTATTTTTCAGGAACCAAACCCAGTACTCCCTTGAGGATTTCTTGTAAGGGTGGTTGTGTGGTAGTGAACTCCCGCAGTTTTTGTTTGTCTGAGAAATATACTATTTGCCCCTCATTTCGGAAGGATAGCCTTGCAGGGTAGAGTATTCTTGGCTGGCAATCTTTGTCTTTTAGTATTTTGAAAATATCATCCCATTCCTTTCTAGCTTTTAGGGTTTGTGATGAAAAGTCTGATGTTAACCTAATTGGGGCTCCCTTATAGGTGATTTGACGCTTCTCTCTTGCAGCTTTTATGATTCTCTCTTTGTCTCTGAGTTTTGCCAATTTGACTATGACATGTCTTGGAGAAGGCCTTTTTGGGTTGAATACGTTTGGTGATCGTTGAGCTTCCTGGATCTGAAGATCTGTGATTTTTTTTATACCTGGGAAGTTTTCTGCCACTATTTTGTTGAATATGTTTTCAATGGAATCTCCATTTTCCTCCCCTTCTGGAATACCCATGACTCGGATATTTGATCGCTTATGGTTGTCTGATATCTCTCTCAGATTTTCTTCAATGTCCTTGATTCTTTTTTCTTTCTTTTTGTCTGCTTGTGTTATTTCAAACAGCCCATCTTCAAGTTCAGAGGTTCTCTCTTCAACTTCGACAAGCCTGCTGGTTAAACTCTCCGTTGTGTTTTTTATTTCGTTGAATAACTTCTTCAGTTCAGCAAGTTCTGCTACATTTTTTTTCAGGACATTGATTTCCTTGTACATTTCCTCTTTCAGATCCTGTATACTTTTCCTCATTTCATCATGATGTCTAGCTGAGTTTTCTTGTATCTCATTCAGTTTCTTTAGAATTATCACTCGAAATTCCTTGTCAGTCATTTCAAGGGCTTCTTGTTCTATAGGATCTAGAGTTTGAGATTTATTAACTTTTGGTGGTGTACTTTCTTGATTTTTTGTATTTCTGGTATCTTTTTTTTGGTGTTTATTCATTGTGGCCGGGGGTTTCACAGTCCACCGGTTTGAGACTAATGACTAACTAGGATGTTGCTGTGGTTGCCAATTTCGTATGGCTCCCTCCGTGACTGCTCAGTTGGCCTCTAGTGCCTTGTGTGTGTGGTCTTGGGCTTCTCCGGGGAGCCACCTTTCTGGTCAGCTTGGACTCTGCTGGGCTGGTGGGTCACGTACCACAGGGTGTGTGATCTCTGTTGAGCTTTCACTTCCTGTGCAGGACTTCTCCCTGTTCCGTGTGCTCTGGCCCAGGCTGTTAGATCGTGCAGTGGCGACCCCACCGGGTGTGTGGTTTTTGTCGAGTCTCCGCCTCCCTGGCCGCACGTCTCCCCACTCTGTGCGCCCTGTGCTGGGCTGGGGCGTGTCTTCTGCACCCCTCGTCTAACAGCTGGGCCTTCAAGACCCTGCTTGGCACCGCCTCGCACAGGAAGTCTACCAGGTTTCTGCTGGGCACAGACGACCGGTCTCTCTGGGTGCCTTTGTAGCACTATGTAGATCTTTCTTGGGTCTTGTTCACCTTTGTATCCCCCCAGTATAAACCGAGTCTAGCGCCCACCTGCAGCCTGGTCTCCGGCAGGTTCAAGCGGACCTGGAAACTCTCCTACCACACTATTCCCAACCAGAAATTCGTTAGGCTTTTTTCCAAACTGGTGGCCGCACAGATGGTATCTGCCTCCCAGTAACAGGGAGTTTACCTGGGGCCGGAGTCCAGGGTGTGGTGGAGTGACAGTCGGCCCGCCCGTACTTCCTTGCCCTCCCGATACTGGCCTGGGACGCCCTCCGCCACCAGCCCCGCCAGAGAACCGCGGAGGGAGTGGGAGCCAAGGCCGGTCCGCAGGCTCCGGAAAGCCTGGCGCCAGGCCAGCAAGTGGGAGGGCTCAGTGATGGCCGAGCAGGGCGGAGCTGCCCGCACCTGGGAAAATGGAGGCAGCACCGGCGGTGAGTGGGCTGGTGGTGCAGGCGGGAGCCGCGTGGGCATCCACCCCCCGAACAGAGCTGTGCCAGGGATCACTCACAGTGCTGTGCCAGGGATCACTCACAGTGCTGTGCCAGGTCGGGTGCTCGCTCTCTGTCTCTGGTTTGCCGCCTTTCCCAGTTCTCGGCCGCTGCCGCCTCGGGCTGTTCAGTCGCGGCGCGGCTCGGGCGCTCCCAGGAATCTTCTTTAATGCCGGCCTGAAACCCCGAATCCTGAATAGGGCAGCTGGCCACTTTCAGCGCGGCCCCGGCCTCCGGGATCCTGGCTGCATCCACAGCAGCCCTGGCGCCGTGTTCCCTGTTTCGAGACTCACTTTTGCAGCTAAGAAACAGTTCTTTTCCTGCTCCACACTTTAAAGCTGTTGTCTGTAAATGAGGCAGCCTCTCCTGCCGGGGGCAAAGTGGCGGTCACCCCCCACGACCGGTCAGCAGCAGCAGTCCTCCTTTAAGAGATGGCGAGAGGAAGGACCACAAGTTTTCCGGCTGCCTGAGGCCCAGTGGCCACCTTTTCCACCTCAGCTACTCCGCGCCAGCCGCCGCAGCCGCCGCCATCTTGAAAAGCCCCTCAATAATAACTTTTTAAAAAGACAATCTCCCCTCAAAAACAAATAAAAATTATGAAAAGGCATTTTGTAAGACAACAGAAATAAAGGATCTGTTTATATTTTAAAAGATTCTTACCTTATTGGGTATCATGAGATGCAAGTTGTAACTACAATGCAATTTCTTTCCCACAAATCAGACCAGCAGGATTAAGAAACAGGCAGTACTGCTTGTTACCAACCACGCAGATCGATGTTATGTGTGAAACATAGCTGGAGGAAGTACGTACTAATAAAAACCACATTAGAGCATTTGAGATTATTCAGTAATTATTATTATTCACATCCCTTAAAGCCCAGCAATTTCACTCAGATAGAATTAACTTCTAGAGAAACTCATGCAAATGCACTTTGAGAGATGTTTAAGAATGTTTATGAGAGCATTTTTCGGTCATTTATAGAAGTTGGGAACCAGCTCAGCTGTTCATTTATAATATATAAATAAATTTGAAATATTTTTACAATAGTATAGTATACAGGGGTGAAAAGTATGAACTATAAATAAATGCATAAAATGAATGAATGTATCTTAAAGCACAGCATAACAGAAGAATTACTGTGCATATATAATGATTTAATTTATATAAAACTCAAATATTGGTCAAATTAAATAGTATTTTGTTTTGAATACAAAATACCTACGTACATACATGAAAATTCCGTAAAGTGAAGCAAATATATTTCTGTGGTGGAGAGAAAATGCAAAGAATAAATAATGAGGTAAGGAAGGCAGAAAAAAAATGTGGGGGTGGGACTTCAAAATCCTTGAGTACATTCTGTTTCATGAGATAGCTGATGGGCACCTGGGTGTTAGTGTTATTTGTCTTTAAACTGCATATATGAATTGTATACACTTTTTCTACTTTAGCACTAAAGAAAATGGTTTTGTGCCCGTAGAGCAACAGAAAAGAGACAGAAGTAAGAATTCTGAGTGAATGAACTCTGTAAATAGGAGAAACAGTATGAATGTGAAAATTTCCAATTGTTAACCTAATCACTGACAGGAAGAATTTCAACAGACTTCTTTATTCATGACTATTACTTTACTTATGTAAAGAAAATGAAGACATAGAGTTACTCCAAAATCCTAGAAATGAAAACATACCAACTCATACACTACTGAGGTATTTTTATGTTTTTAGATAACTTTATTGTACTTTAAAAACATGCATGTTTATTGTTTATACCTTAAACAATAATAAGAACCACAAATTGTTAACTAAAATCTGTAGATTTACACAAAATATCACCACCCCAAAATAATGGCTGTTAATATAGAATGATCATGTATAATGAGAGAATCATGAGAAGTTTGAAGATGAAATGATATTTGCTACTTTAAAATTAAAAATCATTAAAAATAATTTTACATGAGTTTGACACACACAAAATGAATCTAAAGTGAACCGTAAAGCAAGGCTGAAATGCCTTTTCAATCTCCTCATCTCACTCAGTTGTCCTATCATTTGATCTTTGAACTCCCATTGTATTTTCATAGGCTAAAGCATATTATGCTCCTTTTATCTTTTATTTTTTCATTACCAATATCATAATTTTTCAGGGTTTTCAGGCCCTTTATTATGCTCTTTCTCATGCTTAACATGAGATAAACATAACAACTTTAAAAGTAATGGACTTTCTGTGTATAGGTAAGGTGTCTTAAAAGTCTAGAAAACACAAATTACATTTTCTCAACAAAATTTTCTTTTTTTGGATTTTGACAGCTTCTATTTGCTATGACAAAGTGTGATAGAATCTCCACGATTTCTTTTCTATCAACCTTACCTAGCTTATTATCTTCTCTGAATTATGAGCTGATGACTGGGCATTGATGCAGGAAGCAGTGTGCATGCCTGCCTCTGTGTGAGTGAGTGTGTGTGTGTGTGTGTGTGTGTGTGTGTGTGTGTGTGTGTGTGTGTGTGTGTGTGTGTGTGTGTACGTGCATGTGCTATAAAGTGAAAGGGAAGGGTGATAGAAAATTTATCTGGACTCTTCTCTCTTTCTCTCTTTCTCACATGAAGTGGTCTATACCAAGGATGCCTCCATGTTGTTTGGGTATAACCCAATTCTAAGGAAGGATAAATTACAGATTATAATCACTAACTTATTAAAAGCAGATTCTGTGTCAATTGAAAATTTTCTTGAAATTTTATTTTTTTTTAATTTTACACTGAAAACAACATTGGTTGTCTATTGGATACTAAATTTCATGTTAGATGTATCCATTCTTCACACAGAAAAGAAACCTGTTTTTAAAATTTTATTTTAACTTCTTAATATACATTGTACTTGATTTTCATAACCCTTTACCTGTTTCTCTTCCCCCCTCCTTCATATCCCTCCCCCTCCACATCATATCTGTTCACTTGTCTTAAAAAGTTCAAGGAATTGTTGTGATTGTTTAAGGAAGAGATTCTTGAAATCTTGAGAAGGAATGCAAACAGCATTCTAAACACGAGTGTGAAATTTCTAATGCAGAGTATCCTTTCCCGGAGAGTAAGACTAATTCTTTATTATAGCCCTAAATAGGTTTTTTTTTTTTTTTGGAGGTGCTTAGGATGGCCCATAAGTCCCATGCCAAATCTCCTATTCCTTTAGCATATTAAGAGGTGATGCTTAAAATTCTGAAGTTACTATAACAAAAGTTAGAATTCTTCTTGCAACATATATAACTGATAATTTTCTGAAACTAGATTTTGCTAGGGATAGGGGAGCATCTAGAGAACTTGGCACTTTAATTGGAAGAATCCTCTGAGAGTACAAGACCATCCAAGGACTCATGACAATTGACAGTTATTTCACAAATTGGCCTAAGCTTGGTCTTGCTTCCCTGAAAAATGCTTTTCTCAGTGCCTGTGTAGGACATACCCAATCAGTGCATCTCAGCTGTCACGATGATCGAGACGGATCACTGAACAATTGACTAGTCTGTGATGATCAGTATTGATTGTGAATGTGTCTGAAATTAAAATATTGGATGTGCTATGGACTATTCATTTCATGAATGTGGAATACAGTCATTGAACCATGAGTTTTAATTCCCACGCTGGTCACCTCATCTCATGCAGAGCAAAATATTCACTTTCCTCCGTTTTTCCTAAAAGAAGGAGAAATTTAAAAGGCTATATAAGATATGTAGGTTAATATTTAACATATCTTGATTTAGACATTTTTAAAAAGAGAAAACAAAACAAGCTCTAAAAAATATCACACAAATATGCGATTATCCTTATCAACGTGCACTGTCTTAGACCTCCTATATAAGCTCTGCAAGGGTGAGGGCAGTACTGTTTATTAATTTACACAACAGCTGTTGATTTAGCAGGAATTACAATGTGTCCATCACTTTCTAGGTGAAGGGATAAAATAGTGCGATGCTTTCTGTTGTTTCCATTCTAGTGGGGAAAGACAGACATGATAAAAAAAATCACATCAATAAATGTAAACTTTAGAAGAGTGTAAGTACATTGTCAGTGAGGCAGCAGGTGCAGTAAGTGCAGAATGGGAGAACTGGGTAAATCAGGCAGAAAGGGGGAAGTTTGCTGAGGAAATACTCATACTATTAGAGTATGATTTGCCTTAAGAAAAATAATTGGCCCTTTCCTCAGCTGTCTCTTGCCACTCTCCCTCCTCCTAGGTCCCCGAGGAGCCAGGAAAATGGCTACAAATTTCCTAACACATGAGAAGACCTGGTTCAACAATTTCAATGACGATGAAGAAAGGAAATTCCACGAGCAGACGGACGGGCCTGTGGCTGGCTCCTCCCACCCGGAGAATGATGCCAGCGTGATCTGCCGTGACATTGAGAGAGCCAGAGAGAACATCCCGAAATCCCTGGCTGGAAGCTCAGGCCTCAGGGCCTCCAGAGGGCCTCCAGAGGTCGCCATGCAGACCATGGAGAGCTTGTCCAAATTGCCAACCTGGAAGTGGAGAACTAGAACCTGCAGGCGTGGTGCAAGGATCTGCAGTGGGCCATCTGCAAGCTGGAGGCCTGGCTGAACCTGCTGGAGAAGAGCTCACCCACCCACTGCAGACCCAGCACGTGTCTCCATGCCCCAAGTGGAGCTTCTGACCAAAAAGGCGGCCACACCAGCAGAGGATGACAACAACAATGACATCGACCTGTTTGGCAGAACGATGAGGAGGAGGACAAGGAGGCCACCTGGCTGCTGGAGGAGAGGCTGCATCAGTATGGAGAGAAGGCCAAGAATGCTGCACTGGTGGCCAAGTCCTCCATCCTCCCAGACATCAAACCTTGGGGTGATGAGATGGATATGGCCCAGCTGGAGGCCAGCATGCACTCCCTCCTGCTGGATGAGCTAGTCTGGGGGGGGGGCTCCAAGCTGGTGCCCTTGGTCTGTGGCATTGGAAAGCTGCAGATCCAGCGTGTGATGGAGAGCAACAAGGTGGGGACTGACTTGCTGGAAGAGGAGATCACCAAGTGTGAGGAGCACATAAGGAATGTGGACACTGCAGCTTTCAACAGGAGCTGAAGCCTGAGCATGAGCATGTGTGTGAGGCCCTACAGTGATTAAAGACTGAGACGCCAGCAACAAAAAATAATAATAATAATAATAATTGACTATGCAAAGAGAAGGGTGGGGCTGGGGTGGATGCAAGAACCATCCAGACAGAGGGAAAAGTGCTCCTGTAGCTAAAACGGCAGAGTATGTTTGAGAATTTGCGAGCAGGCTAGTGTGGCTTGGGGTAGAAAGCAAGAGCAAGTAGAGTGAGACAAGAGGCTAGAAAGAGAGGCAAGACAAGCAATACAGAGGCTTGGGGTAGGAAGACATTTGCCCCAGTGTGTCATAGACAGCCTCAGTCTATGCTTGCTGTCCCTTCCACTCTCAAATGTCTTCACCTTGCTGAGGAAATTGCATAATCACTCTACATTAAGGCCGTATTGAAGATTGTGGTCTTTACCCTGACAACAGTGAGAAATCTTTAAAATGTTTAAGCAAGAAGTGACATGATCACACTTTACATCTGAAAAGACCATCTAGGCTATAAGGTGTACAAAAGGTTGATGGGGGCAATGACAGGTTCAGGGAGACCAGTTAAGAGGCTGATGCAGGAGTCAAGCAAAGGAAGCAGTGATATGGACAATACTACAGGTAATACTACAGGAGATAGAATGAAAGAATTCGAGGCAATGGGTGTAATTATTATCAGAGGTACCAATTCAGTCATGTGTGCCTCAGCCCGGACAAGCAATCAGTCAGGCTTTGGAGCATATAGGGACTGTTTGCTAATGAAAACTAGAGAAACTGGACAGGAGAAGAGGACTCAGGATTGTAGTTAGATTACAAAACAGAAATTCTGGTGGGGCTATAGACATCGGCAGCTGGAATTGATAGAGGTGAGATGGGAGTCTCCATGTTCCATCATGACAATTATTCCAGGGCTCAAGGCCACAAAGGATCTGTTCCCAGCTTGGATTGTCTGGCAGCTCTAGAACAGTTTATCGTATTGTGGGGAGTTTCTAGGATTCACATGTGGAGCTCATAACAGTACATTCCTGCTAAGGAGACAGTGTTTTACATGTGTATTTAGACTGAAGTGACTTTGTCAATCAACCTTCTGGAAAAGTATACCAGAGCACAGCTTAAAGAATCCGAAACTCCTCAAGTAAGGTTATGAAAAATGTACATACAGCAAGGTGCTGCTGAACAGACTTAGGTTTCATGTCGAACCTAAGAGGCCATTGAAATACACGTGATTACTGAACCTAGTTTAAGAAAGCAAAGAGAAAGGGAACAATATGGATGTCCTTAGAGATCAAGACCAGAGAAGAAGATCTAAATCAGAGGTGCCAAGGAAGGCTGGGGGAGCTAGAATTAATGCAAGAATTATCACCATCTAACAAAGTTGGGGACTCCTCAGGGGAGCCCTAAAGAACAATTCAAGACATAGTTAGACTAGATTGTGATGTCTTTTTCTGTGTGCCAGATTTGGTCCCAAATGGAATTTCTGTGCAAGTCTTGGCATTTCTCTTGGTGCCTTAACAGACCTCAGGATGGATTATGCCATGTGCTAACAGATGCAGGGGGTTGGTGATGCCTGTGGGACTATTTCACTTGTGGCAAGAGGTGTACACATAAGGGAGTGAACTCAGTGGATATCCACCTCCCTTTTTCACCAGAGACATAGATCATGGTGTATGCAGGTGAAATTAAATCTGAAACTGCTGGATTTGCTCCAAGAACATTTTCTAATTCCTTCATTTCAAAATACAATAGAAGAAACTTTGATAAACACAATGCAGGTAAGAGATGCAACACTATACCTAAGGGCATCTAAATCATCTCTCTCAACCTAGCAAGATATAGGAAAGAAAGGTTTTCTAGAAGAAAGCCTGAGTGTCCTTATGTGGGCACAAGAGTTCACTGGAAGAACAATGTGACAGTGATAAAAAGAAATTAAAGTTCATTCACCCACTCAGTTGGTCATTCAACTATTAATTCTTGAGTATCTATTGTGCCATGCAGTGTTCTAAGCTGTGTAATTATATTTGTAGGCATAAAAAATATGGTTCCTGTCTTCATGGTATTTATCCTCAAATAAAACATATGCCAGAGACACAGAAGACAGAAAATGAACAAGTGTATACACAAATAAACAAAATTATTACTTAAAGTTATAACTGACACTAAAAAAATAAAACAGGGTGATTGGAGGGGAGGCTCATCAGATAATGGGGTAAGGGAAGGTCTTTTATTGGAGGTGATAGTTGAGCTGATGCCTGAATGAAAAAAGAACACAGTCATTTGGAACTGGGAAGAATAACTGGTCTGAGGAGGAGCAAATACAAAGTCCTGCTTGAAACATAAGACAAAGAGGAAAGCTGAGATGTCTGAGATGTAGTGAGAAATGAGGTTGGAGGGGTAGGAAGCAGGAGCCAGGTATTGTAAGAATTTGAGGTTTGCTCCAAATATAATGGAACCCATTGGAGAGATTCAGGCACAGGAACTTCATGGTAGAAATTACAACAACAACAGCAATAAGAGCAACAACAACGAAGGCTCTCCAGCTTAGGTTTCTGTTTAAAATGTCCCCTGCTGAATATCATTAATCATGAGTCCAGTTTGTGGTTTGTTACTGGAGACCATTTGAGTAGTGATTATTTATGTCTGTACCTAGGACAATGGAAGTGGATGGATGGAGTGACATGTTTTGAATTAAAAATAAAAGCCTTTGCCAATGGACTCAGTTTAAGGATTAAGAGAAAGGATAAATCAACTTTCCCTTTAAGAAAGTGGGTGGATGATGGTGACATTTTCTGATATAGGGCAGAATGGGAGAGGAAAACATTTGGGATGACAGGAATCAAGGGTTCTTGTCTTGGGCATGTTAATTGGAGACAACCTCTAAGTTGGTAGGTGGATACAGGGTCTGTACTGGTTATCAGACTCTGTAGACACTTACTGAATATGGAAATTTGATGGGCATTAGCATATAGCTGTTACATAAAGCCATGGGACTGGAGAAAATCTCTAGGGAAAAAAAGTATTCAACTGGAATTGAACTGGAAGCAACCCAGACCAGATAGTTTTATGGAGCAAGGAGTGGGCCAGAGTAAGTGCATAGAGGAGGAGAGAAGGACCAATATAAAGTAAGGAAAGGGAAGTGTTACGAAGCGTGTGTAAGAGAATTAGGAAATATTGGGGCAGCTGCTCTGTGAGGTTTGACTTAGGGAAAAAGGATCAGAAAAGACAATTTATTTTTCTATGTGGTGCACTGCCTAACCTCCTCCCTAGTGCTCCCAAGAGATTTCAGACAATACATTCATAATTTTTCAGATATTTTTTGTGGACTCATTTATTTTCCTTTTGAATGTATGATAAAGTAGAGACTGGTTGCAAAGTTATTTCTCAGTTGCTCTTATATTACTTTACTTAATTCGCTCAATAGCCCCATACAAGAAGTTCTACTTTTATTTTGTTTTACTTTATTTATTTATTTACTTACTTATTTATTAATTATAATATATGTAGAGTACAACGAAGTTCTACTTTTATTCCCATTTTATATTTGAATATAAGCATTAATAGTTTATTGGGTTTGAATTTTCAATATCCAGCTTAAAAATTATTTTCTTTTACCTCAAGACTATCTAGAAACTAAAAACAAAATCACAGATTTAGTTTTAAAAGATTATTTTTTGCAACATCTTTATTTATCCAGAGAAAACAAGAAGAGAAATAGAGAAATGAAGGAAGAAGGCACCTGGCTTTTTCTTTTGACTTCTGGCTTAAAGGATAAAGACCCTTCATAGATTATACATTCAGTCAAACAATCTGAGCAGCTACCTACGAGCAGAGATCGAAGCTATTGTCTTTTTAGGTGGCTGCTCAAGGTTTCTATTCGCTAAAATGAGTGTATAAGTAATATGATCCTGGACTCTTCTATCAGAGGAATCCGGGCTGAACAGCCTGTTAGTCTGTCATCTCTCTGCAGGGTCTCCATGGCCCTTACCCAGTGCTCTACCTTGAGAGTTTGTTCTGATATAGTATTTCAGATATTTTCTCCTTTTAGGCACCGTCTTAGTCAACAATATATGCTGAACGTATTAACTAATGACCTTTTCTGTCATCAACCTAGATAATTTATAAAAGTAAGCTTAATATATATTCTAATTAGTATAAATAACTTTCTGTTTAAAAATATTCATGATAATACAGATTTATAAACAATATTTTATATCACACTTGCACCAGATATGGAATCACCAAAAAGTGTTTAAGTAGATAAGTTTCACCTTCAAAGAGTTGAAGCTTTCCCTGTAAACTTCATTCTGCCACCTAAGGGTCATATATGTTGTCCAAGGTCACAGCTAAGAAATGGCAGAGTCAGAATTAAAATTCAGACATTTCTGTTTTCAGAGACATTTCTTTCAAACTTCCTAGCATGGTAAATAGTCAATACATGTTAGTCCCTTTCTAATATGCAAGAAATAAGTATTTGTGAATGAGATGATTCAATATTCAGAGATTCTGGATTTAGTTATATGTTGTAACATACTGTTCTTCGAGAAAAAAATTAAAGTATATAAATATTACTGGTTTTGTCAACTATACCATGGAAATAAATACTTTCTATCTACCACAATGTGCTATCAATTAAAAAAAAAAAACTTTGTAATCCTCGAGAAATTTTGAAGTGCTAAATCACATTACATTAATATAAACACACGTTACTTTTAGGCAAAGGTTCTTCCTAGGTGAAGCACAGTGATCTCTGGGACTTTGACAATCATCTAGTCCAACTCCCACTCCCCCCCCACACACATCTTTTGTCACACAACGATGCTGAAAATGACTTGCTTGCAGTCACATAATTAATTAGTGACAAAATTAGAACCAAAGTTCAAATTATCTGACTTTAATTTTTGAACTTGTTCTATTACATGGCACTTTTCAATCATTGCTATTGTCCCTTTTTACCTTTTCTTTTTGATATGTGAGATATTTGAAAACGCAAATAAAAATATAAAATAGTATATAGACTATTTATCATTCGTATTTCTCCATCATCCCTCACCTCATTAGATATAAGCCATTTTTCTATGCTTTAGAAAACCTCTTTATTTTTCAAGAATACCTGCAAATTGGGAGTCTTAGAGTTTTTATCTTCAAGGCTATTAGGTTAACTGGTTCTACAAATATGCTAAACAAGAAGGAAAAACATACAAAATAATCCCAGTGGCAATACAGAATGTTCTCAACATTGTTGTTTTATCAACTAACAACCCAAGTTTGTCATTGTGCAAAAGCATTACAATTCTTATATACATTTGGTGCGGGGGGAAATCACATAAGAGATTTCCCTGACTTCTTGCTGGTGTGTTTTCTGTTGCCTGCAGGGTAATGCTCATTAGAAAGTTTCTTTTTGCTTTTTCATATTGAATAGTAAGTTGATATATTCTGTTTTTCATATATTGGTTTTTTTTAACGTGACAGATTTTAAAACAATTTTTTTTACCGATTACTCTCAACCTCAGCTGAACTGAGGAAATTGCTTTATCATAGGCCAAGACACTTCTCCAGTATAAAGTAAAAAGGAATTACCTGATTATAAAGTGATACTGTAGAATGCAATAAAGCAATTTGTGACCAGTTTGAATGAGATAAGTGAGAAAGAAAAAATCTTTGGCACTGGGAATGTCTGCCTCTTCCTTTGATACCTTTTCTAACACTGCAGAAACAAGTTGGGTCACTTCTCCTCCCAGACTTTTCACTTACCATCTGTCAATGTTGAAAACATACAAAGAACACTACGCAACTATTTTCCTTATGAAAAACATGAATGCAAACTTTCTTAGAGCAGCATAATCAGCTGCAAACTCTGCTTCTAAAAAGTCCATGTAATACCTCTAGATATCTTAGTACTTAGTTATCCCAACAGCACCTTATCAAGAACAAAACAGCATATATCCATATAGCAAAAAACTATGCAGGTGTTGAAAAAATGCAAGATGTCCCATATATTTTGTTAAGTGAGAAAAATGAGTCAATAGAAGAAAATGTTTTACCATTCAGTAAGTATGTAGACTACCACACCATTTCAGTAAACACACAAATATATATAATAAATCATTTCAGGAACAGAAATGAATTTATTTCACAACAGTGGGGCAAAGAAATATCCTATATCTTTATTTTTCTGTCTCTTCTGGCTGGTAGAAAGTTCAATTTGGTAATATTTTGAGTTTTTCTCTTCTTTCCTAAGGTTACAGAAGAGTTCTTTTAAACGTTGGAAGCAAACTCTGTTCCTGCTTCTATCATGACCACTAATGAGATGAATCTTGCCTAAGCCTAGGTGGTATTTTGGAGAGTTAGTGACTTTGTTTTTATAGGGTTTCTTTCTTTTTTTTTGAGTGGCTTTGTTGTTCATAGATCCACTCCTTCCAAGTCCATTTAGCCCCCAGGAAATTTGTTAGGCTCCCACAATCTGGACCCTTATAATTCCTTTCCATTCCATCCATGAGTCTCTCCTATGACTTCTGCCATTTCTCATGTCACTGTGTGGCACTGTGCACAGGACTCTACCAACTACTGAATCTAGTACCTTTTCCCTTCCTCAGTTTTATGGAATCCAACCCCTCTTTTCAGGGGTCTGCCACTCACTTCTTATTCAATTACACTGATCCATTCCTTCCCCCCGGCTCCTAGGAGACAATGAAATCTAGGTCTTTAAGATAAGAATATCCCACCTTAAATACAAAGCAAGGCACATATAGACACAAAAACAATTATTTATTTCAGAAATATCTTAATAGAAAAATATTGTAAATAGCCTAAATGCAACATAAAAGACTGATTAAATAAACTATGAAAAATCCACTCAATGGAATAATATAGCCATGCAAAAGGATTAGTTGATCTCCATGAAGCGATAAGAAATAATCTCAAGGACATACTATTAGGTAAAGAAAGTAAGATGCACAGGAATATACATAGAAAGATGATAAAATAGGAATAAATATATAATGATTTAGTAGATGCTGCTAATTTTACCAAAAAAAAAAAAAAAAACCAAACCCCTAAAACTAAGCAGTTTAAACTATGCAACGATGATAATTACTACTTATAAGTGCAGTTAAAAATGTGGTATAAGAATGAGATGTCTCTCATATTTTTAAAAATAGTTTCAACATTTGAATCATAAAAATATGTTAAATTAAAAAAATAAATCAGAAAGGATGTAAAAATCTAACCATAAAATTGAATACAAACAGAAACAAATAAATCTAATTTTTAATCAAATTTGTAGCATAACCACACAGGAAAAAAAAATAATTAAATTAGGTTGTTTGCAAACACATCACCTTTATTCCACACCCTTGGTGAAATATAGTATAAAAAATAAAGAACTGAAAAGAAATATATAAACTCTACATAGTGAGTTTTCTGCAGGTAATACTACTAGAGTACTAATCTAAATTTTTTTTATGTACAATAGAATACATGAAAAAATAGAATGATATATTTGAGAATCAGGGTTCTCATGGGAGAAAAGAGATATAAATATGGAATAGGAAGAAGATGAAGCACTCTGGTGATAAATCTAAATTGGAGGGACCCACATGAACTCATGATGTTTTTAAAGATATGTATCTGAACTAATTTAATTGAAGGAACCTAGAAGCAATGATATCCCAGTAGGAATGAGCACACCTAAAGCCAAGATCTGGTTTTCTAAATATTACCACTATCTACAAGAAAACAGGCCTCCTTGGAGAGATGGTTGATTCCAAGTGTAGTCAGGAAAAATACAAAGTAAGCCTGGAAAACCCTGCACTGAAGTGTTCAAACAGTGACGGAGACAGGAAGACACAGAAGTCAGCTCGATGGCTCCCATGAGCCAAGCTGCTTACAATTTGAGTATTATGAAGAATAGCAACATAGTAGATTATAACATATTGAATAAAAGAAAAGAATCCATGAGACCATAATAATATTCCACAAGAAGGGAGAAGACAGAAGGTAAAGGTTTTATTTAAATAAAAATGACAACTAATAAATGTGGAAAAAATGAAAAAATTAGAAAATCGTCTTTTAACTCAAACACAAAAGGGCTAAAGATACATGGCAAATAAATGCCAAGTGTGATCCTTAATTGGATTCTAATTCAGGTGGAGTTGGGGAGACAGATGAGGGTTAGCTGAAAGACATTTGGAGACAACTGTATACTAGAGAATAGTACTCTATCACTGTTAATTTGAGAGTATGACTATGATTTTGTATTTATGTAAGAGAATATCCTTGCTCTAAGGAGATACATGTTGAAGTATAAAGGAGTCAAGTGTCATAATGTCTGAATGTTTACAACTTACTTTCAAATATTTCAGCAAAGTAAATATATGAGAAAGAGATAAAGTAAATGTGGCAATATGTTAAAATTTGGTAAATTCTGGTGAATGTTATATGGGTATTCACTGTACTTCTCTGTAGGTTTGAAATTTTTGAAAATAAGAAGTTTGAGAAAACAAAATTTAAATGAAAGGTAAAAGTAAGATAAAAACAACTATAGATAAAATTTAAAAATTTGAAAATGAAAAAATAGGAAGATTTAGTTGTTTTGGAGATGGTGGCAATGTTGGACAGAGCAGCCAGATGGAAGAAACTACGTCTCATATTTTTGTTATTATCCTACAGCTGAATATTATATAGAGCTAAATTCTCCATGAGATTAGTCTGCTACATTAACTAATACAGGAAAAGTAAAAAACTCCTAAAACGTATGCACCAAACCACAGATAAACAAAGGATGTGTGTGTGTGTGTGTGTGTGTGTGTATGGGATAAGGGGAATATGGAATTCTTCTACACTAAGTCAAGTTTTATTAGAATACAGCCACATTTATTCATTTACACATTGTGTCTATGGTTGCTTTCATGCTACGAAGCCAGATTTGAATAGCAGTGACATAGACCATGTGTCCTACAAAGCTGAAAATATTTACTATCTGGCCTCTGATCTAATTCCTACATGTGCATATTTGAAGTTTTTAAAAATCATATATATTTTTGTTTCTCAGTCAGAAAAATAAAAAATAGAAAAAACTAACCAGTACAGTATGATATGCCCATTTTTTAAGACTCAGCTTTCTCAGACTTGGCTTCATTATAAGCAGGCTATATATGTTAGCTATCTAGAAAAAAGGAAGGCATAAATAAAAAAAAGCACATAAATAACAAAGAAAAAGTGGAGTATTTATTTGAAATAGTACATTAGGACAGACGGGCAAAGTGCTTGATAAGACATTTTACATTGCCCAGTGCTTATAAAAAAAATTATGAGCTTACTTTTCCAGGAATCATAAAACACATTTGCTGAATCATTTGCTAATTCCATTGGCGCCATGGGAGAAATGTGTCAGGTATTTTGGAGTTTTCCAAATTCAGGTTCAGAAAGGTTAAGTAGCTTGCCAAGCAACAGAGAACAGCTCAGCAAGTAACTGGAAGTAAAAAGGAGGAAGCTGTGTACTTGAATCTTGGTTGAACCTACTGAGAAGAAAGTCAAGAATTTTCTCTGGGAGCTTTACACAAACTAGAAGATTCTGCATATTAGAAGGAAGGGGGAAAGTGTTGGCTACCACCTGGAAAATGTGTGTTACTAATTGGCTTTACAGGATTATCTGTGCCTACTTTAGGAAAGTAACACAACCCACTTCCAAAGGATTTTAAAAGGTTTTAGAACTCCAAATCAAGGAAATCCACACTTTTCTGATCACTCAATGCAATGCATCATTGTCTTGATAAAAAAACAGCCAACTGTTTCTCTCCCATCACTCTAAGCAATTTATACCTTAAAGAAACAAGGACTAAAGTGAGTAGAAGTCTCAAGCCTGTTTCACTCCTTCTCTTGGCTGAGCTAAAATGGAAGAACAGGCAACTCCCCCTGCTTTAGCGTCCTCCTCCACACATGGCTCCCATCCCTGGCAGGCATGGGAAAGAGGAATAACCAAGCACTTTGATTTTTTTTATTTCTTTTCTTTTTTTCTTTTTTAAGTCCAGCCTCAGCCTTATCCTATAAGGAGCTCTGGAGCATAAATTGTACCCCGGAGCTTGTCCTGCTCAGACACAAAGCAGCTGGCCTGATGTACCCTGTATCAATCTGTCAGTGTCTATGGGCTTTCTCTGGTGAAGTGGCACATCTTCTGGGTGTTCTAAGCAAGGTGGCTTCTATAGTATTAGGTGGCTCCCATCAACCAATGGCAATCCTCTAAGAAGAGGTAAGTGTAAGCTATTATCAGCAGCTGAAGTATAGTAGCATTGTTCTGGTTAAGGAGATCTGGACAGGACACCAATAGCATCTGTACCAATAGCCAAAGAGCCACTAAACATATGAAAGTGTGTTTATGCTCATTAGTTACAAAAATGGAAATTAAAACCCAGTGAGATACCACACGTTCCATATGCATCTGAAAAGAGTATACAGTCTGTAGCTGTTTGGTGTAGGGTTCAATAAATGTCAACTAGATCCAATTGATAGTTGATCGTGTCATATCCTTTCTGCTTTATTATCTACTTATTCTATCAGTTACTGGGGAGGAATGTTAAAATCTTCAATTATGATTGCATACTTTTTCTATTTGTTTTTTTATTTCTGGCATTTTTGCTTTATGTACTTTGAAGTTTTGTTATTAGAAGCATATACATTTAGGGCTATGATGCACTCTTAGTGGATTAATTCTTTTATCATAATAATATGTTTGTCTTTATCTCTAGCAATTCTCCTTGTTTTGATGATTACTTTGTGTGATATTGATTAACTGATTAATTAATGATGTGTCCATACTTTTTATTAAAAAAGAAATAAGAAATAAAGAATGAAAGAAAAAAAAAGAAGGAAAGAGCAAAAAATAAATTCCTTGGCTTTTTCCTCCAGATGCAAGGAATAACTATGCCCACGCTGACCCTGTACAAATTGCTGATCTTGATGTTTGACTTGAGGAAACTCAGAAAGGAATTAAATAATAACCAATAAGTCCACTTCCTAGAAACCATGGCACATGTGCTTACTTAGAAGTTGAGTCTATTCTAAGTTCCTTTTATGTATACAGTGTCCCAGACTTTATTTATTCTTTGTTGCTGAGACAGGATCATGATACATCTTCATCTGAATACACAGACTTAAAATTCAAAATAAAGCAGTAGTAGGGTTAATATTGTTTCTTCTAGAAAACTGAGGCTCTGGGGGAAAGAAGACCAGAAGAAAGGAAGGTTGTGTCTCAGCCATGTCCTACACAATATAAACGAATGTATGTCTTGATGAACTATTTCCAAATTATTTTATAAAAATCTTGACAATATCCAAGCCAGACACACATCCAGGTTTCCCAATGATGAACTTTTAGTATTTTGTACCTGTTATGAAATTGTATAAATAATAGAGGAATTTTAAAAAGCAAATTTATGTGTATAGTAATCTGGGGTGTGCTGTTTTTAAAAAATAATGTTGTTGCTTTGACAGCATTTTAATGCTGTTTTTGCTCTGACAAATCTATTTACAATAGATTCAACTTTGCACACTATTTGTCAAAATCAAACCCTGAATCAGAACCTGAGTTTATCCAGGTTCCTCTAAAACTACACTAGACACATTCCTCATTAGGCATCTGTTTATTCCAAAACACACACATACACAGGGGATAGAATTAGATAACACTTTCCTGGCTTTCTAAATGGGTTAGACTTAGTAAATATGGTACTCACTTTTCAACTGATTCTGCCATCTGTCAGCAAACTTATTGCTTTTAGCAGGGGTTTTTCTTGTGATAATTTACAAGTTGTTTTTCTTCCTTTGTTCTTTTCATGGAGATACATGTCCTTAGAATTTAAGGGGAAAATAACATATAAAATAAATTCATCCACAAAACAGAAACAGCAGAGACCAAATGGCTGCTGGAGAGTTAAAAGGCACATAAAATTTAAGCCCAGAAGATTTTTTTTTTCTTACAGGAAAGGAAGAAGAGCGAGTCCCAACATTCTGCAGGTGACTTCTCAGTCCCAGCTCCAGCTGGGAGGCATCTGTACGAGAGAAACAGCGTAAAGGGAAAGGAATTCATTTCTTAGGAAAAGATACAAGACAAGGAACCCCAGGGGCCGGGTAGTCTTCAATAAAGCCATCTACTTCTGGGTTCTGCCCTTCTGCCTTGATCATAAGAGCTAACTTTTGCATACCACTAGCTCTCTAACTATGCTAGTAGGGTTTATTGTATTTTATGGCTGGGCTGCCGCTTCCTAGCAGAATGCCCCTGGGTAAGTGACATAGTCTCTCTAAGATGCAGTTTTCCTGAGACACAAGTAAAAAACATAATGTGTTTAATATGGTGCCTGGCATTCATGATATGTTAAATAATTATTGGTAGCTGGTTTTACAACATATTCTTCTAGAGAGGGTGAGCTCCTGGATAGAAGACTATGTCTTGTTCATGTTTAAATATCTAATACCTTTCCCAGTGCCCAGAATATAACAGGCAGTTAATAAATGTTTGTTGAATGAATGGTTGGATGGATGAGAGGACAAATACAAAAATAATCACATTATTTTTATTCCACTCCATTCTCAAAGCAACCCTATGAGTTAAATATTATTTCCCACATTTTACTGATGAGAAAATTGAGGCCCAGAAAGATTCTGTGATTTGCTCAAGGTTACTTTACTAGTAAGAAAAACGAGACTCAAAAGCAAGTCCAGTTATTATTCTTTTTACTAAAGAGAAGTTCCTACAATGTTATTAAAGAGTTCACGTTTAATCCATATTTTTGATTTGTATACACACTTTTAATCATTTGCCTATGTATTAACACCTTGATATTTTGCAAAATAATTTGGCTTTTATATTTATATAACAATTCACACACACATACACATATGTATATGATTTGAGAAATACAGGTTTTTGGTTTCAGATGACAGGGAGAAAAATGGGAATGTTTTTGGAACCAGGGATTGTCTCCTTTTAATGACTCCAAACTTAAAATGTAGTTAGAGAAACTAAAATCTCCTCCCTGTCCTTTTCCTTTAAGAAAGCCACAAGTATAATTGTTACTATTTATTGACTGCCACAGAGTTGTACATATTTTATTTTATTCCCTACAACAACTTTAAAGTTTAGGTATTACTATTCATATTTCACGGGTGAGTAAACAGAAATTCAAAGAGGTTAAGTAACTTACTCAATGTCTGTCTAGAAAGTGCAATAGCTGAGCCTGATCTGAATTTTAAGGATGCTTTTCTCTAATACCAGTTCTTTCAAATTTTAATGTGCATTCATCTGTTAAAAATGCAGATTCCGATTGTTGTGGGTCTGAGTTAAGACAAAAGATTCTGCATTTCTAAGAAGCAACTAGCTGATGTCCGATGTCCGTGCTGCTGGCCCCATGGATCCTATCTTGAGTAGCATAGCTCTTTCCCACATTACCTTCCCAAATTCAGAGATCCAGGCATTCACTTTTATTTCTTAATAATCTTGTGGCCAGAGTTCTGCATATAAAAAAAAAAATTGCTTTCTTCTAGCCTGCGTAGGTAACTTACCATGCTGATAATATCCTTCAAATATTACTTAATAAGATTTCTTCTTTCGTTTCAATCCTACCACAATGTAGCAAAAATTTTGGAGTAGCTGCAATTGAAAATCTCCTTTTCCGCTATTTAATCTGCTTCCTTGAATCAGAAGATTTTATGAAGAATCAGAATTGTGTTCACTGGTGAGTGAAAGAGGAAAGAAAATGAGAGAAGCAACAGTTAGCATAAGCAGGGGGAGAAGAAAAAGTATTAAGCAGTGAAACAGAAAGCCTACAGCCTAAGGGAGAAAAAATAAACAGAGGCACATCTGAGAAATTAATTCCAGGGAAATTTCTAAAGAAATTCTATGCAGGAGCAAAGAAGCATGACAAGGGAAAAAGAGGAATGACAAAGCTGTCAAGGATATTTGACATCACAGTCTTTACTAAACTGTGGTGTGCACGTGAAAATCAATGGAGGCCAAATATTTATGCATAGTGACTGCTTGAAAGTGACTAGAGGGAATGAGAGAAGAAGTAGCCATACATTTTATTGAAGCCATTGGAGTAAATGAGACAAGAGATACTGGAGCAATAGCACGTGGAAGCAGAGATATCATGGAATGAAATCAGAGGGGATAAAGAAAGAAGACTCATGAATCAAGTTGCAGCACAGACCATGAACTAAAGATCATCAGACATACAGCCAAGGAACTGATAATAAATCCAAACAGTTGTTGACAAAGTGCAGAACGGGGTGGAGGAAGAATAGAAAGATAAAAGATACCAAAGACAAAAGCAAAAAGTAAGGGGTAAAAATGACAGCTAATTCAAATAAAGACAATAAGGAGTCTATGTCTTTTTATTCTATCAACAAGTAGGTGAGGCTAACTGGTCAAAACCATCTTAAATAGTGTTTGCTCAGCTGAGAAGCACAAATATAGTTTTGGGTGAGATTTAAATTATCCAGAAAGTAAAATAACCATGTCAGAGCAAGGTGCCTAAGATCCAGAGAGAGTCAAGCCTGTCCTCCCATCCTCCCACCTGCCCATTCCTCCCCCCCACCTCCCTTTCTTTATGGCTTTGTTTCCTTGGTCATCTATGAAGAAAAGCAATGTTTTGGTTGCAGGTGAGAAGTGCTTGGGGATCATTCATTCACTGCTATCAGAAGCCATGAAAAGAAATTGAGTTTAGTACATGCAGAGAGGGGAAGGCAGAGACTAATATAAACAGGGACAAATGCAAATTTTACTAACCAAATTTAATTTCACTTATTATAAAAATGTATGTAATGTTAGAGTTATATGTCTTATGATTGATCTGAATTCTTCAGTGTGTTTTTCAGATGCAGTTTAATATGCAAAAATAGTAAACTATTTTATTGAGCACTTGCTATGTACTCAAAAATGATTAAGTCTTTCAAACATTATCTCATTGAATCATTACATTACTAGGAGGTAGATACCATTATTATCTCCCTGTTATAGATGAGGAACAGAAAGTTCAAAGATGAGAACTGAAACTAGTTTGAATGCAGAGCACAAGTGTTTTGTCTCTTACAGGAGAGAGTGTAGTACCCTCATTCTTATAAAGGAACTAATCACGATGAAGAGCTTGAAAACACAGGAAATATAACAACCAATGGCCATGCTAGGGCAGGGCTTGCCTTTGTAACTCCATCAAGTCCCCCTACCTCCCTCTAGCCCCTTTAAGTACCCAGTGCCTAAACTTCTCCCCCTATGCATGATCAGGGACAGATTTGGTACCATCATAAAGGGTCAGAAAAATTAAATGATTGTCCAGAGACACTCAATTTAGCATAGTGAAAATTCAGGTGTCCTGATTCCCAGATAAGTTTCCTTTCTATCATACTGCACACAGCTAAATACTACAAGCCAAGGTCACCCAACCCAAACTAACTTTAATACTGTCAAATCTATGCAAGTCTATAGATATTTTCCAAGTGTCTACTTTGTGCTGGTTGATCTGCTAGCTGCTGGAGATACGTAAGAATAAGTAAGCCCTCAGAGAACACAGCCTCTCCTACCAAAGAGAAATATAGATAATTACAGTATTGGGTGATGAGTTCAATAATGAGGTAGCCCAAGGGAAGCCTCAGATCTTGTAACTTAAAAAAAATAATGCAATTGCTTTCAGTTAGGAAATCAAGAAAGGCTTCAAGTAGCATTTGAGGACAGGTAGAGAATGAAGCATTTGAGGTGACATTCTAGGTAGGGAAAAAATGTGAGCAAGGTAAAGAAAGTTCCATATGTGTTTAGAAAGGGGAGCAGTTCAGTTTCACTGCAAGATAGGGCATATGTAGAGGGAAAATAACAATGCTAGGGAAAAAAATAGAGATATACTTTGGGGCCTTCAATGCCAGGCTGAGGAATTTAGGTTTCGTTCTGTATGGTTGTTTTTTTTTAGTGTGAGGCCAGGATGACTAGTGGCTAAAAATATTATTTTAAAGGATACACAGATTTGATTTTGTATAACATTGAATCTTATGGAGAAAACACTACTCCCATCCTTGGGATCTCATTAAGAAGAAAGTTTCAGTCTGGCACCAAAAGTTAAAACACCTTTTTAAAACTTATTAACCTCTGTCTGTAACAAAAGGAGTAAGGACTGCAGGTTCAAAGTTTTCAGCAGAAAACAGTGTCTGGCTAGAAATCAAGAATTTGTTTTGTTCGAATTCTATTAATCTTCATAGTCATCTTCTGTCTATGGTGATTGATACTGGTTTTTCTCCTATAGTATTGCCATTAAGTTTTTTTTCCTAAGTATTAAATAGATCTAATTCAGTTTTTAAAAAGTCAGTGTGTAAAGAAAATCATGGATTAAGTCATAGTACAGGCAGAATGCAGAAATGGCAAAAAAATGAAGACTGTATGTCAGTAGCTAATCGTTAGGAGAAAGATCATAGGCCAATTGTGCCTTGTCCAGGAAGCTTATATTAGAGAGCATTTCAGGGGGTAAATGGATAACTATGCCAAATGGTCTATGAGGTCAAAGAGTATTTGGCTATTGAAAGGGCACTGGTGACCTCCAAGAGTCTTCCGTAGCTGATTTGGATGGAAAGCAGACTGCAAGAATTTAATTAGTAGTGAGGAGGTAGATATGACTTAGCCATGGACCACATTTGGAAAGAAAACATGCTGCTATGGGATGGGAAACCTTCATCTTCATATTCCTGCTTTGGCTGACTATTCAGTGTGTAAATCTGGGAAGGCATTAACTTCCCTGAAACTCACTTTTACCTTGATTTTATTTAACAAAAATGTAGTCATCATCTATTCCTTCTCTTAAGTAGAGCATTTAAATACAAAAGCAATTTGGATTGATCTGACCACAACTTCTACCCGATCCTATGTCTAAATATGCCATCAATATATTCATCAGTAAAAATCGTATGTGTGTGCTAAGGAACTGAAATGCTGAATCCTTGGAAATCACAGTATGTGACAATTGGAGAGAAGCTTTTTCCTCAATTTCCACTGTGTTCTACAAAAAAGTACCAGGTTTAAATTATATCAAGGACTTAGTTTATTTATAAGGAAAAAGTTTGGGCCATAGGGATTGCATGATATTATAGTTGTTTATTGAAGATAAGTATATCTCAAGAATTTCACTATTAAAAATATTAAGACTTTAAAATAACCATTATGTATTGAGTGCTAAATTCTTTATATGCATTAATCTCATTTAACTTTTATTTTTAAGAAGCCCATGAGATAAATGCTATTATTATTCTCATTTTGAAAATCGGAAAACTGAGGGTTAGAGAGGTTTGTTTAACTTGCCCTAGGTGGTATAGACACAGCACAGCCATATTTAAAACCTTCAGCAATACGGTGCTGGAGCCCAAACTCGTGACATCAATGTGTACTGTTCTACAAAACTGAAAAGTTGAAGTGTATGAAGTGATTTGTCAGGGATAAAGGAATGAGTTGCAAAAATGTAGAAATGACTTAAAACTTCAGAAATATTCTCCCACTATATGTTGGGTCTTATCAAGAAAAGTAACATTTATTTTTGATTAGATCCACTATACTTACCAAGTACTAAAATATCTCTTTATCAAAATATTTTATATATTTTTCTTAAACTTCTTCCTAGGCCCAGATCAAAAGCCATGTCCCTGCTGAGGCATCTCCTGACTTTTTCATTATCCAGAGGCCCAGCACATACAGTCCTTGCCTCACCATACCCACCGATCCCATATCCCATTTTTGTGTATACCATGACTCCTCAAAACCATGCAAGGATTTCCAGGGCAAGAACGTGTCTTCTACCACAATGGGAACTTAATAAATTATTCATGGAGTATGTTAAATATTCCACCCCAAATTAAAAAATCAACACCAAATTGAAAAGTCCACATCCAAAGCAAAAACTCTTAAAGATCCTTTCTCCAAGACTCCAGTTTATACTCTGCTTACTACTCGTACTTTCAGCTTTGCTAATGTTTTCATAGTTAAAGCTAAACTGCACTGAATTCTTTAAAGTTGAAGCAAGCTTATTCAGTCAGCTATAAATATGAATGTTTACTGGAACACAAACTAAGAGGAACTGTATGAGAAAAATAAAAAGACTAAAGCAATTCTTCTTTTTCTCCAAGGCTCATTTCTCAGAACCAAATATTTAAATACTATTTTAACTACCAGGCAAGTTAGCCAGATTTAACAAGCCTAAAGACAGAAGAATATTGAAGTAGGCATGAATAAAAAGAGATTGTCATGGAATATAACTTTAAACCAAAAGTCACCAGTGTTAATTTTCTATTATGTACAGTTCTTTTTTCGTGGGGGTTGCTGGCTGGTGTTGGGATCCAAACCCATGATCTTGGTGTTATAGGCTGTGTTCTAACCGACTGAGCTAATTGGCCAACGCTTTTTCTTTTAATGTTCATTGTGCCAATTGTTGTGTTGCAATGTATGGCAATGTTTATATGTCTTTCACCTCCACAAGACTGAGCACCTCACAAGCAAGAACTGTGTCTTTACATGCCTGGAATGGTTGTGTCCAACACTAACATCTGTGCCCAGTCAGGCTCTTCCTGGTGGTAACAATGGTTAACATTCACTTTGTGCTCACCATGAGCCCATATCTATTCTAAGCCTTTTATACGTACCAATTCATTAGCCTTTTCAAAAACCTTATAAAAGGGGTGTTCTAATTACCATTCCTATTTTTTTGTTTATTGAAAAATAATTGATTGTACATATCTGTGGGGTATAGCATTGAATATCCATTCCTGTGCACATATGTGATGTTCAAATCAGGATAATTAGTATATTCAACCATTTACAATGTAATCATTTTTTGTGGTCTTTTACCAGTTTCTCGCTAACCCTCCCGCCCCCGTCCCGTTTCCCACCTCTAGTAGTCTCAGTTCTGCTCTCTTCCGAAAGCTCAACTTCACAAATGAGGCTACTGGGCACAGAGAAATAAAGAAAGTTAAGGAGGCAGAGCCAGAGTTCAAAACAGGTGGCCCTGCCCCCTCTGACACACTCTGCATCACTAGACTGAGATTCCTCATTAGAAGTGGTATTGGGGACTAGAAAAAGTCAGAGGAAATTTGGAGTCTGAACTAAAATCTCTGTGCTTGTGCTTCAGGTGATTCTGATGCAGATGGTGGGAGAGCCACATGTTGAAAATGGATTTAGGCAGTAGTAATAGTAATGCTAAGAACTGGCATTTGTTTAACCTTATAATTCATCAGACATTTCCATATACGTTATCTCATTTCATCTTCTTAAAAACCCTGCAGGGGATATTCTCTTCCATGTTTCTGAATGAGCAAAACAAGGCTCAGAAAGCTTACCAAAACCCACATCGCTATCAAGCACAGTTTTTCCAATTCTAAACCCTGTATGTACCCTTTCTACGATACCAAACTCTTAACTGGTCTTCCTGATTCTGCTTCTACCTCCCTACAACTCATAGCTCACACACAAATAAAGGATATTTCTAAAGCGTAAATCAGATTGTGTGATTGTGTCACTTCCATGGATTCTCAGTACATTTGAATAAATCCAATTTCCTTACCAGAGCGCATAAGGCCCCTCATGATCTGGCCCCTGCCTGCCTCCCTCACTTAATCTCCCACCTTTCTCCCTTCCTGCTACCTGCAGATACACTGTTTCCTTTCTAACCCCCTCACACCAAGCTCTTTTCTACAACTGGGCCACTGTCCCTTTCCTGTTTCCTATTTATTTTATACCAGGATATAAAATTAGCCAATTGGTTGATTGATCGTGAAGGAGATGAGGACAGAGCCCTTGTCCGACTTGTTTAATAGCTGACATTTACAAAGTGCCAGGTACAGGTCCAAATGCTTCACACATGCTGACCCATGTAATTTTCACAACTGATAGTCTAGGACCTTGCCTTCAGTCACCAGCTAGTGATGGAAATGAATGATACCCAGAGCCTGTGCCTTTCACAACTTGACTGAATTACCCCTTGGAGAGAATACAAGACCCCACCACCCCGCCTTTGGAACCAAGCCCTCATCTCTATATTATCACCCTGGCACATAGCCCCCTAACCAAGGTACCAGTGCTCATGGCTAAATTGATTCTGAACAGACACTCTGTCATTGATTTGACAGAGATGTGCCCATTAATCTCATTTTCCAGTCCCATCTCCAAAGAGACAAATTTAAATCAAGGCAACAAAATTAATTAGAAACTACAGAATGAGAATCCAGCATTACTAAGAATGCCCTTAAGATGAAAGTAATATCAGAGAACGTAGAATTTAGAAATACTCTTTATTTGATGGTAATGGTGGGGTGGGGGAAGGGGAGAGAGAAGAGGAAGGGCTGTCAGAGTTGACTCCACATGATCTCATCAGAAATTCTTCATTATGAGTGTCCCAAATGGACTGAAGTAGAAGCCTGTTAATAAAAATGAAGCAGCAAGTGTCCAAACAGCCATTTTTTTCCCCTTCCAAATGTCTCACTGGTTTGGAAGTCAAACACCTATTCTTCCTCCAGTATTAAAAGCTGCCATTTGGGGGAGGTTGGGGGTTTTATTATTATTTTGCTCTGTTTTGCTTTAAGACATCTGTCATTCCTGAGAACAAAGATTTCTGTTCTGTGGTTCTTAATAAGCTTTGCAAGGTGGTTTTCCCGGCATATGAAGAAGTCATTTGAATAATAAAAGCTCATATTTATAATTACATTGAGTTAAATAGATTTGCTTAGCTTAGGGTTTGGGGTTATTCATAAACAGATGTGAGAGTCCAAAAAGCCTCTATAACTTTAACAGTCTCACTGCTTTAGGGTTGCTGAAGAGCTTAGCAGCCCAAATCTGAGTTAAAGAAGCTTTCCCAACTCCCTGAATAATCACCATGATACCTCAGCCTGAGTCTACTCTTCACAACCTGTCTAAATACTATTCGTGTTTACTAGTCAATTGCCGATACACTGGCATCAAATGAGCATGACTCTAAGCTGGGAACATCGACTCCTTAAGCATTAGCCGGAGAAGAATCTATAAGATGCCTTGCTCTGGTCTCAGAATATGTTGATGACCCTTAACAACAGTCCTACACGAAGCTTCTGGTTTCAAAACAGGGATGAAAAGAGGTCACCCTTTCAAGCAGCACCTTGATGTCTCTACACCTGCCATTACAGTCACCTCTCCTCTCCTCTTGAAACCCATCAGCCCTGTGAGCCATTTCCTCAGATCCTTCAGAGGTGGTGAGGGTGTTAATTTCAGGCCAAATGTTAAAACCTGTAAAGTGTTATCCTACTTGAAAACATACTTTAAAAAAATATGTGTTTAGGGCAAGAGGAGATCTTGGCCATTAGTTTTCAATTCTGAAGTAAACTCTCTTTTACAAATAAATTTTTACACAGGACCAAAACATTCAAAACAGGAAAAAGCCCAGCCACTCTAGTTGAAATATCATTTACCTAGATGCACCTGCCCCTCCTACCCCTATTCTTTGATGGCCCTTTCAAGACCTAGAATTCTCTTATACCCAGTTTGAAGTCCCGGCTCTGAATCATTCTACCAAATGAGAGGTTTTGGCCAAACCTCTGGTTTTGAGCTTCAATCTAAACTATCTCACGTGATAGTTAACATGTTAAACATCCGTGGGACATCAAGAAACCCCCAAATTTGTAATCTCTAAAGCCTTGATAATTTCTCAAGTGAAATCCAATTTAATCCGTACAATGGGTTTAATAGTATTTCCCAAAAATTAATGTCCACCTGGAACCGCACAATGTGGCCTAATTCGGAATAAGGGTCTTTGCAGATATAATTGACATAAGGCTCAAGATTAGATCCTATTATATTAGGGCAGGCCCTAAATCCAATGAGAGTGTCCTCAAAAGACATAAAAAAGAAGACACAAGGACATAGAAAACATCATAAAGATGGAGGAAGAGATTGGAATGATGGGTCTACAAGCCAGGGAATATCAGGGATTGACAGCAACCACCAGAAGCTAGGGGAGAAGCATGAGGCAGTTTCTGTTCAGAACCTCCAGAAGTAACCAACCTGCCAACACCTTGATTTTGGTCTTCCATTCCCCAGAATTGTAAAATAACAATTTTCTTTGTTTTCAGCCATCAAGTTTGTGGTTAACTTGTTAGAGCAGCCCTAGGAAAATAATACTGTGTCTTTCATTTACTAGGCACTCCAACATTTGTGGAAGGAATATTTGTTGAGTGAAAATAATAAATCATTTGTGTTTGATAACAGTGGCTAAGGAAAATATTTAGTAGTAAGCACTTGAGGAGGAGAGGGGATGCTTATGGCTAGGGCTAGAGGAAACCCATTTCTCCATCAACTCTATTCTGAGACAAGACTTGAGCTGACTCTCCAGAGGACCAAACATGTGGGTAGTTCATGGACAAAGGACTGACCAGGGGAGGTGAAACTATTAATATCACTGTTGGCTACTTAAGGACTAACAGTAACTTACTGAGACTTTCTCAAATATGTTCTGAGATAATGAGGAAGCATTCCTTTTGTCTTGAGCACTTAAGTAAGAATCATACACATAATTCATGGCAATTGATAGATACTGTTTTTATGCTTTATTTTAACATTTGCTTGCACATATTTGTGGGGTACAGTATGTTGTTTCAATATATGCATACTGCATATGCTTCACTTAGGGTGGATAGCATAATTTTGTACCTGTTAGTCCACCACTTTGCCTTCCCCCAATCCCTTCCACTCCTGGCCTCTGGTAACCATTGTTCTACCCTTTACTTCTATGAGAATTACTTTTTCTTTTTTTATGATTGCACATATGACTGAGATCATGTGGTATTTGTCTTTCTATGCCTGACTTACTTCACTTAACAAGATGGTTTCCAGTTCTATCCATGTTGCTGCAAATGATAGGATATCATTTCTTTTTATAGTTTAATCATATTCCATTTGTATATATACCACAGTTGTTTTTTAATCCATTCATCCATTGATGGGCATTTAGGTTGATTCCATCTCTTGGCTATTGTGAACAGTTTTGCAATGAACATGGAAGTGAAAGTGTCTTTTTGATATATTGATTTCATTTCCTTTGGGTATATACACAGTAATGAAAGAGCTGCATCATAAGGTAGAACTATTTTTAGTTCTCTGAGGAATCTCCATACTGTTTTCCACAATGGCTGTACCAATTTACATTTCCACCAGCAATGTAGGAGAGTTCACTTTTCTCTACATCTTCATTAGTATTGTTATTTTCCGTCATGTCAGTAATAGCCGTTCTAATGGAGTGAGATGATATCTCTGTATGGTTTTAATTTGCATTTCTCTGATGATTAGTGATTTTGAGCATTTCTTCATGTGCCTGTTGGCTGTTTGTATGTCCTCTTTTCAGAAATGTCTTTTGAGGTCCTTTGCCTATTTTTTAATTATTTGGTTTTTTGCTGTTGAGATTCTTACATATTCTGTATATTAGCCTCTTATCTGACATATAGTTTGCAAACACTTTCTCCCATTCTGTAAGTTGTCTCTTCATTTTGTCAATAGAGTTCCTTGCTATGCAGAAGCTTTTTAGTTTAATATAGTCCTATTTGTGTATTTTTGCTTTAGTTGCCTGTGCCTTTGTAGTTTGCTCAAAAAAGTACTGCTCACTCCCATTTCATGTAACGCTTTACCTGTGTTTTCTTCTCGTAGTTTCATAGTATCAGGTCTTAAATTTAGGTCTTTAGTCCATTTTGAGTTGATTTTTGTGAATGGTGAGAGATAGGGGTCTAGTTTCAATTTTCTGCATGTGGATAAACAATTTTCCCAGCACCATTTATTGAAGAGGCTGTCCTTTCCCCACTGTATATTCTTGGCACCTTTGTGGAAAATTGGTTGAATGTAAGTGTATGGGTTTATTTCTGGGCTCTCTATTCTGTTCCATTGGTCTACTTCTCTGTTTTTATGCCAGAACCATGCTATTTTGGTTACTTTAGCTTTATAGTATATTTTGAGGTCAGGAGGTGTAATGCCTCCAATTTTGTTCTTTGTGTTCAAGATTGCTTTAACTATATAGGATCTTTGTGTTTACAAACAAATTTTAAGATTTTAAAAATATTTCTGGGAAGAAATTCATTTTTATTTTGATAGATATTACATTGAATGTGTAGATAGCTTTGGATAATATGGACATTTTGATGATGTTAATTCTCCTGATTTGTGAACATGGGATATCTTTCCATTTATTTGTGTCCTCTTCAATTTTTTTCACCAATTTTTTATAGTTTTGATTATAAAAGTCTTTTCTTCCTTGGTTAAATTTACTCCTAGATATTTCTTTCTTTCTTTTCTTTCTTTTTTTTTCTTTTTTTGTGGCTATTGTGAATGGGATTACTTTCTTGATTTCTACTTCAGCTATTTCATTATTGGTGTATAGAATGGCTATTGGTTTTTGTGTGTTGATTTTGTATCCTGCAATAAAAAAAACATGGGAAAAGTGGGCATCCTTGTTTGGTTCCAGATCTTAGAGATCTTAGAGGAAAATCCTCCAATTTTTGTCCATTCTATTAGCTGGGTTTGTCATATATGGTTTTCATTGTGTTGAGGTACATCCCTTCTACACCTAACTTGCTGAGTGTTTTTGTCATAAAGTGGTGTTGGGTTTTATCAAATGCTTTCTCTGCATCTATTAAAATGATCAGTTTTTTCTTTCATTCTGTTGATGTGATGTATCTCATTTATTGGTCTGCATATGTTGAACCATCTTTGCAATCCTGAAATGAATTCCACTTGATCATGGTGAATGATATTTTTAGCGTGTTGTTGGATTCTGTTTGCTAGTATTTTGTTGAGGATCTTCATATCTGTGTACGTTAGGGATATTGATCTGCAGTTTTCTTTTTTTTGTTGTATTTTTTTCCAGTTTTGGTATGAGGTTCATGTTGGCCTCATAGAATGAGTTTGGAAATATTCTCTTCTCTTCAATTTTTTGGAAGAGTTTGAGAAGAACTGGTATAGGTAGAATTTGGCAGTAAAGCCATGTGCTTCTGAAGTTTTCTTTGTTGGGAGACTTTTTATTACTGCCTCAATCTCATTATTTGTTATTAGTCTGTTTAGGTTTTCTAGTTCTACATGATTCAACTTTGGTAAGTTGTATGAGTCCAGGAATTTAACTATTTCTTCTAGGTTTTCCAGTTTGTTTGCATATAGTTGTTTGTAGTAGTCTGTTATAATACTTTGTATTTCTGTGGTATCAGTTATAATGTCTCCTTTTTTATTTCTGATTTTATTTGAGTCTTCTCTCTTTTCTTTCTTACTGAGTCTAGCTAAAGGTTTTTCTATTTTGTTTATCTTTACAAAAAGCCAACTTTTTGTTTCATTGATCTTTTGTATTGTTTTTAAATCTCTAATTCACTTATTTCTGCACTGGTCTTTGTTATTTCTCTTTGTTATTTGGGGGCAGTTTGTTCTTGTTGTTCTAGTTCCGTGAGGTGTAATGTTAGTTTGTTTATTTGAAGTCTTTCTTCTTTTTTGATATAGGCATTTATTGCTATAAAATTCCCTCTTCAAACTGCTTTTGCTGTATAGGTTCTGGTATGTTGTGGTTTTATATTAATTTGTCTACAGGAATTTTCTAATTTCCTTTTTGGTTACTTCTCTGACCCATTCATTGTTTAGGAGCATGTTGTTTAATGTCCATGTATTTGTGTGATTCCTAATGTTCCTTTTGCTGTTGATTTCTAGTTTTATTCCATTGTGGTCAGACAGTGCAGTTGGTAAGATTTCAATTTTTAAAAATTTGTTGAGACTTCTCTTGTGACCTAACATATGATCTATTCTAGAGAATGTTTCATATGCTGCTGAAAAGAATGTATATTCTACAACTGTTAGATGAAATGTTCTATATATGTTCATTAGGTACAATCAGACTAAAGATTAATTCTGATGTTTCCTGGTTAATTTTGTCTCGATGATCAGTCCTTTACTGAAAGTGGGATGTTAAAGTCCCCAACTATTGTTGTGTTGGAGGCCATTTCTCCTGTCAGATCTAATATAAATTGCTTTATATAAGTAGGTGCTCCAGAGTGGGGTGGGTATATATTTATAATTGTTATATCCTCTTGTTGAATTGATTCCTTTATCAATATATAATGACTTTCCTTATCTTTTTTTTACTTCCCTTGGCTTGAAGTCTACTTTATCTAAGTATAGCTTCTCCTGCTATTTTTTTGGTTTCCACTTGCATGAAATATTTTTTTTTTCATTCCTTCACTTTCAGTCAGTGTGTGTCTATTTACAGGTGAAGTAAGCTTCTTATAATCAGAATATTGTTGGTTCTTATAATCTATTGAGCTACTCTGCTCCTTTTAATTTGAGCAGTTAATCCATTTATATTTACAGTTATTATTGATATATATGGACTTGTTGCTGCCATTTTATTACTTTTTTCTTTTCTGGTTGTTTTATTGACCTTTCTTTTTTTTTCATTTTTCCAATCTTACTGTCTTCATTTGTGATTGAGTGGTTTTCTCTACCAGTGTACTTTGATTTCCTGCTATTTATTTTAAGTACATCTCATAAGTTTTTCTGTTATGGCTACCATAAGGCTTATTAAGAGCATGTTATAGTCATAACAGATTATTTTAGATTAATAACAACTTAATTTTGGTGTCTAAGATAAAAGAAAAAAGCAAAACCAACTCTATGCTTTTGCATCATTATCCCTCACTTTTTGGCATTTTGTTCTTTCAAGTAACATCTCTTCATACTGCCTTTCTGTTATATGGTTGTTGTATATGTTGTCTTGCTAGGCTTGTCCTTTAGTCTTCATACTAAGATGTAAGTGGTTTATTCACCACCCTTATGACATTGGAGTATTCTGAGGTTGTCTGTGAATTTACCTCACTAATGACTTATGTATCTTCAACTGTTTTCTTTCTGCTCCTCAGCATCATCATCATCTTTCAGACTGAAGAACCCCCTTTAGCACTTCCTGTAAGGCAGGTCTAATGTTGATGAATTCCCTTAGCTTTTATTTGTCCAGAAAAATCTTTATTCCTCTTTCATATTTGAATGTTAGTTTTGCTGGATAAAGAAGTCTTGACTGACAGTCTTTTTCCTTCATTCTCTTCTGGTCTGTAGGGTTTCTACTGAGAAATCCGTTGAGAGATGTATTGAGGCTCTGTTGAGTGTTATGTTTTCTTTCCTTTTGCTGCTTTCAGTATGCTTTCATTGTCTTTGGGTTTAAATAATTTAATTATGATGTGCCTTGGGGTGTTCCTCCTTGTATTGAATTTGATTGGTGACCTCTGAACTTCCTTAACTGGATGCTGTCATTTGTCTCCATACTTGGGAAATTTTCAGCCATTATTTCCCTGAATATGCTTTCTATGTCTCTTTCTTTTTACTCTCCTTTGGGTAGCCAATTAGGTGAAGGTTATTTCACTTGAGGGAGTGCCATATTTGTTGTATTTTTGTCCTATTTTTTCTTATACTTTTTTCTTTTTGCTTCTCTGATTGGATTATTTGATATGTTGCATCTTCAAGCTCATTGACTCTCTCCTCTATTTGATTATCTGCTGTTGGAGCTTTCTATTGAGTTTTTCTGTTCAAATAACATGTTCTTTATTTTTAGAATTTTTTTAATGGATTCTCTTCCTTTGTCAAGCTTCTCATTCTGCTCCTGCATTATTTCACAGATATCATTTAATTTTCTATCTGTATTTTCTTGTGATTCCCTGAATATTCTTGAGAGTTAATCTGAATTCTCTGTCAGACATTTCATAGACCTGCTGTTCCTCTGGGTCCACTAGTTTTGCTTTGTTTCCTTTGGTAGTGTCGTATTTCTCTTTTTGTTCTTGATCTTTGTGTCTTTATGTTGATGCCTGGGCATTTCAGGAGACTGCTACCTCTTCTAAGTGTTATAGGTGCTCTTCTGTGGTGTTAGACCTTTACTGGTTAATATCAGAATTTTGTCTCTGGTCTGTGATTTATTTTTTTTCAGTTCTGTGTTGGATTATTAGCTACCATCAGCACTTAAACTCTGCACTGGAATTAATTTGTTGTCCCTTGGTTAATTCCAAAATTAAGGGAAACTCCTGTGGGGATGAGCACTTGAGCTCTGTGGTTTAGCTAAATTGCTGCTTTGCTGCTTATTCTCTGGGAAAGACTTTTTGTGAAGATCAGATTTTAATTGTTCGCATTTTAATCATTTCCAGGTCTTGTGAGGTCAGATACACCTGAGCTGTGTGGATATTCCAGCCTGGAACTAAGTCTTTCCAGAAAAAGCAACCCCTACAATTCTATTACCCTGATCAGTCTCTGCTGAGTGGACCTGTGCTGATAGAAAGGCAGATCGGCTTCCCACATTGCACCCCAATAAGACCAGCCTCCCTGCAGCACTCCAAATGCTTCCTGTGGGTCATGCTATGTATGGGTTCCTTGTGATGACTCGCCAGCCTCTGGCTGGCTTCTTTCTCTAGTCGGTTGTGGCCCCTTGCTCCAATGCGGGTCCATCGGAACACTTGCAGTGTTCTCAGTGGCCTGGGGGCTGGTACACTCCAAGGCCCTCTTCTCCCCTGCACACTCCAGGTGACTTCACCCAAAGAATTCAGCTGCAACTTTTGCTGGCTCCTATTCTGTGTGCTGTGGCTTCTTCCTGCCTCTCACCAGTGGCAAGGCTCAAAAGGATCAGAGTGATCCCTTCTCTGCAGTTTCTCTTGCCTTCACAGACTCCACACGTCTCTCCTCCCAACCTCCAGCAGTTCCACATTGGCAATCTTTCCTTTTTAATAGTTGTAAACTGATTGGTTGTGGGGAAGAGTGATGTTGGAGAATTGTCTATCCTGCCATCTTGATGACTTCTTCCTCAGAATTGATAGATGCTTCATGTAATTTATGGAAAAATTATTTTAAGGGTATTATCTTTCAATGAAGTCTAATAATTACAAAGTTGTTACAGTTTCTTACACCATGCAAAATTTTGCCACCTTGGCTTTTAGTTTTCAATCCATGATCATTAAGTTGCAATGACCATTTTGTGGGCACACTTGTTATCTGTTTTGTGTCTCCACACCACTCACATAACCATGCTTTTATTCTTAGGCAGTACACACAATGACTAAATTTCTACTTATTTATTGTCCCGAAAGAGTTCTTGAAATGTAATGAAATAACTACTTTCCCAGTAATTTATGCATACATTTATATACTGAACTGTAGTTTAACCAAATTCCTTTGCCTTGTGTAGTATAATAGCAATATCTAATGAAAACACATGAAGCATGTGTTTCATAATTACCCCAGACAGCTCATTTTGATTTGCTTCCTACATAATCCCCAAATTCCTATCTTCCTGCACTGTAAACACTTTCTTTCCCAACTCATCAATCTCAGTTATGTAAATGAGGCAGGGGCAGTGGCACTATTACTTTTTTCCTGGGTTTTATCAAAGGCCCTGTTCTCTGAGAAACAGCTGACAAGGGCACCCACTAAAGTGATCCTGTTGTTTGGCTGAAAGGTTGAAGTAGACTTAAATTAGAGAGAATTTTGCAAGCTCTGCTGTAGCAGTGCTGACACAGTGGATTGGTGTGAACCTCACTCGGTACTCAGTACTGTACCTTCTCTAGGGCAATGGGCCCTGCCCGGCCTGTTAATCCTCAGTTCTTCTTGGGCAATTCTCACCCAAAGACTGGTGTCATTACAGGGCATGTGTCATGACTAGTCATTATTACATAACTTGTGTATAACTCAGTAAAATGTAACTCCCATACAATCCTTGTGCCTGAATGACCATTCTGAGATAGAAAAACCAGTCTACTAATTCACCACGCATATGTAAAACTCACCTTGTGTAAAAATTCACTTTACACATGTAAAATTCATTTTACTGGAATTTTAAAATGTTATTTAATTAATGCTTACTGTATCGCTATTAATCATTTTGTGAGTGAAAAATGTTGATCCAGAGGCTAAGGTTCTAAATGTCACTCAAGGACTGAGAATGGAATTTTGAGAACTAATCAACCCTTCTGATTTCCAGCCTGCAGGTGAATATGTACTCTTTTGAACCTCCCAGCATTCATTCACCCTTTTCCTCAGGTTCTTTATAACTCAGGCATCAGTTTCTCATCCATATGGCCTATGCACTGACTACACCACTACCTCCGCATGTGGGTCTTATTGGCTCAGCCAATCAACACTCAGGTCTCATCCTCCTGACCATGGTGATTGGTTCAGAGAAAATGACCAACTGAGCCAATCAGAAACTCAGATACATTTGCTAGGGGGTAATGGGGGGAGGGAGATTACTTGATCCCCCAGGAGAACTGCTACAAAACATACTGTCCCTTCCTGCTAGACATCAATGAGGAGTAAATAGTTCCTACTAGCTGTGGGCAGCCATCGTTTGACCTGGATAAAGACAGTGGAGATAAGAAAAGAAATGAGTTATTTGAGTGGCATTGTTGATCCGTGGGATAATCTTTACCTGGCTACTTTCAGGACTTTTTAGTTACATAAGACATCCCTCCCTGCCTTTCTTTTAAACGTCAGTTAGACTCAGCTTTTTATTTGCTTGCCCTTAAAAGATTTTTAACACAGCTCTTGTTTATCACTTTATTTTGACCCGCATACTAAAGGAGAGTGGAAGGGTGGCTCAATTTCTGGTCCTTTGTGATACAGAGAACGAAACAGTGAATTACAAAGGTGAATTGAACCTTCATTAGGCAATGGATTTTAAATAACGTTATAGCAGGTTTTGAGAGGAAAAGTTAGCAGAAATGTATAATTATTTTGTGTGCAAAAATAAACAATTACACAATTTTATACAAACACACACACACACACTTTCCCGTGACTTTGCTCCCCCCTCTGTTTTTCCTTATGCAAAGGCTCTCCTGGATTTCTGGATCCACAACAGAGCTGAAAGATTGGAAGCCTATCAAACGATCTCAACACCCAGACCGTGGATTTGCTGATTCCCCCTTCCTAAATGGGAAAATCAAGGGAAAAGAAGTAGCAGAGAATGAGAAAGAAGAATAAATGAGCAAGTAGCTAAGTAAAAAAAGAAAAAAACACAAATGATCAGAGAAAATGATTTTTTAATCATCATTCTTCACATTATTTTTTCATCCTTCTACAGTCTCGATCCTGTATAAATTAATGAGGAAAAAGGAAAATTAGTTTCATTAGACAGCCCACTTTTGTTGGTCTCAGTCTCGAGTTTATCAAATGAGGCAGCTGAACTGAGAACGAATCTTCCCTGTGATTAGCTTGCACTCTTGAAGTAGCCAGGCACCTGGGAGGATATGGGGGTGGAGAGAAGAAAATAATTGGTCTCTCATCTTTTATAATTGTGTGTGTTTCAAGTGGCTGTGAACTGTGGGGTTTGAGAGGGCTACATAAAAGGGGAAAATACTGACATGAACATTTCAGTCATTAACTCTAGTATTCAAAAGGGAAGGAAGATAAATTTTTAAACAATAGAACACTTGAGCAATAGAGACTTTAAAATAGTAATGTTTACTGAAAATTAGGACAATTGTTGATTAATTTCATATCTTCATCAGAGTAAATAATTACCATAGCTATTGACTGGACATAGAACAAACTGTTTTCTCCCTTTTTTTAATACAAAAACCTCTGAAGTCTCAAAAAAAGTTAACAATTTCCTCCTGTTTATATTTAATTTTTCAAGTAAAAATGAACAGTAAGTGAGAAGATTCCAATGTGCTGTTTCTGTGTGTGTGTATCATGAGAGAAATTTAACAAAATATCAGGAATTATAGAAACCTTTTCCTTTTTTAAATATGAAACATTCCGAAAGAGTCTGTCCTTGTGATGTGTACTCTCATCTCTTAGATTTGAGATTCTAGGCAGAATATAAATGAATTCTTTCCTTGATATTTTGTCTGCAATTAGAACATACTTCCAACAAAACCATGAGCAAGAGGTGGGGGTTAATTAGGACTTTCAGGTCCAGACAGCTTTTCTACACTTTATAAAGGGAAAAATAGTACTGTCTGCTCTTCCAATCACTTACATTTTTCCCTTAAAACTAGAATTAATGATCATAATTCAACATAACTAGTAAAAATTTCTATTTGAAAACATACATTAATGTAGTAAGATTTTTTTTTTTAAGAAACAAATAGGTGTAGTTTCACCAAACTGCAATTTCCATAAGGACAAGTACTTTGGTTCATTGATATATTCCCATCACCTAGAACATACTCTGGCACATGTTATTAATACGTAATACTTTATCAAGTATTTGTTGAAAAAAACCATTTTTTTGCAATGTACTGTTCTCACTAAACTTCAGCTATACCCAATTGCTGTTTAACTTCTACTTGTCTGTGGCTTTCCAGCAGGCTTGGGCAGGATGGTTATGTCATCTCACCCTGGATGTCTCTGAGTCTAGACAAGAGCCCTTTCGAGGCATAAATACTGCTAGAGCTTGAACTGCACTGGCATAAAAACAAAAACAGAAAAACAAAAAACACTTGGTCTTTTCTTCTCTTACAGATTGCTACTTCCTAGAGAAAGAGCTCTCATTGCCTGCTTACAGCCAGTCGGTTGGAGGAAAGGCCCTATTTATCTTTCCAGGTTCAGGCACTCAGACTCTATTTCTTCTTTTGGCTCAAGACCAAACAAAATGTGAAAGAAGAAAAAAAGCAACAGGGCAATAATGCTGTTCTGAGTGGAACACAATCAGGAAATTACTTCTTTTCTACAAAATACTGATATTAATTCTCTTCCATTGATCAGAAGTTTGAGATGTCCTACAATGCTTAGATTTATTAATAAAACCTTATTAGCATACCGTGTTTCCTTATTACAAACAGTCTACCAAAGGGGACATATCCATCTTCAGTTAGAAAGTGAAGTCTATTACCAGAGTTTAATTTTAAACATATTAAATACAAAACATTTACTCTGTATTTCTTGACATTCTCTATCAGGGACCACTTTTCTATTTTGAAATCAGAATTTTTTTGAGTTTTCTTTCTCTATTTGGTCTTCCTTGAGTCTCCTCTCATTATCCACTCCCCCCCCCCACACACACACACAACTTCTTGAACTTATCTTTTGCCTTTTTCTTTTTCCTTTCCTTTGTACATTAATATACACAATTTCCCAGCTCCCTCCCCACACTGACCTCACCATTTTTATACCACTCACCACGTCTCTTTTGAAAAAGAAAGTTGGAGAAGATGGTATGTAACATTCTGTTTTTCCATTTCTTCTAAGTGACAGCTTCACTAAAGATACCTCTACTACTAGGGCAGTTCTGGGTTATTACAGAAAAAAGATATAAACTTTGCATGCTTACATTTACAGAAAAACACAAACATTTCTATCTTCTCTATTGAACTAGACACGTAAAATGCCTCAAATCTGAAGTTCACAGCTGACAACATAGTTTTCTTAAACTTTATTATATTTTATAAAAGTAAACCAACTAGCATGTAAAGAGGTATGTAACTTGTGCATCAGATTCATTCAAATTTCCTAGAGTATGCACTCATGTAAAACTTACACACTTAGCACTGAGCCTTCAACAGGGAAAATTCCCAGTAAATATTTGCTGAATGGATAAATCAATAAAGTAAAGTTGCAGTGAATCACTCTGGCTGAAGTGTGGGAGATGAATTGGAGATTGAACTGGTGAGACGAGTTAGGAGGTTTTTAATGATATTAAGGGGGTAAGTAATGGTGGTATAAAAAGCAGAAGTGGTGTACAGGGGCTAGAAGTATTTAAAAGACAGGAAGCAGATAAAAACCCCAGGATTTGTTGCCCCAATGGATTTGGGGCAAGCATTCAGAAGATGACAAAGACAGAAAACCATGGGTACTCGCTGGTATTCACCTAAAACTGAACATTTCAAAAAAAATTCTACGAATATCATTCATATGAACATGAACATGTATGAGTTTATGAGTTTACAAGAGTTATAGGGAATAAGCACCAACCATTACTCAATGGTCTACTCCCCCAACGGTGAGAAGGATAAATTTTCTCGTGTCTTTCTGCTTCTTGCTCCCTCCCATTCAATGGGCTGCACTTTATGGTAAAGATTTCTTTTGCTTATTAGATTTAAAGTACAGATACTCCTCGACTTGTAATGGGGTTATGTCCCAATAAGCCCATCTTAAGTTGAAAATGTCCTAAATTGAATATACATTTAATACACCTAACCTACAGAGCATCATAGCTGAGCCTGGCTTATTTAAACATGCTCAGAACACTTTATTAGCTTGCAGTTGGGCAAAGTCATATAACACAAAACCTATTTTATAATAAAATATTGAATATTTCATGTAATTTATTGAATATTGTACTGAAAAGCAGAATGATTGCATGGGTACTTGAAGTGCAATATCTACTGAAAGTGTATTGCTTTTGCACCATTTAAAAGTTGAAATATTGTTAGTTAAGGATCATCTGTACTCTTTATTTTTGTTTTTGTAACATTATTGACTCCTACTTTAATCATTTCTCCTATCTGGCCTTCAGTATTTTCATCACATTATCTTACTATCACAGCTCTTCTACCCCCTCCCTCTCAGTGATTGCAAGGACACACAACAGGCTACAATAGTCTCTCCTTGTCTGTAGGGGATGAATTCAAGACATTCAGTGGATGCCTGAAATCACAGATAGTACCAAACCCTAGGTATACAAGGCATGAATTTCTTTTTCCTACTTCCCAATTTCACAGATAAAAGATTCATTCTTACTGTAGATCTCAGCAACCTCAGCACACATTCTTTTCTTTCCTTATTAAGTTGAGAACTTTCACCTTTCACTTAAAGGAAACCCTTCATATCTTCTCTTTGGCATATCTGAATTGCCAGCATCACTACTTTTGTGCTTTGGGGCCATTATGAAGTATAATAAGGGTGACTTGAACATAAGCTCTTCAATACTGGGACAGTTGATCTAATAACTGAGATGGCTACTAAGTGACTAATGGGCGGGGAACATAGAAAACATGGATGTGCTGGACAAAGGCATGATTCACACTCCTGGGAGGATGAAGTGTGATGAAGCAAGGTTTCAACGCACTACTCAGAATGCACTGCAATCACAAACTTATGAATAGTTTATTTCTAGAATTTTCCACTTAATATTTTCAAACTGTGGTTGACCATAGGTAACTGAAACCACAGAAAATGAGACTATGGATATGGGAGGACTACAATAATAGAATAAGAGGTCAAGAGAATATTTCTAATTCACTCCTGTAGGTTTTTGTGGAATCAGTTTATTCTCAGGTATTTTCAGTTAAAAATATATTATTTCCAAGCTTGCTTTCCTTTCCTTTCCCTTTCCCCTTTTTTTTTTTTTTCTTTACTATCCCTGACCTAGATTCCTTGCACCAGATGTGTTCACCTGGAACTCAGATTAAAAGGAAGAGTGTTCACTCCCTGCTCCTTTGTGCCTCAGGTCACAATCTGGAGAATTCCTCTACAGAGAGAAAGGTTGGGAAACATATTTCTAATTCTTAGGAGGAGGTAATTAAATAATTTCCTTTTATGATACGGTCTTTGTTCTCTTCTTGAAAGGAAAGAGCATCCCCTTTATCACTTTAAACAGGGCAAACTAGTATTTCTAACCCTCCTCCCAAAGTTAATTAACATGTAAATACTTGTCAGTAAAAGGTAACACTTCAGCAATTAGCATATAAATGGGCCAGGGACAATATTCTGCCATAAAGGAGACAGCTTGGAAGATTTTGCCAAACGTATTTGGAAAGAAAAAAAATAAAATAAAGCCTTTATCATTTCCATGCAAACAGTTATGAAATAGAATGTCAGAGGAAGCCTGGGGTAAAGGCAGAACTTCCCTGCCTGGATTGAATGAGATGAAGTTTGCATACACAACTTGGTTTTATGTACATGTTTACTCAAGTAGCAATGCCGGAAAGTGACTAATGGTTTATGTCCAGAAAACACATCATGTTTGTTTGATTTTAATGGATACCATCAGCAAAGGAAACAGAAAGCCATAGGTGGGAAAAGAATTTAGGGCTAATTTTTCCATATTGGGTGTAGTGATTAGTACACTCACAAAATTGCACATGCAAGGACTGCTTCCACTCAGCCCTGAATTTGTGTTTCAAATGAGGTAATTGTACACCTAATGATCCATTTGCACAAGCAATTACCTGATTGGCATATGCCAGGTGAGCTTTTGAGAGATAATAGGGCAAATGCACTTCATGCTTTGCATCAATGGTACCCTAGTTTGAAAAATAAAGGAATCACAGTCATAATATATTTGTAATATTCTTATTAGAATCGTGAGTCCATGTTAAATGGGATGCTCATGGTAATAAAAGATATATGTCATCAGCCCAAGAGGAAAATAAACTCTCTGAACACACTGGAAAAGATAATTGTTATTTTATATTTATTATTAAAGCTACAATATATCCACGTTTATGGAAGGAAGCCCAGAATTTATAATCAAAAAATCTGGATTAAAATCCCATGTAGCTACTATGCTAATCCCGGATACCCAAACTTAGGCTAGCCATTTAAAAACACTAAATCACATTCTTCAAAATGGAAATAATAATTTTGTTCATGTGGAAACTGAATCTGGTTATTACTCATCACATCTTATGTTAGAAGTGCTAATATTAAGTCAGTCATATTGATGCCTATGCCAAGTCAAGGTGAACCCTAGGGGACATCTGTTAGTGTTGGTCTGTTTAACATCTTGTCCCTTCATCCACTTGGTGAGGCTGACAACCCAGGCCCCACCTCTTTCACCACCAGGTGACAGGTGACCCTTCAGGTGATTGAAGTCATCCTTGACAGTTAGGCTTGAAGCCAGTTTCTCTGACATTCCCTAGACCTAACAAAGCTCCTTCAGGCTAGATCAGGGTCCAAGAGTTGAGTCAGAACTGGGTTAGTGCTCTAAATTTGAAAAGTGAGCACATTTTCAGGGCAATGTAGCCTATGTAGTGTGAATACTATAGGACAGTGGAAAAGATCTGTGCATAACCTCAACTCACCTGGAAGCTGGCCATTTTCTCCCTGTACCCTGGAAAGTCAAGTTGTCTAGTAGAGTTTTCCAAGTGATGGAAATGTCCCATAATCTGCACTGTCCAATATGGTAGCCACTAGCCACATGTAGCTATGGAACACTTGAAGTGTAGCTAGTAGGAACTCAGGAACTGAACTTTTTATTAATTTAAATTAATTAAATTTAAAGAGCCACATGAGGCTAATGGCTACCATATTGGACAGGGTGGCAAGGAAGAAACAAGACAGTTTATCAAGTAACAATTCAACACTACACACTATGAATGTCTTCTACTGCCCCACTGTTTACTCCTACCCTTTAAAAATATTTAATTCCAATCAACCCTTTCCACAGCAATCTTTGGCAGTTTACTTATTCCTTGTCATAATCAATAAGCTAAAAAAACCCACAAGGACTTAAGACTGGAATAACTTACTCTTATTAGAATCCAACCTAAAACCAAGCCAAACCAAAGCAAACAGACAAAGAAACAGAAAAGCAGAGCTTTTCTAAGGTCTTTAATGCCTGCATGCAATTCTTGATGGACATTAAGTATGAGATTGTCATCTAATTAAGATGGAATGTTAATGAATCAGAGAGCTTGTGACCTAACCCAGTATTTAAAAACCTATATTCTAAAAATCATGCCTAACTTGAATAGGCTTTGAAAGCATAGATAAAATAATAATAGTAATAATAATATAGAAATTACAAGTGTTAGTAATAATGTGTTATGTCTCAAGCAATGATCTAAGAACTTAGCTCATGCTTTAAGTAATTTATTCCTCATGACAGCCTTATGAGATGATAGTTATCATTTTTCTCATTTTACTGATTGAAGATCCGAGACTTTGAAAGGCCACCTAACTTGTTAAAGGTCATAGCAAGAATATGGGGCAGAGCTGAGATTCAAAACCAGGCCAGTTGGATCCAGAGCCTACCACCATTACCACTGTGTGATGTGATTTTGCATCACAGTAAGGTAAGGATATTCAAGAAAAATGATGGAATTTCTTAGGTTTCATAGAAGAGCAAAAGTTTCCATGCTAGACAACTACTCTGTTGATGAATCCATATCAGTCAGTCTGAAACTAAGTAAACTGCTTCTTGGGCAATTTAAGAGAATATTGAGACAAAGGAGTATCCAGAGTGACCTTTTTCTAAGGCAAACACTTCTTCCTAAAGAGCTGGAATGAACCAGTTGAGTCCAGTTTTGTGCAAAGGTTAGTCCCCTGAAATGAACAGCTTGACATTATCTCATAGACAGAAGCACGTTCATGCTTTAGTCAGTTTAGGGTGAGGACTGAAGACCTGTTATGCCCCCAGACAGCCTGCTGACTTTTTTCCTTCTTTGAGGCTTGCAATGCTACCTATGTCAAGCTGGGCTTTTTCAAAAGATTTATAGTACTGCTTGAGATTGCCAATCTTACTGAAGTGTAAATAAAGTGGTGAGGTTGTCTCAGAAATGAAAAATGGCAATTTAATCCAAAATAAAAATATTCAGTATTCTGGCTTCCAGAAACCAGGGTTGTGAAATGGAGGTGGGAGGTGGGGAGTAGGAGGTGGCATTTTTTTCTGATGATACAAAAAGCTTCAGCATTTGTGTGTGTGTGTGTGTGCGTGTGTGCGTGCATGCACACACACACACACACATGCACATACATATAAGACTAGGGCACTAGTGTTCATTAAGGTACACTGTGCCTACCTGCCTGTAAAACTTGTAATCAAATGAACCCTGAATACATTCTCCCCTGAATCTGGTCGTACTGTAGTTTTAAAAAGTTAGAAATTCTAGAACCATTTTTTAAAAAAAATATTAAAGAACCCATCTGTAGATTTAGTAAAAAAAAAAAAAAAAATGCAAAATTTAGCCACAAATACGGCTATTGGTGACAACTAAAAATACTGACTTTCCTGGGTAATTTTGCATACCAGGACATGATCATATCCAATTAAGTTGAGCTCTGTTCAGTAATGACTGTGTAATGGGATAGAATCACAGAGTAATAGGATTTGTTTAAGGCAAGGATAGAGGAGCTTAATACATATTAGATATCTTTAATGCATTAAGAATGAAAAAGACCAATTGGTATAAAACCATTTGGGGGAAGCAGAAAGAGAATGAAAATGTTGTTAATGGTCAGATGTATAGCTTCTCTGAAGTCTTAGGTGACAAACTTCGCTGCCCAGTAATTTTTATCACTAACTTATCTGAAAATAGTTAGAATTAAAAAGATAAAGAGCTCAATATGAAGACATCAATCTGTAAACTTTTTCTTATGAGATCACTGACCCTGGCTGATCAAAGTTTGGTCTGGAGTAGCCAGGACAAGATCTTAGAAGGTCACGATGGCCCTAAACATGTCTGGCTTCTCAGACAGAGAACTTTCAAAAGGAACTCTGAATGCCTTGTCACGCTTGAACTAGATATTAGTTGGCTAAGCTGAGAATCAAATATGGGAAATTAGTTGCCATTAAAAGATCGCTTCAGGCAGTTCATTTCTCATCAAGCCAAGCTGTGCAGGCCTCCTGCTGTGGACAGTGAACATTAGCTTACTAAATACTTCAGCTCATCAGACACTGCATTACTCATGGATGGGCCTGAATTTTGGTGATGGGGGATGGAAGAGAGGAAACAACAGATAAAAAACATAACTACTGGTATCTACTTGGGTAGAGATTAATTCTCTATGCTTTTACAAAATATAATTGTTCGTTGACATATACAGATATTCACAATTTATTAAGAGAAAAGTAAACTGGGTACAAAACCTTTTTTAAATGATTTTATTTTCAGTAAAAATTGTGTGTGTGTGCATATGTGTGTGTGTGTGCGCGCGCGTGTGTGTATTTAACCTGGAAGAATAAATAATAAAATCTTTACAGGAGTGACTTTGGGGAGGTGTATTTGGAATGACTTTTTACAATCTTTTTATTCATCTCTATTTTCAATGCTTTTGAAAGTCTGTTACTTTCAGTAATTATAATTTTATAATGAACACCTATTATGAAATAAAATAATAGACATTAAACAAAAGATTATGTCTCTTTCTCCTTTGAAATTCTTTTTGATATGTTTTATTTCCTTTTGAGGAACACTCATTCTGAAGGCCTTCCAAATACAAGTAGGGGAAAATTCCAGAATGAGCATAAATGAATTGTGGGTAGAAACTGGCATGTATCTTGGGGACCCTCCTGTCCTAGCAGATCTAGAACTCTGCTACATAAGACAGCCCAGAGAGGTGGCATCCAGAGTCACCCGACCTCACTGGGATTTCTGTCTTGAGAGTCTGCACGGGCACTCCTTTGTTCTCCCCATGAAACAAATGCTATTTCCAAAACGGTGGGGTCTACATACCTAGAAGTTTGCGTTCTATATGGGAATAAAATGGGCTTTGGAGTCAGAAGCTCTGGGCTTGAATGTCGATTCCACTGCATAATAGCTGCATGACCTTGGACAAACCACTTAACAAACTCTGAGTTTCAAATTCTTTATATGTAGAAAGAAGAAAACCTATATTACACAACTGCATTGAGGGTTGAATTAGATGTTCGTAAATCCCCAAAAGGAGGTATCTCTGAGTTCTGGTTACCGTTACTTTCTCACTTTGTCATGCAGTGAAGCTGCAATGAAGCCCATGGATAGGAAAAGGCAGCAATGCAGAGTTTGAAACAATGTAAGGTACAGGAGGTGTGTGCCTGTTATGCCCCCGGACAGCTTGCTGACTTTAGAGAAGTAGAGGTGTAGGTGTGAGTCCTTTAAAAGTGCAGATTGTCACTGATGGATCACCCATGCAGTGCAGAATCCATTTTGGCAAGATGCTAAGACCCCTGCCCACTGAGAGGCCACTTTTACTTCCTAAAAGTAAAAGCTCCTATGATAGGAGACCGAGGGCCCAGCTTTGCTACCTGACCTGTTAGCCTTATGAGCCGGCAGATATTCCTGGGATTCCAAGCCCATTTTCTCCTCTCTAAAATGGGGATGTCATCTATGAGGGTACTTCAAAAAGTTCATAGAAAGGTTTATATTACCTTTCAATTCTATATTTCCACAAACTTTTCGAAATACCCTCATACTTTGTCTCAACAAGTTGTTGTGAGTCTCAAATATTCTCTATAAAGTGAAATATACTACTTAACTATTTGTTAGTTAAGACCCTGATTTGCAAGTAAGTGACAGAACCCAAATCAGACATGCATAAGCAAAAAGAGGAATTTCTCACAGCATCAAGCACAGGGAGGAAGCTGGGTCCAGGAATTCCTGGTAAGGTGTCCAGCTTGCCCCAGCTTGCCTGGGACAGTTCTGGTTTTAGCACTAAAAGTCCAGGAAACCCCTCCCTGCCGGCAAACTGAGACAGCTGGTCACCATCTTCACTGCCGTGTCCTTCTGACTGTCTACTTTCTCTGTCCACATGGTTAGAAGCATAGTCAGTGACAGGTTTCAATCTCTAATTTTGTGACAACAGGGGCACTTCATTTTTTATTGCCCATTACATAACTATAGTTTACAACAACCCCATTTTAAGAAGTCTCATACTTGGTTCTCAAGAAATAACCAAAATTACAGGCCTGACATCTGTGTTTTTGTAAAGGACATCTACTTGAGGAGCCACCATACTGGATGAGTTCAGTGAATTCCTGAGATCACTTATTTTCTGATGAAACCACTTAAATGCACTCCATGATCATTGAGAAATCACGGAATGCAGGGAGTATCCTTGTTTTTAAGGCATTTTGATTCATGTCTGCTCCCCTATTTGACAGTAAATTTTATGACAGCAGCAACCGTGGCTATCTTGCTCAGTGTTAATCCTAGTGCTAAAACCCAGCAGGCCAAGTGGACAGACAAATGAGAGAGAAGACGACGAAAGCATGAGAAAGGAAAGTGGTGGGATGTGTGCTTCCTGCCCCTTCTGTCAGATAGAAACTCCAAGAAGGAAGGGAATGAATGGCTTTCACTTGTTGGTAGCTCACTAGCATTTTCCCCTCTTTGGAAGTCACACTCCCCAAGGATGCAGAATGATGGGGCGGGAGTGAGACCTACTGCCAGCTCTCTTCTCGATCAGCCCCAAGTTCCTTCTATTTGAATATGTTCTTTTCAACACATGCAAATTTTATGATCATTTTCCCCATAACGTGATTAAATATAATGGAAAAAATAGTCTGAACCTCATTTTCAAGGCTTCTCATTCTGTAACCCCTGCCTCATTCTCACACATAGATTTCTAGTGTACTCTTCCACTCCAGCCGTCAGCAATGGGCCTTAATTGACACATCATTAAAATATACTCAGGCACCATCTGAACTGGAATAAGAATAAATTTCAGGCAAAGGGCTCAAGCCAGGCTTTCAGATTTTGGTGTCAGAGTGTCCTCTAAAAGCAGGCAAAGTTGTTTTTTCTGTAGTCTTTCTCCAGCATTGTAGAGATTCTAAACAAGCCAAATTGGAATAAAATCTCCATGACACTACCCACCACGTGGTGTTTTCATAGTGGTGGCTGCCTGACAGTTTACACAGAACTATTTAATACTTGCCCATTTTATTATAGATGACTACTCCAGGTCTTGGGAGGTTCATGTTGTCCAATATTGGTTCCATTTGGACATGATCGTTTTGTTCTGAGTTGTTTACTAAGCAGGCCACTGCTAACCTCCTCCCTTGGTTGATTGTCTACGAAGAGAAGCTGGCCAGCTCAGTTTCCTGGTTCCAAGAAAGAGAATTCAGGAAGATGAGGATCAAATTACCCCAAACTCCGGATCACCTACATAAATAGTGTCATATGTGTCCAGGAAGGAGAAGCTTTATTGTTTGTCTTGCTCTGTTTTCTGGAGCTAAGAAGTCAATTGCTTCCCTGCAAACATGGACAGATTAAATACACTACATTCTGTCCTTTTGCCATCTGTTTCTTGCTTATTTTATTTTAAGCTGCATGACTAAGCTTTATTATCTGATGGGTGAAGGTAGGCCCTGCTGTTGCTGTGCTCAACTCCTTGAGGCTTGGAATGAATGCAAAGTTGCAGGGCTGATCTGCAAAGGGGTGAGTCAGAAATCAATCGGCCACTGTGCAATTATCACTCGCTGTGTCAAATACCGAGACATTAGCATTCTAAGATTCCTCTTGGCAAGACACACAGCAGGGGGGAGGGAGTGATGGAAGGGGAGCCACAACAACAAAAACCTTGCTTTGTTTTATTCCTCTAAATATCTATATTTGCATAATATCTTTTCTCCTTGTGCTTCCCTGCAAGTGCTGCGAGGAGGAGTCTGTTCCCAAGCTCTTCGTCTCTTAAACTTTTCCTGAACTTTTTACGGTTTCCAGCCTTCTCCACTATCTCTTTCTTATTTACCCAAATACATAGAGCATTCTATCACTTCTATTACAGTAAGCCTGCAGAGTATTCCTTAGGAACTTATGACAATTCCTTTTGACCCTTATTCATTCTGATTTCTCCTGCATTTATTCTGATTTCCAGGATGGGGATCAAGGCGAGACAGAAAGGCACTCACCTCAGGTATAAAATTTCATGGGATACCAAAGTCTCAGTAGCTAAAAGAAATAATATTTCAATGCAATATGTTTTAAAGTTTCTTTTAATTAAACTTTTTCATTTTGAGATAGTTACAGTTTCACATGCAGTTGTAAGAAATAATATGGAGAAATCTCCCCACCTCTGCCTTTACCCAGTTTCCCCCATTGGTTATATCTTGCAAAACTATAGTATTGTTACCAAGCAATGAGCTCAATGCCCATCGCAGACAGGAAGCCAAACTCTGCGACACTAGCTTTTGTGAGAAGAGCTTTATTGCGTGGCCAACCAGCAAGGAGAAAAGAGTCAAGCTCAAATCTGTCTTCACAATTCCAAGGTTAGGTCAAACTTTTACCAGTTAGGGAGACAGATTGGTATATGAAAATGCTGGCAGGGCAGGTTTTGATTGGATGGGTTTAAGTTTGGTCATTTATGTGATGGGTTTCAGCACCAGAATTCCCTAGACAACAGACCCCTTGCTCCTGAAAGGACTCCAACGTTTTAGATCCCTGTTGAGGCACTCGTACTTACCTGGCTGTGTCTTGCCCGGCTATGGCTGTTAGGCACTCATGTTTGCCTGGCTGTGCCCCACTATGCTATAACCAAGACCCTCACCCAGATGTCATACAGACCCAGCTGCAGCTGCAGCCGGGCCTTGTTTTACGCAGTGGTTAACACACACTGTTGTAACAGAATTTTACCACACTGCTACTGCTTTTTCTTTGCTGTATTTTTCCACCCTGAGACAGAGTCATAACCACATAAGATCATAAGATCACTTTTCTTGCCCTGTTACAAAAACCCGGAAATGCTATGATATAAAAATAACAGCCCCACTGTGTTTGGGGCTCAGCCTTTGTGACTTGAGTCCACGGAGACAATGCCAGCATATCAATAAAATTTGTTTTCCCTTTTTAAGCCTCAGTGTTTCCTGCCTCTCCCTGTGAGTTCACAGTAACTCACTGCAACACTGTCATGTCCTGGCCTCCTTGGTTCCATGCGAAAGGGGTGTTGGGCTATGGTGTTGTTTGGAGAGCAAGGCTTTTTCTATCAGCATGCCCAGGCTGCATGACTTGCAAATTTTGACTCTGCTCCATCTGCAAGAAAGCTTAAGCTATGGTTAAACAATAGACCTGGTTGAGTTGGTCATACGGTTATAAATATACAGTTACAGTATCACAACCAGGATATTAACATTGATAGAGTCAAGACACAGAACATTTCTATCATCACAAGGATCCCACAGGTTGTCCTTTTATAGTCAGTCACCTGCTTCCCTCCCACACCACCTTCTTAGCCCTAGGCCACACTAATCTCACTAATCTGTTCTTTATTTCTACAATTTTAAGAATGTTGTATAAGTAGAATCATTTGATATATAACCTTTTGAGATTTTATTTTTTCACTCCACAGAATTGTCTGGAGATTCATACAGGTTCTGTATGTATCAACAGTTCGTTCCTTTTTATTGCTGAGTAGCATTCCACAGTGCAGATGTGCCATGGTGTGTTTACCCCTTCACTCACTGAAGGTCACCTGAGTAGCTTTCAGTTTGGGGCTTTTACAAATAAAGCTGCAATAAAGCATTCAGGCACAGATTTTTGTGTGAATGTAGTTTTCATTACTTGGATAAATGTCCAGGAGGCCAGTTGTTGGGTCATATGGTAGTTGCATGTTGACATTTTTAAGAAACTGCCAAACTATTTTCCAGAGTGGTTATACTATTTTACATTTCCACCAGCCGTGTATGAATGATCCTGTTTCTCCATTTTCACCAGCATTTGGCTTTGTCACTATGGTTTTATTTTAGCCATTCTTAGATGTGTAGTGAGATTTTATTGTGATTTTTATTTGCATTTCTCTAATGGCTAATGATGTTTAACACATTTGCATGTGTTATTTGCCATTTGTATACCCTCTTCAAAAAAAAATGTCTTCATGTCTTTTGCTCATTTCTTCATATTTTTTGTCCATTTTTCTTATTGGATTTTTTTGTTGGCTTACTGTGGAATTCTAAGAGCTTTTTATATATTCCAGACTTAGTCCTTTGTTGGATATGTATTTTGCAAATGTGTGCATGTATGTATGTGTATACCAATTACCATGTGGGTCAGCCAAGGAAACTTGCCAAATAATTTAATTAAGTTCAAAATATTAATTTAGTTGAGTGGACAACTGTCATCCTTACTCTTGTTTGGTGCATTGCTAATTTTATATTGACTCTAATTTTATGAATTCATTGTTGGTATATGACTACAGTCTTGCTGATATTCTCATAAATGTGCCACAATAAAAGGATATTCCTCTTTCAATACTGCATAGTTACAATGAGCATAGACAATAGAGACAGAAGTGTTTTAGTGATTTATGAGAAGGGGTTGTTTTAGAGGGGACAAAATATTCATATAAAGTAAGCAACAGGAACCATTTGCACAAATTGAGCTAAATTAAAAAGTGAATGTAAAAAGGAGCAAAAAAAGAAGGCTCAGCACTGACATCCATAAGCAAAGGGTAGAAAGAAGAAAAGTCAAGCAGCTAAATACATGTAGTATACTAAAAAAGAAACAAATGCATCATTAACAGAGGGTCATAAAACTTTTTGGAAAGATACAGAAAGAAATAACAGCTCTCAAATTTAACCTGGAGAAAGTTATTGATAATTCTCGAGAAAACACGTCTTTTTGTTAGTGAGGAGACCGAAGGCATTGCAGGTAATATTGGAGGAAATAGAGGCAGCTGGTAAGAGCTATAAGAAGTAATCAGTTATCTGCATTTGGAGATGTCTATTAGGAGCAAAGTTCTCAGGGGGAAATGGTAGGACATAAACCATTCTATCCTCATATGCTTCCAGGGATATGGCCAATGTCCCTTCCTCTTCTGAGCTCCTATAGTTTATCCATCTGTGACCCTCATTTGGCACTTAGGACCTACTGGTTTGTATTGTTCTTTATTTCTTTAGGAGTTGGTCTATTTCCAAAACAGCCTGTGAGCTCTTTAATGATTACTTTATGTTGTCTGCCACAATAGCTTGCACATATTGTTAGTGGTAGTAATATTTGTAGAGGTAGCAACGGTAAAAGAAGTAATGGAAATGGCTGTCACTATGACTGTGCTAGGTACTTTATGCATCTCATTTCATTCAATCCTCCTCCTGGGGTAGCTATTATTATTACTTGTCATTACTCCAATTTAAAAATGAGAATGCTGAGGTTCAGAGAAGTTCAATGACTTGCTTCTGCTCACACAGCTTGTAGGTGCAGAGTTGGGATTCAAATCCAGTGGTTTCAGACGTCAGTAACCAAATTTTGGCAAGTAAGATTTGTACACACTATCTCATTTCTTTTTCTTTCACTGACATCTAAAATTCTAAACAATGAGGAATTTATCAAGATATTCAGTGCAACAAGTTGTGTTATGTCTGCCACTGGAATCTTCAATTTTCCTGGCTTTTATAATTTGTCACCAGAAGCAAAATGGTTTATGTCTGGAAGAAATCTGAGGTCATGGTGGCTCTGATGAGCATGGGTGTCTGAAAAGCACTAGGTCACTAGATCTCTGACCAGAAGATAGATAAATAGCACAAAAAAACACTGTCTGTCAAATAAGCCACTTGCAAAAACAGAGGACAGGCAAAGGCTAGATAGTGCTGCCAGATAAAATAGACACCCAATTAAATTTAAATTTCAGATAAACAACAAATTTTTATTTAGTACAAGTATGTTCCAAATATTGCATGAGATATACTCATGTATAAAAAAGTATTCATTTTTAAATGTTAACGTCAAATTTAAATGGGTATCCTGTATTTTTATTTGCTAAATCTGGCAACTCTATGGCCAGAGCACATTCCCTCGTCTTTTGATGTGCTGAGGAAGTACAGATCTGAACCATAAGCCAAGAATGGAGGAAGGGAAAGGAACATTTCTGTCACTCTTTTGAAAATCAGGACTGTTGCTTAAAACAAACTTGATCAACTTAAAAGAGTTAGAGGTTTAGTTTTAAGTCTGAATCATATTCACTCAAAACGCAGAAAACGATTTCACAAGAAATGCTCAATTTTTTTGTATATTTCTCTCTCTCTCTCTCTCTCTCTCTCTCTCTCTCTCTCTCTCTCTCTCTCTCACACACACACACACACACACACACACACACAAGAACTTAGAAAACAATGATTTGAACCCCTTCTACATGCAAGAATTAATTTTCTTAACTTCATGGATTCTGCAAGGCAATCACAAGAAACTGGGTTCTAGTTTCTTGTATTCATTCAAAATCCCAAGAATTATTCTCTTTATCCTCCCTCAATATTCTCATCTGTCTAGGCTTCTGCAAAAAACTGCAGGATTATGAGCTGAAAAATAATTCTGGAAGCAACCAAACCAACTTTCCTGCCTCTTGGAATGGCTGTTGTCAGTAATGGGAAGATTTGTCTGCACATTCATAGTTCAATCAAAACTGTGCCCATCCCTGAATTACACATATAATCATATTTCTGATGTTCCAGCTGACCAGATTTGTGCTAGACATGAAACTTAGGAACCAAGTGTTAGTCCCTAACCCACTCCCAGCTGATTGAAGTCAGCATGCTGGCACCCGGGCACCCTGGCAGGATTTGGGGAGCTCTAACACTTCTCACAAATGGAGTTAGATAAGCAGCTCCTTTTCAGGGGCTGCGGTTCCTACAGGTGGAGAACTTGGACTCACTTTCCTTTCTTCCCTCTTCTTGCCCCTCATGTCCTAGTCTTCCCCACAGCCCTCCTTCACTCTCAACATTCAATGTATTTGCACAGGGACACTCTGGAGTTATAGTGACAAATTCCTCTCAGAAAGGGAGAGAGATTCTAGAGCAAATGTTCATATCACAGAAAGATTTAAGAGGGACAAGGGATCAGATGCAATCATCCCTCAGTATTTGTGTTTCCAGGACCCCAGTAGATACCAAAATCCACAGATGTACAAGTCCTTGACATAAAATGGCATGGTATTTGTACATAACCTACTCGCATCCACCTTTATAGTTTAAATCATCTCTAGATTGCCTATAATACCTAATATAATGTAATGCTATATAAATAGTAGTTATACTGTATTGTTTTATTTGTATTTTTTTATTGTTGTATTGCTCATGATGGGTTATTTTTCTAATCATCACATCAGTCCTCTGAACTTCTTTATCTCTTATCCCTCTCAGCTAATCCCATTGAAAATAAAGTGATTCTTGTCTGATAAAAACCAGTTTCTAGAAGGAACACCCTAAGACATGACCCAAATCTCTTTGGGATTGGATGGCTCTACCACATCTGTGGTATCACCAGGAGATGTGAAATCCATTTTCATTCCTATTTGGTTATTTATTTTAGAAGAAAGAAGTAAGAAACAACTGGTCTTATAAAATTGGCCAAAAAAAAAAAAAAAAAAAAAAAAAAAGCTTGAAACTCTGAAAATTAACATCCTAAGTAGGAAAACAATGTTGATTTCATATCAGAATAGTTTTTGCAATTGCTTGTGATAAATAACAATGATTCGAAAAATGTATGTATGTGAATAAAACATTTGCTCCTAAGATTTGTTTTGTCCTCATACAATTTTACTGTTTCAAAATGAAAGTTTAGTGCTATCTGGGTTCTAAGGTTGACAAAATGATATATTTTGAAACAATCCAAGTTTTTACAAGTAGTGTGCAGGAATTACTTTATTGGTATTTCAATTTTCTGTTTGCCAACAATGTTGGCATTTAAATGTTTCCCTGTAGTTCTTTTTGCAACATTGAAAATTTAAAAAGATATCAAAGAGGTAAAGTAATTAGTGCCAAGGCCCATGTGTCTGACAGTAGCTTCTGCTCTAAAGTGGTTAAAATATTCAAGATTCCAGGGATTTCACAGGAATATCTAAACAATATCAGGAATGTCATGCATTCTGAGCATGAAATTTATCTTCAACATACATGTGTTTTCTATCACACACTGAATAAATCCATATTATTTTCTCCTACAAGTTGACTGTAGCTTATATTTCACTCTACATTCCCTTTAGAGAGGAAAAAATAAGTGTGGGACATTACAGGACTCTTGGATATTAAGTCGGGAGAGGACTTATTCTCCAGAGTCCAGCATCTGATTATTCAGCTTGTGGATGATTTCGGACTGTTGCTTTTCTGCAGCACCTGCTTTGAGGTTATACATTTCTCATTAACATTTCCACTAGAAAGGATGAGGAAATGTGCCAAAACTGATTAAAATAGTTACTACTTCTGTGTTTCTTTTAGAAAGCAAATAATTAGGTTCAGTAGAAATTACTGTAAAATGATATTACAGAGCTGTGTGGAATTTTTCATTGATATTTTTATTTTTTAAAAATGTAACTGAGCAACTACTATGAATAAGCAATGCTAGGTGCAATGGAGAATACAATGGTGAAATGAATACAAAGATAAAACTGAAATAGAAAACTGTTTCATAGTCTGTGTTGAACCTGCCCGTACTCACGGGTAATTGGGAGTTGGCTCCTTTTGCCTTATGTGATGAGCTCTTTCATACTCTTTGTATCTGTGAGTTTGTGTATGTTATTTGTGCCTCGGAGTGTGTGTCTGTAGGTATTTGTGTGTTTTGTCTATGTTCTAGCTGGGATAAAATCGATTGCTTTGGTTTGATGCCTCCAGATGAGATTAGATGAAGGAACTAGAGCTCATAGCAGGTGCTATTTCTATCACCTACTCCCAAGTACTCTTGGCAATGAGATGAATAGCAAGTGATGAGTTGTAGCATTCTCCATACCCACATATCCAATATTTATATCTAGTGCTATTGCAAGAAGTTATGTGAATAAAAATACAAGTTGCTAAATTATTTACATATCATTTCAATTAACTTAGTGAGATATATTTTGTAAGTTACAAATAGTTTCCAAAAGCCTAAAATCATTTAGACTAATTGGTACATTATACAATCTAACTGTGTAATTGATTTTTTTAATGAATGGGTCCCTAAGTGACTTTGAATGTCCTATAATAATTGATTTCTAATAAGTTATATAATAAACTAGTGATTAATGCACTTATATAGAAAGCACTTGATAGGTCTTTAGCCCAACTGAAAGATCCAGGAAACTGGTGCAGAAAGTTGACTAGAATGCTAAGCATTCCTTAAGTCACCATGTCATTATTGCAGACTAGAAGTTTTAGACTATAATAAAAAAAAAAAATGCCCATCTTTCATTCTTTCATCATGAATGCAAGTGATCACTTAGTTTAATATGCAAGATGTATTATTTACTTTAAACATAAGGTTAACGTAATTGTGAATTGTGAGGATTGACAGGTTCCAAATATTTAGATTCCTAGTGATGATTTCAGTGAAGAAGTAGCAGTTTCCCTTACAACAGAAGAACGTGCTATTAGGACAGGATACATACAAAAGCACATTAAATTATGGGGGTGTTGGGATTGTTTTTCAAGTTGATTGGGAAGGACACTCTCTTTTAAGAAGAGTTATATGACTGCATATAGGAGACCTTATGGTCACTTGCCAAATGTTAATGTTCAGCACTTAGTATCTCTGGCTCAGACCCAGTCTTAGCATCTCAGGATCTGTTAAGTTGTTCCTTCTTCTAAAAGGCAACTGGCACTTGAGAGCAATTCTGACATCCTTCGTGCAAATGGAAACTGCAAACTAGAAAACACAAAGAAACATAAGGAACTATTGCATAGTTATCAGAGGTACCTCTGCTGTTTACTCACAAATGTCAAAATGCCATACAATTTGCAGGGAACATGTGTTATTTGGTTAGCTCTGTAACTCCAATTCCTCCTTCTTTGGGAACTAGATCCCTGGTTTTCTTTTGGGGACATTCTCTCTGTACCATTAAATACAGTTTGGTGGTACTGTCAGTCAAGGAACCATGTCCTTCCCACATCCAACTGCCATGCATGTAACCCAACTTCTCTCCCTGAGATAGAAATCATGAGCTGAATGACAGAGAGTGAATATGTTTGCATGTGACTCAGTCTTGCAATGGTGCCTGGAGAAGACTGTCGTGTAAGTCATGTAGTGATGCTCCTAAGCTCCTTTGAAGTGGCCTGGCTCCTGCCTTTTCCTGCCTGGTTTTCACCCTCTGCTTGATGCTGAAACTTTCCCACAATCTTGTAATAAGTTGCCTATTCTTTTTCAGTTAGCTAAATTTTGCTTATTGCTGCTTGAACCCCAAAAATCCAACTGACAAAATTTTCTTACTTTTTGGTTAGTTTAGGGTTGAAGAATATATGGAAAACAACTAATGTCTAGCAGCTAGTCTGTGGTAGCATAATTAATCATTGGCCCAGGAAGTAAAAGGGAATCATATCCAGATTAATACAATAAAAGACATCATCCTTTTTAAATGTTACACCCTTTATCCTAATCTATTCTACCAAGTGTTGGTCCAGCTAGTCAGTTCAACCAATTCCAGGACTATTTTCAATGAACAGTTGTTTATTTTTGTGGTATAAGTCACTATATATCTTTTTTCATATTAGATTGTAAGCTTCCCAAGGGTTGCTATGCTTTATAAAAATAAGTTTTAGTTTACTTTCCCCTAAATCTTCCCTCTCACAGCTGTCATATTTAATCTCCTTAAAAAGCTGTTTTCAGGAAGTGGAGGAACTAGGGTGAGAGACCTTCTTTCTCAGAGATCCACATTATCCACTCGCTTTTTGTTTCACTTTATGTTCTCCTCAGGCAATTTAGTATCATTTATTTCAAGCCTTGGAGGCTGGGATAGAAGAGTGCACAGTAAGTCTTGATTTTTCACATCATATATTTGCCCAAATTATGTTTAAGTACACAGATTCTTCCTAAGATTCTGAAGCTCAAAAGCCAAGGGGCCAGGGTGAGCACTAAAAATATACTTTAGTTAATACTTCTAAGCATTACCCTGCCACACTGTAATGAGTTGTTGTTGTTTGTGAATCTCTAATTCATTAAGTGGACATTCATATTTTACTTCCATGTGATTAACCTACTTCTAATCCAACATTTACAGAGAACTAAATTGTTGGGTTGGGTTTCTCGGAGATGAGAGTGTCTCTGCTAGGGTCCATCTGTTCAGTCTCAACCTGATGTCCCCCAGACCAAAAAAGACCTCATCGTGGAAGGAGTGCAAAATGCTATGGCGGTAATCTTCCTAGCCATATTCCTCATGGAAAAGTCTTTATTAACTTACACCTGAATTATTGTGAGTGGGGAAAACGGATGTCCCCTGAGATATATTTTATAGGCTTTTTAGAGGAGCAGAAGCCAATAAAAGTATGATCAATCCTGTCAATACAAGCCAAACCTCTGGGCAAGGACCTCTGTGGCACAAGGTGTATACATTTTTTTCACAGCAAATATCTTTTCCTAACTATATTTGGCTTATTCTTATTATTTGATGTTTGAACACTAAGCATCTGGGAGCAAAGAGATGAGCTAGGGCATCCAGGGGAAATCATGCTGGAATTACAACTTTGACCAGAAACGATGAGCCTGCACACATGTAACGAGGACATAAGCTATTGTTCCCTTGGTAACTCCTCAGACTGTCTAGTATATGTAACTTCCTCTACACAGTGGGTTCTTGGCTAAGACTGAACTGGCAACTGTTAAGATATTCCCTGCCTTTGAGATGCTATTTTTCAATAATATGGACTCTTAGAAAAGAAAAATCTTAAACTCTGAGAATGGAGACCTGAGTTTTCATTTCAGCTTCAACACTTACTCTCTAATGGATTTAAACTCAGAAAACTCTCATCCCACCTCTTTCAAATAATTGGTTTGAGGGTCAGATAACATACTGTACTTCAAATAGCTTTATAAACCATAAAGCACTGAACTAATGTACATTGTGATTTTCATATTTATGTAAATAAATTTTAAATGTGAATTTAGAGATGTTTCATGAGGAGGTAGTTTCTAATAATACCTAATAAATGCAATCAAAATAAAGATATTCATTAATAATGTTCAGTAAAAGCCAGATAGAACTGCTTATAAAATTCTTCACTGGTCAAAAGGGATACAATTTAAATAGAATTTCTATTTAAGACAATGATTAGGGATAGAGATGTTACATTAACAAGTCCGTGAAAATAGGAAATTATCATCAGTTAATAGGTATGAGGAAAATGGGGTTTCCAAAAAAAGTAGGCTATTTTCATTCCATGCTCATTTTGACTTTTATTCTATTTTTCAGAGTTTAGAAGACCAAAAAATTCGGATAAAATAGTTTTTACAGTTTTGTAATATCACATGTTAAACAATTCTTAAAAATAAATTGAAGAACCATTAATTTCAATTCAATAAAATGTTATAAAACAAATTACCACTGTTTCAGGTAGAAGGTTCTGGGAGAGAGACACCTTCCTCAGCACAGGAGGAAAAAAAAAGGCAAGTTAATCACACCCCATATCCCCTATGGCAGAGGATAGTCCCAAAGTTGATCAGTGAGATGCAAAGAATCGCTCTAACTCTATAGTGAGTTATTTACTTGGTAAAGAAGAAGTCCAGGTCTTCACAACACTGTCAACAGAGGACGCTCAAACAGAACAAGACTAAGAGGAGCAGCCCCTGGAAACGGTGGGAGTCCGAGGTGCTGTTGTCACTCGCTTTGTGAGGTTCATCTGGGGACATAGAAATGGCTGTTCACACTGTTGAGGGTTCATATCAACGGTGCATAGGGTTGTTTTGTTTTACAATTTTTTTTAATATTAAGAGTTTTGTTACAAGTTACTTTAAATCTAAGCACAAGTTCTTTGAACTATCTCAAAAAAAAAAAAAAAGTCAAGTCCTACTTATCTACTTAAGAAAAACAGCTTTTATTTTTGAAATTAAAAAGAGAAAAATAACTAAAAAGTCATGTAAGTTTAGTGTGGGTTTTGAAATATTTTCACATTTAGAAATTATCTCATTAGCTAAGTTAATAAGGAGCAGCATTACAATTGTGCTCTTATTCAGATAATGAAAAAACCGTTGGCAGCCACTGTTAAACGAAGTGGCTGTTAAGCAAAACATGCATGTGATAGAAAGTCTTCAGAGCTTTGCAGAGTCCAGGAAGCATTGCAGATTAGATAGAACCAAGTTTAATAACATTTGTCAGAGGCCCTAATTTATCCACAGCTGTACAAAAAAAGCAAATTCATAGACAACATGCAGCAAATAGTAAATAAGTGACGTCTGCATTCTATACTGAAGATTTAGGTTTCATGTGCTTATAAAGTGAATAGTATCTTTATGCTGTACTGATTCACATATAGAAAATCTCTCTGACATACACATTCTCAGGAAAGATATCTTCTTTTCTGAATGTTTCCTTTTATTTTTCTAATCATATTTAAGCTCCTAGATGGAGAAGACCAACCATACCATCTTTGGAAGGCACTCTGGTAGAAAGCATGAACTTCGGAGCCATAGAAACATGGGTTCAAGTCTTGACTCTTGCTTGCAGCTGTCTGGCTTTGGGAGAGTCTCAATTTCTCTGACCCTCAGGCTCTTCATTTGCAGATGAGCAAAAAATTTCTTTATACTACTAGGTATTCAACTCATGATCATCTATTATATTCTTAGTAGTCAGGACCTACACAATGTTTTGCACAAGAACTCAGTTAACATTTATTGAATTAGTTTTTAAACAGTTGCCACAAATTTAAATTGTCATCCTTTCCTGTATATGAGCCTGACTTGTTTTTTTATTTGTTTACTTGTTTGATGCAAGAACATGAACCGCCCCCATTTTGTGTGATTTCTGCACTGAGCTGATTAATCCACCTCCCATCCTGTTCAACTTCCCCTTCTGTTTCCAAACTGAAGAAGTAGTGCTTGCCCTGCCTTTGTGCAGAAGTGTCCAATGAATATACAGGGATAAGTAACAGCTCAAAAATCAGTCGGAGTTTGGCAAGTAATCTACAAGATGACCTGGGGCAAAGCACTCTACCCCAGATGGGTGATGGTTTTCAAGAGGACAGTAGGATGAACTCTCTCCTATTCAGTCCTGCAAGAGATGGAGAAACTGACCAGTCAGCCATGGGTGGAGAATGAGCAGCGCATGCAGAAAGACTGATGATCCCTATACCATGAGACCCAGGTACTACTCTGGTCACAAAAACAGGCCCTTAGAGTTTCCTGGGCTCAAGATGGTCCTTCACTTCCAATTCTAGTTACACTTATCCTTAAAATAAGTCTCCTTTCCCTTACAGTAGTGTATCTCAGATCTTGGCAACCAGAATAAATAAAATTAAACTTTTTGGCACAACTTTCACCCCAAGTACATCCCAGTCCTTGGCTACGTTGCTGAGGCTACAAAAGGAAGACACCTATAAGGAATCTGCTGCAACTCTGGCATCACTAGGGTGACTGAGATACTCCTGCTCATTGCTCAATCATACTATTTTATGTGCATGTGTGCCCATAGGACTCTCTGATCCACATTTCACCTCCCCATCACGGGCAATCTTACGTAAGTATAAGCATCACCTTGTCCTCTTGCTATTTAAAAAGTTATGCTGTCACAGAAGAAACAAATACAGGCAGATAGAACCTGTGCACAGCACATACCCTGTGCAAACAAGGTTATTTGTACATAATGTTCTCACTTCCCACCAGGAAGTGTCTATGCTGCGTGAAACAACTGAATCCCACAGACGTTTGGGAAGCTCACTCTGCAGGGTTTACACTGCTTTCACCTCCCAAGATGTCTTTGTTTCACTTGACTAATTTCTTGAGGTCTACTGCATCCCCCTGTGGAGCAGAGAACAGAATCTCCTGTCTAGCAAAGAAAAGAAGGATAGAATGCGTGTGTACACGCATGCGAACACACACACATCCTGAGTCCTTATTGACTAAATGCTACCTGGACTATTGAAGGAGGACAGTGAGTGTTGAAATGCATTACTTATATGCCAGGCAGCAATCAACTACATTTTGCTTTACAGCATTTATCAGAGTTTTACTATGCTTAGAGCAATCGTCGTGTGTTTATTTATAGGGAGTATAGGTAGGATGGAGTGTAGTTTATCACCACTCCAAGCCAAAGACTGGCATTAGAAAGCACTGAGGTGACCATGTGTCCTAAAATAATCCCAAGCTACTGGTACCGGTAGAGGCCTTCTTTAGCACCAGGAATAAATGGTAGAGTGAGGGGGGAAACATGGAGACTCAGACCTTCTTACCTCCTAGGAATATGTTTACTGCAACTTGATAGGGAAAGCCCATTCAAACAGCTTCACATAAAGGGAGCTTCTGTGTTGGCAAAGTGTTATTGCAGTTCACTTGCCCTCTTCTTGTCGAATAGCACTGGGTCAAAGGAATAGAGACTTAACAGTTTCTACTCCTCCCGCATTTCTGAGCATTGGGGTACTGCCTCTGGTCTGCGTGTTTACTACTGTGTGCCAAAATATCATTTGTCTCATGCAAGTCTGCTAATCCAAATCACCCAAACAGCAATACTAACCAAGACTGAGTTGGTTGCTTCCAGTTGCCTCTTCCCTTTGGGAATCTGTGGGAAGCCATCAGGACAACCTGGGGGCTCCCTCTGTTGGGAGTTCCTTTGGGACTGTGGCTGTGATCACGTGGGTGGACATGGTAGACACGCAGGCAGGCCTGGTATTTCCCAGTCCCATCAGGGTACAAATGACTAAACAGTTCTTCAGTCCTGGAATTCAATATCATTTTCCAAACGGTTTAATTAAAATTCCATAACAAAAATTTGGACTGGAGAGAGATAATTTTAAAATCTCAGGTTGAATAAATTTACCCTATGACCCAACCATCTTATTCTTAGGAATCTACCCAAGAATAATGAAAACATATGTCTACATAAAGATATGCACGTTGAATGATCAGAGCAGCTTTATTCGTAATAGACAAAAAGTGGAAACAATACAAATGTTCACAATTGGTGAATAAACAAAATGTGGTTTATCTATGTAATGGGATACTATTCGGCAGTATAAAGATATGAAATTCTGATACAGACTGCAACATGGGCAAACATCAAAAACACTGTGCTAAGTAAAAGAATCCAATGGATTTTTGGATTTTTGTCTTTAACAGCTTTATCATGGTATAATTTACATACCATAAAATTCCCCATTTTAACTGCACAACTCAGTTGTGCCATTAATTGCCACTCAATTGTGACCATTGCCACAATTCAATTTTAGAACATTTCCATCACCTTCATGAAAGTCCACTTGCCCATTTGCAGTCAATCCCTATTCCCACTTCCAGTCTTGGGCAAGCACTAATCGACTTTAAGTTTCTATAGATTTGCCTTGTCTGGAACTTTCATATGGATGGACATTGTGCTGGATGTTTCTCGTGTCCATAGAAATCACATGAGCCCTCTTTTTCTGTCTTTTCATTTTTATCTCAGTCATCCTAAGTGAGGCCCAGTATGTACTGGTTAGCCTAAATTACTTTCTCTTAGGTCTATTTCTTTGCCTATCAAAAGCTAGAGAGCTCCAGGTAGAAAGAAATGGGGGAAGAGAATTGATCACCTTGACATTCCCATTTTTTGAAAAGTTGTCATGGTGAAAAGTAAACAAAACATGAATTTGGTATAAAATTGTGCCTCATTATTATATTTTATTTTCTCTATAAAAAGTATTTGTGCAGTCATTTCTATAACCTAGGCCAGTATCCCATGAAAAACATATTCAATGTATGTATATAAGATCACTGCATGTATGACTGTTACCGTTATTGAGAATATTATAATTCAGAAGACATTGTGAAGTCCACTGGGGAGAAAATTCTTCCTGTTGCCTCCAGGGGCGTCTGACCCACAGCAGCCATGATGTGTAGCTTGACTAGCACATGTTTACAGACTGGTGAACATCAGAAACATTCGTTTTTATTAGGTAGTTGCATAATAGCCTTTTATTTTTGATTATTTATGCATTAGCGGCAAGCAAAGGAGATGTGCTATGTAGGAAAGTTATTATTTGCTAATTTGCTGCTTTTAAAATACACGGCACACTATCTATTATGTATCATGCATTACAATTACAACAACAGTTTAATTAATCACCAGCACCCTGTTTTGTACCAATCTACAGCAGACTTCTGGGTAATGGTGTTGTTTACCATTTAGCAAGTAGCAACATTTCACTCTGTTTCACTACATTAAACTGCTCAAATAAAGCAAACGGATATTGAAAAGAGTTGGCCATCTGCCTTTATTTTCTTTTACTTTTGTTAAAAAAAAAAAAACTCTCAAAAGAGAAAGAACACAGCCATGAAACTGATAGTGACAAAAAGCACTCTTTTTTTATTTATCAGGTCAGAAACTCATCTAAATGCAGTTCTGATGAATAGTATAAAAAATGAAAAAGAAGCCTGCTTTGTGGATTTGGAGTGGGTCGCAGGACCAGCCATGAAACCTAATGATTATTTAATGGTGCTGCACTCGAGGCTGGCTTCTGTAAGCCTCCTTTCCCCCTTAAAGAGTTTGATGAATAGATCTTGTGACAGCCATTTAGGAATAAACAAGAATTCATCAGTCTGCATAAGAAGAAGCCGGTTTATAGATTAAGTTTCCTGAGGTAATTCATGAGGTCAGTCCCATTTAGATGGAGACTATTAGGGCCTGGCTCTCGAAAGTGGCCATAGAGGGGAGTCACTCCAAATGGACCCCACTCACACAAAGCACCCTTTCAGGGAGAAGCCTGCCATTTTTATGACCCTGCTGCTAGGATGCATATCAACTTGTCACTGTGCAGATCTGCTAGGGCAAGACCTCATCACTCTATTAAAGAGCTCTGTGACCCTATTGATTTGAAGTATTTAAAGCAGGGGTGAAGTTCAAAGCAATTTCTTTTCTATACTATTACTCAGTCTCTCTGTGTCGTGGCTCTAAAACATCTGCTGTCAGTTCCTTTCTGTTGTCTGACTCTGGAATCTGTCACCGGAGAACAGAGTAGTTTTATTTAAAATAAATTGGATTCCTTTTCAGTTTTCAGCATTTCGCATTGTGATCAATGGTTTATGCTCCTTCATCTGTCGGGAGACTTAACTGCAAGTGTATCCTTTTATGTCTCTTTAGGGCAAGACTGAAGCAGCATTAGCCTCTGAGGTTTTTATAATAGAATCAAGTCTTAGATGTGGGTAACAGCTATCTGCTTCTCTAATTGGCCAATCAACAAAAATAACAATCTTTCATTAAAAAAAAATACAGGGAAAGGGAAAAAATAGTATCTCCAACTGTGGCTCCAGGACCCAAATGCTAACAGTATCATCTTTACTTCTATTTGCTCCAAGAAATAAAAACAGAGTAAACAACTCAGTTATTTTTAAATGTCAGCAGGTAAGGCAAAACTGGGAGCCAGTTTTGAAAGTTGTTTTGCAAAACAACACAGGCTGCCGTACTTGTTCTATGGAAACAGCAGGAATCAGAGTACATTTTGAATAGTTAATAATACATTAGGTATTGTGTGTGCATTACCGAAGTGATAGTAGGAAACTGGGAGCCTTTCCCTGGCTTGTTTGGGAGGCTGGCCCAGCTCTTTGGATGATTCTGTCCTCAGCTACAGTATCATCAAGAAATTTTTTGAAATGCCAAACCTGAGTTAAAACATTATATTTTTTAAAAAACAAACAAAAACTAATGAAAATGATTATTTAAATAACTATTTTTAAATTATGGGCAAAGGAAATAATACAAACTTCAGGATTGGTGCACAGTTTAACATTGCTATCTACAGTCCAAAAAAGTCATTTGTGCTCCTGGTACTTCATGTATAGACCAGGGGTCACCAATGGTAGTTGAAGCACAAAGCATTTCACTTCTCCTGAGAGTCTCTTTTATAAACATCTTCTATCATTCCATAGGTATTTCTCCAACAGGAAACGTTCTCACAAAGTCAGCTATTGGCTGTCTTCAGATAACTCCCAATTCCTCATGTCTATCCTTGGCAGCTCTCCAGGGCTCCGGTCACAGCTGTGGTTAAGTTTCTGAGCCTGAGCCTGTGGGGTGTCTCCTCTCCCCTCAAATACATCCTGTTGAAAAATGAAAGCTTAGACAACATCCCTCCTACAGCCTTCTTTTCAAACTCGGTATTCTCTTTTATCATTGTTGTGTAATGTCTTCCCAGTCATTTGACTTTTCTTCCATATCCTATCAGTTGCCTGGTCCTGGAGAGTCTACCTCAAGATTTTCCCTCACCCCCCACACCCTTTCCAGAACCTTAAGATTTGGATCATATCCACCCAGATCTTCAGTACCTTTCACCAACAGTTGCTTTCAAATTGGGTCATTTGACTTTAGCCTATTTTCACTCCAGATTAATTCTCCAAAACCAAGTTTTCATCAAATTGCTGCACCATAAGAACTTCCAATTATTCTCAGAACCTAGGAAACAAAACCCAATTCTTCATCCTGGCCCTATATTCTGTTCTCCTTTGCCTGTCCAATGCTCTAGTCAAATGAAGCCATTGACCATCCTGGTCTTCATGCCTTCTCTATCGACGTGCTCTCCCTAAAGGGGCCCATCCACTCCCAAGGCTGCAGAGATCATGTACACACTAAAGATTTCTAGCTCCAGAACCATCTTCTCTCATGAGCCCCAGACTTGCTGATCCATATTGTTGCTTATCCAACAATAAGTGTCCCAGGCAATTAGAAGTCAACAAAGCTCAAGGTTAACTCATCATCTACTGTCTCAGACAAGTCCCTAGCAGTAAATAGCAACACTGTTCACCAAGTTGCTCATTCCAGAAGCTTCCCTGTCCCTTGCCCCTAACATCAGATCAATTATTGACTCCGTTTCTTCTCCTGTTTTCGCATCTCAGATCTTCGCTGCTTCTGCTCTGATCAGACGTCCCTCAGCTTCAACTCTGAAACATCCCAGCCATGGACTCAGTTCAAGAGTCAGCCTTACTTCCCTGGAGAGAACTGATAACTCTGCTTTGAGACCCCACTGCCTGCATTATCTCACATGTCAGGGTTTTGTATTTATTTGTAGGAATTACCTCATATAGAATCACTGACAAAAATACTTACTGAATGAATAAATGAACAAATGAACAATCCATCCTAACAGGAGGAAACAGAACTAAGTTTTCTCTTTTCTAATTTAGGATGATGAAAATAAATGCCTCAGCTCACTAATATAAGCTTAAGTATGAAGATTGATAATGTTTATCATAAGATTTAACACATTTTCAGTTTTAATACAATTTATTATTGATTATATATTTTGGCCTATAGGTAAGTGGCTTACTCTTATTCTAACTTTTCTTCTTTGCACATGTTCTTATGTCATGCCTGTGGGTTATAGTGACGTAAGTATGACAATTGTATCATTTATTCAATGTTTTTTTAAAAAACAGTTGTGCCTCAGACGATGCAATATGTTGAGTTCCTGTCAATCGAAACACAGCATAGGCTTTTTTTTTTCCTCTTTGTAACTCTGAATGTGTGTCCTTTTCAGCTCTTTTATTTTTATATTTTTCCAGAACAGCAATTGTGCTACTGTAGCTCTGAGGTCAACAGTAAATACACCAGTTCAGGTCTCCCTGAAAATTTTCAGTGAAGAAAGCACAAAAGATTTGAAGGAGATAATAGTTTCTGTTCAAATCCTCTGAGGAAGTAAGTAATAAGTGATATTCGACACCATTTCTTATACCTTTTATTTCAAAGCACAAGAGGAACAAGAAACTTATGGATGTCAATAGAAACAGAACACCATGACAGGTTGATATCATCTTGATTGTGCAAGGCTGAATATGTTGGAATTTATGGCATGTGTTCACAGGGCACATTTTGAAAGGAAATAGAATTTGATGAAACAACTGTGTTCCATCCAGGAAAAAAATAAGATAATAAAAGAAAATATTTCTATCCGCAACAAACTGATGATTTCATATTCAGGTGTCTTTGTTTATGAAAATCTAAATGTTAAGTCTGCCCAGCTTCTAACCTACTTTCTTTGCTAATCTAATACCTAACACATTCTATACTAGGAAAAAAAATGATCTTGTTTATTTGTTCAAAAAATGATTTGGATCTCAGAGTAGACATAGAAGAACGTTCAAGTGAAAATATGGATATGTCTTATAGACTCTGTTTTTATTTTCTGCATATGTGCATGTAATAAAACTAACAAAAGATCAGAGAGAATAGATAGTACCTTTCTCTTCTAAAAAAGATAAAAGGCACTTAATGAACTATGTGGAAAAAAGTCATATTTCTGGGTAAAACTCCCATATATCTGATTCCAAAGTCTGCCATTATATATGCTGATCTTTTACTAAAGTCTTATATATTTTTTCTACAGAAAATCATATGCAGGACATTCATTCTATGCAAATACATATGACTTGTAGTTTTAAATATTGAGTACCTCTGTTATCCTAAAAAAGATGATGTCTAAGATATTTAACAAAATCATAAATAAAAATGTTTTTCCATTTCTGAGAATAAGTGAATTTAACTGCTTGTGAATTTAACTTAATTTCTTTTCAGATTGTTAGTGAATCACCAAGAAAGAAAAAATATCCATCCATTGCCTTTTTATTAGTACAATTTAAACATCTCAGAATAGATCTTAGTATTTCATTTTTTGGTTTTTGCTTTTCTTGAAAAAGAATATTGGAAAAATAATATAGAAGAACAATTCAGAAATTATAAAGTATCCTTCTGTTTACATTTTCATTCAAGATGTTGTTGCTTTACTATCTATCTTGATTTTAAACTATCTATGGCACAATGGAAAGAGCTCTGTATGTAGAGGTTAATATTTTTTCATCCGAACTTTTAACACACCTCTATCTGTCTGTTATTAATGTGATTATGTTTCAGATTATGTGAGAAGCATTGGGCAAAAGGATGAATAAAATTCAGCCCCTAAATTCAAGGAGCTTAAAGTCTGGTGGTCAGACACAAAGGTAATTCATAAATGTAATTCATAAGTTTGATCATTATCCTCTGTGATTGGTATAAGCTAGCAGGCCTTGTAAACACACATGTTTGTCGAAGAACAGAGATTATATAAATCAGTTGGCTGCACTTTATTAGGAGTTGATTTTGAATGCACTTATTAGACATGGCTATAATGGAGTATTTATTCAAAGGCTGATGATGCAATTCTTTAATATCATCAATATTCCAGCATTCTTTTATGTCTCTGCTGTCCCTTTCATCATGCAACTTCCATTTTTTAGTTCACCTATAATTTCGGTTACAAAGATGCCATTCCACCTCCAAGATCACATCCAAGGGCACCTCAAAAATTTCATGGAAAGGTTCATATTATCTTTCAATTTTATTTTTTCACGAACTCTTTGAAATACCTTTGTATATGTCCCAAACAAGAAGAAGAAGGAAGCACCAGGAAGAAAAGAGTAGAAATTATATCAAGAGAACAAAGCTTTCACAGAAATCTCCAGCAAAATTTTGCTTATATTTTATTGGACAGAACCATATTGGATGGCCACCCATAAATGCAAAAATGTCTTGAACATATACTTTTCAAGCTAAGACCATTGTTGTCCTAAACCATATCAGAGTGCTATTTGTAAGAAAGAAGGAAATGTGGATATTAGTCAAATGTCTGTAAGTGCCTGCCATTGAAATTCACTATGTAAATAGCTTCACTTTTAAACTCTTACATTCTCCCATGTGCTTAAGACCTAATGTATTAGACCAGGCCAGGAGGAACCCTGCTCTGGGCCTGGGACTTCAGCGAGCCTGCTCTGGCCTTCCAGAGCCACACTCCTCTCTAAGGAAGCAGAGATTACTGGACCAAAGGGAGCTGTCTATACAGAAGCCATATTCCCACCCCTGCCAGATTATACCCCAGTACTCAAGACAAGAAATTACCCACCCAAGTGTCTGAGGAGCCTCTTCCATGGCCTGGGTGGACCTTGTCCTTGGGCCAGTTCTTCTCAAGTCTGAATTCACCACTGATGTGAATGCCCCTAAGCCTGAGGGATGACCAAGGGACGGGCTGTTTGCAAAGGGTGTGGACAGAGCTTGGACATGAAAGAAAGGTGTTTACAAATGTGTATGCAAAGATTCTCATACAGAGTCCCATAGAGGACCTGCTAGAACCAAGGGTAGAAAAAAGGTGGGGGGCGGGGGAGGGGACACTATAGAAGGAGAACATGAGGAACTTGAGGGAAATCCACTTCCTTTAGGTATGAACCCTGAGGAGTCCAGGAATTCTAAATTAAAACCTGGTTTTCTGGTAATCATGAAAATATACTTATCAAGGTAGCAGGATAGGATATATGTTGTTGAATGTGTTAGTAGCTGATTTATAACTTACATTTAAACATATGATAAGTGGGCCTCCATTTGTATTCTTACTCCCAGCCATATAAATGTTAGGGGTCAGACAGGGCCAATAATTCATAAGGTCTGAGAGAATGAGTCCTTATCTCCAAATTGGCATTAATTTAGCACATGCTTTGAGAATTTAAACATTGACAGAACTGACTGTAGTCAGTTTTAAATATATTCCAAAATATTTAATTAAATAATAAAACCAATAGCTCCATCTAACCTGACTGGTATGTTATTAAATCCTACTAAATGTGCTATTTGACTGTATATTATTCTTTCCCAATTCCTACTATCTCACGGAGAAGGAGCATGCCTTGCTTAAGTTAATACAGCCTAGCACATAGACTAGTTCGATGTGATTTATATTATTAAAATAGTAACTAACATCCAAAGAGATAATAATAATTGTTATCATAATCATAAAATATTCTATCTCAAATGCTTATTTATTTAATCAGCAAATATTTCATGGTTCCCCAGTATGTACCAGGAACTGTTCTAGGTCTTCAAGGTATAGTTGTGAAAAAGGTAGATTAGGCATGTGCAAGAATGGTTGATGACTTATACACATAAAGGCATCTCCCAGTTGTTAGTAACTCAGAAATTTCTGATATTCAGACCTTATCCATGATTTTGCTAAACAGAAGCCTATTTCCCATCATTTTACACGAGAAAAGTTATAATGCCTTTCATTTTGTCTCAACCCCCTAAACCAGTTTTCTGTGTTCACTGAAAAATAGTAAAACACTTAATGAAGAAATAAAAACTATCATGTTAGAATACAATGTGCTGAAAGCATCACTACATCATCAAGTAAATGTAGTTGCTAGTAAAAAGTTTCTTTATAAGCAATAACACAGCCTTTTTTAGCACAACTTGGGAAACACGATACACAACCCCTTGGTTAACGTGGTGCACATTTCAAAAGTCCGTAAGTGACTCTGCTTCTAGCTAATAGCAAACCACTTTTCTCATCATGAACATGGGAAAACTGGATAAAATATACGAAATGACAGTTTTGGACATTACATAATAGATAGTCAACACAGCATTGTTATCCCTGACTGAAAGGAACCAAATGAGATGAAACTACAGTGACCACAGTCTCTCTGGCTGGAGGCACGTTCTGAACCACAGGGCAGAAAGGAGGAGCCCGAACTCAAGACAGACATCTCACTGAGCAGAGATCTGATTGTGGGAAGGCTAGATTAGCTAAACTTTGTGGGACAGAGAAGCGACGGGGAGGAAACTTCACGAAGAAAGAGTTTTGGAAATCTCCATAAGGATCTCTCCCTTTGAATCTTCGGCTGGATATCATTCTGCACATAGGATGAGATTCCAAGAGGTCAGGCAATGAACAACTCCTGGGGAAATAGCAACTACCAGGAAGTTGTAGGATGAATCATTCCCAGAGCTCACATAAGAATGGGAGATGTTCAAGTTCTGGCCAATCGCAGTGGAAAAACACTCAGGGCATTCAATAATATTTCTATACACTATCAATGAGCAGTAAAAAATGTAATTGAAAATAAAATACTATTTCAACAGCATCAAATATACGAATTACTCAGGGATAAATTTGACAAAAGATTTGGAAGCAAGTCAGCATTTTCAATATTAAAAGTATGAGCTTTTAACTCTGAAAACTGAACAATATTAAAGATGTCTTAAACAAATGGAAAAATATACGATGTTTCTGGATTGGAAAACTCAAAATTGTTAAAATTTCATTCTCCCTACATTACTCTAAATTCAATGCTATACAAATCAAAATCCTGGTAGGTTTATTTGTAGAACTTGATAAGATTATTCTATATCTTCTATACAGGAACCTAAAATGGCCAAAACACATTGAAAAAGCAGAACAATGTTGGAGAATATACACTCTTGAATTTTAGGATATGTTTTTAAGCTCTAAAAATTATGACAGTGTAATTCTGGAGTAAAGACAGAAATAGAAATAAATGGATCACAGTAAGGAATCAGTAAATAGGCCCACACATGCATGGCCATTTGATTTTTGACAAAGATATCAGGACAATTTAATGAGGAAAGGATAATATTTTCAGCAAATGGTGCTGTAATAATAACAGCTGTATACAAGAAAAATGAATTTTAATCTTCACTTTACACCATACAGAACAATTTATTCAAAGTGAATCACAGACTTAAATGTAAGAGTTAAAACTATTCAAGTTCCCCCCCAAATCAAGATCTTATCTTTGCTTAGGCAATGATTTCTTAAATAGGACACAGATAGTTCAAACTATGAAGTAAAAAACTGATTTGGACTTCATCCAAATTAAAAATTCTGTTCTTCAAAAGACAGTGTTTTAAAAAAATGGTAGGTAAGTTACAAAAAAGAAGGGGAAAAAAAACTAAAGAACTAATAAGTGAATTTAACAGTCACAAGATGCCGGTCAATATACAAGAATCAACTATACTCATATTTCTATAGATTAGCAATAAGCAATTGGAAAATAAAATTTTAAAACAATAGCTACGTTCAATAGCATCTAAAAGTATAAAATACCTAAACCTAAATTTAAATATGTGCAAAACCAAAATACTAAAAAATACAAAACTCAGCTAAATGAAATTTTTAAAAGACCTAAATAAACAGAAAGAAAGAACATCTTAATGAACTGGAAGACTCGATATTACGTAGAAATCTATTCTTCCCAAACTAATTTGTAGATCAATTCATTTCCATTTGAAATCCCAGCTGACTTTTCTGTAGAAACTTGACAATATGATTCTAAAATTCACATGGATTGATTACAGCATGATGCCGATAACAACAAGGTCCAGGGTTCGATCCCTGTATTGGCTAGCTGCCAGTAAATAAGCAAATAAAATAAATAAATGAATAAGTAAAAAAATTACATGCAAAGTACCTAGAATAGCTGAAATAATTTTGAAAAAGATAAAGTTGGAGGAGTTAGACTACCTCATGCCAATATTTAATATAAACTATAGTAATTAAGACAAGATGGTTTTAGCAACAGTCTAGACCTATAGAACAATGGAACACATCAGAGAATCTAGAACAGATTTTCAACAAAGGAGCCACCATAGTTCAATGAGAAAAATATCCTTTTTAATAAATGGTGCTGGATAGCTATCTACCTTTCTATCTCTCTAAAAGAATCTTGTCCCTTAAATTACACCACATGCAAAATTGACTTGAAATGGATCATAGACATTTATGCAAAATCTAAAAAAAAAAAAAAGAAGGAAATCTTGGTCTGAGCAAAGATTTCTTACATGAGGCCCAAAAAGCACTAACTATAAAATTTTAAAAATGGTAATTTGAACTTCATTAAAACTAAAAAACTTTGTTCTTTGAAGCCACCATTAAGAAAAGTCATAATCTGGGAGAAAATATTTCCAACACATGTCTGCCAAAAGAATATCAGAAAAAGTAAAGAACTCCTATAACTCAACCAAAAGACACTCAACTTTTTTTTTTTAAAGGGCAAAATATTCAAACAGGGACTTCACAAATGAATGTATACGGCCAATAAGCATATGAAAAATGGAATTGAATTTTCAATACAATCAGTCATCAGGGAAATCAGTTAAAGCCACAGTGATATACCATACTGCTATTTACTCATCATAACAGTTAAAAGTAAAAAGACTCAGAATGCCAAGTGCTTGCAAGGATGTGGAATAATTCCCCCACCTTGCTGATGGGGGCTTGAAATTGTACAACTACTTTGGAAAATAGTTTGACAATTTCTTTTTAAAGTTAGCAGTATATTTACCCTGGGACCCAGCAATTCTACTCCTAGGTATTTACCAAAGAAAAATGAAAACATATGTCCAGAAATTGACTTTATGTGCATGTTTATATCAGCTTTATTCATAACGTCAGCTGAAAAATGTTATCTTAACAATTTATGTATATATGAAAGTACTTCAGAAAGTTCATGGAAAAATAGATTTTTTAAAAAATCATCTTTCCATAAACTTTTTGAAGTAAGCTTGTATGTATGTTTGTATGTGTGTGTATATATAAATACGTGTGTGTGTGTGTGTGTGTGTGTGTGTGTGTGTGTGTGTGTGTGTGTGTGTGTGTGTGTGTGTGTGAGGAGTCTTCAAAAAGTTCAGAAAGATTTGGGTTACCTTTTAATTCTATTTTTCCCTGAACTTTTTGAAGTATTCTCATACATATTCTACAGTTTGAGTATTAAAAATCCAAGAGACATTCTACTAGAACTGTATTCATGGGAGAGATATTCCTTACAAGGATGTCTTCCGATGTATGTTCCTGAGAGTTCTAGACCCACAAAAAATATTCTTTAAAGTACTCTTTAGTCAAATAAGTTTGAAAACATGAAAAACTTTTCTTGAAAACATATTCAGATTTTATTTGAAGGCATTCAGAATTACATCACTGACCGGTACTTTAACATACAAACTCCTATGGCAGTAAAGCAGAATTCACCATATGTAAAAACACTTTTGACTTTAGACAATAGAATACTTGACTAAGAGTGCCATAAATAATAAAACAAACATTTTCATGTGCTGTCCTATAGGTCAGGATGTATTCTAAGTGCTCTACACATATTAAGTTATTTAACACTCACCTAATGAGAAGATTGGAAGTAGATGGCTCCAGAATTCAGAAACACAACAAAATCAGGGCTCTTTTGTAATTTTCTTATTTTTCTTCAATGGTTGCAACAGGAATGCCACAGTTCGAAGTATTACATCCTCACACACCATCTTTAAGCCAGAAAAAAAGGAAACGAGAAGGTGCCATAGGTTCTCCTCATCTGTCTATCTCTTCCAACAGTAATTAAATTCTTCCAGAAATTTACTGCATTTCTCTCAGCGTTTTAGAACTGGGTCGCACGTACACTCTTAGCTGAGGAACTGCACCTACCTTCCCTGAGATCAAAATGTCTTTTCCCAATAAACCATTTTTTTTCTTATGTATAAAATATATTCACATCACAATTTGGAAAATGGAGAAAAAAATATAATTCCAAATAATAACAAAATTTAGGTAGTGTTTGCAAGAAAAATGTTGGGGTAGCATTTTTATGCACAACAAATAGTCTGTCAAAATTTCGCTCTTTTGGATGTCCACATTTCACATATCAAGGTTGCAAGAGGTGCTGAGGTAGAGAAATATGCTTCACTTTGTTTAATGCAGTCTTTCCAAAATATTTCACACAAATTTTTTTCCCCACACAATAGTTATGCTGTTAGCAGTGTTGTCCAATAGAATTCTCTGTGATGTTGGAAACGTTTTCTGTATCTTCACAGTCCAATATGGTAGCCACTGGCCCCATTGTGAACCCTTGGAATGTGGCTAGTATAATGGAAAAAATGAATTTTTAATTGTTTGTAATTTTAAGTAAATAACATTTAAATTTACATAGTCACATGTGGTTAGTGACTGCCATATTGGGCAGTACAACTCTAGAGCAGTGTCTATTGCAAAGATTCCACATTTGATCCTATTAATGATGATGTTATTTTCATCAGATGATGAAAATCAAGCTCAAAGTGCTTAAATGACTTGCCCAAAATAACCACCAGATAAGAGCAGAGGCAAAATTTAAACCCAAATAAACCCAAGTTAGTGAGTTCTAAACTCTGTGTTCCTTTCATTCTTGTCTACCCTGCTTTAAAGATGCTGCACAGATGAGTATTTGATGATATTCTATTGTATCTTTCATTTCGATTATGTATTTTTTATTTCTATTTGTAGAAATTTGAATTTGGTTGCATTTGTTTAAGGAAATTGTATAATTCCAATGCTTTACAGATAATTCTTTTCTAACACAATTTTTAAATAAGTAGTAAGTAAATGTTTCCATTTTATTGATGAAGAAACTGAAACATAAGGAAAAAAACTTATATAGTGAATTCTATATCTGCTTGCTACTCAAGATATTTTAAAGCAATATAAGCAAGAACAGAAGTGGAAATAATTTTAATCATTTACATTTACTGAGTTATCTTAGAGGAAAGGAGGAAGCATTCACTTACACACACATGAATGTTTTTAATCCTTAACATTCTTAATTCAGTACAATGTACAAAGTGTCAAAACACTTTACAGAGTTTAGGTTTAGTTTATAGTATGGTTTAGCAGAATGTACTTTAAATCCCATGTAAGAACTTTTGGAGATATTCATAGGATTAGCTTTAAGCACCACCTTTCTCAGATTTCATTGATGTGTACTGAATATGACCTCTATTGACAGATTATTATATTTACTAACAGTCTAAGGGCTCCAGTTCACCCAGACAAGACTCTGTTACACCTAATCAATGATGATATTTATACATGTCTTAAAGGTAATAAATATACATATTGTAGCAAATAGGAAGAGAAAAATAAGTCATGTTCAGTGTACCTTCAAGTATCTAAGATTGCTTTTCAGAACACTATCTACAAAAACATTTCATAACACTTAAGTATTATGAATTTTGATATTTTTGTTTAATGTATTAGGTAAATATTTTATAATCTATAATGACTATCCATAATTTTAATTTAAAATAATACAAACATTTTTAATGTTTTGTTTAATGTATGTTAGACACTACCTACACTCTAATTTTAATTATATGACATTATAGGCATAGGAAAAAATGAATGAGAAAATAGCCAATTGCTGCAAATGGTTTTGTCCAAGTGATAAGATTAGATATTTTTCTCAATTTTCCAAATTGTTCATAACGTAATCATATCACTTTTATGAAGAAAAAATAAATTAGTTATATTAATGCTATATTCAATCTTCAAAAACATAATTCAAAAGAGATATATTTTTTACTTAAATATGTAAACTGGTTGACTATGTTTGGATTTGAAGTATTTATAGAACAGATAAGTTAGAATGAGTTTTACTTTTTAGAACAGATTTGCATGGCAAAATGAAGTGAAAATTGTGAGCTAATTATGTGGTAAATTCAATTAATGTAGTCACCTAATTTAAATTATTTAGGCTCATTGTCACTCCAAGAAAGCAAGGCCACTCTGCCCAAGATCTAGCCATTTGCAAACAGACATTTAGTAAATCCTGCCCATGGTAATAAACAAAATTAATAATGTTCCTCCTACTCTAGCTGCTTTCTTTTTCTGTGTGAAAGTATGAAGCATCAGATAATTTCCCCAATAAGTTTCTTTTCAAGAAAAACAGACTGAGAAAGCCATGTTTACATATTGTAATTTTTGTACCTGTAACCCAGACACAAGAGAATATTCTCAAAATCGTTCACATGTATCATGGGTGGCTGGAACCATTAGGTCAAGGGCAATTGGGGAAATTAAGATAATTTTCTTCCTGTTTGAGGACTGGGCAAGTGAGGTAAGAAAATGTACATTTTGGGAAATGTACTGTTTAGTCCTGTTTTTCCTTCTGATAGAATGAGACCGGGGACAGCTGCAAGGATCCCTGCATGTGCTCTTTGGAGCTTTGTTTGAATTGTCTACTTAGCTCCAGAAGGCAGAAAAGGAAAAGAGAACAGATCATTGTAACATCAACAAAGGTAATATTACTGACTGCAGCAGTTTCCTATTGCCACTGTAACAAATTAACACAAATTTAGTAGCTTAAAACAACATCAATTAATTGTCTTACAGCTCTGGGGATCAGAAGTCCAAAATGAGCTGTACAGAGCTAAAGCCAAAGTGTTGGAAGGGCTGGTTCTTTCTGGAGCTTCCAAGGGAGAACTGGTTCTTTGTGTCTTCCAGGTTGTAAGGCTGCAGGCATTCCTTGGTTTGTGACCACATCACTACAATCTCTGCTCACATCATCACATTATCTTTTCATCTTCCATAGTCAAATCTTACTTTGGCTCCTTTTTAAAAGGATTCTTGTGATTATATTGGGACCCCTTGATAATCCAAGATAATCTCTCCATCTCAAGATCCTTAGTTTAATCACATCTTCAAGGTACCTTTGGCCTTTTATAGTAACGTTCATAGGTCCCAGGGATCAGGACCTGGAAATCTTTGGGGGCCACTATGCAGCTTACCACACTGCTATTGGTGGTTCTGGTGACCATGGTAATGAAGATGGCAGTAATGGTACTGCAGACAGTAGCAGAAGTGTTAACAGGGTCCATGGTGATAGAAAACACTGTGGTGGTGGTGGTGGTGGCAATGGAGGCAATGTTGAGGATGGCGAAGGCAATAGTGATGCTAATGTGAGCAGAACGGCAGGACTGGGGACATCAGCAAAGGTGGTTTAGTCTCGGTGCTAGTTTGTATATTGCAGTGCAGATTGTACCCTTGACCATGGTTCTAAAGGATAGGCCAGAATGCTCAACTGGTCTTCAGCAAGCAATGTCAGCTAGTTGAGGAGCCTATACAGATAGCTGAGAAAGTGAGAGACATGTTTATGGGGGAAGCGGATTTACGTACAGAAACTACAGTTGCACAACAATCCCCTTCAGAGTGTGTAAAAGGCAGATGGATGTGACCTATGAAAGAATAAATGGTCACATACTGGATTGATCTGGAATTGAGAAAAAGCCGGTAGCTCATGGAACTAGGATGGTAGGTATGAATGTTAAACTAACGGAAAGAAGTGTCCTTCCTTTTTAATCACCCCAGGATTTTCTGTACAATTAATTTTTTCAGTAGGCAGTGGGGAGAAGGGAGACTGTCACCTCCAAGGTATGTGCATGATTTGGGAGCCACTGCGCATATCCACCTTTGGAAAAGTAATTGATGTGCTACATATTAGTCACACTGCATCTTAACTTAGCGAGTTCTGCTGACTTCAGGCGGTCTCTTTCTAGGACACAACATCTCAATAACTTGATCCCTCAAGAAGCATGAAGATTTCTTCTCGAAGGAGGGTTTGCCAGCATGATTGCCTATGCTCCAGTTCCTGGAGGCACATGTGCATTCCCCTTAACGTGAACGCTTCCCCTCCAGAAGTAAGGTAGCAGGCATTTAGTAGCCCAGCCACAGATTTTGACAATTAGCTTTCACAGTTCCCTGGAAAGATGACAATTAGTGTACCAGGTGGCCAGTAGGAAAGAGACTTGCTCTGAATACTATAGATCATTATTTTGAATCTCACTCCATCTGGGTTTATAGCTGTGTTGTAGATACCCCCAGCCCCACTGCCCTATGCACTAAAAATAAAATTTCACAGAGAGAAGCTTTCACCAGTCACCTCCAAACATTTTGCAGGTAGAGGCTCTGATCTCTCCATTTCAGCATGCTCAGCACACTGTCCTGAGAAGTCTGAGTTTATTAGACATCTATTATAACTGACATATTGTTGCAGTGGGGGTGAATAGATGCATTAGACAGATGATCTTAATTGGCTTTCTTCCAAAAGAATTTTTTTAAGAGACAGCTGAAATTCATTCACATCTACAATTAGTAAAACTTTCTTTCATTGCTGAAACGCTTGCTGAAACAGCAGCCACATCAGGGTGACAAATCCCGTTATCATGCTTTCTGTAATTGTCTCCCCAAAAGACGCCTATTGAGAGCATTGTCTGGGTTTGTGTATGAGACTGACAATCAAGCTCCAGGCAGAGGGTGGAGGGGCATATGCAGCCTGCTCCAAAATGCTTTTGTGTGTGTGTGTTTGTGGTTTTCAGTAGAGAGATCTAAGATTCTGGAAAAATATGAGGACGCACTGTGCGTACTAACAAGATCAGTCATCAGGCATTAGTGGGATTCTCATGCTTTGTGCCTTTAGTTTTCTGTTTTCTCATGTTTTTCTCTGAGAGGAATGGCAGGTGCTATTTGTTTGTCAGGCTGTTACTGGGGAAAATGAGGATGGGGAGGAAAGATCATTTTTTTTAAGTGAGCAGTTAACAGCTGAACTCACATGGCTGACAATAGAATCGTGATGAAGGGTGAACAGAAAGGAGTGTAAAGATTATCCCTTAAGAGTCTCGTGGAATGAACTGCTTCCTGAAGGGACTGGGAAGGAGCTACTTGCTTTGGACCATGTGTCCCTTCTTGGCCAGTGATGGTAACGGGCCAGCCCGGGCTGATACTGGTAGACTGATAAGTTTGGAAAATGTAAAAGTATTTCTGCCTGTGAAAATGAAGGAGAATTAGAAAAGACCTTCAAATGGGGTTAGGAAAAAAGAACAGAGAGAAAAGAAGCATCAATGAAGTAATGCTGGTAATTGCTGTTTCTGTTCTCATGAGACTGGAGACTCATTTTCTTTCACCAAATGAACTTCCTGAGGGGTGCTGTTTAAATACCTTGGTTTATTTATTGAATTGTCCAACATGCACCACGTTCTCACATACTCATCTTGAGTGCTGATAGTTTCTTCCTGTTTTGCCAATTTACCTAGAATCATGTAGGCTAATACATACAATCTGTGTCTATTCTGTTCCCCAGAGAGCTCCCTCTAGTTCCGAAGCTGCAATTCCAATCCAGTGACACCTGCTGTCCTCACAGTTAGCCTTGCTCTGATTGAAAAGGAGCCATGTGCTCAGTGTCATGTTGTTGCTGGGGCGTATCAGGGCAGAGGCAGATACACAATGCGAGGTTGAGGGGTGAGGAAATAAATAATGTTGCTTGAAAGAGACTAATTGAACTGTGAAATCAGAAAGTCTCCTGCCCACAGCATCCTAAGGTGACAGAAATAAAGTCTGAACTCTGCATGGTGTTGTCACTGACACTGTATCAAGGTCTTCATGCTTCTCCTTAGCTCATACTGAACTTGACTGAGATCAAGAAATTAAGAATCTTCCTAGTTAGTAAGCACCACCAGTGCAAAAGCCAATTTTTGCCATGATTATATCAGTATTTTCCAAGTTAGCATCTTTCTAGCACATAGTAGGTGCTCAATAAATTTTTATTGAATGAATTACTGAGTTTTATTCAGCTTTGCCACTTATTGTGTGATAACTTTTATGCTATTCAGCACTACAGGCAAACCATCATATAAAATAATGCCTTTGCTTTCAAGAAGCCTAGAGTCAACTATAGGAAGTAGACATATAAACCAAAAAGGGGTGTAACAGCTGTGATAAAAACATGTTCAGGGTAAAGGAGGAAACTATAATTTCTATATGAGATGGAGGATCAGGAAAATAATGTTATAGAAGGGGACTTTTGAACTGAGTTTTGGAACATAAGTAAGGATGAATCAGGCATCCAGGTCCTTGATGTGCCAACCTTAAACTTGACTGTGCCTCAACATGACCATCACAGTGCCCCTTTTACAACACGAGCTCATCTGCTCTGATTCTATTTGAACGCTATCATCAAAAACCTCTTTGAACCTCAATACCAGCTTATTTCAACAGATCTCTTACCACCACTAGCTAAAATAGTAGTCCCATGGGCCTGCCATTCTGTCATCCCAAATTCTTCTGGCTTTCCTTCCACCCACATCCAAAGGAGTGGAGAAGCCATGGGATGGATTACAGAGATTTCAGCATCCAGCAGTCTAAGTAAGCAAGGTTCTTGTTCTGCAAACACAGCTTCAAGATAGGTCTCCAAAAACCTCACTTCCAACCAATTTTCTCCTCGTAAACTTCTCCTGTATATAAATTCTAAAAATACCACTGCTCTGACAAATTTTAATTGCACCTTCTCAAATGCCTGTTTACATCCTCAGCTCATCAGAAGATACTTCTGTCCCATCTTGGCCTTTACCAAAACCATCACGCTGTTTCCCTCAGACCCTGCCTGATGGAGGCATCTGATTGTCCTGCCATCCATTTGCCATTCAAGATCCCAGAAGCCTCCCGAGGAGATTTTGGCATTAAACCTTTCCTGACCAACCTTGAGAGGTATGGTGAGTACATAAATATCCTATCAACATTTACTCATCTTCCTCACACTCCTTATACTGTCAGGTCCTAATCTGTTGCTGGGACATTCCCATAGTCTATCACCTCTACTCCTGTATCCATACTACTAAACAACACTTGAGAAAATCCCAGGATCCATGGGGAATAGTGATAAAATGAGGTAGAGGTCTCCTGCCTCATCTGGGATTCCTTTATTTGTCCTTGGTCTTTAGTCCACCCTGTCGATCAATACTCCTTATGATGGTTAATTTTACGTGTCAGATTGGCTAGGCTATGGTACTCGGTTGTTTGGTAAAACATCAATCCAAATGTCACAATGAAGGTATTTTTTAGATGTGATTAATATTTAAATCAGTGGACTTTGAGTAAAGCAGATTACTCTCCATAATTTGGGTGGGCCTCATCCAATAAGTTGTAAACCTTAAGAGAAAAAAGACTGAGGTCCCCCAAGGCAGGAAGAGTTCTGCCTCCAGACTGCCTTCTGAGTTAAGTCTGCAGTGTCACCTCTTCCTGGGTCTGCAGCCTGTTGGCCTCCCCTACAGATCTCAGACTTACCAGTCCCCACAGTGACTTGAGGCAATTCCTTAAAATCAATCTCTCTGTCTCTGTCTCTCTCTCTCTTTCTCTCTTTCTCTGTTCAGTCTCTCTGAAGCACACTGATTCAGCAACGATTAAAAAATATTTGTTACTCTCCTTACCTCCTTTCCTAATCCCCCATCCCTCTCACGTCCAGGAGACCTTACTTGGTGTACCCAGAAGGCTTAGACAATCCAGCCTGACCTGATTCAACTATCCAGCGTCCTACTTCTGATTACCTCACACCCCTATGTTCACTACCTAAGTAACACCTTTGTTTAACACGTAAAGAAAAAACATTTGAACCCTAATTATAAGTTTGTGGTGAACACCAGTGTGTTTTACCAAGGTGTGAAACGGCTTATGTGTGTCTTGAAACTGCATACACTGAAACTTTCTTTCTATGGCAAAAACATTATTCTCCCTCTTGAAGCCATTATTCTTTTTTGCTATGTAACAAACACATACTCATGGTTTGGGTTACTAAGTAGATTTAGAACACAGAACAATAAGGGCCATTCTTAAAATTTAGTTTTAGGTGTCACTATCCTAAAATCCATTGGTGGCCATTCCTCATGATCTGGAATTTCATATTGGCCATTAGCTCCATAAAGACCAAGCTTGTTGCCATTTTTTCAGGCCTTTCTCCTCAATAATAACCCCTCATAACCTGACTCTCTTTGATAAATTTTTCTAATTCTCCTCCCTTCTCTCCAGGAATGCCCCTCCCAGAAACTGCAAATGTCTCCTTTATTATGCAGAGCAATTCCACTCCATCTTGGCCAGACCATACTCACAGTGTGATTTGGCGACCCCTGTAGGGTCCTTTTTAAGCAGTTTGTTAAGGGAAAAACTACTTTTGTAAAATAATTAAGAAGAAATTATTCACCTTTTCCACTGTCATTTCTGACTAGCATTTAGTGAGTTTTCTGGAGACTGCATGACATGGGATATTGCTACAGACTGAGTGCAGTAGACATGGGAATCCAGCATCTTCTATTAAGAAAGACTTGAGATTTTCAAACTTATAAAACAGTAGCATCTTCTCACTAATTTTTTTTTGTTTTTGAAAATATATTTTCATGAAAGATCTAATTTTATTGTAACAGCCTGAACAGAAGTGACTCCATTTTGCTAAACCTTTGAATTTAAAAAACTTGTTCTCTCCTGTAACACAAACCACACAGCCGCTGCTAATTGCCAGAACACAATGACTCGTGCTCTCACATTGTACACAAACAATTAGAAAAAAATTATTAACCCAGATGGACCATTCTTACTAGCTTACTAACATGATCTTATTTGAGAATAACAGAAACTGAACCCAAGGAGAATGAAGTATGACCCTGGATAACTCCTAGCAGGGAAGTTCCTTGATGATTATTGGAAACACTCAAGCATGTCTGCATGTCCATACCTGGTCATCATAAATCAGCTTTCCACCACTGACCCCTATAAAACCCTGGGAGAGTCAGAGATGGTCTTTGAGACATAAGTCCACCATTTCCCTCGGCTGCTGGCTTCCTGATTAAAGTCTACCTTTCCTTACACCAACTGTTGTCTCTTGATTATTGGCTGTTGAGCAGTGAACAAGCAGACCTTTGGGGTCTTGGTAACATTGTGAGCATTTGACTGACTTATTATTTTTATTTTTAAATAAATTTAAAATATATTTTTTGAATTTCTATTTTAATTTCTGATATGGTAAATACTTACAGTTATCACCTACATAAACAAAAACTCTTCAGAGTCCTCAATATTTTTTAAGAGTATAAAAGGGTTCTGGGATCACAAAATTTGAGAATCCCCCAGGTCATGCTATACTCGGCCTCCAGTTTTTATATCCCAACCATGAAGGAATTTTCTTTAGAAGATTCAATTTTTCTAATATGAATGATGAGACTTTTCTAGAATTAATAAGCATTTAAAGCAACTGTTTAAATAATATATTTTTTCTTTCTGAGTTCAAATAATCTTGTATCCCTACATATCTTTCCTTTCCTCCCTCCAGACTCTCAGCAACTCCTGTCAACTCTTGTACCTATGTTCTCAGTCTCATCTCATTCCATTTACTTTAGTAATCATCCCCAAATACTTGCTATTTCTTAAGAGTTGCTTATATATTGCCCATTCCCTTCAGCCTATAAAGGGGCATGAGTTCCTCCAATTTTTAAAAAAGTGTTTAATTTATGCGTATGTAATTTAATTATATGTATATGTGTATGTATGTATGATTCCCTTGATAGTCCCACACACGATCCCTTGACTTTTCAGCCAAGCTTTTAGTGGGAAGAGTAAATACTTTTCTATCTCTACTTCCTCACACCCCACTCCCTCTTTAGTTCCTGGGGACAAACTTCTGATTGAATTTCTCCACAGCAGCTATTCCAGAAATGGTCACCCATGAACTTCCAGAATGCAAAATCGAATGGACACTACATAGCTCTTGACAAAACTGAATTCTCTGCACCACTTCACATTCCTGACTGCTCTCTCCAACTTTGCCTTCTATGGCACTGCTCTTCCTGGGTTTAATTCCTCTCCAAATATTCTTTCTCACTCTTCTTTATGGGTTCCTCTTAATCCTTTAACCCCTAAAATGTTATTTTCCAGATTTGTGTTCCTATTTTCCAGAGTTCTGTCCATAAACTGGTTGGATATGAAAATTAAACAAAAGGACTTGAAGAAACCTGCCAGATTTCTGATTTGATTAATGAATGGCTGGTATTACCAACTGAACTAGAGAATCTGACTCAAGAAAAGCATGTTTGGGAGGAAAAGTGGGCTGAGAAGGGAAAGGAAGACATACTTGGTAGTAAAAAGACGGAAACTCATAGGTGCACATCATCTTTAAGGTTTCTTTCTCTTCTAAAATCCAGGTGTTTGAACCCACTTTGGAATGAGATGTAGATTATAGATCAACAGAAGGGAGAATATAATTATGGAAGCTCATAAGGTAAGCTGCATAGTCATTTTCCAGAAATGCTGTTGAAAAAACTTAAATTGACCAAGCAGACTAAGTGACCTCAAAAGTCCCTTTCATATTATATTTTACTGTTCTATGAAATATAGTATTGATCAGGAGACCAGAGACTTAAGGAAACTAAGGCAGAAAACCAGGGCCACAATCACATGGAAAGCCTCTTCAGTGGGCTGTGATGAGGGCGTGGAGTCTTTCTTCAGCATGCCCTTCCTTCTCTGTCCTGTCCCTCTTGCACCTCAGCTGTCCAGTGCCTCTTTGCTCTCTCCTCTGCCTTTTTTGTCTGTCAAAACTAATGCGGAAGCAAGTCTCTCACTGTGAACTTAAGTGACAAATTACCTTTCCCAATGGTTTGTATATGTTAAACCTTATATCTACTCCCAGAATTTCAAGTATTATCTGATACTGAAGTTACACAAATGATTTCTGCAGATCAGGCCTGTCTCCTAAGATCCATATAAATATACCCAATATGTCCTCCTGGATATGGGCACTGGATGCACAACTTCCTGAAGCCATCTCTCCCTATACACTGCCCAAGCTCCTCCTGCTGTGAACCATGCTTTGGTCACTGTTATGTATCCATTTACCAAAGCCACAGCTGTGTTTGACTCTTCTTTACACAGGATACTATATTCCCTAATTCCTTATTATCTCAGATCCATACCTTTCTCTTTGATTCTTGGTTATAGCTACAGAACTGTGTCCCATCATCTGTTACCTGCACCATTGTAATGGTCTCTAGCCCTGCTATTCCCCCAAACTCTTCTCCATGTTTTTCCCAAGGCCATCTTTTCAAACTGCAGATGGGATTGTGTTTCCCCATAAGGCCCAGCCCACCTCCCAAGTCTCATTTCTCCTTACACCCCGTAATCAAACTTTGTCCTGCAAATCTGAACTGCTTGTGCTGAATATTACTATACTCTCCAATTCATTTCTTGTTCATCATGCTCTCTCTTCCAGGATGTCCACTTAGAAACATCTTACCTTTTAAAACTCAATTCAAGAGTCACCTTGTTAATGCAATCTTTTATTTCATCCAGTAAGAAAGGACTATTCCTTTCTTCAAACCACCGGTGTAACTTTAGCAGAAGTTACTCATACAAATTAATTTTTTTTATTTGGCCTCTCATATTTTAATATTATTGCTTCTCTCATATTTTGTGAGATCATTGAGTGTCATGAATATGCTGAAAATTATGCAATGATTTTATTTTATTGCAATTATATTTTTTACACTCACTTGTTTACTATTTACCGAGTTTCCTATTCTCCAAAAGAATTTCAGAAATTCCCCAGTGATGAAGAGTTGGGGAGGACATCCTGTTGCCACTGAAATAAAATTGCAAATGTGTTTTCACTTTGGTCTGGAAGAGCACAAGGAGAATCCAAAGCCAGAAAGATGTTTGATCATTTTCCTTATAACTCACTCTTAAGTGAAATCAATATGCTTCCTGCCTTGCTTTATTCTACTTCTGTGAGAATTTTCTATAAAGCTGTATTAGTGGAATAAGAGAAGATTGTTAGCATTTATTGTGCCCCTCACTTGAGTTGCTTGGTACTATATTAAGCACTTTGATGTGAATGATTTCATTTAACCCACACAACTCTTCATTGCACTTAATATAATCCCTATTTTGCAAATGATAAACTGAAAATCAAAGGGGTTAATTGGCTTTAAATTAAAAGGTCACACAGGATCTGATCAAGGCAGAATTCAAACCCAAGATTCTCTGATTCCAAAGCTCATGAACTTTTAGTTTTACACATGAGAATATGCACCAGGCAGATGCTTTATCTTTGAACTTTTTCATGGGATGGTAAAAGGATATGAGGATCTGCAAGAAACAGACAAACATGTATAAGACAAATAAAATGGGTCACATCTTTTGAGATTAGAAAAGTGGTGAGTCAAAAGTAATTTGCTTATCCACATCATCGAGAGCCATATTTTCTTTTTCTTTAAGGGCTAATTATTAACACTATAATAATACATTCTCTTCCTTGTTCTGAGAAACCAGGAACTAGTTGTCGGAACCATAATAAAGCTCTTTGAAAGGGCATCCCATCCACAGCCCAAAGAATTTCTTCTTGACTGACATTTTAGGAAGCAGAGAACAGTCTTCTTAATCTGTCTCCTTCACCCTTTATAAGTATCTTCATTTACTGATCTCAACGCCTTCTCTTGTTTTCACCTGATTGGAATATGCTTCAGGGTTAAACCTGACCACCAATGACCAGTGACAGCTGACATGAGATCAATGGATGGGATCATCCCTAGTGTTGTCAAGCAGTTTTTCTGTAACTTGTTACTGACATCGTCACCCTTCTCAAGGACGCTGAGCATGCAGAGAGAAGTGCTCATTGCCACCTCACTTGAACTAGCCTGTCAAGGAGGGTTCTCAACTTTCGAGGACAACATTCATTGTTGCTTTTTTTCTAAGAATAAGTGCAGGTTCTCCTTGACCCTTAGGCTAGATAACAGCTAGGCTATAGCTACGGTATCCTAGAGTATTTCCAATCTTAGAATATAACAGATTTAAACATCAGGTTTAAAGTAAATGAGCAATAAAGGATGAGGAGCTACAGTTGCTAGAGAGGAAGAGGAGGAGGAGAAGAAGAAAGAGTAGAAATATTAAATGCCTACTGTGTGCCAAGGACCATGACAATGCTTTGGCTTATAGAATCTAACCCTGTGAGATGCATATTATTGTCTCATGACATAGATGAGGAAGCTGATGCCTGGAGAGGCTGCCCAAGTGTACACAAATACTAAGCATCAGACTGCACCACACTGGATTCAGGCTGAGCAAATCAGCAGGGCAAAACTGGCTGTGGGTGATGAGTTTCACAGACATTTAGAAAAGCACTGAGAGGTTTCACATCTTTATTGATTGGAACGTGTGCAATTAAGTCAATTATTCAAACACCCGTTGCACCAAAATATCAGGAAAATATCACCAAAATTCCCTGCTGTCTGGGCCAGACCTGGCAAGTAAAAAGAGTATTTACATACATCAAGATAAATTAGTTAAAGATGTAGTGGAATTACAACTTCTCGAGAATGTGTTTTCCTGGTTCAGAAAAAAATGAATGTAGGTACTTTCATTACCAAGATAAATTTTACAGTACTTTGGAAATAACAAGGCATAAAATTGCAAAAACATGCTACAAATAACACAAGTTTTTAAGATATTTCTTTTTGTGGTGAATTTTATAGATATGCAGTGCTGTCGCTCTTGAGAACAAATACATCTACCAAAATCAGAGCTGCCACCTGAAGAGTATAGGTTCCTATCGGGAGCTAGATGTCTTCCATTTCCATTATCACTTTGACCTTGATTATGGCTATGGCTACTACAATCCGAAAACTTTACAACCATGTAGCACTTAACATTTCAAAAGGTGCTTTCTCATATATCATCTCATCTAATTCTAATAACTACCCTAAAAGGTGTTGATTGCTATCATCCCTTTACACATGAGGCTCAAAAAAAATCAACCTGTATCAAGTCACTGTAATAGGTGTCAGAGATGAGATTCCAACCGTGGTCTTCTGCCTCCACTATGATATTGTGTTTATAACTGTTTTCTTGACAGCTCATAATGTATTTATTTCCTGATGATAAAACCATTACGTAAATGTCTTCACCTGATTTCCGAGTTAAACTTAATCTATTCTTAATGGTAATGGCAAATAGTTTAAGCTGAAACTAGATTTTCTTTGCTATTTTATGACTTGACATTTTAGAGTTTGCCAGAAGCTCTCAGACATAAAGGAAAAGACTAATTGCTGCTCAGATTTGCCTAGTGACTGTCTAGGTTAGGTAAGGAATGTTACAGTGCAGAGCGCTATGCATCTGTAATCTGATAAGCAGCTTGGTAACCAGAAACTGAATCCAAAAAGCATATCTTGAATTGCACCCTGGCCTGTTATAATCTCTCCATATATCTGTGTATACATATGCAAATGAAAAGTATGTAGATGCACGTATATTTATATCTATACACATATGTATTTATATATACATAGTAATATATAAATATAGATGCCACTTCCTAAATACCAAAACATGCAATCTGAATGAGTTCTGTTACTATGTAGAGTGTGAGGAGTGTGACTCAGATCGTCTAGTGAAATGTTATACATGTTATACACAAGACAAAATTAACATCACTCCCTCACTGAGCTCATTAAAAAAAAATGGAAGAATGGAATCAACTAAAATTTCTAATTGAAAATTGAACAATGTATTGCTTTGCTTTCTTCTGAAAGTTTCTTATTGTTCTGAATCACTCCAGTGACTATTTGTGCAATCTATAGAATTGCTTGACTTTAAGTGTCGGCACTCCTAGAAAGCAAGGCCTTCCCTCTCTGCACTTGAGCTTCACTAGCACTCAGGCTACAAGCCCATCACCAGCTTTCTGTTGGAGGAATGATTGGGGCGAACTCAGGGGCAAATTCTGCATAGCAGACCCTATGGGGTTCCACACAGGTTCCTTGGAGACTTTTAAACATTTCTGGGCTTTTTCTTTGAGTATTTCCTTCTAACGATCCCACCTATGACTCTGGAGACTTTGGAGAATTGTCGTTGGGCTACTTGAAAGTTTTGCTGGTTTGCACCGAGGGCTCTAAAAACCTGGAAGTTACATGTCTGCCAGGGCATGTCAGCCAATGACTGAGAGGTAAAGGAGTATGAAAGCTCTTGTCTGAGCTGGGACAAACTCTGAAGTGTAATTTATACTCCAGAGCTCCCCTGCAGGATCAGGCCAAGGCTGGGGCTCTGCCTGATTTCATGCGCTTGCTTATCTTCCTACCTTTCCTGGTCCTGCTTCAACCTCTTCCTTCCCCTTGTCTCCTGGGAGCAAAGTCTTAATAAGTCACTTGCACAGGGTTCCTTCTCAGGATCGGCTACTGGGGAACCCAATCACTTATGACACCCTACCATATATTGGGCTTCCCTCCGTTCCTTCTTTCCTTCCTTCCTTCCTTTTTTCTGTTCCTTTTTTTCCTTCTCCTCCTCCTTTGTTCTGTGGTTTCCCATCCTAATTCCTTTGAAAAATAAATTTCTGGCTTATAAATTCATAAATTACTGAAAGCTAAGATTTATGGAATGTTCACTTTGTGCCAAGTATTATTCTAAGTGCTTTACATGTATTACTTCATTTAATTCTCATAACATTAGATATAGGTACTATTATTATCTTCACTTTATAGGAAAGGAAATTGAAGCACAGAGAGGTTAACTTGCCTAACGTTGCGTGGCAAGGATTTGAAGTTAGAAATTCTGGTTTCAGAGTCCATGTTTTTATCTGTTTATTATACTTTAGAAATGGACTTGGCTTACTGACTTCCAGTCCTGATTCTTTTACAAGCGATAAGAATTTACACATGTCTCTGAACCTTCTGTGACTCTTTTGCTCTCTCTATAAAATGGGGCTTCCTTACAACTTGTTTTCATAAACTAAACTTTGGAACAAAGGAATTTTGTAAATAAAGTCCACATTTATTATTTTACTGAACTCTTACTTGGGGAAAATTTAAACACAGACACAACTTTTGTCAAATGTTAAATTATTCCTTTGCTAAAACAAATGGTGTGATGATTTGGCAAGCATTCATTATTACTGCTTTACAAATTGTTGACAAAATATTAAACAGGATTCCATTTCCAAGTTGCTCAAAAATATTTCCAAAGATATCGGAATAATGAATACATTGCCTCAATTTCTGCTTTTGCTTTAGGTTTGTGCTTCTGGTTTTTCAATGGAGCTACAAAAGAGGGTCATTTTATAACTGAATTCCTTTGCTACAAACTTGTGGAAATTTCAGTAGTTATAATGTGTACTGCTTAGCTATATCTGGAAAAGTCAATCTAAATAACATGTGCTACATTCCTTGTTGAAAACACTTAAGTAAATGCTTATGTGTAGTGGGATGAAGACTCCTTGGAAAGTACTTGATCACTAGAGATTTTCCTTTTTTGGTGATAAGCATGTGGCACTTACTATGTCCCAGGCATTGTCCTACATGTGTTATATTTATTAATTCAATTAATCCTTGTGAATTCCATGTGGTAAGTACTATAGTTATTCCTATTTTATTTTATTTTATTTTTTATTTCATTTTTTTGGTGGCTGGCCAGTACAGGGATTGAACCCCAGACATTGGTGTTATCAGCACCATGCTCTAATCAACTGAGCTAACCGATATTATCCCCACCTTATAACTTTACAGGAAAGTAAAGTTTCCTTATAAGTAAGAAAACTGAGATGTAGACTAAGTCTCTTTCCTGTGATCACAAAGCTAGTAAGTAAGTGTTGATGACAGAAACATGGACAGGGTCCTGAGATGTGACTGCAGGGTCTGTGCTCCAGCTATCAAGTTATACAGCCTCTTAGCCAGTTACATGAAAATAGAGGGATGGTTTGGCATAATTTATAATGATTAATTCAGTACAGTTATTTTTGCTTATTAGTGTGAAGCAAACACCACACCAGATCACCATGCTAAGGATTTTGGTTACAAATCTCACGAAAAAGGTGATGTCTACATTAAAGCCTGTGAAAAAGAATCTAAAGTCAAAGTAATTTGCTACAGTTAACAGGAAATAAATACGGGGAGTGGTTGGGGGTGGAGCAGGAAATAATAGTCCAGGGACGTGTAATTCCAATGGGAAAGTATTCTGGTGGAAGCCAACCATTAGATGGGCACCATGGTGTCTAGGTATTGGTACAGAATCTAACATGTAGGGGGGCATTTTGGGTTGCTTTTGTGACTGCGGACAAATTTCCTAACTTCTCTACCTTAGACTCTTCTATACACATACAGGGATTTAGATGAGAAGATACCTGAGATCTTATCCATCTGCACATATCTTTGGTTACTAAAACCTTTGAGTTTGCTTTTGTTTTGGTTTTGAGTGGAAAGAAACACTGAGACTTCCAGTTTCTTTAATAAATGCATATTGGTTTGCACTTCACACAGTCTTCCTTGTAGATTCCGACGCTACCTTTTCAATGTACACCCAGGCGGTCCCTGTGATCCATCAATCCATAAATCAGCAGACACATTTTACTGGTACATTAAATTACAGGGTGCCCTGGAGCGATGCACCTGCTGTTCGTCAGCCATTGCCACCTGCCCGGTGTCTGTGGGCTTACAACTTCTAAATGAACTGCCGTGGAGTAGGGGACAGCAAGACACAAGGAAGGAGGGAATGGTGATGCAAATGCTACTGAACAGGAAAAGACAGTTTCACTTGGCCGATGCCTTGTAAAAGAGCCACTGCTTTTTTCTTCTGCATTGGAAGTTGGTCATCTGTTGGCCATCTACCTGTTAGCTTTAATGCAAGCAGTGAAAATGAAAAGGGAAAACAATATGGTCTTTCATTCTGTGTAATGTTAACCTAGTTTTTCATGGGGTGGGCAGAGATTCCCACTAAACATCACAAAAGGGTTTCTCCTCTACAAAAGAGAAAGGCAGATGTCTATGCATGAATATGCACTCTTTTTGCTTACATGTGTCAAGAGTTATTAGTGCCACTTCTCATGGAGCTTAGATTCTAGTGGGAAAAACAGACAAGTAAAAGAGTAAATAATAAAAATTCAGCTAGTGATACGTTCCATAGAGCAAAGTAAACATAGAGAATGAGGCGAGGAGAGACTTCCAGGAAGATGGCAGACTACAGGTGCCCAGGGCGCATTCCTCCCATAGAAGAAGATCGAAATGCGCCCACCGCCACTGCCACCACCGCCACAGTCGCCAGAGCCATTGTCCAGTCACAGAACCATGGCCCATCACAGAGCAGCTCCCCGCAGAGAAACAGTCCTGCAGGTGGCCCATTGTTGCAGCCCAGGACACAGTGGATGCGAGGAGGTGGCTGCAACCACTGCCAAGGCTGCTGCCACCACAAGATAACCCTGCTTCCACCAAGGACACTGCAGATGCAAGAGAGGCAGCTGAAACCATCACTGCCACCGCCGCCACAGAGAGGTAACCCCACTGCCACCAAGGATACTGCAGACGTGAGGAAGGCAGTGTGGCTGCCAGCACTGCTGTCCCCACGTGGTAACCCTGCTGCCGCTGTGAACACTAGCTGCATTGGCCACTGCAACGGCCACTGCTGCAGTTGCCACCACCACAGGCACTGCCAGGCAACCACTACCATTGTGTGAGCAACCTGTCGCCACTAGAGCCACCATGCCATGTGGGCAGCCCACCAAAGCCATTGCTACAGCCACAACTACCACAAGGGTAGCCCGATACCACAGCAGCAGCCACTGCCACTGTGCAGGTGGACTGCCAACTACTCGACTGCATTGACATAAGGGGGGTCACGAGCAGAGTACAGGGAAGGAGATGAGCAAGTGCAGGCCACCAATATCATCCTGAGTGAGGAAAAGCTGAAGGCTTTTCCCTTAAGAACAGGAACAGGACAAGGGTGCCCACTCTCACCACTCCTATTTAACATAGTGCCGGAAGTACCAGCCAGAGCAATCAGGCAAGAGAAAGACATAAAGGGCATCCAGATTGGAAAAGGCAAAGTCAAATTGTGCCTGTTTGCAGATGGCATGATCCTATATACAGAAAAGCCTAAAGACTCTTTAAAAAAAAAACCTCTTAGAGTTGACAAATGATTTCAGTAAAGTTGCAGGATACAGAATCAACATGCAAAAACCAATAGTGTTTTTATACTCCAACAATGAACTAGCAGGAAAAGAAATCAAGAAAACTAGCCCATTTATAATAGTCACCAAAAAACCAAAGTACTCAGGAATAAATTTAACCAAGGAGGTGAAAGATCTCTACAATGAGAACTACAAATCACTGTTGAAAGAAATTAAAGAGGATATGAAAAGATGGAAAGACATTCCATGCTCTTGGATTGGAAGAATTAACATTGTGAAGATGTCCATACTATCCAAAGCATGTCAAAGGGATACCTGCACCCCCATGTTTATCGCACCTCTATATTTACAACAGCCAAGAGTTGGGACCAACCTAAATGTTCATTGTCAGATGATTGGATAAGGAAAATGTGGTATATATACCCAATAGAATACTATTCTGTCATAAAAATGACTGAAATACTGCCATTCACAGCAACATGGATGAACTCAGAGGAAATCATGTTAAGTGAAATAAGCCAGGCACAGAAAGAGAAATACTGCATGTCCTCACCCACAAGTGGGAACTAAAAAAAAAAGAAAGAAGGAAAGAAATATACAACTATCACAATAATGCATTGAACTTTCAAAAGAGAAAACAGAACTGAGGTTACCAGAAGTGGGAAAGGAGGACAGGGTGGGGGTAAGGGAGGAATTGGTAAAGAGAGAGACAGACAATGATGGGAGAGGGGGTGCTGCCTTGTGTTTGTGTTTCTGGTTTTGGTAATGGAGCTACTAAGTAGGACTATTTTGTAACTGGAAAGTCCTTTCTGAGGTGAAATTGATGCAAAGACCTGGGATGAGTGTCCTGCATGAAGAGGGAACAGCAGGTACAAATGTCTCAGAGGCAAAACAAGTGTGGTATGTTACAGCAACAAGAAGCTAACTACGGATACGCAATAAGCATTGGGGAAAGCTGTAGGAAACGACAGCAGAAAACAGGCAGAAATGAATTCAAATAGAATTTTGTATGTCACAGTAAGGATTTAGAATTTTATTTGAGGTGAAATGAGAAGTAGTAGTGAGTTTTGAGCAGGAGAGTGATATGATCTGACCTGGAAATTTTTATTGAAACAAAATTGATTATACATATTTGTGGGGTACGGAGTTGAATATCAATACCTGTGTGCAATATGTGATGCTCAAATCAGGATAATTGGTATATTCATCATTATAAAATAGAATCATTCTTTGTGTCCATTAACCACTTGCGTTTTAAAAGACTCACTGCTGTGTGTAAAAGAGACTTGTGTGAGCAAGAAAGGAAGCAGGGACAACGAGGCAGGAGGATATTAGAGTGGACCAGGTGATGTTGGTGACTTGGACCAGGATGGCAGTAGAGGTTGTAAGAATGTATTTTTCTAAATATATTTTTAAGGTGGAACCAAAAGCAATCCACTTGCTGCTAGAATGGATTTGGAGGATTAAAAGAGACAGAGAGAGAGAAAACAAGGATTCCTAGATTTTTGGCCTGAGCTAATTGTTTAATGATGGGACTTCTAATTCAGATTTTAAAAATTAGGGGAGAATCAAGATTTGGGCATCAAGACCTCCATTATCGAAGTGTGTAGTTTGAGATCCTTATGAGACATTAAAGATATCGAGTAGGCAATTGGCTATATGAGTCTGCTGACCTGAGGAAAGGTCAGGATGGAGGCATAAATTTGGGATTCCTTAGGGTTGTGTGATGTTTAAACCACAGGACTCAGTGGACTACATTCCCTACAGAGAGAATGTAGATAGAGAAGTGAATAGGACGTGTGAATTAGGCCCTGGAGAAGTCCACCACGTAGTGCACAGGAGGAGCAGGAAGAAACACAAGACTGTGATGTCTCAGGAATCAAGAGAAGAATATGCTTCCAAAAAGAAAGCACAGTCGGTTTGAAGTCAGCAGTGAGCTCGTGAGTGGCCAAACAACAGCCGGCAGAAAACTAAAGGCTGGATTTGATAAGATGAGAGTCAGAAGTGAAGTACAGACATGGGAATAAAGCCCAATCGGACTAAGTTAAAGACAGGAGAGTGGGGAAGGGAAGACTCAGAGTGCAGACAATTCTTTAGGTGTCTGCTACAGAGGGGAGCAAAACATGGGGCATGAACATAAGGTGAATATGGACTCAAGTGTGGTGTTGTTTTTGTGTGTGTTGTTTGTTTGTTTATGGAAGTGATTCCCGCATCATTTCAGACTTTGAGGAAAAGAAGAACAAACAGAAGAGACTCAGGTGAGGCACCAGGGCAGCAAAGTCCCTGAGAAGGTGAGAGGAAACAGGATACACTGGTCTTAGGAAGGTGCAAGGATAGTTCAATCACAGTGTTTTGATATGAATACAGATGCAGGTTGGTAGGCTGGGGGGTGGTAAACAAGACAGGCCTTGGCTTTCACTCAATATTCTTATTTGTGAATGGCACGAAATTGTTGCCACTGCTTAATCTAACTTTTCTTCCTTAGTCTTTTAGGTCCTGATTATATTTTATGTTTTATACCATTTCTATGTAATTTGGGCCTGTGCTGATAAGTTTAGTCTTTTATAAAGACCTTTATCACTAAGACACATAAAATTCCTGGTTTCTATATAAGCTAAAATTAACTATATTTCTTCTAACCCATTCCAAAAATGCCAGCAGATAAATATTTAATAATATCCTAGGAATGGATTCCCCTTCCTCTTCTCCTTTGTTGGTGCTCTGGGTTTTCAGAATCAAAAGGTGTCTTTCTCAACCATTGAAGGGGATGGGCGTACAATGCCAGTGCTATTTGTCAGGGAGAAAAAGCAACTCCTAGATTAGTCTGAGATGAAAAAGGTAGAACTCTATGAATGGTTCCTGCATAATTCCACTGATTTCTCTTCTCTTCTTTAGAGACCAGTGGCTCAAAATTTCACCTTTTAACCATTTTTTATCTGTAATTATGTGGGCCCTAGCAGCACATAGGCAAATTATAAAGAACTTTTTAATGGTTTCTCAATTATTATGAAAGCTATTAACTTGATTTTCTTTTTCTTTCAAAAACAACTTCATAGTTGACAGCTATTAGAAAACACATTAACCAGCCTATCCTGAGCTTTCAAAAGAGTCAGACTCACTCTAAAATTGGGGCCAACAATCCATCATTCAATCAATCAGCCAGCAGACCAGCCAGCCATGGGTCCTCAATGGGATTTAGAACCTCTAGCTTTGCTCTCATCACTGCTTTGCTCCCTAATTTTTCCCTACTCTCGGGTCCCAGCCCTTTCACTTTTCTCGTGACATACTCAAGCTGAGTTGGGTCAGTTTGCCTGGTTTTGAGCCTCCTCAATAGTTGCCTTGCACTCACCCTCCGAACTTTCCTGTTCCTGAGTGCTATCTGAACCACCCTCTAACCTGAGTTAGACTGAATATATATAACCTGAATTAGCAAGAATATATAGTTCATAAAGCCTGCAGGATTTTCTCATTTTATTCAAGAATTGGGAAGTACAGGCTTGATTTATAATTGCTATTGCAATATGTGATTCAGAGAAAGGAATTTGCTGAAGACTGGAGTATGTGGAAAGCTAGTAGACCTTCTTTATAAAGTGGCATATCTAGGATACTTGAATGTCTCACAAAGTTTAGCCATTTGTATTTAGCTTGTGTTATATTGTCTAAGCTCCAGGTCACACTAAGCTGTTTATGTTTGTCATCTAGTTAAATGTTCACAACAATTCTGTGACATAGTGTGGAGGTCCGCGGTGGCTAGAATCCTGCTCACAGCGCCAGTTGTCTAGCTCTCTTAATCCTATTCATGATACCAATTGTAAAGCTAGGCAACCATGCTAGTTGTCAGGCTCTTTTACCTGCTGGTAACCCTGCCAACTGAGCCAATTGCTGCACTAGGGCTGGGTCTGGAGCTCCCAGACCCCTCAAGCCCATTCACAGACTGGGTCACAAACCCTTCACATGCCAGGCTGGGTCACCAGACCCCTTCACACAGGTCTATGAGCTAGGTAACCAGCCAAAAGATCCCTGGAGCCATAGGCTGGAAAGCTTAGAAAGCATGGCTGTGCGGCGCGGATGCCTGAGGCCAGCGCACGCCCACCTGCTTCACTAAAACCCCTCTCTCTCTCTCTCTTTTCCCAACAATCCACCCCTTCAGGGTCCCTCGCCTTATAATCTATGCATTCAGAATCTTCCTCCACGTTCCCTTAGCGAGGAAAAATTACCCTTACACTTACATATTACATATTCCATCCTACTCCCAACAGTATTTAACTCATTGCAGCACCAACTCAAAAGTCCAAAGTCCAAAGTCTCCTCTGAGACTGAAAGCAAAAGTCCTTCCAGCCTTGAACCTGTAAAGAGTCAAAAACAAGTTCATCTACTTCCAAGATACAGTGGGACAGACATTGGGAATACATTCCCAATCCAGAAAGGAGGAATAGAAAGGAAAAACATTCCCCAGACAAATCCAAAACCCAAACAGAGCAAACGTTAAGCACGCTGGAGCACCTAAAGCATTGGGCAACCTCGCTCCTATAGCTCTACCAGGTGCAAACCACTGAGCTGCCTGGTGCCTGCAGCTTTTCCAAGCTGGCGCTGCACACTGCCAGCAGCCCCATGGTTCTGGGCTCCTGGCAGCAGTCCCACCATCCTGGCTCCACTAGACATTTCCTTAGTGGGGGTTCTCTGTGGGGGCTCCGACCCCACTTTTCTCCACATTGCTCCGTAGATGACCTCTGCAGCAGCTCCACCCCTGCAACAGGTTTTCACCTAAGTCCCCCGGCTTTTCCATACATCTTCTGAATTCTAGGTGGATGCTGCCACGCCTCCACTGCTGTCACATACTGCTGGCCTGCAAACTTAACACAACGTGAATGCCACCAAGGTTTTCAGCTTTTTTTCTTCAGGGGTGCTGAGGTAGGATTGCTCCAGCCAGAGTGTCTGGGAAGCAGGGAGCAGTTTGCCGAGGGGAATGACACCTCGGGTCTGCCCTCCAGGACAACTCAGTCCTCCTAGAATGGAAGGGGTGCTCTCCCAAACTTCTCAAATGCCCTCAGGGCCTGTGATAGGTGGGGCACCCATCCAGACTTCTCAAATGCTTTGGGGGCATTTTTTCTTTTTACCATTGTGCTGGATCTTAGCATCTGGCTGCCTCATTGCCAAGACAATGTCTTTAGCAAACAGTTTATCTGCTTCACCCTTATATTTTTCTCCTGCTCTCTGCTTCTCTACAGCATGGCCAGGCTGCAAAGTTTCCAAATCTTTACGCTCTGCTTCCCTTTACATTCTGGCTTTTGAATTACTTCAATCAGCTCTGCTTACAGCAGCTACTCACTCAGTCTCAGGCAGTTCTTTGCAGCATTTGCCCACACAGTTCAAACAGCTGCATTTGCCCAGTCCATCAAGGAGTGGCTGCCCTGTCCCTGTGCACATCTACGGCTCTTTCTGCAGCCGCTGCCTCAGAGACAGGCATGTAGTAATAGAGACTAACTTTTCCACCTTTTCACCAGGTGAAAACATACTTGAAATTCTGCAGGGACACCCATCCTTGGGTCATCTGCCCATCTGCATGCGGCACTCTCTTCTCGGGTTTTATGGCACCCAGCTGGCCATTGGGTTTACGTGGCACCCTTCAAGCCATTTGCCTTCAGACAAATGCAACATATGTCTCTAGAGCACATTTCACCATCCACCCCTAGGTCTCATAGTTACAGCCACCAGGGGCTCTCCCTGTTTCTGCTGCTTTACTGTCTCTATTTCTCATGCACAACAGGTCGTGCCTGGAGATGCACGGTTTTCCCCAACTCACCACTGGGTTGGTCGTCTTCCCTGGTGTGAGAGGCAGGAGTGGCCAGTCGCTGCACGGCATCCTCCAGGACATTTATCCGAGCTTCCAACAGCTCTGCTTTCTGCTGCAAATCTCAATTAGTTTGCAGTGTAGTGAGCAGCAGCTAGCCTCCAGTCAGCAGAGAAGTGGCCACCAGGCACCACATGCTCAAGGACAGCCACATTTCCTCCCCCTCCCAAGGGGTTTTGCATTGTAGTACCTGGTCTGTGCTGCCTTGTAGTACAGTGTGCAGCAGCCAGATCCTGGTCAACAGGAAAGTGGCCATAGGGCAGAACATATTCAAAAGTAGCCACATTTCCTCCTTCTTCCAAGGACTGTTGGCTCCTATACCTGCTCAGAATCCTGTCGCAGATGACACCAAATGTTGGGCTACGGCTCTAATGTCTGCATCCTCACACACACACACACACACACACACAATTTGCTTACTAAGGATGGTGAACCACACCCAACTGGACCTGAGGTGAAGGCCCTGACCAAGCTATTCTATTTTCCCGACACATAGTTATTACCATTATTGCCATTTTACAGGGATGGTGACTGAGGCTCAGAAACCTTGAGTGACTTGTCCAGAGTCACATAGCTGAAAAGTGACAGACCTAAGATTTGAACCATGTTGGTCTGATGCCAAGACCCATCCTCTTAACTACCACATTCTGCAGCCTAAGAAGACAACCACCATCCCAACCCTGCACATATTAAACAAAGAATGCCATAAATCTCCTCCTTGCCACCCGCCCTGCAGGCTGACCCCTGCAATGCAAGAGGACCAAATGTGAACTATCCATAACAAAATACTGGGTTGGAGTTCCTATAACATTATGTTTCATTTAATATCTAAAAATAGTTTTCTGTAAATTCATTTTGGGAACAAGGTACTCACTGGAGAATCAAATCACCTTTAGAAGACTTGTAGCCTTGCTTGATAGCAGGGAATTTCCATGTAGATTTGGCATTTCCCCTTATCCTATATTTAATTTAAATCATGACTAAAAACAGAATTATCAATTGACTTGATTATTACATTCACTGTTTTTTCCTTTTTGGTCTTTGGCCAGTGCAGGGAATCATTTAGCTGACATTGGAAATGAACTGTTTCAAAGAATGTGACTACCACTTGCTCTCCTTCTTTCCCCAAATCCATTGCTTTGACTTGGTATTGGAATTGTAGCCTTTATAAGGCCATATTGGGGTTAAATTTCCCACTTCCTGAACTAACATCTCTGTTAAACATTCTTATTCCTTTATTAGAAACTTTGTCATGTTCACCAAAAGCATTTGTCCAAGACTTTTTTTTAGGTTCTACTCAGCACATCTAGTTAAAAACTTCTCATAAGATTTTTACTGATTTTCAAAATATAGCTTAGTATAAACACTTGAAAATGCAGGAAATTGTGAAGTAAAAACATCACTCAAATTCCCATGACTCATTTGACATTTTATTGGACATTATATACATTCACCAGAAAATCACAACCTGAACCCATGGAAAATAGGGCTTTATATGTATTTTAAACAAAATAATGATACAGATATAAATATAATTTTGTTTTGCTTGTTTTTTCACATAACATTACCTCATGATTATTTTTCCATTTCCCCATGCCATTAAATATCCTTTGCAATCATGATTTTTAATAGCTATGTTTTTCTTTTTAAAAATTTCATTTTCTAATCTACTACTCCTGGTTATAGGAACACAAATAATTTTTATATGGCTTATGTATGAAAGTTACATTTTATGTGGCTTATGTATCTGGCATCATTGCTGAATTCTTTTAGTTCTAATAATTTGTAGATCCTCCTAGTTTTCCTGTGTAAACAATCATATCACGTGTAAATAACAATTATCTTATTTATTACATTTTAGTTCATGTATGTTTTATTACTTTTCCTTATTTTATTATGTTGGATAGAACTTGTAGTATAATGTTGACCTATAGTGATGACAAGCAATCAAGTTTTCTTTTTGATATGAATATAGTTCTTTTTCCTTCTTCAGTCAGTTAATGTTATAGATTATATATATATACATACACAAACATAACTGGATTTCATTTACTTACATTATGATTTTACATTAAGTCCAAGTTCTGACACTTATTTATTTGCTATTATCTTAGACAAATTACTTAGTTAATTTATGCCTCAGTTTCCACAGCTGGGAATTAGACTCAAGAATATACCCATTTCATAAGGTAGTTGTTAGTATTAAAGAAATAAAACATGTAAAATGTTTATATCATAACAGTAAATGCTCAATTTAGATGTCAGCTGTTATCTTCATCATTACAGATGGAATTAGTTTATACTTTTTCTTATGTGTATTGTCTGAATTTATTAAATAAACATCACAAAAAGACTTTCCAGCTTTTCTTTTTATAGAAACAATTAGTATAAGATACTGGTTATTTATTCCTTCAAAGGAAACTCATGTGTAAAACCATTTGCCTGTGGTATTTTTCATGGTAGGTTTTTGATTACTGATAGATACTCCTTAGTATATGCAGATTTTCCAATACTCCTTGGGCCTATTTTGACAATTGATTTTTTTTAAATAAAATCATTTAATTGATTTAAAATTTATTGGCATAAATCATGAATAGGATTCTTTTGTGTTTTTCATCTCTATTCTATTGCTATGTTCTTCTTTTAATTTCTAATATTACTGTTTTCTTTCTTGCTTTTTTCCTTGATTGGATTTGCCAGAAGTTTCTTACTCTTATTAGTCTTTTCAAAGATATCAGCTTTTTGCTTTTGTCAATCTTTTCTATTGCTATTAAAAAAAATTATTTCTTTAACTTATGCTGATTTATATTTCCTTCTTTCTATTTTCTTTGGAGTGACTACAATGTCCTTCTTCCAATTTCTTGACTTGAAAACTCAGCTTGCAATTTTCAATTTTTCTGCTGTTCTTATGTTGACATTTAAAACTATAAATAGCTCTCAACCACTAATTTAACTTCGACCCACAAGTCTTGATATTTGATAATTTTATTATCTTTCTTCTAAATACTTTTTAGATTTACACTATTATTTCATCTTTAATCTATGCATTATTTAAAAGTGGCTTTGGCATTCTTTTGGCTCTATCTTTATTTCTTGTTTCTAATTTCTAATATCATTCCATTATAATAAATAATGTGGTCTTGATTATGTACATCTTAATTATTCTGATTCTCTGATATTTGTTAAAATAAGAATACAAGCCACATGGCCAAGAGGTTTAACGCCACAGGGAAAAAAATCAATAAATAAGGATGTTGTAGGTTGAATTGTGTCCCCCCAAAAGATACGTTCAAACTTTATTCCTCAGTACCTGTGCATGTGACCTTATTTGGAAATGGGGTCTTTGCAGATGTAATAAAGGTAAAATGAGGTTGTACTGGATTCGGGTGAGCCCTAATCCAATGAGTGGTATTCTTACGAGAAGAGAGAAATTTAGATGCAGACACAGACATACAGGGAAGGAGAATATGTGAAGATGGGGGAGGGACTGTAGTAATGGATCTGCAAGCCATGGAAAGCCAAGGACTGCCAGTAGCCAACAGAAGCCAGGAGAAAGGAATGCAACAGACTCTTCCTCAGAGCCTGCAGGAGGAACCAATCCTGCCAACAGACTGATGGCAAACTTCTAGCCTCCAGAATTGTAAAAGAATAAATTTCAGATATTTTAAGCCACCTGGTTTGTGATGATTTGTTACAGCCTCAGGAAACTAAGACAAAGAAGGATCAAATTAGACAGAAGGAAAATGAACATGGATGTATTCTCTGAAGACCTTAGGCTCCTTGGTGCCTTTTTAAATAGTGCTTTTGGCCAGGGTTTAAATATATAATAAGCATTAGGCTCTGAGAGAGTGATTCTCAGTCTTTTGTGAACACAGCTTACGTGGAGCAGAAGAAATCATGGTCCTTTTAGGTAGGCCAAAGACTCATACCCTCTCCTTCTACCTATTCCTCATAAGGAACCCAACAATTAAGAAAAGGTGATGAATAAAATTAAGAAGTTAATTGAAACTTACCCACAGTTTTATATTATAAAATGATGACTTACAAAGTTAAAAATAATCTAGTACTTTCCTTACATTTACTTTGATAGTCCATTTTAAGTTATTTTAGAGAAAATGTATACAGACAACACGTAACTAGTGAAGGCAGCAAGATTTGACAGAGGATGCATGTATGTGTCTGCTTTATCTCTAGATATATGTAGATAATTCATCCTTGACCTCACTGTAGGTGTGCCTTAAAATCTAGTTATAATCAAAATTATAGACCAAAATAATGTGATGCAAATGTGTGGAGCGACATGTTGTAGGGTTCGCCAAACAGCCCACATCGTGCTAAAATTAGCAATGACATAGCTAAACTAACAGTAATTCACAATTCTAAAACAAGATTAGCAGCCATTGAAAAATCACAACAAACTGTTAATGTACTAATAACAATGTATCCTTCCTGAAAATTGATGGAAATCTAATGTGATGTCAATGCCCATGTGAAAGAGGCACCTTCATTTATTCAAATATTTCAGAACATACTCAAGTATTAATTAAATGCCTACTACCTGCGTCAAGCATCGTTCCAGGTGCAGTGGACAAAACAAAGTCCCTCCTCTCATAGAGCTTACATATTGCCAAACATAGGCAATAGGTAATAAACTTTTGAGTGCTCAGTAAACTCTGGTAAGTCTAATTTTGTTTTTAGTATTGAAACACGGTAGGTTGCTATCAAATAGTCTAGGCCATATAAAAAAAAGAAAGGCCAAAAAGGATTGTGTTCATTCACAGTCAAAAAATGCCTTCCATTTTGGATAAGTCCGTGTTCCATTAGGAGGGCCATCACCGCTCTCCAGTAGGATACATGTCACACTTGAGAAACATTTCTCTAGATAACACTTAGAGCAGTTCATGTAACTGCTGGAATAATTTGACCTCTGACTTCCCGAAACAAAAGAGCGTCTTATCCTTCTCCGTGGGAATACAGGCATCATATCAATGCATTCTCATGTACTGAGTCTTAGAGGGTAAGAAATGGTGTTAGGGTAACCTGTCCTACAGGTTGCCTAGGAAAAAAATAGAAATCAAGTCTGCCTCTTCTTCAGCTGGGATGCAGTGGATATATTGGCTTCTGCCAGCTTTCTTCAGCAAAGAGGCTAAGTCCTGCCCAAACAGATGGAAATTAACTTAGTACAGGGGTCCAAGCTAGACACATTTAAGGGGTTTTTAATATAGCCAGTCTTCTACTTTTTATTCATCTGGAGCCTTCTCTATTGGATCTGTCTTTAACATCTTAGCTCAGATTTATCCATTTCACCTACCCAGCCTTCTCAGATGTCAAATTCTAATTTCCCCAAAAGTTAAAAACATAGCTCTTATACAAATAAAAAGTTAGCAGATGTCCAAAATTCATTTAACTCATTAATGAGGAAACCAGCAAAGAGGGAAAGCCAATTCAAAGGTGAATTTGGGAAATTTTTCTGGTCACTTGGGAAAGGTTAAAGACAAACCTGGTCAATGTCCTTTGGGGCAGTAAAATTGTAACCTTTAGGGTTATCTTCTCTGTGGACAGAATCATTGCATCTCTCCTGGATGAGAATCTCCAAGTTAATGAACGTGTCTTCACAGAGTCTTGAGTCTTAGCCAGAAATAAATAGAAAGTAAAATAAATATTTGATCCTTAGAAGGGCCTGTCCACCAATGGTCCAGTATAGCATTGCAAGGACTTTCATTTGCATTGTTTCCAAATTTTGAATAATATTTGCCAATGCAGGGATTTGCTTTTTTAAAAACCAGAATGACCAAAAATCAAAAAAGTGCCTATGCTATTCTGTCTAATGTTTGATAATTGGCTATGTTTTGAGTATTCATTTAACACCTGCTATGACACCTTTAAAACGTTAGGCTGGTCTATAAAGTTGTGCCAACCTTACAAAATATAATAATATAGTTTCTCTATAGTTTCTCTATAGTTTCTCTCTCTCTCTCTCTCTCTCTCTCTCTCTCTCTCTCTCTCTCTCTCTCTCTCTCTCTCTCTCTCTCTCTCTCTCTCTCTTTACCTTTCCACAGAAGAAACAATAGATGATATGATGAGATGGATTTTTCTTGTGCTAACATTATTGGTTCCAGGTCCCCTGTCTTCCAGCTAAAATTGCATCCTCCAAGCGGAATAATCTGCTAGATAAGAATGTAAGCTTTGGCTTTAGACAGCTCTGAGTAATAATCCTGGTTCTTTTATTAACATTGTCCTCTAGCAGGTTAGTTACCCTTTCTGAAGCTCAGTTTTTGTATCTCTGAACTAAAGAAACAAACCTACATTGTAGGGCTGATGTGCTAACGAGCTTAGGACAATTCTGGCACACAGTAAAGGAATACAGTAAGTATTGGCTATTGTTTCCTTTTCTTAACTTTATAAACCCTTTCACCACACAGAAACATAGCTCATCAGAGTCTTTGAGATTTTTTTAAAAAATGTAATTTTCGATGTACATTCATGGCAGAGTAATTACAACAATTACCTTGTTACTCTTAGTCTAACTTTAGCAATTTTTAAATAAAATCTGTCTTTGTTTTGCTCTGCTTTCTTAATTTGGTATTAAATTTCTTTGATTGATTCTGTAGCTTCTCTATAGATCTGGGTTTGCAAAATGAGTATGCTTTGCTGACATCAATCTTCTCTCCAAATGGGCTAGAATTTCATAGTTCCATGTGTTTATAACACTTGTATCCCTGATCCTCTTTGCTTCAGAGATAGAACTAGGAGGACGGCATGACACTCTAAGGTATGCTTGTGAGAATACAAGTGTGCTCTTTGTGTTTTATTCTTAATGCCAATATATCAAGTTCTCTTCTGCATAGGTCTTGAGAACCCATTCCCCAAATTAGACCAGTGGGCCATCTGTTCAAATCTATTTATTGAATCATTTTAGGTAAAGATGTATACATTGAATCAGCAGTTGGAAGAGAATCTCACTTAACTTCAATCTTCTCATAAGAGAGTTAATTTCCTTGGAAAGGCCTGCATCAGAACCAAGCTTTAATTGCATAAATTTTAATTCATTTTTCCAAAATAGGTGTTAATTTCTATTTGCAGCATGCCCCACAGATGAAGAAACCATACAGGCTAACATTCTAGCAAAGTACAAAGTCAACAAAATCAGTTACAGATGCATAAAGAAATTTAGCATACTCTATGAATTGTTTCATTAACAAGGATGGGAACTGCAAGAAAGGAAGGAAATTATTCTTTGTAGCCCAAGCATATTAGTCTGTTTTCTGTTGCTTATAACAGAATACCTAAAACTGGGCAATTTATTAAAAAATAAAATTTATTTTTCACAGTTTTGGAGACTGGGAAATCCAAAGTCCAGGGAGAGCTTTTAGTGAGGGTCTTTTTCTTGGTGGGGACTCCATATAGAGTCCTGCAGCAATGCAGGGTTTCACATAGCGAGAATGGCCAGAGTGTTTTCATATGCTCTCCTTAGAACGCCACCAGTCCACACCCATGATAACCCATTACTCCATGAATGGATTAACCCATTCATGTGAGCATAGTCCTTCTGACTCAATCACCACTTGAAAGCTGCACCTTTCAATACTACCGCATTGGGAATCAAGCTTTCACATTAGCCTTGGCGGGGACAAACACTCAACCCATATCACCTGAGATAAGATTTACCTCACTAACCTGTCACCTGGTTGGCGAACTGCCTTCTGAGAAACTGTTAGAAAAGGAAAATGGAAAAGAAAGAAGGAAATATTCCATTATCCATTTTATAGGTGAAGTGGGTCTCCTGTGTTATATGGTTCCTATATGAATTTCTTTTTATTGTTTAAGTGAGATAAAGAGCTACATAAAACACCATACAAGTTTGAGGTGTTACAGTTATTTCCACAAATTAATATTAAGGCTGGAGAGTACACACGTGGAACTGTGCATTTTCACTTACGCTGTTGGCAGATTCTTTCTGAAGCAGCGATGGCTGTGACATACGTGTCATCACACATTGCCTGTAAACAAGGAAGGCCTGCCTCCAAGTGGGACTGAGGGAATTGATGCCTCACTTCAGTGCTTTGAGAGGCCAAGATCAAAAGCACTTTTAAGCATATCATATAATTATCATCATTAAAAAGCATGAGGCGAGGAGTCCTAAACTCCCAAATTTTCAAAGCAACAAAAGCAGCACAGCTTTAATGGGGCTTTGAAGTCAGATAAATCTCCAGGTATTTCCATTATAGAAACTCACAACTAATTAAGGAAAACTCTATCTGGGCCAGTGTTTAATTATGTTTGCTTGTCCGCCTATGTCATGTACTGTGTTCTGAAAGTAGACGGGTGTCAACTGGATTGTACCAAAACACTGTGCTGGGACCAGACAACAGCATCCATTTTTAACAAAGCATGGCATAGCAAGGTTTTGATCTCTTTTCTCTAAATAAATAAGTTCCTAATAAGCATTGATAATTTTCTTAACAGCCCACATAGCCCAAAGGTTAGCTAGAACTTTCTCTACAAAACTCATACTTACTTTATAATATTACAAGGCAATGTATTGGACTGTCCACATATGAAGATGCTGGGAAAATTCTGTTTGATAATAAAATGAAGACAAAGGGCACTGGATATATCACCAAGAGAGGATGTCTGTATAGAAGATAGACTAGAACTGGCAGCCCAAGAGCCAGATCTTGCCTAAAGACATTTTTCCTTTGGCACACATAAAACGGCACATGTTATATTTTTTCTTAAAAATTTAAAATCATGGACAGCACTTAAAAACTAGGAAATATCTCATAATGTATGGATTTCTGGTGACTTGAAAAATTGGAAATTCTGACAACACTAGCCCACATGGCAACCGTGGGCCAATTTTGTCTAAGGAGGAAGGTTGGCCAATTTCCCACAAACCCAACTACAATAAATAGATAAGCAAAATGTGGTCCATCTATACCATGTAATAATTCAAAATGAAAAGGAAAGGAGCACTGGTGCATGCCACAATTTGGATGAACTTTGAAAATACTATGCTATGGGAAAGATGACAGACACAAAAAGCCATATATTGTATGACTGATTCCATTTGAATGAAATATTCAGATTAGGCAAATCCATAGAGACAGAAAGATTTGTGGTTGCCAGGGGCTGGGGGAAGTGGGAAATGGGGAGCAGCATGATTGCTTAACGGATATGGGGTTTCCTTTTAGTGTGACAGAGAAGACTTCTGGAACCGGATAGTGGTGATGGTTATACAACATTGTGAATGTAGGCAAAAGCACTGAATTGTACACGTTGAAAAGGCTGAAATGGTAAGCTTTTTGTTATGTGTATTTTATCCTGATTTTTTTAAAAAGTGAATCACAAACTCCCTGCCCTAATGTGCTAGGATGCCGGGAAGCAGTGGTTGATAGGGCAGAGGTGCCCTTGTTCTGTAAGTGGGAGAGAGACTGGGTCTGGGTTGCTCCAGCACCTCTATCTGCCCTACTTTGGCAGTGGCAAAAATTTCAGCAAACATCTCACTATGTGTGGCTCTGTCCTCAGCTTTGCTTCCGACAGCATGCCCATCAGTACTCATAGGCGAGTGGCATCTGTGAAAAAAATCTACTTTATCCTCTCAGCTTTCTGAGGCCCTCACAGAGCAATGCTTATGGAAGATATCTTGAATCTGTCCCTCTAGGTAGGGTGCTGGAAAGTATCCCAAATTCTATGGCTTACTTCATAGCTCATCCCATCCCTAACCAAGCCAGGGTCATGAAATCTTTGTAGAAGGGGTCATTCAGCAATGTGAGTCAGAATCATTTACATTTTTCCTTCCTCCATAAAAGGAGGAGCTCCCAAATGATGAAAACACAATAAAGTATCATTTACTGAGCTATTACTATGTGCCTAACACTCTTCTAGGGACTTTACACATGTTTATTCATTTAATGTTCAAAACAACTCTGCGAAGCAGTTTTATAGATGAGACATGAAAGGCTGACCCCTTCAGTAACTTGCCCAATGCCCTTCGGCCACTCAGGACAGAAGCCAAAGTACACACTCAGAAAGCCTGTCTCCAGCACCAGTACCCTAAATACTATGCGCTTCAGCCTTTATAAAAAGTAAGTCTTTAAAAACCCCACAGAAGAAAGCCTAAAAGTCTTACCAGGTATCCTCCGAATTTCTCCTGGGGGGGTAAGAGAAGCTGCACTGGGACCTTGGGCCGCTGACAGTGAGAGTGGTACTTACTAAGGAGTGTGAGCCTGGAGGGTGGACACCTACTTGCGGGGCACTCATGCCCATGGCAATGTCCCCTGGGTCAGGGATTAGAGAGGAGTCACTGTGTGGGGGGCTTGTGCTGTGGCAGTGGTGTGTCCCTGGAACAAGGCTTTGCATGTCCTCCAACCTCAATGTGTCTTGGTTGCCTTGTGAGGTCCAGTCTGCACATCCTGATTAGGAGAAAATCATGTCTTCACAGGGCTCCTGCTGTCATCGGCAGGTTGAATTTACAGGAACCTGCATTATGGCCATCAGAACCAGATTTGTGAACTAGATATTGTGGATACATTCTACTTTGCTACCTTCCTCCCTTTCCTAGCCCTCCCTCTGTATTACTTATGAAGTGACTCTTCAAAATGGAAACATGATTATGTCAAACTACTTTAAAGTGTCCTCCACTGGCTCCCCATCTCATGAAGTCCTCAGTCTAATCAGCTCTCAAGTCCTACTCATTTACCATCAAAAGTCTCTAGGCGTTCTCCTGTTCTTTCCTTCAGTGACTGACGATCGGCTTCTTCAACACCCCCATTTGCCATACACCCACTGAATGGCATCCATTCCCTGCCAAGCACTGTACCAGACATGACAATGCCATAGGACACAGTCCCTTCCCTGCGGACAATACAATCTGGCAGGGAAGAAAAACCCAGAAGCAAAAATCCTGCACATAAAGGCTATTGTGGAAAGAAGGACAAGGATACTCTGTAGAGGAGAGAGGGGACACCGCGCCTGGAGATCACAAAGGAGGCGTCATAGGGGAGGTGGTTTCTCAGCTACATCCTGGTTATTCACCTTGCGGTGTCCACCTAAAAAGCAGAATACTTAACTTTGCAAAAGTCCTTTTTTCTTATGAAATATTTTAAGATACTTGAAGTGTAGTAATTAGAACTCTCAGCACTGCTTAATATTTTTGAGGCTATTTTAATTTTATTTTATTTCATTTTATTTCATTTTTAATTTCCCATCAGGCTTTGGAGTCAGATAAGCTTGGATCTGAATCTTCCATTTACTAGCTCTGTTGTCTTGGATAAATGACCCATGTCCCATAAGCCTCAGTGTTCTCATCTGTGTAATAGATGTGATAATGTCCACCTCACTTGGTTGTCTCAATTTAATAAGATAATGTAAATAATGTGCTGATCATAGGGCTGGACACAAGTCAGGCACCACAGGTGGTAGCTGCTGATAATTGTATTATTAGTACTCTTCAAAAGAGAGGCTATGACACAAACCCTATGCCTAACTGTATCTTGATTACAGTAGAAGCTTGTGAAAATAATTGACCTCATACAGACTCTGAAAACTCAGAAATTAATGTGATCATTTCTAATACTGTTGCTGAGTGATTTAGCTGATTTTATTACTAATCGTTATGAGCACTCAGCTAATTCCTTACAACTTCTCCTTTTATTTGTTTTTTATTTTTTTTATTTATTTATTTATTTTGGTGGCTAGCCAGTATGGAGATACAAATACTTGACCTTGAGCTCCAGCCAACTGAGCTAACCTGCCAGCCCATGATACGGCTGGTTTTAAAAGTTGCCTTCTAGAGCCTATACAAAGTGTGCCCTTGTGATATGTCCCACTTTCATTTTAAGCTACCATCATAATAAATTCAGATAGTAACATGATGCCACGAAAGTCTCACCTCAAGGAGTATTCCAAAATAGTTCTAACCTTGAATAAATTAGAGAAAAATAAAAACAAATAACAAACAAATTTTAAAAACCCAAAACATATTTGTATCATATTATTTTAGAGCCAGGCTCAGCAGAGTACTTAACATGGATTTTAATAAAATGAGTAAATAAACAATGTGGAGAAAGTTTGAAGAGAGAGAGTGAACATAATACATTTAAGGTTTTTAAGGGATGTTGGGTCTATGTGTTTTTGTAATGAAACATCTGTCAGGGTTTGAGAACCCACCAGGGTGCCCAGGATTCTCTTGTTTAATGTTGGAAGAGACTGTAGAGTCAAGAGCCCCCAGGCAAACTGTGCTGGGCTGGTTGCCCCAGAGAAAGCAGGAATTTAGCTGAATGCCTGATGCCATTTTGGTGCCAACTAACAGAACTTCTTGATACTAATGAGACCCCACCATTTCAGGGCAGTTACATCAATTGGCATTAATCAAAAACCAATTGGAAATTTCACCCATTCTTCAGGGTGTCAGCCAATGATTGCTGCATTTGAGGGCCTCCCTGCCAATTAGCACATGCATTGCTCTTAGAGTCCTGAGCCGTCTTGGAGGTTTACTAATTCCTGTTCACCTTTGTGCACCTCAGCCACTTAGCTAAACTTTCAATGGTACATGAAACATCTGGTATTCCTATTTTCCGTATTAGCAAGGGAAGAATGAAACCCAAAACGCTGTTTTCTTATGCTATGACTGCCTTAGAAATTTTCATGGTAGAGAAGTCCAGAGGCTGACAGCTCTTTCAACCACTGCAACCAAGCTACCTGATCAACTCAGGCAAAAGGAAGCAGCTCTTAACCCCAGACTAAACCTCTCACTGCCGGTTGCCCAGCCAGTCTCTCTGCTTTCTTTTCAACGATTATTGGAAACTAAATGGCACAATGGGCCAATTTCACAGTTCATTATCTCAAAACTAGTGGAACCTCAAAAATTTAGTTCTGGGTGAGAATACAAACCTGGTATATGTATCTAAATTTGGCCAAGTTACTGACATTGAGAGTTATTGAGCTTTGGTCAGAATTACCTAAAAGGAAATAAGAACTTGCCTTTGCTATATAACATTACTTGTGGTAGTAATCAGGATAGCTTTATGCTTGCTTAGGAGTTTTCTGAAGGAGTGTTTGAAGGTAGGATTATAATTTTGCAAGGTCACTGCCAGCTCCCTTATTTTATGAGTCCATGATCAGGCAAAATAATATTCACAAATAGCCTCCCTAGAAGATTTCTGATCATTGCAATTTGGCTAGAACAATGTAAAGAGCTCCTTTTCCTATTGGGTTTCTCCTCACAGTCTGGGCTTAAACAAGCACAGGCCACGGCAACTGTGTAAATGAAGGCTGACTGCAAGGTAGGAAGTCACTAGTCCTATCTGAACCTCAAAGAAAGGTGCTATTCAGTTCAAATTCTGAGAGGTGTGAGGCTTCCTGTTTCACTGCAGCTGGTTTGCCCATATCCAGCCAGATTAGGGAAGCTAGAGCCTTCAGCCAAGTCTGAAACCCACTCAGCACCCATGAGATTTGAGTTTAGCTCTTTTAAAACAACATTTTGATGAGTTGTGTGTAAATGAATCAGAAACATATGGATTCAATTTCCCTTGAAGTGTACGTGGGTTTAAAAATTAAGGGGGAAAAATGTGTGGAGATTGGGCATGTATCAAAGGCAAAATGTTTAAAAAATAATGCAAGACACTTTGCAGAACAGAAAGCATGCCTTCCTTCCTTCTTGAAGTGGAGCAACTGCAGCAGGCTGAGAGGCAAGTCCTGTGACTCTGAAATTATCAAATATGCATGGGGCTGGGCCTTCCAAGGTCTGCTGTTATTCTTCTGCCAGCCTTCTGCAACATCCTGGGACCTTGTGGACAACACCCAGCAAATGAAAAGCAGAGGGCCGGCCCCATGGCTCACTTGGGAGAGTGTGGCACTGGTAGCACCGAGGCCACAGGTTCAGATCCTACATAGGGATGGCCTGAGTGTGGTGCAGACAACACCGATCCAAGGGTTACGATACCCTTACTGGTCAAAAAAAAAAAAAAAAAAAGGAAAAGCAGACATCATCCACGAGGGAGGCCAAATCCTATCTGGGCTGAAAATTAAATTGCCAGACAAATGGTACAGATTTTCAAACAAGGTACTTGCACTCTCTTTTTAAGTTAATTTAATTCTAAATAGAAGACAGTCTGCAGACTGAGATACAAACTGAAGCAGAAAAATATAAACTGTGAATTCTGTCTTCAAAACCCTGAAGGTCCTCAGGGGCAGAGGCCACAAACGTCAGTGAAGGAGACTGTTTTGGACTAAAAGCTTGCCAAGGGAGAGCCCTGGTTTTCAAATTCATTCATTCATGAAACATTTACTGCGTACCTACTATGTGGCAGGCACTTTTTTCAGAACCAGAAATATGAAAACACATGAGAAATTGTAGCTGCCTTCAAGCAGCTTTCAGTTTCTAATAAAAAGGCACAGATGCATGAGCAAATTCCTGGTCGAGTGGTCTGGTTACTAAGACAGAAGGATATACAGTGTACAGTGAGTGTCACAAAAGATGGGGTGGTCAATTTCTACCTTGGAAGAGGAAGGATGAGGAATGGCTTATGAGAAAAGAAACTATTTTAATTGTCACTCTGTTGGTGAGGGAGACTCTGCCCCGAGGTTACGAGGATAGCTGAACACACAGCACCTGGCACTGGACAGTGAGACTGAAAGCAGTGTTGGAGTCACATGAGGCTTGGCCTGTGGAACACAGTGAACCATAAGGTACTGAGAGAGGTTTTGTAGTACCAAGAGCGCAAGGTGACCCCTGGTTCCCATCGGAGGATGTGACTGGCTTGTTTGAATAATGCTGGGGCTGGCAGAGAACTAAACCCACTCCTCAGGAATTGCACTTGGTCTCCTTGATAACCCTCTCTTTGAGGGTTGTTTGGCTAGAGAACCTTATCCACAGGGGCAGAGTGGGAAGCGGTCTTGGAGTTAGGCTGTCTGACATCTCACCAGATGTCAGCATAGCACATAACGTTGGGCCTTTATTTGAGGCCTTACACCGCAGAGATACTTAAGGCAAGTATTAAAAAATAAGTGAGCGGCCTGTCACTAAGTGGCTGGGCAAAGGTGTGGTGGCATTCCAATCAGAACAACAAAGGAGAGTGAAGGTCCAAAGGTATAAAGCAGCATAAAAGGAAAACTCGTTAAATAATTTGACAAAAATTAAGAATTTCTTTCTACAGATTTGTAGAAAAGAAACGACAAACTGTCTTTAAAATATTGAAACATTAGAACTAATGAAAGAAGAGGAGACATGTTAATTTAGAGCAGCACTATCCAATAGAAATATAATGTGAGTAGAAATGAGAGTTGCTTCTTAATTCTAAGCTTTCTGGTAGCCACATTGGAAAAAAAAGTAAAAAGAAATAGGTGAAATTAATTTTAATGATGTACTATATTTAACACAATATATCCAAAACATTACCATTTCAACATGTAACAATATAAAAAATATTAACAAGATTTTTCATAATAAATCTTCAAAATCCAGTATGTATTTTTACAGTTGCAGCACATGTCAATTTGAACTAGCTGTGCATTTCAAGTGCTCAGTACCCACAGGTAACTGATGGCTACCATATTGGACAGCACAGATTTAGAGTGACTTGAACTGGCTTAAACTTGGAGTAAAATGTATATGGCATTTTTACCTGTAACTCAGCTGTTAAAATAGCAAGCTCTCACAATTGCAAATTTTCAGATGAGAGACGGAAAATGCCTGACATGTACATTGTTTCTGCCATCAAACTCCTTACTATAACAATAGCAGATACGTCTCCTAATCCCAACACACTTTCCCACTGAGTCTGCAGGCAGCCACTCTCAAAGGATTGAAATTGGCATATAAAATGAGTCCAAATGTCGTGCCTATCCTAGATATATAGGCACTGCTTTAAAACTATGGTGGATAAGCAAATCTTAAGTCCCCAGTCTAGACCAAGATTTAAACACTAGATCTTAGGATGCTGGAAATACAATGTGAAAAGAAACTCTTGAGAGTAGGTTAAAAAAACTTCTTTAATCAATATTATTTATTAAATCTTCTAGATGACAGTTGTAACTTGGGCACTTGGACCAATGACTGCACATTTTATACCCTAAGTTAAACTCCACCATCTAAAAGACCTTATTTGTTTTTGGACTTCTGCAGAGAATACCCTGATAGTTTCCACACATATATATAGTTTTCCTCGCATATTTAAACTGAGTTCTCCAGAAAGTAAATGCAACTGTAATACATAAACTGTGTAGCAAATCCCTTAGAGACAACAATCCAATGATACACACACACACACACACACACACACACACACACACACACACACATTCCATTGCTCTGCTTACAAAATATATCTTTGGTAGACCTGTGCCTATTTCAACATAGTTTTGCAACATCTGTATTCTTTGGTCAAGATACCTGTTTTATTTTGACAATATACAAGTATTTTTAAATGTTTCTATGGAGGTTTCCCCACCCCAGTAAAAGTATTTTCTGTTCTGGATGAACCCAGATTTACTGTCATCTTAAAAATACTATTGCCTACCAATTCTCATTTCATGCCATGTATTTGCTATATGACATGGAAAATAATTTTATTTTGACACAAAATGATAAGGAAAAACCTAGGAAAGGAGATACAAAGATATAGAGACATTGTTTTCACATTATTCTTAGTGTTTTAAACTGAAAAAAAAAAGACTAGTTCTTAGATATGTGAACTATGATCTAATAGGGAAAATATGGTGCCCAAAACGTATAGAATTCAAAGCAGAAAGTAGGAAGCAAATTCAAAACAAAGTAGGAAAGTAGTAGAAGCAAGCTGCAGTAGGGTCTACTTTGGGATGTGCCCTGATGAATAAAGACACAGGTTACAGGATTGTTAAAATATTTCTGAGGCAATTTTAGAAAAATATACTGGAGGTTACTTAATAAAATACTCCATAGAACACTGCATGGGCCAAACCAACTCTATTCTCCATTAGTTCGCATTTAAACAGCTTTCTTTCTGACCATATAAAAAGTCCCTTTCTTAATTAATTATTTTCCCCTGAAATGTGTGTATTTCAGTCTGAAAAGTCTCCCAACCCATCATTTAAAATTTTATCTTTGACATGCATTCGGCAAATAGAAAAAAAAATTAAAAAGTAATGAGGAGGGTCCCAACTGCTTTGAGAAGATTCCACATATGTGCTAATTAGTGATTCCATCTGAAAATATTCCCAGAAAGCTGGATGAGTAAAGCAGACTGGGATAAATAATGCAAAGACCCTGTGGCAGTGTCACAAACACCATAATCAAGGCTGCTTGTAAGTTCAGAGAGTCTCCAAGTGCAGTGTTGAGAATAAAAACATCAATGAAGTAAAACTGCTCTAACAACCTCAGGGTTTTCTCACACACACACACACACACACACACACACACACACACACACACAACCCACTTTCTTCTTTCAGTCTTTTGGTTCAGGCTAAGAAACTCTTTCAGGGATTATATCCCACCCACCCTCCACTTTGGGGTCTGTTTTTATGTAAAGTGAAATAGAATTTTTTACATCTAGTTTGTAGTGCTGTTGAAATGTGCAATCTTCGTTCAAACACTGGTCCCGTGACATAAGCACATGGAGATGATTACCTGCAACATAAGGCACTCGTCCACAGCCTCAAACACCAAACAAAATACTCTCCGATTACAGGGACCACAACCTCTGTAAGTCCCTTTTGTGAAACGACAAGCCTGCTGGTTTAGTCTTCTGATACAATGCCCAATTGTGTTTTTTAAGTGCAATTGAGTTTCACCAACCAGACCAGAAATACTGCTGTTTGAAATGCATTCTGTAAAGTCAGTGGAAAAATAACACTGGTAGCTCTATAAATGAGGGGTAAATAGCACTATTATGGTAATTTCTGGTTTTAATGCTTTCAGCTAACACAAGAAGACTATGATTTGGAAGTTGCAGTGGAGATATTAGGAAAAACACCTAGATATTTCACTAGAAGTGCTGCAGAAATGACAGCATAAACTGTCAATTTCGCATACCCCCTAGAAAAACCCACAAGCATTTAATAGCCTTATGAGCATGTATGTGATGTGTATTTTATTAGAGGCATTTCTAAGTTTCCCTCATTCGAGCTGCTAAGATCATACAAGACTAAGCCAAAACTGCTCCTCTTTCTCACCCTGACCCTCCCCACTTGCTGAAATGAGCACTCTGTTATCCTAATTGCCTAGGGCAAAGGGGAAGCTTGAATAGTCCCCAAATGACCCCTTGGTGTCTATAAGCGTGGGACACCTCTGTACTTTGCAACACCAGAGTGGGCTCGCCACTCTCCTCAGTAACCCATTTACCGGACCGATTTTACTGCCTCTAAAACTTATTGGACACGAAAACAAAGTCTGCTCTATAGAAGTAAACAAAGGCTCTGGAAACAGTTTGAAGCCTGCTTGCTAATGAAGGCCCTTAGTCTCTTCTTCTTTGAAAATCAAGGCTTCCTACAAAAAGAATAAACTGCCCTCCATGACAGAGAGTCTAGTAACCAGGTATTTACATTTAGACAAGATAGAGTCTCATCTGGCAGCCTAGAAGAATGCACAGCTGTCAGGAATCAAATAAAGGCTTTCAAAAATCCTTCTCAAGAGCCAAGGATGCCATTTGAAGAGTAAAGTAGTGAGCAATTTTCACTAACATCACAGGAATTTTGAAAACTAATTCTGTTTGAAAGACACAACCTGCCCATACCCATCAAAAAGTCTACGGTTCAAGCCCTTAAAAAAATATTATAAATTTTAACATACAGAGTATATTAGATTTTTTACTCCTGCATATGTTTTTTTTTTTCTTTAATAGAATAAAAAATCTAGTGATTTTTCATCATAAAAGGAAATTTTAACATTTGGGGAAAAAAAGATGGGTTTTTTTTTCCTTTCATGCATATATCCAGATACGTGTTTGTTTTTTTTTTCTTTTCCCTTTTTAACAAGTTTAATGAGAATGTTAGAATTAATTGCTATCTTATTTCCAAATCTTGTTCCAAAAGAAGTTTTACCCTGTTATACATAAGAGTTCACTCATTTTTATTAATTTTAACACACTAGGGGTCTGTGTGTCCCAGAATTTGTGTGCTCCCAGAAATGTCTGGGGAATTGTGGGGAGAGGGTTATGGAATCAAGAGCTTGTTTGAATGACATTAGGAACTGGAAATAGATGGGTGGCAATTCTGAATGCAGTAAGATTGCCTCAGCCTTCTTGGCCTGCTGTCTAGGTTCCAAGAAAAGGAATGTGCAAAAAAAAAAAAAAAAAACAGAGTAAAATTAATGAATAAGTAGGTAGATAAATGCATCCACCCATCCACATATGCAGTGTTCAATCATTCAGCAAGTGTTTATTGAGTTCCTGGCACAGAGAATACAAGTGTAAGTAACATCAGCGAAGGACACAGAAATTCTTGCCCACTGGAGTTTATGATCTGGTGGAAGTGGGGAGTGGTGGGGACAGAATACATGAGAGCACTTCAAATAGTTCATGGAAAGATTTGCACTATATAAAAGATAGTATTATATATATATAAGATAGTTATTATCTTTTAATTCTATTTTTCCATGAACTTTTCGAAGTACCCTCATATATAAGAAAAATATATATTGTATATTCGAGGGGTCTTCAAAAAATATATATACAGTAATTTTATAAGAGAATGTTCTTATTCTAGGGGATGCATGCTGAAATATTCAGGGGTAAAGTGAAGTGTAAGGATATCTGCAACTTACTTGTTAGCAGTCACTTCCCATTTCCCCCCAAACCCATCTATCCCACCCTGGGCACCCACTAATCTATCTGCTGTCTTTATGGATGTGCCTATTCTAGACATTTCATATAAGTGGAGTAATACAGTATATAAAAAAAATGTATACATATATATGTATATGGTGATAAGTGCTAAAGGAAAAAAATCAGGGAAGAGAATGTAAGACTAAGGGGGTGTGTTGACATTGTATATAGGTTACCCACAGCAGGTCTCTCTGAGAAAGTGACACTTGAGTAAAACACTGGGGGAGATGAGGGATATCTGAGGGAAGAGCTTTCCAGGCAGAAGAAACAGGAAGTGCCAAGGCCCTGGGTCAGTATCATGTCTGGCATGTTCAAGGAATAGTAGGGTAAGTATGTGGAATGTACTAGAAGATGAGGTCAGAGTGAAAAGGTAAGGGCAGGCCAATCAGCACCCAGTAGGCCAATGTGATCACATCTACTCTTACTTGATGGGAAATCATTGGAGTATTTGAGAACAGGATTGATATGATCTCATTTATGGTTTAATAGGATCATTTTGCAGTTGTGCTAGAAATAACCACAGGAGGACTAGAAGAAAAGCAGAGAGGCTTATTAAGAGGTTCCTGCTTATACAGATATGAAATTACAGTAGCTCAGACAGCAGGCAGGGACTAGGTTTAAGTAAGAGAGGTACCTAGGGCACAAGTTTAGTTTAAGGAGGCTCTCAGTGTCAGGGTTGGTCAATGTAGTGTCAGCAGGCTCTTCACCTGCATGACTCTGAGAATGAAATCTTCGTGACCTCTTGCCTCACCCTAGTCTTGGACCTGTTGAACAAAGTGGGGACAGAGGGATACAGAAGATAAAACTGACAAGATTTGCTGGTGTTGTGGAACGTGAATGAAAAACAGAAGTCCAAGTTGCCCCTGTGTTGACCTGAGAAACTGGTAAGAAGAGATGGCCATTTTCTGATAGGAGTAATCTGTAAGAGGAGACGCTTTAGAGGAGGAATACCAGGAGATCAATTTTGGACATGTAATTTTTGAGAAATTTATTAATCATCTCATGAAGATACATGAGCCTGGAGTTCAGGTGCTGGGAACTTACAAGGGTAAGCAAGAATGACAGTGACACGTCCTTCATGGAGCTCACAGTCCAGTGCATGTGAACAAATAGGGAAATACACCGCTGCAAGACACATGCTATGAAAAGATAATCTAACTGTGCCAGAAATGTTCATAAGAAAAATATCCAACCTGGACTTGAGAGCCCCGTTAATTGTGAGCACTTAATAAATACTTGTCAAATGTGTGAACACTACACTTATTTATTTATTTATTTACTTGCTACTTACTTATTAATTCTACTCTGTTTCATTGCAGATTTTTTTCCCCAGGACCCAGACAGGAAGCCAAGAAAACTGAGGCAGAGAACAGTCCAGAAGAAGAGGCATTTTAAGTTGAGCTTTTAAGGAAGAGCAAGCATTAGCTAGAACCAGGTGGATTTGGGGAAGATGGGACAGAAAGAATTTTTAGAGCAAAAACAATACATGAGAAGGCTCAGCAGGATTATTGGTGCTGGTGTTATTGGAACTGCTGGCAAATGGTGCATGCTCAAAATCAGACATCATTATCTTTCATGGAAGAGTATCATCACATCAGTCCTTGGGTACTGGTGGCTTTTGTAAGGATAGCACAACAGTAGTGCTCTGGTGAGTGTCCCTGGCATAACTGTGGCCTGGGTATCAGAAGTGATGGATGACACAGCTACAATGAGTCAAAGCAGAAGAGGAAGACAATGGTAGATGCTCCATGGTAAGCAGTAGAGACATCCACCACCCCCAATGTCTTAGAATTCCTGGGGAGGAATTTAGAGATCTGAACCTGGAGTTTTCAAAGAGCAGCTTAAAGCAAAGATGGAGAAACAGAAAACAGAAGTGTGGAAACATGAGCTACAGATGAAAAATAAGTTAATGGTGCTTGTATATTTTTCCAAAGAGTTTTCTTTTAAATCTATTGCTTCATTTTGTCCACACAAGTACACTAGAAGTTAGAGCCGGCAAGTGAAGAAAGTGGGTCACAGAGAGAGTTAATGAATTTATAACAGACAGAATGAATGGCAGATGGGGGAATTTGAACACAGAACCCTTGGTAATTGGTTCATGTCCTTTCAGACCAAGCCTTGTAAATAAAGGCAGGTGGGAGAAGAGCAGGGAAAAACAATGGAGAAAAAAACAGTGCGGTTTACATCTCCCAGAGCAGTAACATAAAAGAACCCTAGATTGCCATATACTTTGATGATAAGCTTATTTTCACACAGCCCAAAATAAATTTTAGCATATTTTTCAAGAAACTGCATCACTTGCTTGTAGGAGAATGAATTAGTATGAATTTTCTGGATGGTACTTTCTGATTTTAAAATCCTTAAAATCGGAATTTAAAGCACTGAAAGCCTAGAATTCTGATTACCATATCAGTTGGTGTGCTTTGGGCTATAAGTAACTGAAAACCCCAATCAAACTGCTTTAGAAATGAGGATATGTAGGGTGACTATAATTAACAATTTATTGTATACTTTCAGTTAGCTAGAAGAAAGGATTTTGGATGTTCCCAACACAAAGAAATGATAAATGTTTGAGGTAATGGAAAAAAAGCCAACAAGATCAATGGTTGCCAGAGTTTCAGGGGATGGGGTGGGGGGGAGGAGAAGGGATGAATAGGTGGAGTGCAGAGGATTTTAGAGCAGTGAAACTATTCTGCATGACACTGTAATGGTGAACACATGACATTATGCATTTGGCAAAACCACAGAACTGTACAACACAAAGAAGTAGCACTAATGTAAAATCAAGTTAATAACAACTTATCGTGTTGGTTCATAATTGTAACAAATGTACCACACTAATGTAAGATGCTAATAATAGGGGAAACCCTGTGTGGAGGGGTTGGGGATATAAGGGTATGGGGCCTCTGTCTACGTTCTCATCAGTTTCTCTGTAAACTTAAAACTGCTATAAAAATAAATTATATTTTTTTTTTAAATGAGGAAACGTATTGGCTCACCTAACCACATGTGGAAAGGTTGAGCAGTTGCTGTCTTGGCTTAGCCCAGTGGCTGCATCTGCATTCTCTGTCACTGTCTTCTCCATGTTTGGGCTTGCTGTCGACAAAGAATGAGGACTTCTGGGCTTTCTGAGGTCTCACCTCCACACACAACAGAGCAAAAGAGAAAAGTCACTTCTGAATGTTCTTCAAAGAATGATGAATAACTTCATCAGAAGCTCCCAGAAAACTTTTCTTGCCTTCTCAGGGTTCCCAGGCCAGTCCTGATTCAATCATTGATAAAAGAAATATAATCAACCACACAAAGCCCCTCCCGGAGTTAGGTTGTCTGCCAAGACACTTGGCTGCATGGATGAGAAGTGGAAAACTAAAGAGAACTGAGACACTTGTGAGGAAAGGGCAAGAAGCAAAAGGATACTGACAGCCAACGATGTCTGTTCTCATGGCATTTGATCTACAAATTCCACCTCCAGAATTTTATGCTCAGGAAATATAATGCCTGCTTATAGATATTTAATGACTATGAGAATGCTTACCACAGTATCATTTATAATAATAGAATATTAGATTGTAATAATGATGTTATATTATAATTACATTTTTTCTCTTTTGGTAGTGGTATCTTCTAAATTTTCTGCAATAAGCACATATCATGAAAAAATAGAAGTTATTATCTTAATATCATGTAATGATATTTGGGAGTTTTATACTTAAATTTATATATAAATTTTCTTTCTTTTTTTTTTTTTTTTTCTTTTTGGTCTGGTACTTCTTAACCATTGATGTTTGAGATATTAGAGGTCAATGTGATATAGCTCAGGTCAACTCACCATATTGAAAATCACCCAGCTGAGCTGCTAGGTGAGTCACCATAGCCAATCTAAGCAGCTGATGTGAAAACAAGACTCGTAGAGATCCTCAAGTTAAGGTCATCCTGAAAAGAAACCAAGTCATTTGCAGGTAATCTAGGCAGTTGACTACCACGTGAGACATAAGATTACTTCAAAGCTACTCTAATAATAATAACCAGCATTTGTTGCAACTGACAATATGACTGGCAGTGGGTAAAAACCTTTATTAATATCCTTTGATTGAATATTAATAACCCCATTTTACTGCTGAAGTATGAAGGGCAAAAGAGGTTAAGTAACATGACATGTTTCACACAGATGCTAGAACTAGGATTTGAGCTCAGTCCTCCTCCTGCAGTCTGCAGGCCTCTCATAGAGCCTTATATTATCTGCAATCCCTCACCCATCTCAGGGAACACTGTATTCATCACCCAACAAACCTCAACATTTTATGGATATGTTTTAAAATATATATATAGAGAGAGAGATAACTTTATTCATAAAAATTTTGCATGTGCTCGAATTTAAATATCGTTCATAAAAATTGTGCCCCCAAACATCTTCGTTAAACAGATGTTTTCCCAAATGTACTAGTACTCATAACACATTTGTAATATAGGATCTGCCTTTCAACAGTATGCACTATTTCCATACAGCAAAACATGAAATAATCCATTATAGAGAATTATTTTCCTGGGCTAAATCACAGCCATATGAGTAGGGCTTCCAACCAACTCTATCACCACAAACATGAACAACTAGGAAAGAGCCAATGGATAGGGTGGAATCAAAGGTCTAAGTCAAGGAAAGAAATGGCCTTAAAATATAGAAAATAATGAAAACAAGAAAACATATTAAATTGGTCTTTGATATTTCTCTTCTTTTCTGTGTGATATCAAGAAATTTCTGGCAGTTTACTATTTCAAGATAGGTTACCTTGTGATAGAGTAATAGTTTATAACATTTACAAGAGAGAAGGAGAGAAAACAGTTCAAATACCTTCACACATACTCATTATTTATAGCAATACTTCACTATAGATCACTTATGACAAAGTGAAATGCCTTATATATTAATTTTTCCCTGGGAAAAAAACAATTTGTACAAGTGTATAAAAATCCATATAATGAAAAATGTATTCTAGTCATTGAGTACTTTTTAACATAGAAATATAATCTCTTATATATTCCTCTAATATGCTATATATCTCTGGAATATAATTACAATATACCTGTTGTAACAGACTAATCTCCCAAGTGCTTTTTCCTTTATACAAAAATTGTTAGTTCATTTAATGAGAGAATTAATATGTATTTTTAGCATCTCACTTCCATGATTTCACTCTTGGGTCTGACCTTTAAAATATTTTATTTCCAATTAGGAAATAAAACAAGGAATTTCCTCTCCTCTTCTAAGGCTCACACATGCTATAATGATGCTTTCATCTAGTGTAGATATGTTAGACCCGTATGACATGTTGCAAAGAATTAACATATCACATTGAGCTCCTTGGTCACTGACTTTTCCAGCTATATGATACACAAAAACCTTGTCCTTTAATTCTCAGAATGAAAGCCAGCAAAATCATAACTGCATGTAGAGAAAAAACTTTATGTCCGTTAGAATAGTTTGGAGACTGAGTGTCCCCTGTAACATAAATAACTGCAGAAGAGAGTCTCTCATTTGTCACTTTGGAGGATGTGCTACCTAACAGCCAGGTAATTCCTCCTATAATAACATTGTATTAATTCAATTACATATTTGACTGTACCTATTAAACTAGAATCTCTTTGAAAATAATAATCACCTTTAAATCATCCTTGATCTCTATTACAGAGCATGGAGACCCAGTACATAATTTGAACACTCCAGGACAGTATTGATCTGTGATCCCCTCAAAAAGTCAAAAACTTACAGATCAATAAAACAGATCAAGATGTCAAAGATAAAATCATATTTTTTTCTTCCCACTAGAATTTGGGACCTTAGAAAGAACCTCTGCAACAAATTCATATAATCTTTCACATAGGGTGAATTATATCTCCAGCCTCCCCAGACTTATAATACACAGACCCCCTTTTCTCCCACACAGTGAAAGACACCCCCAGCAAGGAATATCCTCTCAGCACCTTGACAGCTCCAGCCCCCCATGACTTGACCCCTGATCACCTCTACACCCACATTCCCTCCTGGTCATCTTCCAGGACTCAGTTACACATTCAATGTTCAGAAAATTCAATCAGTTCCTTTTTTTTAGGCCTTCACTCTGTCCACTGTATTTCCTCTCCAGTACATTACAGCACCTATAATAATACTGAATTTATTTACTTACTTATTTGTCCCTATTACACCAGAATCTCTTTGAAAATAATAATCATGTTTAAATCATCATTGGTCTCTGTTACATAGCGTAGTGACTCTAGCACTTAGTACCTAGAATTTGCTCAGTAGGTGTTTGATAAATGAATGATAGATACGTGAGAGAAACGTGAGCTTAGAGAAATTAAGAAACTTACCCAAGGTCTCACAGATAGAGCATAGAGCCGGAACTGGAAACCAGGTGATGCCATCTGTCTGACTCCAAAACTCACATGTTTTCCACTATATCTGACAGATTAGATAAAAGTTATTCTTTTGTCTACATCAGAAGGATTGCTCAGTTCAGTGTTACGGCATTAAAGGAATTTTAGGCATCACCCAGGTTCAATAGCCCAGTGGTTTCCAGTAAACACAAATTCCTCCACTCCCTCACCACCCTCAAGGTAGCCTTGTTAAGTCATAGCTCATGTCATCAATTCAAAGAAGGCAAGGGCTACAGGAGACGGGCCTGAGCACCCCACTCTACAACCTCTCAGGTGGCCATCTGCCAATCCACAGACTACTGCTCACCAGAGCTCGACTCAGTACAGTCCCTCATGCCTGTCCTACCACTGAGAGCACTGCTTTGTCACCTCCGTTCTCCAGCACCCTAGGAAGCCTCCAAATCTCCTTAGCGCTGATTTCCATTCAGTACCTGCCTCCCCAGTCTGCCATCAGTGGTCTCTTCTGAGGTTGCCTCAAGCTCAGCCTGGCCCCTTTGGGAGCCCCAGGCTTCAGAGACCTTCACTCCCAGGTAGACTAAGAACCACACAAGCTAAGGGCCATTTATAAAGTTTTTCTTCCCCCCCCCCCCAGTAACATTTGATATATCATTTTGCTGTCCTAGCACCCACAACCTGTCTATTCCTCCTTGTAAACGAACATTTAAATGAAAAAAAAAATTTAAAAAGCCAAAGGGTTTTTTTTGTTTTGTTTTTTTTAGCTATCTACACCCATCCTCCAACAGAGCAAAGCTGACTCATAAATATGCAAAAGGGCTAAAAGTAGTGGAAACAAGACTTCACCTATGTTCTCTCCCTGCCCCACAATTGATACCCAAAGGAGAAGCTACCCACTCCTGATGTTCACGGAATGACGTCCATCACGCAGGTAATGACTCATCCATCTTAATGCTTCCTTTCAAGCTTGCCCTTAAGAAGCCTGTGGTCTCCCAAGTCAAGGGCCTCAGTGAAATCAATAAAACCTCGTCCTATCAGGCCACCAGCCAGATCATTTTCCACCTTTTAACAAGGCAGTGGTTATTAAATGCCTTGTTTGAAAACCCAAGTGGGGTCATCAGACTTTCATGATGAGAATAATCCATCAACTGTACACGTGCTATCTTCTCAGTGTCTTTGATATGAGTGATAAAGTAGGTAATGGCCCACGGTTTTTCAATATCTGAACATGTTCTCCTTTTTCACGTTGGGGTTGCAGCATAGCCAAGGAAATTTCGTGACTGAAGGAAGCTTGTTAAGAGAGAAAAGAATTTCACTGCATTATTTCAGTCAACACATAAAATACACTGTTGGTTCCAACTTTGAAAGCTGAGCTCCAAGCTGTCAGTACCTTTAGTCCTTAACCCAGCAATTCAGTGACCAGATGGTGAAATCTGTAAATTTACTAAAGGATACACTTTATCGTAATGATTCATGCCGTATTTTTTTGTTAGTTGTATTCTTGCCCTGAATATATAGAAGGGATTAGAGATCTAGGATCACACAAATTATGAAGCGTCAATTGAGGTTAGAATCTTGTTCAATACAAAGCAATCATAAAACAACAACCACAATAACAAAAAAAAACACAAATATATTTTTGTGCATGTCTGTAAAAACAAATCAGTCTTTTAATATCTATCTGGCATCATACTTGCTAACAAGTCATATTCTGACAGTGTCCAACATCTGTATGAATGATAAAAACAACCCCTCACTTCTCTCTTCTTTCTGTATTGTTTGATTTGGTTAGAGAAGCATTTTGGAGTTAGGCATTTTCCACTTAGGATCTAATCCTTTTTATTGTCTCACATTAATGATGAAATTAAAAGGAGACTATTTTAAAACCCACACTACATTATTTCAGATTTACACAATTAATCAACAAATTCAAATTTCAAGCCATGACAACTTCCAGCGAGAAACGATTATCTGGCATTCTACCAACAAAGAATGTCTATTAAGCCAGGATTCCTGCACTTTATCAGGGCCATGATAATAGACCCAGGGGTGAGAATCCTCAGAAACATCACAGTTCTGAAGTGTCTTCAAAAGTGTTATCAAAGGAAGATTAAATATAATTATATCATTTTAATATGTTTTTGTACTCTAATTGTTTGAAAGTAGGTGAACTTCAAATGGATGATTTGATTATCTCAATTTACCAGATTATTTAATTGCCTCAAACACTTATTTCCAGAAAAGAAGGTCATAATAGAGAGTAAGCTGTTCTCATCTCTACCAACATCTTGGAAATAAGCTCTGGCACCCAGGCCAAAGGAGGAGTCCACAGAGTCAGTGAAGACATGGATTCACTTGGCATCTCCTGCTTAGTCCTGTTCTCTTTGCTTTTATCGGAATTTATTTACAGAGAAAATGAATTAGGAGAAGGAATAAAATGGGTCAGTTTCAGCTGGCTTACATTCCCTTTGTTATAATATGAGTAGTAATGGAAAAATAATGAAAAAGAATGCAATATTTTTTAAAGAACTGTGAATATACTAAGTGCACAATACATCTTGGCTCTTATTTCTGTCCACTCCGGTTTGCAGGTGAAGAAATTAAGGTTCAGCGAGGTTAAGTAACTGCCCGACGTTACTCAGCTGGAATGTTCTAATTCAAACTCAAACCGAAGTCTTCAGACTCTTTGCAGGGTTCTTACTATCAATAGTTTTTTAACTGAATATTAAATGTAGATGTTATAGACACAATAATGCCCCCAACCCCCATGATGTCCACAGTCTAATCTCCCTAATCTCCAGAACCTGTGAGGTGTTTTTTTTTTTTTTAACCTTACATGGCCAAATGGACTTTGCAGGTATGATTAGGCTATGGCTCTTGAGGGTAGATTATCCTCAAGAGGATTATCAAGGGAAGACCAATGTCACTACAAGGGTCCTCATAAGAGACAGGCAGAAATACCAGAATCAGAGAAGGAGATGTGATGACAGAAACAGAGGTCAGAATGATGCCATTGACAGAAGGGGACCAGGAGCCAAGAAATGTGGGACATCTCTAGAAAATGGAAAAGGCAGAGAGTAGATTCTTCCCTAGAGTCTCCAGAAGGAACACAGCCCTGCTGACATCTTGCTTTTAGCCATGTAAGACCTATTCTCAGACTTCTGACCACCAGAACTTTAAGATAATAAATTTGTGTTGAATTGTTTTAGACCACTAAATTTGTGGCAAATTGTTAACAGCAGCAATAGGGAACCAATACAGATGTTCATGACCTTGGGTCCATTGGTAATGTTGTCTGCATGATGATGTAATAATGAAGTGCCATGGACGTTACTGCAGCTAAATGGATAGATATAAACAATATGGAGTAATAAAGGATCATACGTTGAACTTGATCTATGCAGTTAGTGACTCAAACCAGATACTTCAAACAAACAAAAAATCTATTCTTTGGTCTCTACCCTTGAATAATTTAAATTTAAAGAAAAAATTCTCTGATTAATTTCATCTTCTTTTTTTTTTTCTGAGATAATTCAACATCCTGGGAAAAGTTCCTGACTGAAAGTTAGAAGATACTGATTGGAGGCCCACCCACCGTCTTTATACTATGTCACATCAGGCCATGCACTTGTCCTCTTTTTCTCCATTCTAAATGAAAAGAAATTGAAAATCACATCCCGATGCTACCTCCCAAATATACCATTCTACAATTTTATCATATTGTCACTTGGCCTGAGAGAGTTTACCTTTTCAATGAAGAATGCTTGCTGTATTCTAATCTGTCCCTCTCAACATGCCCCTCTCCAAGGGTGTTCTTGCAGGTTGCTCCACAGTGAAGTCTAAAATGTTTTCTAGAGGTTCATCAAGGCTACAGAAGAGTTGAGAGTTGAAGCTGCTGTAGGTGATTGTATGTGTCCAGAACCATCACTTAACTGGGTTTTGGAATATGCCTCCTCTCGGGGTCTGCCCCTAAAGTGTGGTAAAATTCCGCATGCCTCAAGAACCTCCTCAATAAATTCTCTGCCCTAATTTAGAGGGGTATGAAAAATAAATAATCAAATAAAATGTATTAAAGCATGATTTTTAAAAGCTCATAATTTTATCAATGAAATATATGTATATATATTCTATCTCTTAAACTGCTTTTAGTACTTATCATTCTAAAGATTCAGACAAGAAAATAGGAGATGTAAGAGAAAGTGATCAGAAGGAAGAGTGGGGGAGATGAGTTTGCAAATAAATCCTTGGCTTTTTCTCCACTGGAGATCTGAAAAAGTAGAAAGATTTCCAACAATCAGAATCAGAGATGCTACTGGTGTCACCACATGCCTGCTGACAGACAGATATTTTGCTAATATATTCAGTGGAACTTGAAAAATTGAAAAATCTATTCCCTGTATATTGTAATAGCTCGAGCAATGAAAAATTTATGTTAGTATTGATAATGACATCCTTGGAACAAGAAAGACGCAGGGACTGGAAGTGCATTGCATTTAAAAAAAAAAAAATCACACCAGGCGTCATTTCTGGAAAGCACCATTCCTGTCTTAACAAGTGCTTTAGTGGCTTATCTTTGTTAAGCAACATATTGGATGAAGAGATAGATAGGATGAAGAATATTAGTAAATTAGAGGTAACAAAATAAAATGGTGTTCTTCCCAAATAAATACAACATTTTTCAATATTCTGTATTTCTATGTATCCACCAACCAGCATTATTAACGCATAGGGATGTTCACAGCTCTTTATGCATTACAGAATTGTCTTATGGTTGCGTCTGAAATGGAGTATCTAACAGATCTGTTTCATGTCTGTCTCCAGAACTAGATTCTACTATAGAAGTCCGGCCATGCAGGTCATCAGGGAAAAGACCGATCCATTGAGAAGCACCAATCTGCCAAACCTGTTCTTACGTTATCTGAGCAGATTCAGATAAAGCAGCCTCAGCTGTGAGGTTCTCTGCACAATCACCAGATTATAGGCTTGTGGGGAAGGTGGACCAATAGTTTCTGAAAAGGAAAAGCAGATGAAAAAAGTGAGTCATTGGCGAAGGCCCAAGTTATGTAATTCCTCTAAGCAATGGCTCAAAAAACTGGAAGGATTTCTTCATTTTCTTGAATCAAATGTTTACTGAGTTCAATATCTAGGCTGATGTTCATTGAGTGTCCATGATGGGTCAATATAGACTAAGAGTGGTAGACTAGCGTCAGAACTGAAAAGATAGTTATGAAGAAAGAGAACGAGCAGTGTTTTGTGTTAGTAGCCAGCCTGCAAGACGGTCCTCCATGATCCCCGCCTCCTGCTATTCACACCCGGGTGTAGTCCTTCACACATTGATTCAGAGTTGGCTGTGTACCAATAGAATGCAGTGGAAGTGATGGTATGTTACATCTCAGGCTAATTCATAGAAGGCACTGCTGTTTCAGACTTGATCTTTTATATCACTCATTAAGTGGGAAGCCAGCCACTGTGCTATAAGGACACTCAGCAATCCTTTGGAGAGACCCCTAAGGAGAGCAGCAGAATCCCCCAGCCAGGAGCTGACACCAGTGTGCCAGCCACATGAGTGAGCCACCTTGGGGATGCATCTTCCAGCACCAGCCCAGCCTTCAGATGACTGCAGCCTCGGCCAACATCTGACTGCAGTTTTGTGAAAGACTCTGAGTCAGAACTGCCTAATGAAGATGATTGTGAACTCCTAACCCACCGAATCTGAGCAAGAAAATAAGTCGTTATTGTTCTTTTAAGTCACAAAGCTTGGGGATGATTTGTTACACAGCAATAAATGTAACTAATACTTTCAAATGCATGGCATGAGTTTAAGTGGAACCTAAGAGGCAGTCTGACATGGTGGTTAGAAACAGAGTGACTGGAGCTAGACAGGTCTGGGTTTGAATCCTAGCTGGGTGATTTTCCAAGTTTTGCCACCTTTCTAGACTTCAGTTTCATCATCCTATCTGTTACTGTGCCCAAGGTTACACTGGACTCTACTCAAACTCTAAAATTCTGAAAGACAAAATATACACATGTGTGTGTTTACATGTTTATTTTATCTATATCTATATACAAAAGACAGGACAGACTGTTTATTAAGCACTGACTCTATGTTGGCTACTGGGCTAGCCAGTAGATTTACATATTTACATATTTTACAAATTTACATATTTTAGACTGCCTTTGAGTAAAATGCCTTCCTTGATACCAGTTGGAATCACATCATCTAAAAGTTCCCTGTTTTTAGAAGAATTGGTCCAAGATGAAAGTTGTATGATAAAAGCTAGTGAATGGTAACCAAGCTCTGTTGCAGCAAATTAAACTTTGTACAAAAACTGGAAGGTATTTCATCAACCAGAAACTGAGGAGAAAGCCTTACTATAACCTAGTAGTGAGCTGACCCTTTTACACTCTAGGGACTAGAAAAAAGAATCAATCCATGGGTGTTGACTACCAGGAAAAACTGAGGTGGAGAGGGGCAGCTTTGCCCCAGGAAGGCAGGGCTGCAAGTCTGCGTCAGCTCCTGATGGAGCTCCTGGCCCAGACCCAGCCCTCCCCGACCCGTAGCAACTGAGGCTGTGTTTTGACTTACAAAAAAAAAACAAAGCAAAAAACTTTATTAAAACAGCCTTTTGTTATTGAGACCTGAAAATCCACTAAGCTACAAGTATTTTTATAAAAAACTGTCCTGATTTGAAATATTTCATTTTGTTTTTTCTCTTCTTCTCTTTTCCTTTCCTGCTCTCCCCACAGTTTCTGGTGAATCATGGGAACCTTGGATATTATCATTCCACAGCCTCTCTCTCCATTTTTTGCCAGTTCCAATTTGTTCTAAGTCCTGAAATAAATGAAATAAATAATAAATAAAAAGGCCAGAGGCAATGGCACCGTCACCCCACACACCCAGGGGAGAACCCAGAGGTTGTAGGGCACTCTCTGCAGAGAAGATGGAAAACAATGTCTCAGGGGCCCAATTATTTACTGTAGCTGCTGAAATGAGATGATTTATGTTGGTGACAAGGCTTTCCTGGAAATAGTAGCCAACTGGCATAAATTTAGATCTATTATAAAAAAAAAAAAATCCTTGGACCCAAAAGAATCCAAGTTGAAAAGAAATTGTATGGCTCTGGGATGTATGTATACGTACTGCACTTTATATGTATATACAGGTTTTTGCTACTTAATGCTTACTGGATATTCTGATATATTTAATTGATGGAGGTTCAAGAAGCTAAGAATATAAACATTTTGCGTCTCAATTTCATAAGGTCATACCAAATAATTTGAATTAGGCCATAGGTGGAAGAGAATAAAATTTTAATTGAGAAATGGCTTTAATTTTCTGGTGCAGTATATGAATAACCAAAGTGTTTAATTGGCCATGACCTTGTTGGAGAAACATGCAAGGGTTAAGGTCACTAGATTGAGATCAAGATTTGGTTACCTCAAAACAACACCCTACAAGGTCACATACTGAAATGAGAAATTTTAAATGTTAAATAGCAATGCTGGTTGCATTGGACAAGCATCAAAAGGAAATTTATTAAAGCCCTGGGAGAAGCCAAACCATAGAATTCCCAGGCCTTAGTTATCAGGAACAAGGAGCCAGTCATTGCCTAAAGCTTAGAGAATCAGGTTGCTGCATGGTCAAGACAGTTGGTAGTAAAGTTTGTTGAAGGTCTACACAATCAGTTCAAGAAAAGTGAGCGTTCATCCTGAATATAAGTATTATTAATTACAAACATAAGTATTTCACTGTATGTCATATACATTATAAAACACACACAAAAACAACTTAGAAAATGACAATAAATAAATATAATTGGACATTCCTTAATATTCTTCTGATAGCTTCACACTGATTACTGCAATGTCACTATGATTTAGAGATGAAGATAAAAGTTTTTAGGAACAGGACAGGGACAGGAGTGGAGGACAAGACGTGGGAGGCATTGGGAACTGTGGAAATTCTAGGTTTTCCTACCCTGTACCTAATGCTCAGGTAACAGTGAATGGGTATTAAGCATCTCAGTGTAATTGCCCCCCACCCCAATCATATTTTATTCCCTTCCTTGGGATTGGCAAGGACCACATCCACAGGAGGTACTTCTTGACTTGCCCTCACTCCAACACTCCTTGGACTCCACTCTCCCACTGAGCACATGGCATTAGGGAAGCCAAACGTTAACATGAACTAGACAGAGAACTGAAAGCTCATTAACCCTTACTCTCATGGTGGCAGTAACAGACTGATACCAGGATTTTCTCACAAATTGTCTGCCCAGCTGTGGAGCAGTGGTTCTCAGATTTGAATCACCTACAAAGAATAATTGCTTAAAGTGCAAATGTCTGACCTCTAATGCCATTGTTGGAAATTCTGCTTATTTCGCCTGCTGTGGGCCTGGAATTCTGCATTTCATAAGTATCCAGATGATGTGGAGTCAGATGACAGACAGCAGCCATAAGGAAGAGGCTAGACTTCCAGATCCTGACTCCTTAGGCATTCTGAGCCCAGTCTCCATCCCCCCACACCCATTCTTCTAAAGAAGACAGACCAGGAGATACTGACTGTGAGGAGTGGGTCAGGGACCCACAGCTCTAGGGAGATGTCCAACAGGTGGGGTTGAGTAGGTCCCCCTGACCATCTAATACAGATGCCCTCTGGCAGCACCACTGCAGCAATGCCCACTAGTGACCAGTCCACAGTGCTGAGTTCAGCTATACTACCCTTCAGCTCCAATCCTGGACAATGGGACATTTCTGCAGGACAGCTTGGTATTCAGGAAGCACACTGGGTGAGGAGCTGTCAGACAGCCTCTGGATAGTGTGAAGAAGTGAGAATAAGGAAAGGTATTGAGGGCTCTGTGGGGCTGAGAGAGCATTCAAGACTGATGTGTGGCTGGTGGGGGTGCTATTGGTGGGACCAGAAATCTATGTGGGGACAGACGGGGAGGGCATGGAAATGCTGTTATGGAGTTGGCTATAATTTAGTAAGCAATGGGAGCCTCTGAAGGTGTTTTCAACAGGGTAAATGAGTAGAATGAATTGAGCTTAAGGAAACTAATCTTACAGCAATATAAATGATGTATTGGAGGCATGGGAATTTGAATGCAAGAAAACCAAGCTCAATCTTTGTAGATTCAATAATTCACTACTTTTGACACCTTATTAAGGAATTAACTAAGGAATTAATAAGGCCTTAGCCACCAAGCAACCTAGTGATAGGGATAAGAAATGGAAATTCTCCTACATGTGGCTGCCTACATAGAGATACATGGTTCCTCTTCACAGATTAATGCATATACATGGTCTCATCAGCTCCTTAAAATAAACCAGCATGTTTAAGACATAAATATGCCCTCTACTCCCAAACTTTACTCCCAACTTCCAACTCACACCACACCCATTATGATGAAGGAAATGAAGCAAATTTAGGGAACTTAACAATTGAATGGACCTCTCACACAGAGAAATTCATTTCAGTGTTGCTTTAGCTTTAAACAGCAGAAGTATAGAAATATATTTTTGTCCAGAAAGAGGAGAAGATGCTGCAAATAAGCACAACAAACCCTGGCCTGCCTCCATGGTGACACTCATGACTGTATTTTGAATGTCTGTTTCCTCTACTAGATCATGAGATTCTTGACGGCAGGGTCCAAATCTGTCCTGTTTGCTGTGTTAGTCCCAACCACTGGAACAGTGCCTGGTTGATATGCAAGGGGTGCTTATAAAATATCTTGATTTAATAAATTGTTCAGGTCCATTAGAATGTCATAGAAATAATTTCATAACTCACTAATGGAAACAGCTATTAAAAAACCCTATTGATCTTCCAGACAAATCCAGGTCTCAGAGGGCTAAGGCCAAGTGACCTGATTCATTCCTTACATTCTGGGAGGCCTCTGCCAAACATGTTCACCCCATGACAGCAGAGCATGCTCACTTGTGTTACATGTGAATGTCCTGGGTCTGGCCCAGGGACCACACCCTGAGGTGTTCCATTCCTGTGTTACGTAAATGAATGCATCACGGCCAATGTAATGTGGCTCCTCTGGGAACTGAATGATCCGCTGCTTATTTTCATGACCTATTTTAGGCATACGCGATAGACTCAAGTTGCAATACCAACCTTGCTCAATGTCTAAAGAGAATATCTTAATTTATGGATTCTGTGAACATTTATTGAATTATCCACTGTGTGTTATATGATTATGCAGATGAATGAAGGGGAGCTAAAGGAGGTGACTATAACAGCAGAAGGTTTACATTATCTCAAGGAGTGTGTACTAGAGTAGAAAAACTGCTCTAACAAGCAACCCCAAATTTCAATTGCTTTGCATAAGATGATGCCTCACTCATGCAAAATCCAGTGCAGATGTTCCTAGGGAGTTCTCCATTAAGTGTGCACCAGGGACTCAATCTTCTTCCATCTTTGGACAATATTGCCTTCAACATGTGACCTCTGAGTCCTCGTGGAATGGGAAGTAAATAAAAGATCAAGCATAGGAAATTTTTTGTAGGCCAGCTCTGGAAGTGGCAGATATCAGCAGGGGTAATGGGAAATAGACTTTAGCAGTAAACCCAGAAGGAAAATGAAGCAGGTCTGGAGAATATATCACATTGTCTCTGCCACAGAGTGTTGGTGAAGTTTCTGTTTATCTCACTAGTCGGTCATTGTTTTTTCCCCATAGTTAGGCCTAAATCAGTTGAGCACCAACTAAGGGGCAATGTCATATAGTAGGAAGCTATAATTATTATTTTATATTATATGAATTATATATATGATTAACTATACATGTGTATATATGTTAGCACTATTTTCTGTCAAATACCTGATAAATTTTGTCCTCATCTTAGTTTCAAAACTTTCTCTCTTATAAACTCTGGCATTAATTCATTTTAGTAGCCATTCAAAACCAGCTTGATGCATTTTAAATGGTTATTTTACAAGAATGACCCACTTTTTCAATGCTAGTAGAGATGACCTTTATAAATTCTAAGATCTAATTATTTTAGTTAATTCAAAACAGGTGGAAAAGACTTTATAGGAAGTCATTTGCTATGCACAAGATCAAGCTGAAATGTCATCACCTCTCCGTAACCCTCTCTCCTTGAGACTTCCTTTCCCAGATATAATTAATTGCCACTCTTCTGTGTTTTCACAGCATTTTATATAAACTCAGTTTTAGAAGGAATCACATTACAGCACAGTTATTTGCTTACATATTTATCTTCCCCATGGACTTGAGCTCCTTTGGACTAAGGGAGTGTATGTCTTCAGGACCCATAAGAATAGCTGGCTCGTAACAGGCACAGCAGAAGTGCAACAGACACATCGGAGCTGCTTCCTCAACTGTGGCCCCCAAGCACTGTGTCCACGCCACCTTGATAGCACTTACAAAACAGTGTTGCAATTTGTCATATGTATTTCTGTGACCCTCTGGCTCTAAATTATGAACTCTTTAGGGCAGAAATACTCTTTTGTGCCGATTGCCTAGCATGTATTTTTTGATACGTTCAAAACCCAACTTGTTCCAGAAATGATTTTATACACTTTGTATTATATGTGGTAGATTAGGATACAAAACAGCTAACTGAAGAAATCATGTCAAAGAGTAAATAAGGGTAGAGAAATGGCATAGAGCTCAAAAGTAAGGCAAATACAGAAAATGCCTGCTAGAGCATCCTATGCTGTATTTGTGAAAAGTGAGCTATAAACTTGGCCCTGAGCTTTCTAGTAGTCAAAGCAAAAGGGCTACATTCTCAGTTACAAAATTTAGTTTCTAAAACATTCAAGCAAACTGTTTTCTTGAGACAATGGTGATTTGTTTTGGTGTTTTAAAATTTTGTTTCTGTTCTTCAGCTACCCAGTGGTTTTTGTCAAACCAAGTGTTATAACCATGAGCTAAACATTTGCTGGAATTTTACATTTAAAACTAGGAACTGTTGTTAAAGGATAAGAGACGAGACCTCTTTTAAGCTTTAAGGTAAAGTTCCAAGAGATTCACAGAAAACAAAGGATCACCACACAAATAACAATAACCCCTCAGTTTACCTCTTTCCTCTCAGCCCCCTGATGCCACCAATCCAAAGGTGAGGACACATGGGCCTTACGATGCCTCCAACAAAGACCAAATTAAGGAGGAAATTCTCTCTTCTACCTGGCCCAGAGTGTCTACCAAATAATGGCATTTAGACATCAACCACCAACTACAGTGTACACCAATATTCAAATGCTGGTGTCAGGCTAGCTGCATACAAATTACTGTAGATAAACATCTTTTGAATAGAAATTTCAGGAAATTCTAATTTGTTAGGTCCTAATTGGAGCTCAGAAATCTATATTATTAAAAATTTCCAGGTAATTCTGATACAAGGCTAAGTTTGCAAAAACCACCAATACATTCCTTTATACAAGAATATGAGTGAAATTGCCACAAATTTATTATTTGTTTTCATTTCACTACTCCTAGTTTCAGTATCCTAGTACACCTGATTCTAGAGATACAGCTACAAAAGATAAACCTTCCAGCTCTCACTAGTGGGAGGTAGAGCCCATCAATTCTACTGCCCCAGCCCGACATTTAGGGTTTGAGGAATAATTAACTCATGGGCTCTCTATTATCCAAACAAGTGTATTGGTGGAGATATAAAATTTCTGGCAGACAATATCCAACATGCTAACAAATCAATCTAGGAATCAAAGAAATTGCTTCCATTATACAAGGCCAACAATAAGAACTGACATCTATCAAATACTTAATGTGGTACAGGTTCTATACTACATGCTTTACAGGACTTTTATTTAACACCAAGAAGAGCCTTATGAAGTAGATACCATTGTTCCCATTTCATAGATAATAAAATTGAGGCGTGGAGGAGTTAAGTGACTTGCCTAAAGTTATATAGATAGAAAGTGGCAAAGCCAGAGTTTGGTCTCAGGCAGTCTGGCATAAGAGTTTATGCTCTTAACCTTCTCACTATCCTGCCAGAAGCCAGGGACAGCACCTTAAACTTCCTTGTAACAGATATTAGAACAGAAAACCCAGTGCTACTTTAGCTAAGATTTTTTTTCGTTTTATAGACAAGGAGAAAGATATTTGATAAGTATGAAAGAGTTTACTAGAATTTAGCACAACATATAATACTGAAAACTACCAGAAAATACTACACATCAGGATATCTACTTCATTTATCCAAATTGGACGTGTTCCAGGAAAGCAATTTTAGTTATGACAGTACCTTGCACATAGTTTTCCAATTCACTCTGAGTAATAAACAAATGCATGAAAGAGTGAATGAATGAAAAGATAACCTCAAATGGACAAGGGAGAAATCAAAGAGAAAGAAGATAGGGAGAAGAGATCTGAAGTATATTGTATTTTAGCCAAATTGCATTATATTTTCATACAAACAATCTATAAATTAGGAATCCATTTCATCACTCTAGACTTTATCTATGGAGAGAAGGATTTGGCCCATATGATTGCTAAGTTTTCTTGTAGATCTTTTAAGACTGATTCTAGGACTGCTCAAACCTCACGGAAAACAAATTTCCAAGGAAGTCTGCAGTCTTTCTCCCTATTTTACATACACCATCGAGACAGTTTGAAAAAGTAGTTGCAATATTATAACTCCTTAAAACAATATTTTTTTGGCTCATATACATATGTTTAAGAAATGCTTCCACGTGAGATCAGAGAATCAAAGTTCTAGATAAATAATGACACGAGTGAATAATGTTAGTGGGTTTATTTATGCTGGAGCTGCTGGGCTTTGGACACAAAAAGAGCCCAACATGCTTCACACAGAGCACATCTAAAGTTCCCCTATTCATTCAGCTGATGCATTTAACTCTCAGGAATCATTGTCTAGACATGAGTGATTCCAAATACTGGTAGCTCTTGGCATGAGGGAATATGACTAAGATCCTAGAGAAAGGACCACAACATTCCACAAAACTTAGTGAATGAGTATGAATGAGGGAAGAACACAGAGGAGATTGCACATAGTGAAAGTGCCAGGGTATGTTGCATCCGCATTTCTATCATCTCTGGTTACACTCATACCCATTTACACACATGGACAAGTGTTTGCAAATTCACAGCTGACAAGTATACAGGAGAGTCCCCAGAGTGAGGTGAAGACCCAGGGTCATGTGAGGAATTTGGGTCTGGTGGAAGAATGGAAGACTGGGGTACCCTGTCTTAGAATCCAGATAGCATGCTTGTCTCCTTCCCCAGTAAAGATCCTTGAGAAGTGGGGCTTGCTTGTTCACTTGTATCCCAGGCATCTTACATAGAGCTGAGCACAACCAGTTTTCAATTCAAGTTTGTTGAAAGATTGAATAAATAAATCATTGAATGAATGAACACTAGATTTAATCGGTCTACTGTAGACTGAAGCCTCCATAGAATGACCATTTCAGCCTCCTGATTGGTCCTGCTGACTGGACATGAACCAGGTAATAACCATGCCTTTGTTATTAGAGTACTTTAAAAGTTCATGTCTGTTAAACTCATTTGATCCTCACAACAACCTCTGTTGTGGGGAAGGCAGACACCTTGACCTCAACTTTACATATTAGGAAACTATGGGGCACAGAGGTAAAATAACTTTTCTCAGTTCACACATCAATGAACCCTATTGATAGAAATGAAACTGAAGCCAAGATCTAGTTATTATTCCCTGCCTACTCTTCCACTAGGAGATACACACACGCACACACACACACACACACAAAACAATTCTCATTATTTGTGGTGTTCTGTAAAGTCCCTGCAAACACTAGAACACTGAGTTAGCAAATACTGAGCCATTGTTCCTAACCATGAGTGTTTATATGTGTGTGTGAATACATATGTATGCACAATAATATTTATATATTTATACATATATATATAAATATATCATAATATACCTTAAACCCTAAAAACAATTCAGATTGATAGATTATATTTTCTTTATTTTATAAAAGAGAAAACAAGGCTCAGAAATGTTAAATGACTTGCCCGAAGTTGCCCCATTAACTGGTGCCAGAGTGGGATTCAGACCCCATCCGACTGGCCCCAGAGCCAGAGCTTATGCACTACACTCCCCTGCCCCCTACTGTCTCCAACCCCTGGTCACTTCTGTATGAGAGAAAACAAGAACACAGGAACACCTTGTTTAACCTGAGCTTAGAACTTCTACACAGGGGACTTGAATTTTTCACACTCTGCACATGTCTGTGAATGATTACAAAAGCACAAGGAGTATTGATTTTAGAGTTACAAATAAATTCTAGTGAGCAAGCGAATTCACAAATACAGACTCTGTGAATGATGAGGATCCACTCATATCATGTTATATCATATCATATCATGTCATATCATGACCTCTCCCCTAGTTCTGGTCTCTTGGACAAGGGAAACAAGACCGATTTGTGATGCCGAGGCTGATGCACTGTAGGCAACAGTAGCTTCCACCAGTGTCTGCGGCTGCATTCAGTCCTCCTCCAGTCTGTCAGCTAGATGGACACGGTCACTTCCAGCTTCCATACTTTCCCTGTCCCTATAATACCTGTGGGCACTGAAGCAGTGTAACGAGAGAGAGGGGAATGTGTTTCACACAAAGGACTCAGTGCCCTCTTGGGTGACCTCATCCTGCAGCACAGGAAAGGCAAGACCACTGCCAACAGGTGGGAGCATGAGGCACAGTGAGGAAGCCACGGCAAGGCTGAGAAAGCAGAGGCAGAAAGTAGTGCTGATTAGGAGCTTCCGAGAAGACACCTCTGCTGTATGACCATCCATGGGGCACAGTTGACTTTGAACTTGCTGTAGGTCTATCTGACATCTAAAGGGCACAGCTGCAATAGTCTTGGACTAGAAAACAAGGCGAGGTGCCCAGGGAAGAGGACGCAGAGCACCTTCCGCACTCGTCTCAGCTGAGGAGTGGTCTGGGCAGATGTCTGAGCCGGCTGCTACTGTCCCCTGAGTCTCTGCCCCAACAGGCCCTGTGTTAGGCATTTTGCATGTACTAGACCTTTAATTCTGGCAAGCACACAGCCAGGAACAGTACTTGTGTTGTGTTCTTTCACAGGTGAAGAAAGTAAGTCTTAAAGGGGTGTAGTGACTTGCCCGGGGCCACTCAACCAGTCAGGGGCAAGGCCAGGATTCAAAGCCAGTATTGTCTGAAGTCAACACCATATTTCTACTACTACACAGGTACTCAGATGCCTTCTGTGGGTACTAGAGAAAAACGCAAACACAGATCTAAAAATAGCCGGCAGGAGATTCCCAACACTACTCCATTCAATAATGAAGCCATATTAAAGGGCCCACTCAAGTGTACACACACACACACACACACACATACATATATACATATCAATTCAAAAATTAAATAAGAAATAGTGTTCAGCTAATGATGCTTTGTGCTTTGCTAAATGCATGACATTTGAAAAAACAATAGATTGGACGTCGCATGATTCTCAAACAAGCCTGCACTCACTCATCCTTCCCCAGGCACATGTGGAACCCAGCCACTAATACATAATGAAACAAAAGCATCCCTTCACCATTCTTCCACCCTGCCACCGCTTTGCCACTCTTGGGCTATGAAACAGGAAAACAGATACCGTTCCTCAGATCCCAAGTCTTATGTATTATATTTTTTAATGATGTACAATTGATTCAATGCCTTTGAACTTCCTCTAATCATCCAAACCACTTAAGATCATTAAGATGCTTTCAGAATGCAGAGAATGTATCCCTCAAGTACTCTTTGCCACTTGCTGTAGATTGAAAGTTGCCTCTGTCTCACCCAGCCTGGGTGTCAGCTCATTGCTCATTACTGTAAATTACTAACATTAGAAATGGGGAATCACAAAGATGAATTGTGGAAAACTTACCCGAGAGGAGTAACTAAGCCATGTGTCAGGGGATGTGCTAGATGTTATTGTAGGAAAATAAGATTCGAGAGTTCTGAAGATACCCATCTTCTGTATCAATAATCATATTGCTGTGCAGGAAGATAGGATGAAATTTTTTAAAAGCAGGGACCTCAATGAAGCTGCTCACTTCTGAGACATGGATCATTCTTGATGATAGATATAACACAGTAGAAATGACAGCAGAGGGTCCAGGCTGGCTGGCCAGAGATAGAAACAACACTTAATCATGTCAAACTGAGTCCATTGCCTTGGGCCCCTCATTTAAGGAATCCCCAATCTGCTGTAGGGGCCAGGTAGAACAAGTCAGGAGGCCTAATACATGTCAGGACAGTGAGTTCAAAAATATGTACAGTTTCCAAAAGCCACACAAAGAAATCAAGTACATTATACGTTTATCTAACATTATCCTGTGGTAGGACTATCCTAACTTCTACACATATGCCTTAGACTTGCTAAACTTTTCAAAGTTGCCTTCTTTGAGGTTCATCTCAACTTGATTTGCCACTGGGAGGGAAATATTACAGAGGACTAGGTAATTTCAGAACTACCCTATAAACAAGTCAGTGGTATTCAAACTTTTTTGACCCTGATCCATAATAAGAAATACAATTTATATCATGACAGAGTACAAGCATATGGATATATAAAGAATACATATATACTCAACCTTAATGAAAAAGTACTTAACTTCAATAAGTGATGACTGAAGAAATGAAGCAGGGGTATGACCACACAATGATGTATTATGTAGTCAACGATTATATTTACCAAGAATGTTTAACGACATGGTACAATGCTCCCAATAAAACAACATAATAACATACAGAGAAATGTAGGAAAACAATTATATATGTATAGTATGATCCCAATTTTTAATCCAACACTACCTTGATAAATTCACACCATGAATGCAATTTTTCCTTAGGACTCAGGAGGAAAAGGGACATTCCTAAAGTGAACAGAATCCCAATCCAATTTACTCTCTAGAAAACAGAAATGTGGCTTCTCAAGGGAAAAAAAAAAGATGAGAAGCTCTATAAAATTATAAAAAGGAAGTCACAAATTCCTAAAAAATTCAAACTGCATGCACAATCAATTCATATTATTCAAAGCATGAGTTTTAATTAATTAGAATAACAGCAGTAATAACTATTAAGTACTTGCATTTGTTTGCCTACCAAAAAGAAAAATAAAACTAAAATGATTCGTAATCATTCATTTATCCGAGCACAATATTTTTGAGTCACTGTAATACACGAGGCTCTATGTAATAGGGCATGGAGATTCCAGAGATGAACAAGACAGAGATTTTGCCCTTAAGTAGCTCAAAACCTAGTGGATGATCCAGGCAAGTGGACAATGACATCAAATGTAATGAGTACAACACTGGCGTTGTATAAAAGGGGTGTGGATACAGCGAAGTTGTGGGTATTCCACAAATAAAAGAAGTTACGGAGAGTGGTTGACCCTGGGCTGAGTCATGAAAACTGTAAAGAGTTTGGCAGTAGACAATGGAGAGAAGCGCATTCCCCAAGAAAGAATAGCAGGTTCAAAAGCTGGAGATGGAAGAGGATGTTCCCAGCCTAAGAATCCCTTATATTTTAGAAAGACTAAAATGTAGGATACTTGATTTTCGTCTCCCTTTACCAATTCCTCCTTTCCCTCTTTCCCTCTCCCTCCTTTCGCTGTCATCAACATCATATTTGTTCACTTGTCTTAAGAAGTTCAAGGAATTGTTGTGATTGTTGCGTCTTCTCCCCCTCCCCAGTCTTTTTGTTTGTATATTTATTTATTTATTTGTATTAGCTACCGCAATAAGTGAGAGCATGTGGTATTTCTCTTTCTGTGCCTGGCTTACTTCACTTAATATAATTTTCTCTAAGTCCATCTATGTTGCTACGAATGGTAGTATTTCATTTTTTATAGCATATTGATAAATTAAAATAATAAAAAATAAACAAAATGAAAAAAAATGTAGGGTACTGATCGAGGGAGAATGGGAAGAGAAGAAGTAAGAAGGAAAAAACAAAGTCTACTTTATGCTATTTTAAAGAGTTTGGGTTTCTTCTGAAGGCAGCCGAGAGCTCATGAAATATTTGTGACCAAGAAGTGACATGATCTCCTTTGTGTTTCAGAAAGATTATTCTGGGATGAATTTGGAGGCATACAGGGCTAGGGACAAGGAGGCTTATTTAGGAGCTGGACTTAGGCCTGCAGATGCTTGTCACTGTTAGCCTGGCTCTTCTGAAAGAATCTGCAGAGATCCTGCTCTCGGTGAATCCAACGTCCAATTTATGGAAGCCCAAATCACAACTTACAGAGAAATGCACTTTTTTAAGGTAAACGTGTTCTGTTTGCCAGTGCTTTGACACAAAGAGAGGTGCTGGCTTCATAGAAATAATTAATTTCCTTTTTCTGCCACTGGGATAAACAAAGAAGAAAAAAAGAAATAGATGTTGTAAAAAAATAAAATCCCAGGCAGATCAAAGGGGATGTGGCAGAGCATTTCAGCAACTGCCACCCTTAAGCAAAGTACAGTAATGAAGAAATGAGTTTTGGCAGCCCAGCCAATGGGATATGAAAGAAATTAATCCAGAAGGGATGTAATGACCTGAAAAAAATGATGAGCAGAGACCAGAAGGATTAGAAGAGAGAAAAAGGCCGCAGACAGGTGAGAGCCCTTTTCTTCTCTGTCTTGCCCGTCTGAAGAAGATCAGATTTAAGGCCCCAGCAAAGAAAGAAGTTAGGAAAAAGCAAGCCAAAGAATTGATTCAGCAAAGTCATTTAAATTTCTTATTCTTCTTATTCATTTTTCTTGTTAAGGCAAAGAATGGTATTTTAATTTACTATCATAACAGAGGAACTGGCTATTGATAACATAAGCCTTGTTCAATCATGATGAAGTTTCAATAGACTCAGGACACATTTTCAGAGACTTTGTTTTTCCAGCTAAAGATTAGAGTTTTTTTTGAAACTCAGACCTTTAGTGTAATGTACATTGATGGTTTTTATTTTTTTTCTTTCCAGAATGGACTTCAATGCAACAGGGAATTAAACTGAAATCATTAAATTCTTTCTGCTTAGCACTTTAGAGTACATTTCTATCCAGCCTGCCTAAGGTTAGTGAGTACTATAATAATAAATTGTTAATACTGAAGTCTTTGGTATTTATCTGATTTTTAAATGATTTTTCCACCTCATTAAGTTGAGTCTTATTTTCTTTTAGTTCTTTGAGTTAGAAACAAAGAAGATAATCTTGATGGTCTCAGAATATTTTCCTGACCAAAGGCTCTCAAATAAAGCTAAATTGGCATGGACGTTCATGAGAACAGGTCAGAATTTGTAAAAAGTTCTGAGTAATAGCTTCAGAGAGTTCAGAGAGCTTCAAGTTCCCATTTATTAACTGGTCTCTGCTTTTTACACACAATTTGACATCTATTTCTCAGGTCTAAAGCGACAGTGCTCATCATGGGAAATTCAGACCAGGAATTTGAGAAATTTGAGAAATTCAGTCTCAAATTTTCAAAGACATCCATCTAGTAAGGTACCCATTGCTTCATGAATAAGAAAATGTATTATCGAAAATTCTGATTATTAAAGAAGCGGCAGAATGAAAATCAAAATTAAAAACCCTTGGGTAATTTGACTTCATAGTCAGCACTGTGACCGAGAATATGAAAAATGGTATATAACAATGTGGCCATTAAGCTTTTTAAAAAATTTTTAAATGTTTTTTCAGTTCTAATATTCCCAACATGGGTTAAGTCCACTGTCCGATTTCTGCTATTCTTTTCATAACTCCATCAACCCTCCAGACTCTCCACTCTAATTACACCCACACTGAAGAGAGGGTCTCTCCCACTCCCAGCGCGTCAAGGTAGGGGAGCACTTGCCAAGAAACCTGCCCTTTACCAGAAGTGGGCAAAGTGGTGGCCACAGCAGACAGCATCCCCAGGGGCCCTGCCTGTGGTCTGGCCACAATGAGAATTTTCTCGGCTTCCTAGGGGAGAGGGGCGCTGACCCAGCTTTCAGCCCAGCCTGCTGCTGGAGAACTAATTACCAGTGTGAAAAAAAGACTCGATTAAGGTCAATGTTTTCGCAAATATTGTTTACATTTGATTTTAAATCCATACAATGGCAGAATTGACATTTGCAGCTGGCTACCACATTCATTTGTGAGGTTTTATGTTATTTTATTTTTAGGTGGGAAATGTTTGAGGAGGCATTTATCATTAAAGCCGTGGCCTTTGCTCCTAAAGCTTCGCCTCACAAGTACAATAACAAAAACTGCTAATTAAAAGAGGGAAAACAAGCAGGAGTGGAACACAAAGGGGCACCCCTTCCTCATCAGCACAGAACGACAGGCCAGCTCCCCGCACTGCTCCCTGCGAGGCCGGTATGGGGAAGCCGTCTCTATTCATCCAGGTACATCCCTTCAATACTGTTTAAAGAAAACGAGAGGAGGAAAGGCACTGTTATCTCAGAAAATAATAATCCAAGGTGGACTGGGTTATTCTCAATGCTAAAGAAACCACGAATCTCTGTGATTTAATCCAACAAAGTTTCTTTCTCACAGTCACAAATTCCATTGCGAGTGTGGCAACACTCTGAGGCAATTTGCCTCCCTAGAGTGATTCAATAATCCAGACCAACAGGGGCACCACTGCCACATGGATGTGCCCTCTGGAGTACGGCCACCTTTTCTACGCAGCAGGAGAGGAAGTGCTAGTTGCCCATCAGTAATTCAGTGCTTCACCCAGGAAGTCATGAATGACACAGCTCCTTGGCCAAATGAGTCACATGACCCCTGACTGCAAAAGGGCAAAAATCCTCTCCCATGAACTTAAATGAGGAGAGCCAGATAAGCGTGAGCACTAAAATTCTGTACATAACACCTTACATATGTTTAGTCCTTCTCAGTTTATATAGCATTTATATACATATATTTGGGATAATTATTTTTTAAAGAGGTATCCTTTCTCTTTTTTAACAAATTTTAAAGTTTCTTGCAAATACCTCTATTTTTCTTTTCTAATCTTGTTGCTATTTGCATTGGCATGTGAATTTTTGTTTCTACCAAATATCAGATTAGTCTGCTGAGATTAAAAAACAGTTGGTTTATTCCAGTGAGAAAATTTTAATATGTTAAACATTGCTCACAAAAATACACTTTGGTATACCTACCACCATGAACTATCACCCAAACGACAATTTTATGAGCTCTATATTATAGACAAATAAAATGAGACTCTGAGGCAATAAATATGTTTCCAAAGTTGTCTGAACTAGGAAAAGTTTGAATTAGAACCTTCTAAAACCTCACCGAGCACTTCTCTGCCAGCCACAGCTGCCCCAAAATGGAATACTGATGTGTTATGTTCTACATATGGGGAAACTAAACCACAAAAAGGCTAAGCAACTTGTCCAGGATCACACAGCTAATTAATAACAGAGCCAGAAGTCAACCCAGGTATCCTGGCTGTACATCCTACTTGTATCTACCATGTTACACAGCCTCATGTGAAAAAATAAAAATAAAGGTCTAATATTGCTTTCTATTAAAGAGGGAGTTAAAGAACTTCAATCTGAACAGGCAGACAGAAAACATATGTTAGAGGACCTTTTGGGCCATGCTAAGAAGATCTGGTTAATACTCTAAGCCAGAGGCCAACAAACTTTTTCTGTAAAGAGGCAGATAGTAAATTGTTTAGGTTTTACAAGCCCTATAATCTCTTTCACAGCTACTCAACTCTGCCATAGCATGAAAGTAGCCATAAACAAACTGTCCAAGAATGAGAGTAGCTGTATTCTAATAAAACTTTTTTATAAAACTGGATGGTGGGCCAGACTTGGCCCATGGGCCATAGTTCTCCCTGCTCTAAGCAATGAAGGACCTTGAAGAACTCTGACATAATCATATTTGTGCTGGATAGATGGTGCTTGTGGCATATGGATGGTGAGGAGCGTGACTAAAAACAGGAAGCAGAAAAAATAGTCCATATAAGGAATAATGTGTGTCTGAATGAAAGAAGTAGTGGTAAGGAAACAGAAGAAGGCATGACCAAGAGAGGTCTTGTGCTGGTGCAAGTCGTGAGTTTGACATTCAGTTGCTGTGTGGGATGAAAGAGGGGGATAAACCCAGGAGGACTAGGGGTGCACAGTGGAACCAGACACCTCTTAGGGAATACGAGGGAGAGAGAGTAAGCTGAAAGGAGTTCAAGGGGGAAGACATACTTTAGGATGGAGTAAGTTTGAGATGTCTGGACTGGCCTGGTACAGATGCCCATGAGACACTTGAACGTATGTATCTGGAGCATAGGAGAGAAGTCTAGGTGGCAGATATGGGCTCAAAGTCAACAGCAGAAAGGTGGATTTTAAGCTGCTGGAGTATAAAAGACAGCCCAGGAAAATAGGCTGATGAGAGATTTGTGATATCAATATTTAAATAAATATCATTATTTAAGAAAGTTATGGAGAAAGAGACACATGAAAGAAGACCAAAGAAAGGCATAAGGAGCTTAAAGAGTTAGAACCTTCTGAAATCTCACCCAGCACAAATGATGAAAGAAAGTTTAAGGGAGATGGAGAGATTAGCAGTGTTAAATGTTGCAGGGAAATCGAGTAAGTCGACCGAGAAGTGTCCTCTGTAGTTGACCATTAGAGGATTATTGGTGACATTAGAAAGGAATGTTATACCAAATTGGAGAGGAAGAATGCCAACTTGCAATGAAATAGAGAAAGAGGGAGACAGTAAAAAGAGATAAAGCAGTATCCCTTTTTAATTCTAAAGAGGAGTTCAGGTGAGAAAGATTTGCACATGTTCACATCATGGAAGGAACCACACGGGCAACAGAGAACAATAGTTGGAAGATACAGGAAAAAGGGAGAGAGAGAAACCAATAGAACAAGATTCCTGAGGCAAGGAAAGGGAGTGGAGTCCAGAACACAGGGAAAGGGGCTTGCTTTAGGTTTGAGGAGGCAGAGGAGCAGGAGAAGGGCTCAGGTGGGTGCAGAGATAGAGGTTCTGTAGAGGAGAAGCAGAGGGAGAAGTGGGGGAGTTCAGAGCTGCTGAGCCCCTGTTTCATCTGTGAATAAGAAGTGGTGTCTGGGCTGCCTCTATATCTGAAGACCCAAGAAAGGTGGGAGACAGGTTTAATTCACAGGGTCAAAGAAGCCACCAGCCACTAGTACTTAAAAGTTAGGAAATCCGAACACTTTTGTTAAGGACTTGTGTGGGCAGAAGAGGCAGGTCCACCGCCTTTATACAAGTTCAGTGAAGGCTTCTTTCACAGCATTCCCAGTTGCCCTTTGCCCTCTTTGGTGTGTGGCCAGCAGCAGGTCCTTCACTATAACGCTTCTACTTAGGCCAGCTACGGTGTCTGAGATTCCACCATTGGATTGTGTCTCTGTGGAGTAGGCAACATCTTCAGGATGACGAGTCATGGTTTGGAGGGATTAGCTGACAACTAGGCGCAGCCAAGAGTGGTGGTCTGAGCTCTAGGAGGAGATGGCTACGAAGCCAAAAGAAAGTGAACTGTACTGAAGTCCAAGTTCACCTCCTTCTCTTGGAGACTCATGCTGGCCATGAGCATAGGGTTGCGGTCGTGTGACTGTTTGCAACAAACCCCACAAAAGCATTTACCTTTGCTGCTATATAATACCCATGAAAGTCAAACTCATGAAAGGAAAAACTAAATATGCCTGGGCTTTATTGTTTGTTATTTACAAAAAGTTATTTTTAACAATATCCTGCGAAATAATACAAATCTGGGAGGAAAGATTCATCTCTATGGGAATAGCAGCTTTGAAAGAAACAGTGCTATTATTTTTAGAGATTTGGAGGACAGGGAAGCCTTGGGAGAAAGAGACTTTCTCATAAGGAATATGTTGGGGTTCCCAGGAGGTAGCATTGTGATTGTGATGGGGTGGTGACATGCAGTAAAGCCCTCACACACAAACACGTGGGTTGGTTGGGAGTGCAGAGTTGCCTGATGCCTCCTTATCTGAAGTGTGAAAATCACAATGACATATCACCTTACTCCAGTTAGAACGGCTCTTGTCAAAAAGACAGAAAATAACAAATGCTGGCGAGGATGCAGAGAAAAGGAAACTCTTCTACTTTGTTGGTGGGAATGTAAATTGGTCCCTAGAGAACTAAAAATTGATCTACCCTGTGACCCAGACATCCCACTACTGGATATATACCCAAATGAAATAAATCAATGTATTGCAGAGACATCTGCACTCCCATGTTCATTGTAACACAATTCACAATAGCCAAGAGAAGAAATCAACCTAAATGCCCATCAATGGATGAATGAATTTAAAAAAAAAAAAAAAAAAAAAAACCTATGCTATAAATACGCAGTGCAATACTATTCAGCTATTTTAAAAAATGCGATCCCAATCTGAACTGCAGGTGGAGCAACAATGGGCAGCCCTGGAATGAAGAATCCTGGCAGAGCTTCAGACCTTTCACGCTGACCCCCTCAGATTCCCCAGAGTAGACACACGGATATCGCTAAACTACAACAGGCCAGGGGAGAGGTGGCTCAAAGGGCCTGCTTTCCTTTTTTTCTTTCTGTGCCCTGAGAAGATTCTGCTCGTCCTTGACCCAATTACAACATCAGCTCCTTGTGAAGCTTTCCCTGATTCCCCTCCCAGCCTCCCACAAAATCTGATGAGCCTATCTCTGTGTTTCACTAAACGACATTGGCACCGCCGGCTTAGCAACTCATTCTGTCTGGCTCTGGACGTGTCTTCCTTCCTCACCGGATTCCCAGCATCGCAGAGACAGGCCTGTGGCCTCCTCGTCAGCTTCCTTCTGCAGTCCCTAGCACCTAGAAAGGAGGTAGTAAATGTTTGTCGAATTGAAATACATGTGGGAATTTAGCAAATTGAGAATGTTTCTTGGCTGATTAGACATAAAATTAGAAACGCAGCTGAATGACAAATATTAAACTTTGAATCCTCTTCAAATGTACAATAATGTGTGGAACAGCAGGAATCTTTATTCTCTCCCTCTGAAAATGTAATTATAGAGCTAGAAATGACTGGAAAAAGCATTTGTGTCATTCTCCTCTGCCTCCAGGTAGGTTATATTAAATTATTTCAGACACATGAAAATCTATTCTTTTTTTATTTCAAAAAATGAGACTGTAATTTCACCATTCTAGTATGAAAAAGGCCTCAACTAAGCACTTCCTCCTGACTTTTTCTCTAAAGCTTACATGTTACATTTTAAGTTGGGACAGAGCCAGCTAGATAAGATTCCTTTTCTTATAATTTTAATTTTATAAATTATATAGATACAGATTTATAGAGACAGATATATAATAGATATATGAGTATACAATATTATATAGATATACATTTTATATATGTTTGTGCATATACTCATACATGGAGAGAGAAAGAGAGAGTTGGCTGTATTTAAATTTGAAATTTCCGAAATAAGTAGTGAATTTTTCTTTACCTGAAGTATCAAACTCCAGGAATGTTTAGTCTTGACTAAATCAGGTCTTACAAGACATTCTAGAATAAGAACACAATAAGATGGCACTTTGAGTCACTATATATACACACACATATACACACATATATATGCATGTGTGTGTGTGTGTGTATATACATATATATGTACACACACATTGTAGTCTCTTCTAAATCACTCTTCCCTATTCTTGAAATTCTCTGATGTGGGAATATATATATATATATATATTCCCTTTCTATTGTCATGAGAATTTTAGATCTGCATTTGTAGGTACCAGTCATGATTTCTATTAATAATTACAAGAAAAGAACTGGGGCTTGAGAGGCGAAGAGAATGGTGGAGTATGGATTGAGGTTGTTACAGTGGAGTCTTGAGGGATTCGTGGGACTGAGGAAAAGCCTAGGAGACTGTTCCTGCATCAGTGGATGGAAGATGGTCAGGTGGGACACCGTCAGGGGCACGTGGGTGGAATGTGGAAGGCTTCCTGGGAACCACCCACCTGGCTATTCAAGGAGGTGAAGTACAGGTTCCCAGCCTCTCTTCCATGTCTTTATTTCTAGGACTACAGTCCATATTTCAGGAATGAATTTCCATAATGTGGAAACAGAAATCAGAGAGGCATGGGATGTTTAGAAAGAGAACCAAAAAGGAAAATAAAATGTTCATTAGGATAAAATGCAACATGATGGAGTTGTAAGAGTAGATTTTCCAGGATCAACTGGGTTCAGACCCCATTTCTGCCATTTTTGTGTCAATTGGACAAGTCATTTGTTATATTGAAACCTTGCTTTCCTCATCCATAAAATGGGGGTAATGGTATCTTTTTCCCAGGGTCTTAGAAAGATTGAATAAAATAATAAATATATGGAATATAGAGTGTGTTCAATTAATGTCAGTTATTACTATATTATTTGGAACAAAGAAAAACAGTATATCTTATTAAAACTTAGGGGAAGGGAGATCCTGAAAGAGGTAAATAATAAGTAAATGAATTGTAGAGCATTACAATCATACACCACGTAAAGACATTTCAGTCCACAATGGATGAAATGGTGGTCCCATAGGATTATAATGGAACTGAAAAATTCCAATTCCTAGTGACCTTGTAGCCATCACAACGTCGTAGCACAACACGACTCACATAGCAGCCACAGGCTATACCCTATGGCCTAGGTGCATAGAAGGCTGTACCATCTAGGTTTGTGTAAGCATGAGATGATGTTTGCACAATGACGAAATCGCTTAATGACGATTTCCCTGTAGATAAGCAATGCATGACTACAATTATTACTGACTTACAGTATGTAAAATAGCATTGATACTTAATGTGTGTTTCATTGCTACATTTCAGTATATGTAAAAAATTAGATATGATATTTCTCTTAACTTTACTTGCAGCCTTCATTTCTCTACAAGGTCTTGTCCTCAAATGTGACTTCTACAATGAAGGTGTATAGTCAGCTCAGTGGGGCTCACCCAGATCCGCCCATGTAAGATCCAACGTTCATTCTCCCCACTGCAGGACATGTTGGCAGCAAAGGGCTCCCAGCTGAGCCTCTCCCCAGGAGAGAACTGCCCTCAGCCAAGGGAGCTGCCTTACCCAAGATCATAATCCTCCCCAGGGGAGCTCCACCTCTGGTGGCTTGATGTCAGGTCACAAAGACCCGGCCCCTTGCCTCCAATCAGGACAATCTGAAGCATTCCACATAGGGCCAGCTGAGTCCTTTTCTGCCTCATCCTGTCTCCTTAATTCCTGCAGTGCTCCCTGAGAGCACCTCCCAATCTCCATCTCACATTCCATTTCCCAGGACTTAACCTGCAACAGAGGATTTCAGGAAAATTGATATCACCATTGGAGAAGCACCACCAGGACTCCAGAGAGAAAAGAGAAGAATTTGGGGCAGCAGCAGGTGCCCGGCTTGCTGCCAAGGTCAGTGATATTAGACAGAGGATGCTGTGAAGGAACTGGAGCTGGCCCTGAGGAGAGTGGCAGAGGATGGAATGCAAGTGGCTTACCATGAATGTGGAAGGTCCCAGAATCAGGAAACGCCCCCCACTGTCTCTGAGAGAGCAGAGGCCCCAGGGTCCCACCCTTCTGGCCCAGCCCTGTTGGGGGATAAAATGCTGACCTCACATGGGTCACCATTAGTCTCACACCTTATTTACAAGTTTTCTTCTTAGAAGTTAGTCCTCAACTCCAAAGTAGAAATCAAAGAGAAGATGGAATTTTTCTAACTGAAATGATCTTTGCAGGCTTTCTCTCCAGGGGCCAAAGCAACATCTTAACAACGATGCTCAGCTACCCTCCAGCTCTGTCTTCTTCAGACAAGAAACAGAAGCTGTTTTGACCTCTACAGCTTATCAACAACTCTTTTTATTCTAAACTTTTATGTTATAACAAAGGTTTATAAAGGTTTTAAAAACTCTGCAAACTCTGGCTTATAGCTTAAAGAGTATAAGTGCTCTATGCCACCAATTCTATGCTATTTAAAAGGCAGATTTTATACTTTACTATGAAAATACATGCCAGGTGTGCTGGAAACATGTGTTGGAAAGTTTCCTGGCTGGGCCTTCATAATTTAGGGTTTATTGAGCATTTTATTATTTCTAGCTAACAGCAGTGTTGTTTTTCTGGTTGTGCTTAGAGGTAGTGGTAAATTTGATAAAACCAAGTTACTTCCCCCAGAAGTCAACGATCAAGTCCCACCTGGCAGGTCTAGGGTTCATCCTGTGAATGATTTGAATGAAGGCTTTGTTCTCCCTTTTCAGGAGGTGGGACACGTTTTCCTTCCTTCTCCTCACCCCATCATAAGGGCTTTTACATTATTAAGAAATCATCAGCATGTGCATTATTCAACAGCTGTGACAGATGACTCTCCCATCAGTTAATGTCACTGGAGTATCGGAAGCCACTAGAGGTAGGAGAAGAAGGAGGAATCTGAACCACTGCTGCCTGTGTCTGAGAATGAAGATCAGAGCCACCACACAGGCCGCCTTCCCTGCCTCCCTCCACTGTCCAGACGAGCTGCAACAGCTGCTCTGTCCTGAAGCTTAAACATGGTACAACTGGCTGATGCTCCATCTCGGGCACTTCCAGCCTGAACCTGGTCTCCACCCTGCTCCTTGCACCAGCCACGGTCATGGGAGGAAGTAGAAGATATAGTCACCAGGAGCAAGTCCACACCCACGAAATGTGGGAGAGCATGTATACTAGTTTGCTAGGGCTGCCATAACAAAGTACCACAAAGTGGGTGGTTTAGAACAACAAAAATTTATTTTCTCATCATTCTAGAGGCCAGAAGTCTGAAATCAGGATGTCAGCAGGACTGTGCACCCTCTGAAGGTTCTGGAGAAGGATCTGTTTGTCCCAGGCCTCTCTCCTAGCTTCTGGTAGCCTTGGCTGGTAGATGACCATCTGCTTCCTGCGCTTCATCACATTGTCATTTCTCTGTGTCCAAATTTCCCCTTTTTATAAGGATACCAGTAATACTAGATTAACGACCTAATTTTAATGTAATAACCCCTGTAAAAACCCTGTTTTCAAATAAAGTCACATCGGGAAGTATTGGGGGTAAGGATTTCAATACATGTTTTCGAGGGGACACCATTCAACCCACAGTAGCATGCCATGTTCTACTTCTGATAATTGGATGATTGGCTTTCCATGGAAAAAATTCTTTTAAAATTGAGATAAATCTAAGAGATTCTTTAAAGATAGTCTATTAGAGTGGTTAGTTAAGTGTCAGGTGTACAGCTTTAAAGCCAGACAAAACTGCCTACAAACCACAGCTCTGCCAGTTCCTGGTGAGCCCACTTTTCTGAGCCTCAGCTTCCTCGCCTGCAAACTGGGATGAATAATGTTTTACATTTTCATAGAATTGTTGTGGAGATGAAGTGAGAAAACATAAGTAAAACATTGTGTATTAAAGTCTGGCACATGTTCTAGATTCAATAAGCATATTAGCTATTTTCAAATGTCTAGATTTCTGTAGAAATAAAGAACTTCTCAGAGCACAGCCTGTGAGTGGTACTTAAAGCTCTAAAACCCAAAAGAGCTGTTGAGGCATGGGGTGTACGTCCTTGCTCCTTACAGAGGCATGGTAAACAAAGACAAGCAAATTGGGTAGCTTTGGAGCTTATCTTTCAGCCAGTCTACAAATCTATCATTTCTAAGTTCTTCTCCATTTGTATTTTTCAGAGACAGGTCTTTTTCTCTTACTTTAAAAAAAAAAGTCACTGGCTGAGACAATAGATTTCCATGGGTCATGGAAGCAAATCACAAAGCTAATACAATGGATTTGAGAAATTGCTAATGTAATCAGATTTTGAACAAACTTTGGAAATGGTCCCTATTTCACAGCACCAAGGGTATTTTTCTAAACTGCTCATTGCTTTCAACAGCCCCATTATAAAACCAACTCAAAGTGAGAAAAGCAAATTCAGCAGCAACCTCTCGTCAGGACAAAGAAACTATCCTCACCAGGAAGCTGTTTTCAGAGCAATATTCAATACTGAATAATCCTTCTTGAATTTTGCCACTCATAGAGGTTTAGAAAGAGGAACTTGTGTAAGAAATTACAGTGGGACAGTGTATGAGCAGAGCAGGAGAGACACACAGAAAGCCTTCATTTCTTTCTACATAGGGAAACAGTTAAGATTTCTGGACCTTTCATTGTAGGAAACGAAAATTACGAGATCCCACATCCTTGCCTTTTAGTGTAATATTTAAACTCTTATAATAAAATGTCATTAAAGACTTTACCCAGCCATAAAGGAGACACTAAAGTATGGAAGTCCCTATGGCCTTGCCTAGCACATAGTAGATACTCGATGAATGCAAATTTTTTATTTGATCATGTGTAGGGCAATCCATATGTCCCAGTTACCCCGGAAAGTCCCAATTTATACTTGCTGCTTTTACAAAAATATTTATAATGCTTGCTTTCACTCTCAAAAATGTTCCAGTTTGGACAATAAATTATATGGTCCACCCTATGGATATGCAACCTAGGAAAGGTCTGCAAATACCCCACCACTAAGTTTCTATTTATTTTTGTAAATGACACCTGAAATTGCCTTTGGGATTTTGCTTTCTTTGGGAACTTATTTTCTTTGATATTAGACATAAGCATTTTTTCCTTCTGTGATGTTAGACTTTATATATATATACATATATATATATATATATACACACACACGCATGTATACATTAACTTTTCTGAGTAGATGTATTAATTGACAAATATTTATTCAGTGTCTACTATGTGCAAAATAGCTTAGTATCCAGTACAAGCAATATTCCAAAACATACTTGAAAGCTCTCATTTGGTTAAAAAATATATTCTTCCTATGCTCATCAAGCTACTTTTGTGAGCCTTTTTTATTTGGAAATATACAGTGTCTTTAAATGCATATGAAAATGAGGCAGTCATCCAGTTGGGACATTTGGAGGCCTGGGTTTTCTGCCCAGCTGCTAATTAACTTTAAGGCACTAGGAAGGCCTTTCCCCTCACCGGATCCCAGTTTCCTCATCCGTAAAATGAGAGAGTCATATGAGATCATCTCTGAGGCTCCTTTTGGCTCTAAAATTCTACGATCTGATGAACCATCCCTTTTCAATTGATTAAAATGAGTGTTAAGAGATTTCCTAAAGTAAACAAGCCAGGCATGATTCCAATTTGTTTTGTCTTCCCATTTTTCTTTTCATTCAATTTTCCATCTCAGAGCATTTGGTGAGATGTACAGTAAATATTTCTGAACTATGATTTAGAAATAACACCTTTAATCTTTCCCCATTTAAAATGCCTAACACCTTACCATTTTAAAGTCATTTAGACAGAAAGTTTTAAAGGAACCAGAATCTGTACAAAAAGTTGACTTAGTTTTATCCACGTATGGATTTAACCACATATTTTGTTATTTTATAAGTTTGATATCTTACAAATTGTAACTTGGAGGGATAAAAAAGCAAAAGAAGATTGATGGGAAAATAAACCCTGGTATTTCCACCACCAATCAAAGGATGGGTCTGCCCAGACCAGCTTCATGTTAGTGGGGGAAGGCCCTTGGTGAATGCTCACAGTCTCTCAGCATCAAATGTCCTCATTCACTGGCTCAGTGCTTTGCAAGAACGTTCTATTTCCCATGGTTGTGCTTCAATATGCTCTAATCCATAGAGATTAACATGGCAGAATGTTTCAACCTAGTGTAGCTTTCTGGCACAAGTAATTTTCATCAGAGCAAAACTCATACTCAATTTATGGCCAACAAAGGTATTAAAATGTTAAAGTTACACAGTAGGAGCCCAAATCAAGCAATCTCAGTGACTTAGTTTTCTTTAAAAAAAAAAATTACATTTTTGAAAATATTTTAACACTGCAAAAAAAACCACTGCTCAAAACTTGGTGAAATCAAAAAGGAATGTGTGTTTTGATTTTATGTACAGCTGGTGGCCAATGTGTTTATTTCAGTAGAGAGAGGGGGCAGGTGGGGGGATAAAAATCATAGTTAAGATAAAAGAATAATCTCAGTATGGAATTTTTAAATAAATGAGAGAACATAGATGGCAGAATTGAAAATCTATGTACTCCACAGGAAGCAGGTATGGGAAGAGAAGAAAGAGCCAAAGCTCGCCTTCTGTAGAAAAGCAAAATGGAGACATCACCAAAGCCCATCACTCATTAGAAGTGGCTCCTCAGCTTCCCTTCTTATATCAGATTTACAATTTAGGGCTCTCTTGAGAGCACTGTTATGTGCCTACTATGTGTCAGGCAGAACCAACTATTTAACTTAAGGAACCCAGAGCAAAATGAAAATGTGAGGCTCCTTATTCACTAATTATAACCAATTTCAAGATGATGACAGCAGAGCCTTTAACCAAGGGTGGGACCCTATACAACTGCATGGTCATGCAGCCTTGAAGCTGACCCTGGTGCCAGGTACACTCACACTCACATCAGCTCCTGTTCTGTACTGAATTGTACAACAACCCTGGAGGTTTGTAATATTAACCAGCTTTACAGCTGGTGACACAGAAGTTCAGAAAGGTATTTTACTCAAAATACCTCTGAATGTTAGGAGACAAGAATGAAGAAGATGGGAGCCAAGCACCAAAGGACCTCGTGTACAGAGCTCAGGATGCTGGCTTGCTCCTGCAAACTTGGAGGAATCATTCCTGGAGCCAAATAGCATTCCCATGACAGAAGACACGGATCTGCATAGGAAAGCACTTACAAATGGAAATTCTAGCCTTCACAGCTAAAGACTGGCCCCAACTTTCCCAGTCCCATTCATCTTCAGTTCTCTGTAGTAGTTATCCCACAGATGTCCTAAGGGTCCTGAAAATGAGAAGAGCCAGACCTCATGGAATGCTTATAAGAATTGATTTCATACCTGAATGCCCACCTGTAACCCCTGGTTCACTAATGCCCGCCCTACCAGCCTTACCACCCAGTTACAGGCATTTGATCTAACTTGCACAATCGAGGATCTTCGGGTCTTAAATGGAAGACCCTGTCTCTTCAAAGCCAGCGTGCCTTCTATGGAAATTCCATAGGCTTAATGAGACTCTAAGTCACCTTCTACACATTTCATCAGTCGAAGTTCTGCGAATTTCACCTATTTGCTATTTCTTAATGCCAACCCCTCTCCGTCTTCCTCTCGCTTCACTAGTTCAGAGCTTTGTCCTGCACAACTATACCAGCTGTCAGTATGACCTCCAGCCTTAGTCTTCTTCTGCTCAAATTCACCCTGCCCTCAGCTGCCTGAATGACACATAGAAAGCACAAATCTGACTATAATAATAGTAGTTCTATTTCCTGCTTAAGGGCCTCCCCATCCCCTGCTTGATGAAGTCCAAGCTCACTGGCATAGCACATAAGGCCATTCATAAGTGGCCACTGCCTATCCCCTCTAAACTGATATTCCTCCATGCCCTAGGCCCCTCCCCCTGCATTTCTGTGACATAGAACTGCATGTGATTCCTGCACGATCTACACATGTCACATCCCCATGTGTTTCTCATCTATTTCCTCTGCCTAGGAATCTGCTCTTTGCAGTTTTTTTCCTGGCCGATTCTGACTCATTCTTAAAGAGCTGGTTCAGTTGCTACCTTTTCCAGAGAGCCACCCTTTGCTCCCCCAGCCTGTGACAAGTGTCCCTCCTCTATGCTCCCATAAACACTCTTCACATAGATCCTCCTAAATCGCATCATCATCATCATTTATGTGTCTGTCTCTTCTCTGGACTATGAATTGTTTGAGGATTCTAACCACATCTCACTTACCCCCACGGTATAATAGAGTGCCAGTACGCACTGGTGTGACTATGTGTGTATACCATGACCTTCTAAGTTGGGTTCACAAGATAGAAAGAAAGAAATCAGGGAGGATAGATAGAAATAAATGTTAAATAGCTAGATAAGGCCATAGAAGAAGTAACTTTCTTTCATTTTTTCCCCTGCTGCTTAAAATTAGAATACATCTTAATTAATAAATAGTATCCATATCTATAGACATCCATGGAGAAAGAAAAAGCAGAGATCCTTGTTCTATCTTGGATTTCCCACAAAACAAGTTTTCAAAGTAATTACCACCTCTTCATGAAAGCCTACAAGCATTAGGAGTTCAATTCCCCAGAACAAGATAGGCCATGTGAGGCAACTTTATTAAGACAAAATTGACAAGGTATTGGCAGCCCTAATGCTTTTTCCTTTCTGTCCCTAACTAAATTTTGAACAGGCAACCATCTATTCTGAGATGTTAAGAAAGTCTCACTTGAGGTGGCAAGACAGCCAGGAGGATAAAGCCTTTTTTTTTTTTTTTCCTTCTTTCTCGAGTATAGCTCAGGACTAATTTGAAGACGAGAAACGATTCCAGTGCCTTATAAATTGTGATCTACATTGCAACTCCTAGCAGCCACAGTTCAGCACAGTTAGAAGTCAATTAAGGGAGACCCACGATTAAGACATCCTGGAGATGGAATTATCTCCCACCAGCAGGAATGAGTTGTTTCTTCCGTTCAGGTTCATGGTCTTTGGAGCAGAAGTAGTTTCAAAGAGGAAAGAAAATGCATGCAATTGTGGGCCATTGCTTTCTGCAGAACAAGGAAATAAAGAAGATTCCAACCCGAATATATAGCCAGCTCTTTAGCATTTCTTAACTAATAAATCTATTTTTTAGTACACTTCAGGTGCAAACTTCAGACCTGTAGCTTCATTGGGAACAGCTAAAAATACCAAAACATGGAATAAACCATAACATCCTGCAGTTCCCTCCATATGTTTTATTTTCTTTCCCTGTTTATGAGATAAAATAGGTGAAATAAAAGTAAAAGTTTAATTACAAGAAATAAAGTGTCAGCAGTCAAGTTCACAGCCAGTTTCTGTATTTGGAGTCATGTAGCATGTTTCTATGATACGATTGTAGGTTTTTCATTGTGCAATAAAATAATTCCAATGATAAAAGCCATTAGTATGCAGGTGTTCTACAATTTTCTCAGAGAGTTTGCAGGAGCTGGCATGCATTTGATAAATGAACTCCCAGACCCCAAGTTTCTACGCAGAGGCATGTGGCTTCACAAGGAAAAGGCTTTTGCACACCTGCAGTAATCAAGCACAAACATAATGGGAGACAAGGGAATAGGCGAGACACACACCCTTCTCTCTTTTGATGAGTGTTGAAGTATTAATGAGGTCTCATATGTAGAAAGGCAATGCTGTCATTTGTTAACTTTGCCCAACCACATTTTTACTATCACTTTAGAGATTCTTCTGTGCCTCTTTAAATAAACATAAAGAGAACAAGTCACATTCCAACTTTATTGCAAAATTAAATGTCATAGCATGGCCTTTAAAGTAACTCTATTGCCATTAGAGTGAGGAAACATTCAAGTAGTTGGTCAACAAACATTTACTGAGCAAGTGCTTATTATGAGCTCTTGTACTAGGCTTGAAAATTGAAGAGGATGTGAACTTCTATCTAAAGCCTTACACTGAATTCTCTAGGCCAGCAGAATCTTTTGACAGCCTCCTTTTATGCATCACCCACATTTAAAGCAAATTGAAGAAGAGCTGTCTGGTGGGAGTAGAGGCAGGAGCTCCTCACAGAGCCCTGCAGACACCTGCTGCTGTAACATGTACATGGCCTGAGAACCACCTCTCTAAACTTTGGCAAGAGAAAATGCATTGTATATGCCATATAACAATTTCATGAGGAAATCATAACATTCCTATTTTTTACAATTTAGCAGAATATTTTACCTCTTTCTCTTTATCTGGTTAGCAAGCTTTGACTTGAACCAACTACGCCCAAGGCCCAACAGCACAGGAAATAAATGGAATCAACCCCTGTGAGGTCCTCACCCACCCATCAGCTCATTCTTACAGCATCTCTTAGGATCCCTTTGCAGAATAACCAGACAGATGTGGAGGGGCACCTCTTCCTTCAAATCTCAAACAGCCTTTGGGAAGGAGAGTTAGAAAGTTGATTGAAAAGGCTGAGTCCTCTTTTGGTTACATACCATTCCAGTGTCAAAAACTTTGCCATGAGGGGATTTCACTGGGTCTCTTAGTAAATAAGGTGGTGCCTTGTCAGCACCCACAGATGTGATCAGGGCGTGCCTCCCTTCTCCCTGTTCTATCTCATTCCTTTAACAATATCACCACTGCCCCATCATTTTGCTTGTGAAAACTATTGGTGGGCTGAACTCCTCTTCACTGGGGGAAAACCAGGATATGTAGTCAGTCTGTAGGGGCTGAAATAGGTCAGGATATCCTTTCTAAGACAACATGGAGTGAAAGATCCAAAGGGTGGGTCTAAGTCAACATCTATGCAAATTACTAATGATCTAAGCTGGGAAAACTTAATAGCAATGCTAAATTCAAAGAGAAGGAGTAGCTTGCAAATAGGAAATAAAGGCAGAGGTCAGGATCCAGGAGGAAATAGGAGCAGAGCAGAATCAGATTGGGAAGGAAGCAAGATGATTCAAGTGATTGGTGTGACTCTCAGTGGCCTGCTTCTAACTCATCTGGTTATTTTGGTTTTTTGGTTATTAGGCACAGTGATGGATGTGGGCACTGGCTGAATGGTTCCGAGTTGGAGCCCTTCCAAAGACTCCCCTCTTCCAAAAACGTTTGGTTTTTTCCTTATTTATTTTTTTAATTTTTACTCCTTTAAGTAATGCACACATCTTTACTGTTGATTGAGAGTCTGACAGAGAAATAAATGAAACAATCTGGTTCTCTCTGATCCTGAAGACCAGTGGTTGAAGACCAGTTGTTGAAGACCAAACTTCTTTTCTTGTTAAAAAAAAAATGGGGTTGGAGTGAACAAGACCTTATGATATACCTAAGCTAACCTACACTTTTTCTTCTGATATTCTTTTACCTTTTAAGCTCTGTATTTTGAAACAGAGGAATAGGAGCTTCAGGCACATGAAAAGCAGTCATAAAGCGCCACTCTGTACCCAGCCCTGTGCTAAGTATTACAGACATCACAGAAGTTGGAAAATACAGTAACTGTCCTCCAGGTTTTTATGATCTCAGTAGAAAGATAGAAGACATTGATAAAAAGTAGGCAAATGTGGTGTTTCAACTGGATTTTGCTAGGTAACAAACCACCCCCAAAACTTCATGGTTTAAAATAATCACTTATTTGCTCACGATTCTATGGGTTGATAATTTGGGTTGGGCTCAGCTGAGACATTTTATCTCTGCCCTATATAGTCTGCCAAACTCACTCCTATGTCTGGGGCCATAGCTAGGATAGTTGGCAAGTCTGGGGTTGCTGAATCTTCCTCTCCACCTGAAAAAGAAGGCAGACTTGCTCTCAGAGTGGACAAGTTCCAAAAGAGCAAGCCTAGAGGCTGCAAACCTGTGGTGACTTAGGTTCACAGCTTGCATATCATCTGTTTTGCCACATTCTGTTGGTCAAATCAAGTCATGAGTCAGCTACAATTCAGGAGGTGGAGAAACCAAACCAATTTCATCTCTTTACGGGACAAGCTGCAAAGAATACGTGACCGTATTTAATCTACCACAGTTACCCACTGACCATCATTATTTCTATTTCTCCCACATATCAGATGAATTCACCCCCTTCCAAGACTGCCCAAAAGTCATATTCAATTATGTCATCAAACTTAGAGTCCAGTATCTCAAGAAATGCATTCTAGTCCAGATGTGGATGAGATTCCTCAGGTAAGCTCCTTGCATGTGGCTCCTCTTAACCCAGAAATTTGTGAACTAAACAAACAAGTTTATCTTCTGTGCCCCAGAGACAACTTACAATGGTGAGTCAGCAACAAGATACTCATAATGGACACTTCCGTTCCTTAAAAAAAAGGAGAAATAAGAAGGATGCACATAGGAATCATTGGTCCATAACAATTTAGGAATCCAGTCATGTGCATATTATCATAAGAAATAGCCCTCATTCATAAATCAATAGCTTTTCTTATCCTGCTTCCTACCCAAAGAAATTTGAAGGCTCAGAGTTATCCTTTTACTTTTGATTGCCTTGGTCTCCTTTATTGCAAGCTTATACAACCCCTTTCAAAACTCTTTGGGTTTTCTATGTATCAGGCAGCAGTTCATTTTAATAAATAAAGGACACACACACACAATTCTTTTTAATGCATTCTCCTTTCTTCTTTCTGCAGTATATCAGAATGCCGTGAGTCAATCCCTTAATATCTTTAGAAGTTATTTTGTCCCATTGAGAGAATCTACTAGGAACCACCATAAATCTTTCTGAGATCTTCACAAGGGCCTTAACATTATCCTCTTAAATTTTACAGGGATCTTTTACAAACTGGAGATACTGAGAATGAAAAACAATTTTATTTTCTGATCTATGAAGTTCTGAGCCCTCTATATTTCCTGCACTTTCTGCTTGCAAATGGAATAGTTCTTTCTTTAGTTTATTTCTTTCCATATATTATCAAAATTCTGCCTGGAAATTTCCTTCAGAGGATTCACACATTTATTAGGTATATTCTCTCTCTTCTAAGTTCCCACATGCTATAGTTTTCCAGTTGTTTTGATCCAAAGTCAGTGCCACATGTTGCAGGTTTTTGCATGGCAGCACCCTACTTCAAAATACCAATTTCTGTTTTAGTTAGTTTCTGCTGCCCAACAAACTACATCCAAAATTAGTGGCTTAAACATTTATTTGCTTATAGTTTTGTGGGTCAATAATTTGTGTTGGGCCCAACCATATGCCAATTTGTCTGATCTGGTTACAGTCATTGCTGAACATACAACCCATCTACAGCGGAAACCAACACTGAGCCCCGATATGGCACCATTTCCTGGGGAACCCGCTAACCATCTACTGGCAGGTTGATTACACTGGACCACTTCCATGTAATGGAAAGGCAGCACTTTGTTCTTATTGAAATAGACTCTTCCTCTGAATATGAATTTGCCTTCCTTTCTCATAATACTAATGCCAAAACCACCATCATGGAATTATGAAATGCCTTATTCACTATCATATGGCTCTACACAGTATTACTCTCGAACAAGGAACTCATTTTGCAGCAAATAAAGTGGGTCATGAGCTTATGCTCATGGAATTTACTGGACCTACCGTGGTCCTCATCTGCCTGAAACAGCTGGCTTGATAAAATGATGAAAAGGCTTTTGAAGACTCAGTTATGGTGCCAGCTGGGTGCCAACACTTTGCAGGGCTGGTGTGATACACTCCAGGATGCTGTAAATGTTCCAAATTAATGACTAGTATATTCTATCATTTCTCCCATAGAAAAGACTCAAGCCTGAGAAGCAAGGGGTGGAACTGGGGTAGTTCCTCTCATATTATCCCTAATTGTCTACAAGTGAAATTTTCACTTCCTGTCCTCACAACTTTGGGCTCTGCTGGTTTAGGAGTTTTGCAGCTAAGGAGGAACACTTCCAGGGGCACACACACACACACACATACACACACACACAATATATATATGGTTGCATTAAACTGGAAACTGAGAGGGTCACCTGGACACTTCATGCCAGTAAACCAGTAGTCAAAGAAGAGAATTACTGTAACAGTTGAGGTGATTGGTTTTATCAAGGGGAATTGATTTGCCACTTAAGAGTTTTTTTTCTCCCACCAACAAATCCTGCCACCAACTGGGTGCTCTAAAATTCAGTTCAATTCTCAATTCTGTTATTAACTACCCAGAGTTAACGGTCAAACTCCCCAGGTTAAAGGGACTCTGCAATCCCACAAGACTGCCTTCATTTCAGACTCCAGTCATAAATATCAAGTCCCCAGGTTACCCACACTTCTGTCCCACTTAGTTTCAAAGTCAAAGTTTCCATAATCCTCCTCCTCAGATTTAATAATTTGTTAGGACAATTTACAGCACTCAGGAAAATGTTATACTTACAGATTATTATAAAGGATACATATGAGCTGCCAGAAGAAGAAGCACATAGGGCAAGGGCTGAAGGCATCCCACATGCGGGAATCACTGTCCTGTGGAGTTGGGGTGCACCACCCTTCTATGACATAGATGTGTTCACCAACACAGAAGCTCCCGGAACCCTGTCATTTGGGGTTTTTTATGGAGATTTCATTATGTAGGCCAAATGATTAGATCATTGGCCAATGACAGTCTCAATCTCTAGCCCCCACTGCCCTCCCTGGAAGTTGGTGCTACCAGAGGAGAGGGTCTGAGGAGGCCTGCTGGCCAGCCTCAACCCACTCCTTCCTCTTACCAGATTCTTGGCTCCACCACAGAAAAGAATTCAACAGCAGAGTCACAGTAGAAAGTAAGAAGAGGTTTAACATTACGAATAAGATACACAGACTTCACAGAGAAAGTGTGGCCTAGCTCCAGAGACTGAGCAGGGCCCACACCAAGTTTAATACAAAAGTAAAAATACACACTTAGTGTTTAGGACAGACTGCCGTCTGGCTCAGGAGAGTGAGCAGCTGCTTGATGAAAGTAAGTTTGAAACAAAAAGAAATCATATACACACTTCAGCTGTAGAAGTGCGGGTTGGCCCTAGGAGAGTAAGCAACAACCCCACCTCCTACCCTGATTCCACTTTTATAGTTTCGCTACCTACTACATATTCATGCCATCTAATGAATATTCAACAAATGGGTGGTTCCCAGTTATGTAACCTAGTCTTGCACATGCTCAGTTGGTCTCTTTTAGAGCTTGTTCACTGGTCAGATCCTATCACATGTACCAGATGTATTGAAGAATTTTCTGTCCTCTTTAGTACCTCTACTGGAAGGTCATTCAAAGGATAAATTCCACTTTACTGCGCATGCTCGGATACTAGGGTATATAACTCCTTTCTACTGAGCATGCCCAGCCACTGGATTTGCATAAGTCTGCTCCCTGAGGTCTCAATTTCCCCATGTTGGTGCTAAAAATAGGTCCAATGAGCAATAGTAACTCTCCTCTAGGGAAGGGTCTGGAGTAGGGGCCTGAGACCTTCGGGAGTGACTTGAAACCCAGAGGTGTTTCCTGAAACCCAAATGCAGGGAAACTGAGCACCTCTTATCTCATTGGTAAGTAGGGCTGAAAGTTCCAACCTTGTAGACACATGATCAGTTAGTCTGGCAACCAGCCTCCATCATGAAGCTATAGAGGGGCCCGTCAAGAGTCACCTCATTAGAACAAAAAATATGCCTATAACCTTTATCACTCAGGAAATCCTAAGAGTTTTAGGAGCCATATGCCATAAACTGGAGATAAACACCAAATATTTGTCTTATTATACCACACTACTACACAATAGGAGTAGAGGTCTTTAAATATTACCATGCTCTGTGATAAAAGTAAATAGAAAACTACTATAACCCAGTACAGATGAGACTACTAACAGCACAGATCCTTCAGGAGTGAAGGTTTAGGTCCCCTTCCCACCACCAGGCAAGGAACCATGATAAGTTGAAGTGCTTGCTTGGGCAAAGGGGATATGGAATGGTTATTGGAAGAAGGAAGTTATAAATACCAACTACAACCATGTGGCCAGTTGCACTAAAGAGAACTACAGTACTTTCCAGTACTTCTTTACTTTCATGTGAACATTTTTTTCACTTTTCCCTTCTCTGATTCTCCTACTACCAAATGTTAGATGTGTTCATAGCGGTTAACATCACATATGTTTAAGTTATAAGATATCAAAGGGTGAATTTGATTGAGCTAGAAGGGAAATGAACTTCCCTCAATGAGTAAATTGACAGTAGAGACTTCTTGAGTCCTTTTTTGGAGAATGGGTTAAAATGTCTTTGATTGTACCATGTTGAGGAGAAGCAACTTTTCTCTCTTTATTTTGAAATTAAACATGGTTAAAAGAAGTGCGTATGGATGCCAGATTAGCAAGGTGTTGCCTGTGCTGGATTGTTCCATCATCAACCTGTTTAAGCTAAGAACCACTTTTCCTGGAACCCCCTCCCTTGTATGATCTCAGGCTAGAGTAAGCCAAGGAAGAGATGGGAGAGAAGCAGCTTGCATTACTCCCAACGTTCTTCACAGTTAGATGAAGTGACAGACTGATCAGAGGTGCCAGAAGGGTTCTCAGCTTGTCCTCACTCTCCTCCACCTCAAGTTCAGTTCTTCTCCTTAACTGTTGGCACCACTGACCACAGCAGCCCCAGGTCCTCCACCAGGTACTTGGCAAGAACCAGCAGATACTCAGAGACCTCCCCATGCGTGCCCCCTTCAGGGTCCCACTTTGGCAGCTCGATGTCTTGGCTTCTCAGATTTCCTTCTCAGATTGCCCACCCATCCCAGTGCTCAGGATGGACAGGTAGTGATTCTTCTTCCATCCTCAGCTCCTCCTCTGAGACTTCACATCCCACAGTTGGGTAAGGTCTAATATCTGCAATAAATCCCTTATCCGATATTCACAGTGAACCACAACTGGATCAAAGTGTGTAAAAATATGACATTGCAGAACAAGACAGTGAAGAAATTTTTTAAAATAGTGTTGCTATTGGAGAAATAGTACTTCTCTTTCTATGTTGGGGGTGCTCCACTAGTGAGACCCTCCTGGCCTCTCTCCACTCCCAGCCTCCCTCCCAGTTGATGAGTCTGGGATGAGGAAGTTTGCCTGCACAGCTCTGTTCTCCCTCCTGCTCTTGGGAGTGAGCCTGCCCACCGGCAGCACAGGTTCTGCTCCACGTTGACAGTGGCAGATCGCTGCCATGGGCCAGCTCTGCCTGAGATGGGGGGCTATATCTCTCCAATTCAGGATTATAAGGTTCACTTGCCACGGTCTCCAATATCGGGTTTATCAGAAGACCACATTTGGGCCTTCATCTGTCCTATTTCTGTGCATTTCTCATCTGGTTCAGAACTCAGGTGAGGAACTCATCATGGGGCTCCCTTGAATCCCAGAAAAGGTTACTCATGGAGAACTGCCTAAGAAAGCTTTCTGCCAGTTCTGGAAGGATGTAACAGGAATAGAATAAAAGAGACATGAGAAGGCAGGCAAAGGAGACAGCACGAGCAGAGAAAGGATGCTCTAGGCAGGAAGAGGAAGATCAGTCTGAGGAACGTAACTTTTTCAAGCAAATGAAATGTAATGAGGATGGGATAGTAGGCACAGGATAGCAGGGCAGCTGATGAAGGGCCTTGAAGATTAAACTTAAGTTTTCAATAATGGTTACTTTAATTTTGCTCCAATTATTTTACTTCCTTCTAATATAAAATTTTATGATCAGCTTCATTTCCAATTTAATGAAATACGCAATCAGCTGTTTTATAGATCTCTTTTATTGTTAATATATGTTTCTTACTATCTAAATCATAGAAATGACCTGTCAATAGTACTAATAGGCCCAGGCTCTTGTTGGTCTCTCTCCTAGCACTCTTTATTTGATTTTATTGGAATATATTTTTCAGTCTTATAAAATTAAAAATACTTCTCAGGAGCAAAACCCCTTTTCTATGCTATAAAAATTATTTCCAGGTGCTTTACTAAAAAAAGACAGCAAGAGAGAAAGAGATGGGATGATAGAAACATTTCACCCTGGCTCGGATCTGTCAGGAGTTTAACCGATAAGCTGTATCTCGGTGTCTGAGTTCATCTGTGTGTTATGAATCACACTGTTGGAAAACGTACTATTTCCCTTTGGTCCCCTTTCTATCCTCCCCTCCTCATCCCCACATTTCAAATTCATTTTTGTTTCTGTTCCAGGCTAATGAGACTGTGATCAATGTGTCTCGGGTTGACCCTGCCTTTCACGTCTTCAATCATACCTTCTCTGTCTAATCCACTACACTCTTCTCTTTGTCAACTGATGGATTTATTTAGTTACAAAAACTAAAAATACAATCATGCCTCAGCTATACAAACAGGTCTCTGGTTTGATTTTCTTCATTTTGTGAGACCCAGCCAACCGCAGACACTACCTTTACAGAATCTGCCTCTGGGTTGAGATTCCCCTCATTTGTGAAGACATTTTAAAGTCTGCCTCTTTCTGCTCAGGTCACTTCCTGGGTGGTGTGCTCTGCTGGTTGCCATTTTGGGGCTGAGGTGACGAGGTCAGGTCTCAGAAGCTCTATCTCAGCACTTCTCTGCGTGAGTCCTGCTCTCCCACAGCCCCTCTCTACTCACTCACGGGGGGCTTGAGGCGGGGCCAGCTGGCATGACCAGCAGCCAGACACCCACTGCAGATCCTGATGACCAAGGACCGAGCAGGGTGCCAGGACTGCAAACCCAAAACCCGGTCAGGCCTCCCTTCCTGCTCCTGTATTCATGCCAACTTCACACTCAGTCCTGCGAGGGCTTCATGTTTGCACATTATTGAAGGATTTGAACAAAACGCCTTTACGTTTCCTATCCCATGGTCACTTCCAACTTCCCTGAGGGTCAGTCTTTTTTTCTTAACTCCCCTTTTAGAGATGAAGTCCCTGAACTTCTGACAGAGAAGTCACTCGCCTCAGTCTGCAAGGCAACCGAGCGACTACCGCAGGCCGCTTCCCACGCCTTCCTCCTGTGCCACTTTCCTCAGCCCCCTGACTTCTGCTGTGCCCCTGCCACCGTCACAGTTTACATCTCTGTCCTGAGCCCCCAGATGCCATCTCCACACCCACTGCCTTCACCTTTCACTACCTCTATCCTCCTCTCTGTCTCTCTGAGCTGCAGAGCTCCTGGTCACATCCCAGCATACTCCAGCTGGGAATGCTTCCCAGACCCTGAGTCCTTTCCAGGGAGATCTGGGGACTCTAAACCCCACCAAGGCATGCCATGGAAATAAGCCTCCATGCCTCAGATCAATTCCTACACTTTAGCAAACTGGAATAACAGAGGCTCCTGGCGTGTGAGAAGGAAGGGAGGAGAAGTGGGTTATAATTGTTCCTCTCTCCCCCACTCATCTTACTCTGTCTTTTTAACAAACCTTTTGTCTTTTCTCTCATTTTCAGATAGAGGGACTTATTTTAACCTGAATTTTACCTAGCTGGAATTAAGGGAACACTGTGATTTCTTCCACTCGTTATTTCCTTTGCCTAATACCTTTCCTTTGTCCTTACATCCTTGCAGTAACTTACACCCACACACCTGCAGTATTCCTCACCAAGATGACCCCACCTACCCTGGGCCATCAACCCTCCATGGTAACCTGGCTTCAATTTTGCTTTCCAAGAGTGGCGGTCAATGCACAGAGAGAAACTAGAACTTTCATTTTAATAATCCAATTTAAATTATATCCACCAAAGTAACAGATCTCAATGGAATTTATCTTCTCTTTTTCATTATTTGTATGCTCACTGCTTTGATAAACAACTATTCACATTTGGAAAAGAGAAGAACCAAGTAAGGAATACTTGAGTTCTGATACCACTTGGAAAACATGGTCACAGATGTGAGACTGTTGAGATGGCATGAGAGCCACTGAGAAAATCGTCCATGCAGCTGGCCCACAGTATATTTTATCTGCAGACTCCTAGGCAAGGTTCCTAAGAGAAAACACTCTCAGATCACATCATTCACGTTTTCCGTAAGAGCAAAACACATCTTTCATCTGAGGGTACTTTTCAGGACAAAGAAGTGAGAGACATAGCTGTCTTACAGCTGCCCCAATGATTCCCGACCAGGAAGACAATCAACATTTAATGACGAAAACATCACATAAGGAACAACAGGGAGAGTGGGGTTCTTTCCTCTGTAAATAACCTGTGATGTGTTTTTTTTGTTTGTTTTGTTTTGTTTTTAATGCAACTGCTATTTGCCAAAGAGGAAAGTTTGGGACTATCTCATCCCATTTTCAAAAGTCACCAATAGCACATATTACATACAAATAATGTTTAATATCATTCTAAATACTTTCTCACATTCCTTAGTTTTATTCCCTTTACTATCCTGCAAGGCAGTCAGAAAATGAATTAGTTTTGCAAGTGACAAAGGGAAAGGAGGGAAAGTCGCATGCCAGGGTTGACACAGCTATTTAGTGACACTCAGTGCTGCATTGGAACCAGAGTTTGTTGAACGCCCATCCAGAACACCTGCACCACATTATTCTATTATGCTATTCCCATACTGGCCATGAGCTTCCTGGCATCCCTGTAATTCTTGAAAATTGTGTTTTTAATTGAGACCCTATGGATTAATTGTACTCTATGTCCAAGCCAAAGAATGCCATACTTAATTTAGAAAAAGGGAGGTTTAAATGTATATGTATCCAGTACCTCGCGTGCAAGGCTCCTGCCTTGGATTTCTTGTAGCACCTCTCTGTCAAAGAGCTAAGGGAAGTTTGCAGTCTCTTGCTAATCTCCCCAACATGCCTGTGAAAGGCCCAGTGGGCAGTTTTAATTATGCCTACAAATAGGAAAACTGAGACACAGATGGTGAAAAGTGAAGCTGAGTAAGGGATTTTCCCAGAACCACTGGCATATCAGACCCAGGCCATGGCTTGCCAGGCCTGTCCAATCTCCACTTGACCACATTTTCTAAGTCTAATGCCTCAAACGGCAGATGAGCATAAAAGACTCTGGTGTGTTTCAATTGCAATACACAGATACTTTGAGAGGTAGTAAAATAAAGAGTCAGAGCATGGGGTTGTTGCAAGGGGTAGGTGATCTGTATGGAGAGTGCTTTGCACCAAGTACCTGGCAGGTACTATGGACCCAAGAAATGATAATAGAGAAATTAGTCTCTGCCTTGAAAGAAATGAGGCTACTGATCTAGATACTCAATAAATGCTTATGGAAGAAAGGAAGGAACAAAGAGAGGAAGGAAAGGAGAAACCTTTTTAAATAAAGCTTGGCTCACTAGCCTTTCCCTGCAACTCATTAGAGTCTCATAAAATGATTTTATCTTCTGTAATATTTTGAGTTTGGTGGTCTTAATATCATTGGAAAATGTATGTTTTGGCCATAACATTTCTTAATACTGCCCTTTATATAAGTCAACTCCCACTTCACTGTGCAAGCTTCTTTACTGGAATTAGCAATAGTTAGCCCAACCTGACCGATAAATTTTATGCAGACACATTCTATCTGTTATGGTTTGTTTCAACTTTAGTGTAAAAGAATGACAATCCTTTTTAAAAATAACTAAACATATTTGGCTATATTGCAATAGTTCATGAGATGCCCGTCATAAAACCAGTTCTTTTTTAAAATCCTTTTCTTAATTGTCTCCAAAAATAAAACATCTTTATTTCCTATATGCCAGCTGAAACCTGATATGCTGTGATGTAGGTAGGGCATATAATTAAGATTCTGAAAACTTTGCTTAGTAAATGGAAGAAACAATATTAGAAAAATTTATGTAATTCACTGGCCATTTGTCTTTCTTTATGGTTAAATTCAATCTTCTATCCTCAATTCTAAGACAGAGGCCCTGACACTGGGGAAACATTGCAATGGTTATTGGTCTTCTGGTTTGTGAGACTCAGTTACTCTACTCAATATGACATTATTAACTACGTCTACATTAAAAAATAATGAGCAAAACAATGTCTGATTGTTTAGAAGGAGAGATTGCTAAATACGGAAGTTTTGAATTGCTTATAACCTTGCCTAGGTAGTGCATGCAACCATTCTTTCAATGTTTAATTCCGTTATTTAATGTGTGAAAAATAAATAAATAAAAATGGACTGACAGAAATGGCAATATAATATCCTTTAATCTTCAGTTCGCAGTATATTAAAAAATAATAATTTTACGAAGAGCATTTGAAAACATTTGATCTTAAAAATATATATTTTGCTTATTCTAGTGTTTGTTGATTTGAAGGCTTTGAGGTCAGCCCAGTAAATATTCAGTTTGCTTGGCACAAACTGTGCAGGAATCTAATAGAAAGCAATATTGTTGAAAATGGATATCAATTGAAAACAGAGAGCAGTGTCAACTATTCCCCACTGGGAACAGACAACAATAAAACCAGTCAAGCATTACACAGCCGAGCCTGCCAAATGTCATTAGAGTGGAGAAAAAAGGAAAGAAACATGGTAGGGAAAGAAGCACTTTATTTTTTTTCCCTCCAATTTAAAAAGACACACACACACACACACACACACACACACACACACACACACACACACACACTAGTGTGAGAGCTAGGAGAACATTTGAAGAATAAGGACAATAATATCTAAAATTGTCCAAGTCAGTGTCACTGCTCCCTTAAGGCTGGCATAATCTCTTTTCCATCTAAAAGTGATTACATTATAATGATTTTCAAATAATTTTTTGTCTCTTCAACTGATCACTTTCCTCCTAATAACTCTTTTAATCAGGTGCATTTGTAATCACCAAGTTCCCAGTTTTTCAACCTGCATGGCAATGTCATTTATGGCAATCATGTTTCTATCATCATTTAATTCACTGATCAGAGTTCTGGGCTTTTGAAAATGTGTACTTTTTCATTGTTTCCACCCAGCCGCAGTGGAGAGTGTTTCAGAAGGAACAGCTTCAGAGAAGCCCCGTCTCTGGGTGAAAAGAAATACTTACAGTAGCTCTGAAATCTGTTAAACGATGGGGACATGGGGAAACAATTGCTGGGCAAAGGGACCAAGGGGAAAACACATCACCAACTCCCACCCCACCTGAAGGCAGAACTGGGAACCAGTGACTTAGCCCCCAAACTTCTGCTATATCTGTGGCATTTTCATTGATGATTTGTAAATTTTCAAACAAAGAAAAATTGTCTCCTACAGACAATGGTCAAGCTGTTGAACAGCCAGCCAAGAGCTCCCCCTAGTGAGGCTGCACACATACTAGTGTGAGCTCCTGCGTACACACACACATGCACAAGCACACACTCTTAGACTTAGCTCGTTAGTCAAAAATACTGTCCACCCCACATTCTTTTAAAACAATGTGCAAAAATCCCCTAATTCTCCTGAATTTTTTCTACTATTGATTGTTAAACCCCAAGCCCAGCAGTAAAGAGCTGGAGAGGACTCCCTTAGAAGGAGAAACTGTCATTCTGATCATACCAGTTTGAAATACTAATAATCACATATTGGCTCCAAATCTGCATCCTCAAGTAGATGCTATCAATGTAGGAAGTCCTCAGGGGCAGCATATTACTATGTAATTAGCATGATAACTTTGTTGTGTAAGCAAAACAAAAGACAGGCTTGAATACAAGAAATATATCTTACATTGTACTGGTGTCTACAGCTTCTACAGAAAAACCTTTCATCCTTGGCCAATATTTAATTTTTGTTTCAGTATCACTGTGACTAAACACCCACTGATAGTGCAAGCAGCTTTCTATGTAATATACCACATTCGTGTACATGCATACATATGACCATATATTTTATTGCAGAACAATATACAAAACACTCATCCTACTCATATTTAACAGAACTAATCTGCTATAACACTAGCATTGCATCTCCCAAATCAACCCTAATTCCTTCAAATACATTTTGGCTTCCTCCAAAAAACATATTTTATTGGTTTTATGAGCTTTGATAGAGCTCTGAAGGGAGAATAGGCATTCTTTAGGGGAAAGAAGGTAGCAAATGTAAAAATCAGATGCAGAGATAAAAGGGATTTAATGTCTTCCTAAAAATTCTTTGAGAGCCATATCAACATTTTTAGTAAAATACTGTCATTTTATAATTAACAGCTGCTCATGTTAAGCACTGAGTGCTCCCTAGCTCCTGTTAATATATTTTTTCTTAAACTCTAGATCCACAAGACAAGTGACAATAGCTCTAAGATGCTAAAGGTAACTCTATTTCCCTTGGAATTTCTAACCCTGGAACGCAGTTTGTGAGATGCCATCTCTTTATGCTCAATCCTTCAAACTGGCAGACATCAAAGTGACACAGAATAGGCTATTTTTTATGTAGTGTTGCTTTTATCACCAGGCTCCTTTGAGTAAAAATCATATGCATGTAAAAACTAAATTTAAATAAACCCATTGGCTTATAAATACCACTACTTACCTCCCAGGAAGATGGTGACAATTAATGTTGAAGTCTTTGCAAAGCTTTGTTGGGACATGCTGCCTTATAAACAATAAAATTTTGTTGATTCTTTAAATTTTTATGAAATTTTCTAGAAGGTATTTTACAAATTTAATATACTTAGATCTTTGTCCTTTCTATGATTTTTTTTTACCTCCGCAAAGCAAAAAAGAACAGGTGGGAGGCTAGGGAAGATAGCATAACTAAGACATTCAATGGGACAAATGTGGATGTCACCAGTTTTTCCACCATTGGCCAAACTATTAGGGCAAGAACTTCACTTTCATAAACCCCATACCTGTGATGAACTCTTCCTCAATTCATTGTCGGACTGTGGATATATAATTTGGCCTGCAAAGACTGATTTTCTTTCCTTACAAAAGGGGAAATTATAATGTTCAACACCTATTTGAAAGGAAGTCACTACATAAAGAACTGAATTTAGACCTATTATGTTAATTAAAATTCTGTGGGCATCTCTGAAAGTGTAATTTGGCCCAATGTGTTTTTTTTAAAAAAAAACAAAACATCATGAAAATTAGCTAATGAATACTGTGCAGTCACTTCCCTAACATAAAATAACTCAACCATTTAAATTGCACAAATTCCAAATGGTCTAATTTACAATTCGTTTGCTTGTTTGTTTTAGAAGTGCTTAACCTAATAACACGGTGAGATTGTATTCTTTTAAAAATTTCATTTTTTATGTATTAACAAGAAACACATGGCTAAAGTTTTGTACAAATTTAGCTAAATACTAAATTCTAATTTAGTATTAGAATTTAGCCTAAGTACTAATCTCTAACAATATTTACTGCTGTTTAAATTTATTAATCAGAATTTAGTCCTGTCAGTTCCACTAGATTGGGGTCAGGAGTCTTGAGCTTTTGAGTCTGCACTGACGATTGCCAACTGCTTGATCGAAGCAAGCCACTGTGTCCTCGGACATTCAGTTTTCTCATCTGTAAATTATGGGTAATGACACCTGCCCTGCTGACCTCATGGGATTGCTTTGAGAATTAAATGAGATAGCACGTGTGGTAACTGTTTTCAATAGTAGAAAGTGCTAGATAAATACATGCACTACTATTTTGAAAAGTAATAATCAGTTGATAAGCTGTTTAATCATCTTTCAAGACCTTCTCCAACCCTACAAATGGTTCTTTCTTTTTTTTTTTTTTTTCAGGAAAACAATAAATGTTGAGTGGTTTATTTGCAGAAATTTTTTTAAATGTATCCTTGTATCATTAGAACTTTAGTTTAGTATTTACCTCAGTTCCAGCTCTTCTCTCATCAGAATTGCTCCCTAAATGGTATATATATGTATATAAAATTTGGGGGGTGGGGTTCTCCTAGGCTAAAAGGTGTTATCCAGTGTTTTCATAGGAGAATTTGCAGAGAGGGTCCCAAATGCCACCAGATAGAGGCTCTGTCTGCCCTTGAATCTGGTATAACCAAGCTGGAAGAACCAGCTAGCACATGCATTTCTTCCTAAAAAGTGGGACCATATGGAATACTATTCAGCAATAAAAAGAAATAAACTACTGATACACACAACAACATAGATGAATCTCAAATACATTACACTAAATGAAAAAAGCCAGACCCCAAAGGCTACATACTGTATGATACTATTTACATGACATATTGGGAAAGGCAATACTGTAGAACTATAGAACAGGAAACAAATCAGTAGTTGCCAGGGGTTGGGGTTAGGAGGGGGAAGACTGAATGCAAAGGGGCATGAAGAAATATTTGCAGGTGCAGAAACTATGCTACATCTTGATTGTGGTGGTGGTTACATAACTGCATGCGTTTGTCAGAGCTCACACTAAAAGGAAGAATTTTACTGTATGAAAATTACAGCTCCATAAACCTGACATTTAAAAAAGAAAGGAAGATCGTAGAAAAGTCAACATGAATTTCTTACTCTGCTTGGCTTGAGAGTCTTCCTTTAAAATAAAATTGCATTTTCATGGTAATTCAAACTGTTCTCTGGTAAGATGAAGTCATATTAAACTAATCAGAAACTTAATTGAATATGGTTAAACTTTGAAATAAAGTTTTCAGTACATATCTACCACATCGGTGATTAATTTCCAGAGAGTACAAAAAGTGTAATAGTCTTACAATGATAACCATTTCTTTTTCATTGTCTCCAAAATGGAAGCAAAAGATTTCAAGTCTTAAGCATAGTCGTATAGATTTTACCTCTTCCACACCCTAATCTAGCCCTTAGAGAATTGTTTATAACATTTCTTATAGGTGTTATTCATAGGAATGGGAAAATTTCTCTTCACATGGGGCTGTCAGTCAAAAATTTCAATTGGTTGCAAGAGGACCTCACTTGAATTCTGAGTAAAATATGTGCCCAGAAATATCTGATCAAGGGCCCAAAGAAGAGGAAATAAAACGAATGAATCAAAAATAGCGCCTAGAATTCTGCCAAGAATTGTAACCCCTATATTGGACAGATAAGGTGCTGTAAAATGCTATTACTAAAAAATCTTTCTTTCTAAAGATTGGGGTGCAGCTTCCAGCTTCAGTCATTTTATTTTCTTATCAACAGAATTGTGGAAATTTAAGACAGGCAGAGGGATCAGTGGGCAGCTCCTTCCTGGGACATCCACTGAGATAGGGGCTGGTCGGGGAGATATATTTGGAGCAGGGAGGAGGTGAAAGAAAAGAATCCCACCTCTCTCCAAATCCTCGGTCCATTCCTTCTATTGTAAAATGCTACATAAAACAATGCGCAAACAATCTATCTCTGGAAACACAATTATTTGCAGGTGTTTCAAAGCCATTTAGGCTCATTCACTCTTCTTTTCTCCTCATTGACATTAGTTTAATCTGTGAAAATCAGATCACAATCATGCCAGACTTTTTACCTCATTAGTTTTCTATTGTCTGTTCTGAGGCAGTGCATTCATTTCTCTCTCCAGGCAAGACTGGTTCTTGTCTGCACAGACAAGGGTTTCGATCCCTTCCCCCTCTTCACTCTTTTTTTTTTTTTAATTCCATAATTTAACTATTTTTGAAGCTAAATAGAAAAGCTTTCACCTACATTTTTTTAAACTGACAATTTTGGGATATAAACATGTTTCTGGTTGTTATATGAGTCAGGTATGAGATATATATGAGATGCCCACACCCCTAGGACTTGCTCTCCAGATATACAATAATTCTTTGTAGATGGCAAGTTATAGCAAACATATATAATTCCATTTTTCCATTGTGTTAAAGCACAGAAAAGTCCTTTTTGTTTAATGTGTGTCTCCCATGTGTCTTTATCACAATGATAAGTCTTACCTACCATTATTTTAACCATATTTGGAATGGTGTTAAGACACTCACTCTGTGCAGCCAGATCCGTGGGACCAAACCAAGGACATCAGAAAGAGGGTGGAGCTGTTTTCTGCAAAGCCTTGAACTTAGGCATTTATGATTACTGTGATTTTTATTTCTCCAGATGCTGTTGCAGACACATGGAAGATAAAATGTTTAAATTCCTTGTCAACTAATTCTACAGCAAGAAAATGTATCTCTTTCATATTTTAGCTAGTACACCATTTCTAAATGGGTTTAATACATATTTGAGGCTCTGAAATCTGATTTTCTGATTTGGGGCTTAGGGTCAGTTATTATATTATATTGACCCCTTAGAAATTGGGGTCAATAAAGAAAATGGCTTACGGTTTCTTGAGTGACTACATATTTCAGTGTTAGTTATGTTATTAACTTTTTAGGAAATCTAAGTTATATTTACAGAATGTCATGAAGTGTTTCATTCATTGTTTATTTCCTTATTGAATAAGAACAGAAATTATCTGCCATATCAGAAGCATCAGATCTCCTGACTAAACAAGTTTTACTTCCTCTGGGGAAAAAAATAGTAATAATAATCTTTGATTGTGTGAGAACATTATAATCTACATTGTCATTTCTGATTCAGCCCATGCCAAGAACACAGGACAATTTACATATGCTCTAATCAAATATTTGGGGGCTGGGGATTCTCACTGCATATCTCTAGATCAGGATTATGTGACATGCCTTGGATTCCAGCCAAGTTTAAGGCTCTTCATTTTTAAAACAATAACCACCTGCTAAAAGAAGAAAGAAAGCCATTTCCTTCTTGACATTCGTTAGCTTAGGATCAGCAGAATCTTCCTGCTGCTCAGATTGAAATGTAATAGCTGCAAGGTTGAAAACTGAAATCTTGCACTAAGCACTTCATTGCTGCTGGCTTGTAATTTTTTTCTCTTCAAAAATTACATACACAAAGCAGTTTTAGACTCTGTAATCAGATATTTTGCCTCGTACTACTGTGTGATTTGGGACGTTTTCTTTCCTTTTTTTTTTTTCTTTTAAAGAACTAGGTCTGCACAATCCGTGCTTTCAGGGTGTACACATAGGTTCTATAGGACACTGTATTCTCATTGCTCCTACATGATATTTGGGGAATTTTGACTAAGCTAAATGAGTAAGATGAACTCAGACTAGTTAACTCTCCTAGGGCCAAAAGTCCTCAGCTCAGATAAACTTGACTCATTCTCTCTCTCTCTTTCTCTCTCTCTCTCTCTCTTTTAATAGAGGTCTTTTACTCCATCATTAAAATTTATAAGCATGTCTTACGAATCATCCTGAAGCTTGTCTCTGTAGCTGGACAACTCTTAGATCTTATTCGCCAGCCTGTTGATCTGTTCCTTTTTCAGAGACATAGATACCATCCAAAAATTTTCTGATATCCTTGTTTTTAACTGTTGTGGTTTACTGGATCAAAGCAGCTGAATTTGAAACAAGTTCAATGCTGTTTCCTTCAAGGATTAACTCATCTTTCCCGGCTTGAGATAGTTAACAAACATCACCTGGCCTCATTTGAACCCTGCGAATGTATTTCTCACCCAGGAAACTTTGGCTTTCAATAAGAAATCCATTCTCCTGGATAGCGACGTTGATGAGGAAGTGAGCACACAGAGACCTCATCTCGTAAGGGAAGCCTAGCGTAACACCCTTGATCATGTTCTGTACCTGACCACAGGTAGTGCGAACAGTAGGCAGTTCCTTTCTATTTCCCCACCATTTATCAACCCGGAGCCTCTTTTTCTTTCCAAGAAGACTGACCTCTACATTGATATGATTGAAGTCCCTCTGCAGGGTTCCTCTGGGGCCCTTCACTGTAATTATGTGTCCCTTCAAAGTGATGCTGACATTTTCTGAAATGTCAACAGTCTGATTGCTGACAATGGTCTTCATTCTTGCAGTAGATGCAGCAAAAGGAGCTTGACTCATTTCCAATTGCTTGTGGTACAGTGTTGCAGCAGTCAGTAGATGTATGTGTTGCAGGGTGAGGAGTCTTGGCAGGACAGAGGAGAGGAGCATGGATAGGCCAAAGGAAAAAGGACTTGCTCTCATCCTCAAGGTGTTGCCTTAGATTGTGCTCAGATTTTGCAGGCTCATGCAGTGCGTCCAACTTAGCTTAGACATGGTAGTTCTCCTGAGTCCTCTGGTTTCTCTCCATGCTGAGCTGACAATGGCATTAACATTTTGTAGTTGCCCTCATCCAAGTAGCTCTAGGGAGCAAGAGTTCTGAAAAAAATCAGATTAGTGAAATTTATAAACAAGCAACAAACAACATTTGAAAAAAATGCTATGTTTTATTTGCAAAAAGTATAATTACAACAGCATGGTGTTAAACTTTTTTAAGCACCACCACTTTGGAACCAACATTTTCTCCTTACAATGTATGTTATTTATAAATGCACTCAACTGTTAATATCTGTATTTTTTTTAAAATATAGTGCATTGCTTCAGCATACTGTGGCAATACACTTCCATTTATAGAGACTTGACTTTACAAATCCATTGTTTCAAGTTCTTCAAAATGAAGTCTTTTTTAGTACATATGTATATGTACTATCATATGTATGTGTATAATATTCAGTTTTTTCTTAGATGTCTTCTGACCTTAGATTTACCTTATCCAAAAAGCAACATCATCCACAATTTAGTTCTCAACTTTCCACATCATAACTCATCCATTCACCCAGGATTATAAAATGTTGAAATCATTTTGGAATCCTTTCTCTCTCCATCTATTTATATAATATCAGGGAATAAAGGTAACAGCAAGAGAAATGGGTCAGGAGATACTTGTGTTTCAACTACTATATATCTTAGAATGCATAGAAAGGGACTACATAATAAAGCCAACTTAAGCTAAAGTATGAATATAAATCCATCCTTCCAGTAGTCTTGATAATTATAAAAACTTTTCAGCTGACTTTTTGTCATATCTGATTGCAGCATCTCAGATTTTTAGTCTTTACATTGACGTAGAAGTGAAGAAGCACTTCTACTGGGGGCATACAAAACTATTTGCTGTGCCATTTCCTTTCTTCATTTGTGATCGCCTTATTAGCATGCACTTCAGCCCATGGATTCTTTGCGAAGATCATCTGAAACCACTTCTCCATTATATCAGGATTGGTTTATCTAAAATTAGATAATATTATCCATAAACACATTTAGCCCTCCATAGGTAAATTGCAACTTGTCTGCGTACACTAAAGGCCAGTGAGAGTGGGCGAGCACCACTAGCAAATCCTGTGCTTCGTGGAGCTTCCACCTGGCCCATGCATCCTCAGCCCTATGCTTGAACCGTGACTATCTCACATACAGATCCTGGGAAGGTGCCAGTGTCGGTCTGCATAGTAAACATTAGTGAAGCAGAATTTTTTTATATCTTTGGATTAGCAAAAACCCTATAGGTAGAAGTTCTAATATTTTCTTGCAGCATCCCAGTGGAGCATCTTGCACCTCCCCTGAGTATATATGTCCCATCTGAGGGATCATTACTGTATTAGCCGGATTCTCCAGAGAAACAGAACCAATAAGATATATGAGGATACTTCAAAAATTCATAAAAGGATTCGTATTATCTTTTAATACTATTTTTCCATGAACTTTTTGAAGTTCTGTTTTTAGAGAGAGAGAGAAGGGGAAGGGAGAGAGAGAGAGAGACATAGACAGAGATTTTAAAGAACTGGCTCATGAAATTGAGGGGACCAGCACGTACTAAATGTGCAGGACAATCCAGCAGGCTGGAGATCTAGTAAGAGCTGACATTGCAGTCCTGAGCCTGAAGCCTTGAAATTCAGGCAGAATTTCCATGATGCAGTCTGGATGCAGAATTCCTTCTTCAGGAAACTTTAGTCTTTGCTCTAAAGGCTTTCAACTGATTGAATGAGGCCACCCATGTCATGGAAGGTAATCTGTTTTACTTAAAGTCAAGTGTAATGTTAATTACCTCTTTAAAATACCTTTACAGTGACATCTAGACTAATGTTTGATTGAACAACTGGTCACTGTAGTCTAGCCAAATTGACACATGAAATTAAGCATCACAATTACTATCCACTGTGCTGTAGGGAAAGTAAACTGAGTGCAAATGGACAAATAACAGGCTGATATCCTCTTCTTGCATCCTGTCCCATCCCCAAAGGCCTAAGTGCAGAGGAGAGGGAAGGAGAGGAAGAGGAAAGACAGCCCCCCACCCCACGCCCCACTCTGCTTTAGACCCATGCTGGGAACTCTTCTCTGCCCTGAGAGAAGAGAGCTTTGAATCACATCAAAGACTGAAGCTTAGAAATCAGCATGACTGAATCTTAATTACTAAGACAAAACTATGTTAATCACTGAAAGGACTAGAAACTCATGGAATTGAACTGAGATGCCATTGAAACAAGTGCAAAGTGGGAACAGAGAGTTTGACATCGCAGAATAGTAACCACATTGGAGAAAACAAAATCATAGGGAAATGTCACATTTTGAGACTTCAGAAGCGTCTTTGCCTCTTTGCCCTGTGTGCATATACAAAGATCTTAGAGTGAAGACACCATGGAGAAAACTGGGTTGGGCTAACAGTGGAAGGTGTGCAAGAGTGTCATTGAGAGGTGGACTGAGTGGATAGACTTGCCAAAGGCCACAGCCAACCTGCCATCAGTGAGTGGTGCAGTCATCAAACACCCAGAGCACAAACTTTGACGTTGTGAACATATTGGTTGGATGTGGGCTCTGCCAGTTTAAGCGTGTTACTCAACTCTTTCCTGAAATCTCAGTTTCCCCAACTTTAAAATGGGAATAATAGTCACTTGTGTTACAGGGCTACTATTAGGGGTCGTATTAGTCAGTTTTCTGGTGCTTATTACAGAATACCTGAAACTGGGTAATTTACACAAAAATAAAATTTATTTGTTATAGTTTTGGAAGCTGGAAATTCCAAGGTCAAAGAACACATCTGGGGAGGGCCTGCATGGTGGAGACTTTCCACAGAGTCTCGTGGTGATGCAGGTATCACACGGCGAGGGTTAAGCAACAGCGTGTTTTCACATGCTTTTTTCCTTTCCTTATAAAGCCCCTGTCTACTCCCTGATAACCCATTAAACCATTAACTCAATACATGAATGGATCAATCCATTCATCAGAGCATAGTCCTCACGAGCCTATCACCTCTTACAGGTTCCACCTTTCAAATTCCGTGTTGAGGATTAATTTCCAACATTAGCTTTGGAGAGGACAAACATTCAACCCTTAGCAGGGGTAAACAGTGGCACATAGTGAGTGAAGATTCACCCTGAAGATTCATGTATTAGAAACTTAATCTTCACCGTGACAGTATTAAGAGGGCAGGAAATCCTATTATGGCATTTGAAAGGTGGGGCCTTGCAGAGGCGATTAGATTGTGAGGATGTATCCTCCTGAATGGATTGATCCATTCACGGAGCAATAGGCACGGTTCTGAAGGCTTTCTAAGGGAGCAAGTATGGAGGTTAGTCTGTCTTGCTCAGCCATTCTTGCCATGTAACACCCTGCGTCTCTGAATAGAGTCACCTCCACCAAGGCCTCCCCAGATGCACTCCCTGGGCTGTGGACTTCCCAGCCTATGAATGGTAAGCAATAAATCACATTTCTTTATACAGTCCCCAGTTTCAGTTGTTCTGTTATAAGAAGCAGAAACTACTACAGTGATTGTTCCAGTACACAGCGGCTAAAGTCACCATCCCCACCATCCTCTTCATCCCAGAGGGTGGAAGCTGCTTCTCCTTTTACTAAAAGTGAAGCATCTGGTAAACTCTTAACTCACTCTGCTGAAAAGTGTTATGTCTTAAAACTGGCTACCATTTACAGAACTCCTATATCATAATGAGTACTCTGCTAAAAGCATTTCTTATGTTAATTGCCACACTAACCCCACAGGTGGATATTGTCTGCGTTTTACAGATGAGAAACATCACTGAGGCTTAGACAGTTTCACCATCTTGCTCAAGGACACACATCTCTCCAGAGCTGTGCTATTTCCAACATCCCATACTGCCTCCCACTGAGCATGAACTTCCTTCTGGAAAACTTGTAGATAATATGGAAGTGTCAATAACATTGAAAGAAAGTAGTTCTATCAACAGTAAATTTGAATTGCAATGAAAAGAACTAAAGTCATACTGGTAAATGCATCCTTAATTTTAGGTAGGGAATGGTGGGCTTGTTACCACAGACATTAGACTCCTTAGGCAGGAAGTCAGACATGAGCAACAGAGGACTTGGGCGCTGGCTCTGCAGACATCCTAACTACACCCAAGGACCACCCCGGAACCTTCCAACCCTTCTCTTTTGCGGCTAAACTTAAAACCAACATATCCTGACAACAAGGAACTACAGCCAAGCCAGATTAATTCGGTTTGCAGCGCCTGTGCAGCCTGCAGCAGTCTGCCCTTGTGCTGACCTTTGCCTCATTATAATCTCATTATAATAAAACTAGCATTGCTCTTTTGCCACCCGTGGGTTTTTCTGCATGCATCATGGGTAAGAACAGGTGCAGAAGGGAAACAGTTACTGAACCCGCAAGTGCCAACCAAGTGACGTAGAGATGCCTGTCACAATGGCACACCCCAGGACCACCCAAAATCTAATCAAACATAGTCTTCAACCCTAAAATTACTCGGGGCCATTGTCTCCCTTGACTTGACCTGTTCCACCCTTGGGACACACTTCAATAAACTTGCCATAGCTTTGTTTTCGTTTAGCTGGTCTGTAATTCTCTACTGCGTCCGTGAAAATGACCGAGGAATTACCAAAATTCTGGTAACAGACTCTATGGTTGGGAAGCTATAACCAAACGAATTTCTCACAATCAGGTTAAATATGGTCAAAGGAGGAAAGAAAAGAAGGAAGGCAGTTAAAGAAGAATATATGTCTATAAAGGAATCTCTCTGATAAAGTAGGATTCTGAAAGATCTTGATCAAAATGTGTCAGTCAACAAATAGGAAGGAAAGGCACAAACCAGAAGAATTAGTGTCTGTTTGGCTAAGTCTAGAACAAGCTGAAGCTTGGAGAACCTGTCAGGGACAACAAAAATGTTGTTACATTTTGGTAGGAGCAAGAAATGTAAAGGAATAGATTGCTCCAATCCATTGCTTGGAGCAGGTGATATAATGTTGAGACCATGACAGAAAAATAGCAGAATTACTTCCAATTTTCCTCTTTTCTTTTCTCACCAAGAAAAATATAATCTCCAAACTGCAAAAAGTATCGTGGCAACTAAAGACTAAGAGAATCTATAGCTGTCTTAAAGTCTTCAATCCCAGATATATTTCACCCCTAATAACTTGCTTATGGAATTGCAGAATCACTGCTAATAATCCAGGAGAGATCAATGTTAGAGGGAGAAAAAAAACCCACTCCAACAATTGTCGTCCCTAAATTATTTGCCTCACCTAGAAGTGTCAAACTCTGCAGGCTAAACTGGCTCAAAGGTGGGAGGTGCAGGAGCAACAGAAATTATTGAGAAAAAACCTGTTAATATAGCAATTACTTATTCTTTGAGGGAAAAAAATGTAAATTCTCTATAATCTAAGGATTAATGATAAGTAAATCTTAGCATCTATCTCCAGCAAGATTACATGCAGCCCTTTTCCAACTGATGCAGGATCAGTTATTAGAAAGTGAATCTTAAGTTTGAACTAAAGTCCTTTTCTCTAGAATGTTCTGTTCCTCTCACAGCCCTGTGTCTGTCCTCTAGAACAAAGAGTACCAATTAAAGGTTCATGCACGGAATTTATCCTGCAGGCCTGTTTTGCTGTTTTCGGTCATTTGTTTGTTTATTTTTTAATGCTTTTAAGTGGGTCCTATGCTCTCCACAATGCCCAGAACTCTCTACTGTCTCCCGTTCCACTCTCCAATCATTTACTACCTGCCTCCTGCCTGTGGGTGTAACTTGAGTTTGCAACATTTCTCTGGACCACATAGGAAAAATCTAATCCTTGTCTTTTTGCATCCCTTCACTTCCTTAAAGCCTGATGATGGTTGTACCCCTAAAATATGTACAATCAATCATGCTTCAATTTTTAAAAAGTAAATTAATTTGAAAAATAAATTTTAAAAAAATCCTGATGATGTTTTGAACAAGATTAGGCCAAACACTGAGACCTTCACCAGGCCACTAAAGAGGACTTCTGTCAGTGAAGTCCTCTTATTCCAGCCCCTGTCTCGAGACCAAAGATCCTGGGACTCATATCCCCAACCCTTCTCACTGTCCAGGACTTCATAATAAAAAATAATTACAAAGAATCAGATTTAAAAGCCACATTAAACTTATTGCTAAACACATAATTTAATTGTTCATTGTTTATTCCATGGAGAAAAATATGATCTTACACATAAAATTTTCATCCTATCTCTTTCTCTGTAAACATTTCTATGAAAAGGGAATATCTCTTTCAGAAATGTGGTGAGCATTAAATAAGATTTAATGTATTTTATATGCCTTATAAATTAAAAAATAGCCTGGTCATATCATTATGTTATAATTATTTAATTTATATTTTAAGTGTTTTAAGTAGCACAAATTTATAGGGAGCAAATTACCAATGAAGTGCTAAGTGCAAGAAAATTTTGGATGGAGTATGTATATGTTATATTTTCTTTCAGAAAAATATACAGATGATTTACATTTGAACTATAACACCATTATGCTTTAAGGTCAAGTTATGAGAAAACTATAGGACAAAAATACTTTTGAAATAAATATGCATCCTACACATTCTATGGTTAAACAACCCACAATCAATTAAGTTGACATGAAACAACCAATAATAATCATTAAAAACTAGAATAGGAGCAACTGAAAGAAGTAACCAACTCAGTCCACACTGGTAATAAAGAATTCTTTCTAAATTTTTAGTGTTCCAACCAGCTGGATGTGTGCTTGCATAGCAGGAGCCCTGCATTGGCGCTAGCAGCAAAAACACTCAGTGGAGTAGTGAATTGTCTCTCCCAACCCCAGGGAGGCATTTATATTTGTTTATGCATGCCAGATCTAGTAACCTTTCTAACTCACCTAGTCATACACAGAAAAGGCAGTGAACCTGCGTGACATTTGTCCATAAGCGCCAAGAAGCCTGGCTAACAGAGCAACCATCATGTGGAACGCTTGGCAGAGAGAAGAGAGCACTCTGGAGAGTGTCGCCGGCAATTAAAAGCTTGATCCAGAAATGACAGATATCATCTCTGCTCACAACTCATTCATTGGCCAGGGTTGGTCACAGAGCCCCATTAAGCCTAGGCGTTCAAAAAATACCTTACCCAGAACTACATTTCCCTGGCACTCATTGTTTATCAAAGCGTTTCTTAAACTTTAACATGCAGATCTTCTGAAAACGCAGATGGCATTTCTACCAAACTCCCAGGTGATGCTGATGCTTCTGGTCCACGTTTTGCACTTTGAGGACTAAGATTACTACATTATATGTGTTGGCAATACATAACAATGATGATACCTTTGCTGTTTAATAAGAGTCCTGCCTCCCAACTTTACTGTAAATTCCCCATCAGAGACCAAGTTTTGAATGCCTTTGGGAACTCCTCACACCACCAAGGACTAAAGAAAAACAGCAGTAAACTTCTAGGTTTCAGGCTGGGAATGAAGAATAAATGGCAATCCTCAGTCTTAATTAGCAATTATTATTGTTCCTAGCAGGCACTTCCACAGAGCCACATGCAATAGCCAGGAAAAAATTATGCTCAATGTGGCACTCAAGACCAATAATTTTAGATGTCTACATTAGAAATGCAATACAAAAAAAGGTAAGTTTCAGTAACATAGAAGGAAGATGTGCTTTTCTACAAATTTTTGGAGCGTACTCTCAAAAGTTTATCAGTTATATAATTGTAGTCTATCATAGACAAATTACTGGCTTCAGTGATACACAAATCAGGTCCCAATCTCAGAATACATTTTTTTTTCTTTGAGTGAGAAAATTGTATAGACCCAAATGGGAATCCCAGACTTTCATGTGTGGCTATGTACTGATTAAGTGATATACATGCCTGAACCTGCTTTATGCTGCCAAATTTTTAGTATTTTTATGCAGACACAGATATGGAATCGAATAGTAGCATCAATGTTAAGTAAATCTGGTAAAACCTGCTAAGGCCAAAGAAACAAAGATCCAGGACTTTATAAACACGAAAGTATGAGAGACAACTTTTTTATGAGAAGAAAAATCTAATAAGAGTCAGTAGACACGTTTTCACCATCCAAGAGAGTTCTGTCATCCAAGCCAAACACCAGACTAGTAATAGAGAACAGGAGCATGATTTATTTTCCAAAATAATATCCTAAAACCAGAGAGTATACAGCATCATCCAAGGCCATTTTGAGTACTTTACCTCCTACCAAACTAGTCCCTTCCCTGAGTCCCCTTCTAAAGAGACATCTGAGACATTCACAATAGAAAACTGGAATATACTAGATGCTCCACCACCTAAAGACAACATATGTTAAAACTCTAAGTACAAGGAGAAGAGGTAGACTTTATTTTAAATGTGTTTTTTTATTGCTATCAGTATATGAAAGAAAATAGCTCAAGTCTCTAGGAAATTACACCAGACATTCCATATTCTAATATAACAAATGTATTTAGTCATGATATTTTAAACCACTGTAACTAGTGAAAGGACGATTTAATTTTAGCAACTGTTTATAGAACTTTATGAGAAAATTAATCCATTATTATGTCATAAAATACCTTGTTTCATAATATCAATTTTGGTGTTAGATTTTAAAACAAGAGTTTTCCTAGGGACATGCATTTTTACATGACATTAAGGTCAATTGTATACATTATAATATAGACATAACTGTGATAAGTATTCTTTTGTGTAAAAATTTCAAGTAATCCTTCCAGCAGAAAATTCAAAGATTATAATGTATGTCTGCGATTATGTGAGTGTGCATGAGTAAGAGAGATTCATTCACTAACGACACTAGGCCCATTAGGTTAGCTTGAGCATCTTGGGGGTTGGTGACTTGTCATGAAAAGACCATGTCTAGCACAGTGGGTGGGGAGTGGGATAGCAGCAAAGCAAAGCCTGAATGAGCTAGAATATTTTCCTTGCTTTTTCTGTTAGAAGTCAGGATGGATAGCATTATAATCAACATGCATCTACTACTCCAAGAAAGTGGGTTAGTTTGGAAAACTCAGTATGCGTATGCCATTTGTAGTTTTCCACATTCCTGGTTGTATTTCCATCAGAGTTGCATGCAAACAGCATGATAGAGAATTGAGGGATGACCAACTAGCAAGTCTCTTGTAACAACCCAATGTTCATGCTCTGCTGATGGGATAGGAAGCTGATGGCAAACATCTTTCCACCAATATTGTAGTAAATTCTAATGTATTCATAACAACAAGGTGCAGAGTCTGCAAAGGCAAAGGAACATCTCTAAAGTTATCCTTGTTTTCCATATAATCCAGAAAGCTCGAAATTTTAATGTAACCAACATATTTTTAATAGTTAAATGGTAGCTGTAGAGAGACACTTGGGATGGGAATCAGTTAGAGAGGGACTTCCTTGGAAAATCTATGTGTATGTCTCTAATCCGTTGAGCAAATTTAGTGACATACATGACAAAACAGAAGCCAATCTTGTATATGGCACTTTGGATGAGTATGGTTTGCCCTGGATTGAATGTTTTTAGGGCTTTAAAAGGCTCCCATCCATCCTAATCAACTTCGTGTAGACATGATTCAACATCCAGTGTTGGCTCCGATCAGCACAAGTGTCAGTCACTGAGCAGAGTCTTGCCCACAGCCCTTTGTCTTCATTTCCTTGTGGCGGAATGCATGTGGTTCTTTCAGGACAATTCCCTTTCACTGCATTCCCAGAGTGCCTGTCCCTGACAGGCTTGCCTGCTGTGGCACTGACCATATGGCTAGGTTCAACCCCACCCTCTCTCTTAATAATCCCATCTCCCTTACTGTCCAGCTCATCCTATTTTCACAGAGGTCATTGTTCCCCCAAACTACGCATTCTCACAAATACATTGGTGATCCCAGTTACATGAGAGGCCTCTTTGCATTCACACACTCACTGGGATGTATCTTGCTGATCACAGCTTATGTAGTTTATTTCTCAAAGGAATTAATTCAAAACTTAGATAAATACTATTGCCTTTACAGTCATGGCTCGAATTCCACTCTATTAACTCCTTATATTGTGGCATACAATTTGCTTCAGACTCCTAATTGTCCCATGCTACTAATCTTGACTTGTGCATGTGTTATAAGTTAGATCTTTTCTAAAAATTTTATTTTAAAGAAATTATATATATCCTTTTTTAAACTTTTCCTTTTTCTTGATATTTATCCTAACAGAAATATAAACATTCATTACAATATTTGAGAAATTCCAAGCTTATGAAAGGCTCCAGGAAGTCCTGAGATAAAGTAATTTAACATTGGTTATCACCTACCCCTCAAGATTTCTCAAACTTATTTTTCCCATAGACCTCTTTTCATTCGGTACCTATATTAAAAAAACTTCTAGGACAACTGATCCCTCAATGAAAAGCAAGCAAAACTCTCTTCAAATACTGTCTTCCTACATAGTGGCCTTTCTCCAGGCCCTAAAGCATGCCGAGCTCCTTCTCACCTCAGAGACTTTGCATACGCTATTTCCTCAGCCTTGATCATCCCATGTTCTCTTATTATTCCCCATGTCCTGCTCTTTTCCTTCCTGATGCTTATCTCAAGTTATAATTCTATGCCAATTTTTTTTAATGTCTGTCTGCCCTTTTAGACTTCAAGCCCCAGAGGACAAGAGCCACATATCTCTCTTATCCACCAGTGTATACCCAGCCGGCACAAAGGAGATTGCCTTAATCCATTCAAGCTACTATAAATATCTTAGACTGAGTAATTTATAAACAATAGAAATGTATTGCTTACAATTCTGGAGGCTGGGAAGTCCAAGATCAAGGTGCTAGCAGATTTCGTGTCTGGTGAGGGCTTGCTCTCTGATTCAAAGATGGCACCTTCTTGCTGCACCCTCACATGGCCTAAGAGGGAACGGCTCCCTGGATCCTCTTTTGTAAGGGCACTAATTGCATTATAAGAGAGCCAAGCTCATGACTTAATCATGTCCTAAATGCCCTACCTCTTAATCCTATCACATTGACAATTAAGTTTCAACATATCAGTTTGGGGAGGGGTGGGGTACGGATTCAGACCCAAGCAGAGGTACTTTAAAAAATAGTTGAACAAATGAATCAAAAGTCTGACTCTGGGAAGAGCAGGAGTGCCATTTCTCAAGCTTGCTTTGGCCTCTCAGAGCCTCCTTACAATCATTGGTTCATCAGAGGAGCTCCTCTTCTGCTAACCCCAAGTAGGCCCTTCCAGAAACATATTCTCTAGGCTACCTCCCATCGGGTAGCATAATTAATTTGAGGGCTTTGCAGCCAGCTTGTCACATTGACACTCATTACACAATGAGTGCTGGCTAAATACACAGGCTGAGAATTCTCAGTGGTCTAATTTTTTTTTAATTCAGAAATGTTCTGTGTCATCCTATGCCATTTCCTTCATGTACAAGTCATTTACTCTGATTCAAGTAGCACACAGTCTGTTGTGTGAAAGCAGGAAGAAGCAGACGAGAATATCTCAAGCTTCTTTTCTGTGTAAGGCATAAGGTCAGATGACGGGTCTATGTTGTCTCATTTAAGTCTCACAACAACCCTATGAGATGGGAAATATCTCATTTTATGGGTGAGAAGTTGAGGCTCAATGAGAGAAAGTAACTTGCCCAGTGTCCACAAACAGACAGAGCTCATGTTCTTTCTGCAACCTCACAGTGTGCGAATTAGAATGGACAGAGCAACTTCGAAGACTTTGTGAGAGAAACAGTAAGGACAATGTCTTCAGGTAGGCTCATTTCTTTGGATACAATATCTGGAAGAATAATAAATCAAATGTACATCTCAGACTTGATAAACCACATTTCCATGATTCCAAGATATAATTATTTTTATAGTTTTTCATCTGAAATCAAGATGTGCATTACAAGTCAATGCGTTAGTGTTTCTTTTTCTCTATATACGTTAATTATTTGACAATGTTACTATCAAAGATGACTTGAAATCAAAGAGGTGTGGATTAACAGAGCCTGTGACAGTGACAGCTAAAAGAAATGCGCAATTTTTTTAATCTGCTCCTAATCATATTTAAAATAAAATTACCACCAATACAGTATTTAGTATGTATCTAGATATTATACTAAGTAATTTTTTAAAATCATCTTATTTAATTATTATCAAAATAATATTACAGAGTAGGTACTTGTTAGTCTTCATTGATAAATGGTGAGACTGACATTCAGAGAGGTTCATTAACAAGCCCAAAGTCACACAGCTATTAAAAGTCAAAGCTAGAATTCAAATCCAGATCCACTCAACCCCTAAGATCATTTTCATTCTCACAATGATACATTGGTTCTTAATCTGGAACACAGTGTATGAGGCCTTCCACATTTACAGCACAACACAGGACAATGGTGGTTAAGTTTCTAACAAACTTAACCAGCACTATGACACAAAACGAGTCATGTGTATATGCTTCTGGTTTCCAAGTCCTACACATGACCCAAGCAACTTCTTATCTGGCAGCAACTTTTAATTAACACTGAATGTTGACCTCTTTGTTCAGCAAGACTAGGTCTCTTTACTCTTATTATTTCTCCATTCTTTGTTGGTTTACACATTTCTTCTGCAGCCCAGCACAATCTAGAAAGGAAACTATTTTGGATTTGGAAGTTTCTCATTTTTTCTATGACAAAGCTAAGGTCAAGAGTAGCTTGTCCAAAGGAATCTCCGATGCTCAGTTGTCTACACTGCACATTACAACAAGCCAAGGATGTTCATACTCCTTGAGCAATCACTTTAGATACATCTAAGAAAAAATACACTGGATTTTTTTATTTTCTTGAAATTACCAAGAAGGTAGGTGGAAGACATAAAACTCACAGAGAGCCTCCTTAAGATGAAAGTGTAGCATCATCTCTGGCATGAAAGTGGGAAGAAGAAAATAGGAGGAGGAGAGGGAGAATTCCAGCCCCTATAGATGCAATCTTCATGGTATGGTTCCTCCAGTAGGTTGAAGTGTTAAAATTCTTCACGTGAGGGGGCTGCCTTGTTATCTCAGTCGGTTAGAGCACAGCCTTGTAACACCAAGGTCAAGGGTTCAGCTCACCATTCCGGCTAGCTGTGCCCCCTCCCCAAAAAATCTCCACACGAACTAATGTGGGTATCAAATAGATCCTAAATCTGGATGTAAATTATTATTTATCCATATGTTGAATTAATTATGCTATCACTTCTTCCATGAACGTGATTCTTGATTCTCCAAGGCACAGCTTGCTTTCAAGCTTACTACCAGCATCCACTCTATTTAAAAGCCTATTTTGTTGACATCTGGGACAGCTGCTATCAACAGTAGATCTACCTAATAACACCTGTGTTGACTTCTCCACTCTCTATTTATCCCTTTGTATGGGTAAACCATTTGAAACACAAACACGTCATCCACTCTTGCCCAGAATGAAGAATGAAAGAAGGAGAGTGAGTAAATCATGCATCATTTTAAGAGAACCTGGAGGCAGGTTCTGGATTCAGGCCCAGATTCAGACTTCTCCCAATAGATGTATGAACTTGGGCAAGTTATACTTCTTGGATAAGTTGTGCGAGGGGGATAATAATGGTACTTTCCTAGTAAAGAGGTAAAGAGAATAAAATAATCTAATATTCAAAAAATATCAGTAGTAATAATGTAGTATTAAGTCACATACGTATGTTTTAATTATCGAAGGCTTCCTACGTGGCCAATCAGCAAGTGACACATTTTACATGTGTAAATCATTTAATTCTCACAACACCCTACGGGTTAGGGGTCACTGGTTCTCATTTTAAGGAAAAGACAGTTGAGGCTTGGAGAAATTTCCATTTTAACAATAGCAAGAAAAGTCTTTGCAAATTTAAATGATTTGCCTGAGACTACACAGCTAATAGGTAGGAAGGCCAATATTTGAACCCAGGCAGAGCCTGTGTGTCTTCCCATGGCAGGTGCATTCAATGAAAGACACAATGGACAGAAAGACATCATTTTAGTTGGGGTTGGGTACAGAAGGAGCAGTTTTAAATATTGAACCACACATGAAGCTGGAAATGAAAAGACTCATCACCAGAGGGAGGGTGCATGGTGAGAAATCAGGGCAAAATGGGGCAGACGCATAGGGGTGGAGCTGGAGTTTGATGAAGGCTTGCCAGGGTGGGGAATTCTGCAGTGAGGCTGAGAAGCTGGAGAACAGCAAGCAGTCCACTGTGGGGGGAGCACAGTGCACAGAGGCTGATTGTGCAAGAGATGAGGGCTGACCACGGGCACTCCCACCACCGTCTCAGCATGGTCTGTCCTCCAACATTAGATGGCCGAAGGGCTGGATGACCCTGGGAATAGACAGACAATCTGGAAGGTGTCCTGGTATCTTTTTTCTTTGCAAATTAATTTCCTCAGTCAGAGCATGGGCTCTGCAATGTTTCCACCACACCCAAACTGAAAACCAGCCCCTGACAAGAGGATGTTATAAGTCTCTCAAATACTTGCAAACACTTTAAACATGGCATACTTCGTACTTGCAGGGAAACTCCCTAGCTGAAGGAGAAATAAGGAATAATTGTAAACTATTATTTTTAAAAGTTTCCCCTTTCACAGAAAGGAAAACTATGCCAGATCCTGCTAACACAGGAAGTGATCCCAGATCCTTTAAAAAAAAAAGGAAAAGAAAAGAAAAGAAAACTAAGTATAAAATAGTGTTTCAAAACCCCTGATTTACCTCTTTTAACTTAACACTTGAGTTAAGCAGGAGGCTGCAGAAGACCATGTTATTACTAAATTATGCTTTTATTTTCCTTTGATGTGCCTGATGTGGTTTACTTGCACACATTGGGGTAAATGAACCCCGGGCCCTACTTATTTATTTATTTACCAATTTCCCTGGTACTATCAAAAGCAAGGAGCAGCTGTGATTTCCCCAGTTCAAGTATGCAGCTGAATGTTAAAAAGACCTGCCTTTGCCCAGGCTCCTGCACACTGTAGAATTACACTCACTAATGCATGAAAACTGAAGGCACGATGTCAGAGCAAACCTGGGCTTCCAGCTATATGGGAGGGTATGTTCTCCAAAACCTTTGGGCTTGTAATACACTACTTACTGGTAAGAAAAAGGAAAAGGCAGCTTGTCGTGGCCTTTTGGAGCCTTGGAGCCCAAAACTGTCTCTTCAGTAAGTCAGAGGGAAAAGCAAGAGCAAAAAGGGATTCCCACCTCCCCACCCCCAGCTCCCAAGGTCTGTGCCTTCCAATTCAGATGACACTGCCTGAAATGAGCTCCTCTGGACTGGCCCAGTCCTGATATCCAGGAGGGAGGCACTACAGTCATGCTTATTGTTAAAATACAGACATGCTCATACAAGTTGATCGTTAACCTCTTCCCTGAGCCTCACAGTGCCTGCGTGTTCCCCACCCTGTCTCCCAGAACCACTTGGAGGCCTCCATAATTCAGCAACTAAAGGGCTAGAATCTGGCCCTCCAGCACCCTGTGTGGGGAGATGACTGATACTTTGATTGGTTGGTGTCTATGCCATCCAGATTTTTAGATATTTTTGTTATTACTTTTTTATTGATCTCATTTAGAATTCCTCATGGGATTCAAAGACAAATGAACCTTTCCCCAAAGTCTTCTCTATAGCGAACAGAATTGTAGAAAGATCCCTATGTTTCATGTTTATTTTCTTAGTTATCTATGGCTGCATAACAAAATGCCCCAAAATATAATGTCACAAAACAAAACATTATCATGCAGTTTCTGTGGGTCAGAAATCTGGGCATGGCTTAGCTAGATGCTCTGGTTCAGGGGCTCTCACAAAGCTGCAGTTAAGAAGCCAGCTGCAGCTGTAGTCCTCTCAAGGCTTGAAAAGGGACAGATCTGTTTCCAAGCTCATGTTGGCAGGATTCAGTTTCTCACAGGCCTTTGCTCAGAGGGACTCAGCTTCTCCCTAGCTATTGGCCAGAGACCAGAGATCACAGTCAGTTTCTTGCCCATAGTGGCCTTCCCATGGTGCAGCTCACAGCATGGCAGCTGGCTCCAGCAGAGCAAGGGGGCAATTGGGTGAGAGATGTCACAGTCTTTTATAATCTGATCTTAGAATGGACATCCTCTAGGTCCAGCCCATACACAAAGAGATTACATAAAGGAATAAATACCAGAAGGTGGCAACTACTAGGAACCATTTTAGAAGCAGTCTAACCCATCTATCAACATCAAAATTTATTGATTGTTGAAAGTCAAGCACAGACCTTCCTACTTCTTAGCTATGCAGTCTTAGGCTAATCACGTAACTTTGCTAAGCCTCCACTTCCCATGGTTAAGATGGAAACTTCTCCATGTTTCAATTGTCTTTTCCTTAAAATGGAAATTAGTAACTAATTTCTAAGAAAATTTGCTCTCCTCCACGACCATGTCCCAAGAACATGTGAAAGAAAAGTGTTTGCATAAAGCTTTAAGTTTGGACACTGACACAGGAAAGCAGAACCAGTAAAAACCCAGCAGAATGGAATGTCTGCTAAATCCAGTTCTTGCTCGAAAACGGCAGGCTTCTTGCAGCCTCATCAATGGCTCTTTGATGTCCCAGACAGCCCATATTGGCTGCAGGATGCAAGGGAAGTGGATCTCCATCAGTGCTGAGAGGAAGGTGCATGGGGGCAGAGGCTGTGCAGAATAGCAATGTTCCCATTCCCAGCAGTCCCGTGCAGAGACTTGTGGCAAAGTTGTAGGGGATCAAGACAAAGTGGGCAGAGATGGGGATAAAAGCCAAAGTTATATCCACCTCATCTGGTAATAATGGCAGGCCATTCTCTCCCTAACTCTACTGTCTTCTTAGGAGGTGTCTTAGTCGACCTGTGCTGCTATAACAGAATGCCATAGACTGGGTAATTTTAATGGATGGAAATCTATTGGCTCACAGTTCTGGAGGCTGCGAAGTCCAAGATCAAGGTGCTGGCATCTTGTGGGAATCTTCTTGCTGCATCATCTCATGGCAGAAGGTGGAAGGGCAGAGAGAGGGCAAGAGGGACCCAAACTCACTCTTTTATGATGGCAGAGCCCTCATGGCAAAATCACCCCTCAAAGACCCCACCTCTTAATACTGTTACAATGGCAATTAAATTTCAACATGACTTTTGGAGGAGACAAACATTCAAACCATAGCAGGACATCACAAACCCAGACTTGCTTTGTGTTTGAATCATAAGAACTTAGAAAGGATCTTTTAAGGAGCATTTAGTCTAACCCCCCTCCCCACACTCATCCAGTAGGAAACAAATAATTTATTGTTCATAATAAGGACACCAAATAATATCTTCCACAGATTATATCAAATGTGAAAATGAATCAGATCCTGGATACAACAGCAAAAAGCTTGTTATTTCCATTAATCTCTCCTGGAAATTGTCACTTTTCCACCAGGACAGGGGTATGGGAATATTGAGGCTTTTTAACCTGGAGGAGACAAGAAGCTGCCATCAGAGCTCGCACCGGGAAAATATGGGCCACTTTTAGGAACACATTTATTTCTGCTGCAAAGAGCTTACTGTGGAGCTTTCTTCCCTTGTATTCCCCCCACGACTACCCCTTCTCTCTCCCTCACTAGCAGAACCCAAGCACACATTATCCCCACTTCGTGCACTGCCCCCTGCCATCCCAGGGAGTGCAAAATTGGAAATGAAACACAACACTATATGCAGATTGGTTTTAATCACCTGGAACAGATGGTGCAGAAAGTGTCAGGTAAGTGCAATTTTGAATTTCCTTTTGATGTTTCCTAAAATGCAGAAACAACAAAGAAATTAACTGGACTGTCAAATGTCAGTGTCAGTTCTGTCTTTAAACAGCCAGCCTTTGCCATGTCTATACACAACCCTAATACTACCTAAATCTATTTCTCTAGTTCCCTGTTAATTAACTAACATGTGATGGGCTAAATAAAAACGATATACCTAGAAACAAAGCAGACACATTTTACTCCTCAGCTGTGGGAGAATGGAAGGGAGCCCAGTAAATGCATCTGTGCCCAGCTCACCTGAGCTCTGCACTATAACAGGTAATTGCAATAAATCATCCTTTGCCCCATGATCCCAGCCTAGTGAAGATTAATGGCAGTAGACACTAAAGCTGCCAACTTGGAAGATTTCCGTGGTGGTGGAGAGGAGGCTATGCGTAAGGAATGTGTGATAAAATGCTACACTGGGACCATAATAAATGGGCTGGAAGAGAGCCGAGGTCCTCCTCTGTAATGCAAAGACATTAAGACCTGTCTGATTGTGATGACAGACAGGTATTTGACTGAGCACACTGGCAGCTATAAAAAAAAATAGCTAAAAGCTCATGTCAAGATGTGATGTAGACCTGCCACCTGCCATCAGGAGTAATTATGGCTCTGACCACTTGCTCAAAGGGAGGGCAAAGGAAACAATATTGTCTATGACTGCAAGGAATCGGATCCACTTGATTTGTGGCCCTGATGGCATGACTGGCCCACTGTCACCCTCTCTGATGAAGTGGCAGAGCCAGACACTGGCAACTGTGCTCGCTGGAGGGATTTGAGGGCTGGCTGACTTTCACTTGCTCCAGTTAGGAGGAAGCCAGCGAAGGGAGGGAAAGATGCCCTGAAGAGACTGACTGAACACATTGTGCTCAGAGGAAAGACCAAGTTGGTCACAGCTAGAGATGTGAACATCATCAGTCCAGGACCCCCCTTCGGAAACGTGGGTTCCAAGATAATAGAGAGACCTGCAAGGCACAGGCCAAACACATTTCACAAAGCTGTGTTCTGTGGACATGCAAGTAAACCTTTCCATTGCTCGTGGCAACACACTCTCACGTGTAGAAAGAGTGGTTGTCACCGCATGGGCTTTGAGCCTTTGAACGCCATAGAAGAGCCAAGAAAAGGAATTGAGAGCTTTATGGGAAGGGAACCTATATAGTTTGCTCAGGGAGCTATAACAAAATTCCTCAAACGGGGTGGCTTAAGAAACAGAACTTTATTGTCTCACAGTTCTGGAGGCTAGAAGTCTAAAATTAAGGTGTCGGTAGGATTAGTTCCTTCTGAGAGATGTGAGGGAAGAATCTGTCACCAACCTTTCTCCTTGGTTGTAGATGGCAGTCTTCATGTTCACATGGTGTTCTCATTGCATGCCTGTCTCTGTGTCCAAATTTCCCCTTTTTATAAAAACAGAAGTCATATTGGATTGGGGCCCACCCTAAAGACCTCGTCCTAACTTGATTATCTCTACAAAGACCCTATCTCCAAAAAGGCCACATTCTAGGGCACCAGAAATTAGAAGTTATACATAAGAACTACGAGAAGAACACAATCCAACCCACAACAGGCTCCTGGAAGAATCCACTGGGCCAAGAGTGTGTAGGAATGAAAATTCCTCAAGCCAGAGGGGAAATGGCCAGGTAGTACTGCAGCAGAGGAAGGCCAAGTCAGTAGGATCCGGCATGAGGCAAACACTGCCAGCTATGTGTGCAGGTGGGGGTACAGCATCCACCACTATCATGGCACAAGCAAGGCCAGGCATGAGAGGGCACACACCATTGGCAGAGCACAAGGGGAAGTGGGCAAAAGAATAAGGGAGCACCGGCCAGGAAGACAGATTTTGGGGTCCCAGACAGCATCTGCAGACACCCTGGAGCTAGGCTCTGAAGTCACACAGAAAAACACAGGGAACTTTTCCATGAAGATCAGAGCATTTTCATGCCCTTTGGTCTGTCCCAGCTCAGATCTCTAGTCAGCCACGCAAAGGATACACTGCAGGTTATACAGGACTTGACCCTACACGGGGCACAGCAAGTCCTCATCTACTCAGATGAGGACCAAGGTTAAGCTGACCCAAGATGAGCCTGCCAAGGTTAGTGGCTCTTGGAGGTTAGGCATTTACTAGTAGCATCTGATCCTCTGTGAACTGGCAAGGAAGTTCCTTCACAATCCTCAGGATTAACTTCATGGATGTGTTCATCCTCCGGGCCCTCATGGGCAGAGGGCAGGAGACTGATACGTGAATTCTTGACCAAATTTTGACCATTATGAATTAGCAGAGATACTGCCATAGAAACACGTGATACTTTACTCTGGTGATAATTTAGAAACACTAAATTGAGAAAGAGAGAGAGAGAATCAACTTTGCAATGAAAGGGGAAAAAAATACAATCGCCTCATAGGGTTTATTCTCTTCCATCCCTATTAACTAAATTTGAATAAAATGTTAGATTTTCAGTTATTTTGTCTGAAACATTGTCTGATAACTCACTAGGAAAATGAAGATATAACAGAGAAACTTCACCTTTAAACAACTCTGTTTTCCAGGTAAGAAACTTTGATGAATACATCAAAGAAACTTTTTTCAGAAAATGAATGGTCTTGTTTTTATTAACTCATAACATTTTAAAATGTCCTTTATGACGTCAAAGTCTTCATTGCTGCTTCTTCTCAAAGGTATTTTGGGGATTTGAAGATGAGATTTGAGCTGAAATCATTTCAGCTGTTAAATAGTAAAGAGAAATATACAATTTCTGCCTTTGGTATAAAACATTCTTTTCAATAAGTCAGGTAACTAAAGCATCTAAATTCAAGAACCTAGAAACTTTCTTGTCTATGGTACTCTGGGAAAAAGATATTCTACTCAAGTTTGAAAGTATCAAAGTCGACATTTTTATGATTGCAAATATTATAAGGTGAGTGACTAGGCATGTGTCAAGCATTTCTCTAAATTTCATGTATTTTCTACTCAGAGACTGATTCATGGCACACACGTGTCCTACAACCAAGCTCTTATTTATTTGAACAGGAAATTAATAGAGACCTATTAATTTGAAAAGAAAAATCAAGTGCAAAATTAAAATCACTTAGCACAATGGTTCCCCCCACCAAAAAAAACTCTCAACATAAGTCTTTAAAATCAGTTCTCATGTATGCTGTTAACTCAACTTACTATTACCACATTTTAATATTGTTATTTGTTTAGCACCTAATATGGGCTTGACAGACTTGGTAAACATATTAATAAGCTTAATAAACACTACCACACAACATCATCTCGAGTTTTCTTTATAATCACTGAACAAGGTAGAAGGCATTATTCCCAGTTTAAGGATATAACTGAGGCTCAGAGAACTATGTACCACGACCAGGGGTGCTTTCTAAGTACGTGACCTGAGCAGCCACACAGGACCCCATACTTATTTTAATGCTCTGATGCTGTTGTCTTAAAAATTCTTGCTAAGTTTTAAGCAAGAGCTCATTTTTCACCAGGTCCCACAAATCAATTATTAGGTATTAATATTATTTTTTCTCCATTCCTTTGGAATTGTCATTTAGCAAACAATCAGCCAATCTGTAAAATATATTAAAACAATTAGTTCCCATCTATCTCCTAACTCCAAAATTACCTCTGCACCATGCACTCATGTACAGACTCATACAGATGAAGGCAGTGTGTGCACGGTATCTGGGATACAGTAAGGCTCTGTGAAATATGCATTGAATAAATGAAAAACACAAAAAATCATTTATGCTTCAAAAAGGAAAACAATCCTTAGAAAATAATCTGATTATCTACCAAAAAAGTTTACCTGAGTTCTACAGCACAGAATCAATTAAACCCATCTATAAATTCTGGTAAATTTTATCAACTCCCCTCTGTCTTCTGTCTTCCTAGCCTTTTGGTAGAGTGTGCTGTGTTTTGGTAGAATGTCTTATGAAGTTATGTTCTGTGTTAGGAAAACCATTAAAGATCATCATTCCTGTCCAACTTCTTTTCCAATGTAGCCATCATTATAAAATATTCTATTTAAAGGTTATCCAGTCTCTACCAATGTAAGTTATTTTCATATCACACATATAATCTCTCTCTCTTTCTCTCCCCCTCTCACTCTCTCCTTCTTCCTCTTCCTCTCTCTCTCTCTCTCTCTCTCTCGCTCTTGCTCTCTCTCTCTCTTGCTCTCTCTCTCTCTCTCTCTCACACACACACACACACACACACACACACACACACACTCTTCCTGAATAAGCTCTCAATACATTTTCTGTAAATTTCTCATCTCTTACTGTCAATGAGAATTTGTGTCTGGATTTAGGAGCATCACCGTGAATTCACAAGCAGCTAACAAGTTCTCCAAGTCAGCAACTATCAGATCTGTTGCAGAAATCCTACCAGACGTGATTTCTGGAGGACCGCCAGGAGGGCTGGGAATGTGTTGTGAGTCAGCCAGACTGTTTCCACTGAGCACATCTGACTCTACCAGCACTTCAGATCGTGTACCTCCCTAACCCAGAGCTTGAGACTTGCCAGCAGGAATAAATAGGACAGCACAGGCCCTGAGCCTGGGCCCGAGGGTAACGGTTTCTGAACAGAATCAAATCATGGGCTCTGAATTTTTTTTCTCCTGAGGGATAAATATAATTCAGGCTGAAGCAGCTGAGAAATATGGAAATCATTAGCAGGCTAAACTGCACACAACAACCAAAGTATTAAGAAATATCAGTAAACAAAATAGCCAGCATTCCTGATCCCCCAAGATCCCTGAACTGAGAAAAAGGGCCAAGAGGCCTTTTTGCCATCCCTGATCCAAGTCTCTCTTCCAGCATGTCAGGAGGGTCCTGCTCAAGATTATACGTTACTTGCAACCAAGCGAAGACTCTCTACAGACTTTCCCTTGCCTTGCCCAGTGATCTCCCCACCACGAGATGCTGGTTCTTCCCTTCCTGCTGCTTCCCAAAGCGCCATTTTCTGGCCTTGTTTTCCCTGCTCTCTTGGGTTCTACCCACTGCCCAGTTCCATGGGTGAGAATGACCTTGTAACCCGGGCCTTCCACAGGACCCATGTGTTAAATGCGGGGACAGGAGGGTTGAGATTTTCCTGCTGTCATTCTCTTCTTCCCTGACCATTTTGTTTCCTATTTGCCATTTTAACATTAATAGGGGTTGCTATATTTATTACCACCTTCCAGATAATCAATGAGGGTGGAAAGGAGGACCCTACTATGGAAATGAGGATTCATCAGTCCACTGATGTTAGGGGATGATCTAATCTTCTCCACAGGGGATATACCACCCCTCCCCAGAAGGTGGCCTTCAGACATGCAGGGGACATCCCACTCGTTGCCTCAATGAGTAGAGGACACTACCAGCATTTAGTGGAGAGAAGCCAGATTCCAGACACCCCACAATGCCCAAGATAATTCCTTGTAGCAAATCATCCCATCCAAAATGTCAATAGCACTCCACTGAGAAACTACCAGTGCTGGCCAGCTAAGGAAGAATCCCCTTCCTTCCTCTCTGCTGCATGCCTCGGTCAGGCTAGGAAGCAGAAGAGAGTGGGAAAGATATCAGAGCCCCGAGAGGGCTAAGTTTCCCAACACAGCTCCCCCAGTGACAACTGCACTTGGACAAGTCACATGTGCTCTGTCTTTTTTTTTTTTGATAGTAGAATAAGGACACAAACATCTAATTCATAAAGCAGTTACAAGAATTACATGAGAATGTATGTAAAATTGGTAAGCACCTACTAGTGTAAAAATGTAGAGGATTTTATTCACCAGATTTCCAAAGGGGGGAAATTAAAGAAGGAGAATGTGTGACACTTCACAGGGAAGCTGCAAGAAGTGGGTATCCTGGTGAGGGCTCAAGCTCAAGCTTTTAGAAGACACAAAGCGTGTGTGCAATTTGGGGTATCTGGGGATAGAAAGCAGACAAAGGCAAGAATGAGTTTGAGGGCCAACTGCCAGCAGGATATTAGCAAAATATTGTTAACTGAGCATTGTGAACCCCAAACCTTCAGGGAAAATACTAGAAAAACACAATATTGTGAGGTTAGATCTTGTGGAAAGTTGCAGAGAGTAAACATTGCTCCAAGTCAGCTCAGAAACCAAACTTGAGTGGAGGCAGGAAAAGAAAGCTTGGGCTCAGAAATTATAATAATTGGTATGTAAAAGCTAGTGACTCCAACCCGCTTTAACAGAATTTCAAAGGTATAGAAAAACAGCAGGTGACAGCTGGGACCGTAGGTACTGAAAAATGTCTTTTTTCATTTGAATTAAAGCTACCCCCACCACACCCTGCAACAGATCCTCAAACTTATAATTGACCAGTATTCACCAAGAGCTTGCCATAGTCGCATAGTCGCAGGGACTTTAAAGAAGCTGACAGCGCAATCATGCCTTCAGGTACACTGGTTGAAAGAATGGAATCCAGGTGTGCGTTTCCTGATGGCCTGATCTCAGGCATGTCAACACAACTCTTGACTCCCAATATCCTCAACTGTAAAATGGCAACAAAAATATTACCTCCTTCAGAGGAATGTGGTGAAGAGAACATAAGATAATTCATGTAAATGTGCACCATTATTAATGGTACCTACTGGGGCATGTCACTCAATAAATGTCTACTAAAGTAAAAGGAACTAAAATGAATGGAAACTTCCATGTTTTTGTCCCTTTTGAGTTATTGCAGGTCCACACTGCAGCCACCTACAAGGGAGTTAAGTGTGAATAGATCATGAGACACGAAAGCCTTGATTTTTTTACTGCAATTCCAACACAGCATTTTTTGGAAATGAGGAGCAGGATCCCATTAAAAATTTTTTTGTGATCATGTAAATCACAAACTCTACTGCTCTTAAGCTAAAATCTTCCTCCGTGAGAATGGAGCAGCCTTGGTGCTTCCAAAATCCAGTGTCTGGAGTAATATGAGTACCACATTAATGTTTGTGTAATGAATACAATAAATGGCTGCTCTAGCTCATGAGATTCTTGATGCTGATGAACCTGCTTCCTGAAGTTTCTGTGCTGAAATGCTTTCAGTAAGTGTTATAGACAAGTCTGGATAAAACAAGCTGACAATGTGTGGGATTCAAATCTGGATAATATAACCTGACAAGGCTCCTTCTTCCTCTAATGGATAGAATTATGCCATTACACCTGAATCCAGACATTATTTTACTTGAACATGGAAATGTTCCATTTGAATGAAAAGAATACAAAACTGAAGATGTGTTTCAGTATCTAATCAAATAATGTTCTCTCAGACTGTGCATACGTACCTACAGGCTTCACCAGTGGTGCTGTTTTAATGAGAAGGTGATTTTTTTTGGAGATGACCAATATCCTGTAAACAAGGCACCAAAACATGACCCCTGCCTAGTCATCAAGCAACATCTTTAGATGTAAATCCCATGAAGGTAGCTTTAGACCATCTCTATTTTGTTCATTGCTGTATCCTCAGGGGCCAGCTCAATGTCTGGAAAGTAAGAGATGCTCAATAACTATTTCTAGAAGAAATACTTCCTGAACTTCAATCTAACTATTGCACAGCGCCTAGGCAGGCAGCCTGGATGGGGACATGGTCACCTCACCAGACTTTAGGGGAGCTGCAGTCTAATGTCACTGTTGAGGCATTTAGCACTTAAGCCTTTGGGAAAGGAAGGGTAAGAACTATTTTCAGACCCCACTGACAAGAACCCCTGACATATCTGAAAGTTGAAAAGGAAGTTACCAAACAGTGAAAGTAGTCATAGTGCCAGGCAGACACTCATCTTTCTTACCAGGGATTTTCATTTAACTCAGTTGAGACTGAGTAATTTGTGGAGAAAACTTCATTTAAACTTTCAGCCAAATTTTGTACTGAATGGATGTTATAGCCTGGTGAGGATCCCCAGTGTGGAGTGTTGTAAGAGAATCATCAACACGACTTGTGTCCTTTATTGCTTACAACATAACCCCATGGATATCAATAGTAGTATGAATAATTACAGTGGACATTTATAGAGCACGTACCCCATTCTGGGCACTCTGCTAAGTCCTTAACATATATGGTCTTACTTAATACACCAAGCCATAGATACTACTATCCCCATTTTTCAGTTGCAAGAACTCATCATTTAGAGATCATAAATGGTTCGATGGGAGGTGTAACACCTGCTAAGTGAAGTCAGGATTTAAGTCTAGTCTGCCTTATTTTAAAGACTCTTGATAACTGGGCGAATTTCTAGTGAATTAATATCTTATGATTTGTCTTTACCTTCTTTCTGCAAACTTAAATGAAGATTTACAAGACAAGTAAGAGCAATCTGGATATTGCTGTGTCTGTTTTTCTTTATTCATTTCTACCACAAGTGTTAACATGATCTAGACTGTGAGGAATTCAGCCATAATTATGTCCCGGGGCCTGTCTCACATGAAGTCTCACACCAGATAGACAGACCAGAGTGGGGCAGCCATGTTTATAAAAAAAGAAAGTTTTCCTTCAACTGCCATTACACTAACAGAGCTGATACAGCATTTGCCAGTAGAAGATCTAGGCAAGTTATTCATCTCTCTGAGTCTCATACATGGAAGCAGTATGGGCTTTGGAATCACAGATGGATTGGAAGGACTCCTGGGAACCCACCAGAAACAGTCAGTGAGCTATAATTCATTCCACCTACTGCAGTGGAGTCATCAGGTGATTCTAAATTCATTCATGAAGTAGAGAGATGGTCTAGATCTGTGCTGCCCAATACAATCATTAGTAGGCACATTTGGCTATATAAATTAATTAAACATAAATCAAATTAAAAAGTTAGTTCCTCAGTCATACTAGCCAAATTTCAATTTCTCACTAGTGCACATGGCTAATAGCCACTGTGTTGGACAGTGCTTATCTAGACCATTTCTAGAGCATTCTTATTCTCACTTAAAGTACTACAGCACTGGTCTAGATGGAAAAGAGAGAGACAGAGAGAGAGAGAGCGCACACAAACCTTGCTGGTTAAACAATTCTGTTAATTAAAGGAGGAGGGGTCATATGCCTCAATGTTAGTGTTAGTTTCAATTTGGGGCCTTCCAATGGGCTATATTAGTCAGGACTCATTTGACTACAAGGGAATAATCTAAATCAAAAACAGTTTAAGCAAGACTAGAGAATTTGTTCTTGTAACTGAACAATCTAGGAACAAAACCCAGCTGGATCTATGGGTTCAAATGGATTAATGACACGCTGTCTCTCCATCTCTCAGCTCCACTCTCTCCTAAGCTCTGTCTCTCTATCTCTCTATCTCTCAGCTCTATTTATCTTCTACTCTCTCTTCTCTTCTCTTCGGCTATCTTCTTAGGCCGGCTTTATTCATACGGGGCAAAGATGGCTCCAGGGAGACCTGGGCTCACATGCTTCTTAATACAATCTCAAATTTGACCTTTCCTATATGTCTCTGATTGGCTTGACCCTTATCCATCCTGAGATTATTAAGTTACTGGTATTCATCACTGACTGTTTCCTGACTACAGTCTCAGCACAATAGAAGAGGCATTATCATTACATATTTAAAGGATAAGAAGGTCTCAAACACACCTGTTCCAATTTGGACTCTCTTATAAACTGTATGACCTTCAGTAAACTAATCCTAATTTCTCTATGCCTCAGTTTTCTCATCTTAAAATGGGGATAATACAAATTTACAAGGTCAGTTTTGAGGATAAATAAGATAACTCATATAAGTGCTTACAGAGTATGAAACAAACAGCAATCCCACTATGAACACTAGCTATTGTTGTCAATATGGTTCTTCTTATGCATACAAAGCAGTGCAGGATAAACGTCCAGTGAGTAGTGGGAACACTTTGTGTGCTTGGAATTAGGAAAGTGAGCCATTGCTGTGACCTGGCGTGTCCAAGGAGGACCTCGGAGAACACAGGACGTGAAGCAGGTGTGAAGCACGGGCACACAGGAAGGGAGTCGAGCACGTCTCACTACAGCACCCAAGAAACTAATGCCTTTGTCTCTGAATTCCTGTTTCTCAGTAGGGTGCAGGAAGCAGGAGAGAGTGCACGTAAGAGCTTGTCTTTACCCACCATTTGCAGAAAAAGATGAGAGGCAGCATGATTTTTCTTTTTAACATTAATAAAAAGAGCACAGCAAAACTGAATCAGAGAAGCCAGGCATATCTCATCTGCCATTCCTGTACCCCTGAGCTCTCCGTGCTGCCGGTGGCTGACGGTGATGAGAGCTTCCCAGAGGGGCACGCTGAGCAGCCTGCACGGTAGGGCTCCGTGCATCTTCCAAATGCCTCTGTCTGTCCAGTGGGGGTGGAGGCCTCCGAACAGCTGCTGTGCTGCTTTGTAAACAAGTGGGGGACACACTTCTTTAACCTGGAATCCTGCGGCTGAAAAATATGTTTACCTCTCCAAGGATTTGGTTGGAAATGTTTCAAAGATTTCTGCTTTTCCCGGAAAGCTGGAGCTCAGTTGAAGCAATGTGCCTCATCTTTGAAAGCAGTGCTCTCTTTGGGTGAGAAAATCTACATTCCAGCTTGCAGTACATAAGTTTCTGACTTGGGCAAGAACATGGGACCAGATTACTTCAGAGGAAGTTGAAATGCAGTTTAGCTCATGTGCCAAGTAAATGTGAAGAAAACGTTCACATCCAAGGTGGGGGCCAGCATTGTGCAGCAGATAGGCACATTTCCAGGGCATGCTGTGACAATTGGATCATTTCCAGAGACCACTGCCAAGGAGGGCCTCTGGGCAGCTGCAGCTTTAGGGGGGGCTTTATCATCCCCCTGCTCCTCTCTGCACTGCAGCCTTGTGTGTGTGTGTGTGTGTGCACGCGCATGTGTGTGTGTGTACGCACACATGGACCAGCCAAAAACATTAATTAGAATGCGCTTTTATGTGTTAGAGCTTAAAAGCCATCCAGGCAGCTGTTGTCTGGAAGCCAAGGAACTAAATTCAAGTCACAGCTCTGTCATTTGGCCATATGACCTCTGCCAGGTCATCTCACCCCTCTGAGCTTTGATTTCTTCATTTGTAAATGAAGATGGTAATCTCTGAACCAATTAACTCAGGGTTTTGATGAAGATCCAAATTAAAATGAGATGACGTATGGGAAAGTCTCCCACCAATTCTAAAGCCAGCAGCACTGATTTCACCTGGGAGCCTATTAGAAATGCAGTTTTGACGCGATCCTCAAGGTAGTTATTACGCACTTTCAAGTTTGAGAAACACTGCTCTAAAGCACTATGAAAATGGATTTAGGGACCAGTTGCAAAGGTGACTAAAACCTAAACCACTCTGGGTTACCAAAATGTCAGCCACACAACTGATCTCCTGCACCAGCACTGCTTCCTCTGGGGGTCAGACATTCTCAGCGAGCAGCAGCACTGTCATTTATCAATTCTCTGAGACACCCAGCACAATGCGAATAAGGCTTATCTCATGACAGTGTGAAAAATAGCATTTTTATACAAGATTTACAGCTGTACATCATATACATTTTTAAAAACAAACAAACAAAAATTACTTTACCCTGGCTTGAAAGACTCTGCAGGATGACCTGGCCCTCCATTACTCGCCTACAACAAGGCTCTACATTGCTGTTCCCTCTGCCTAAGATGCTCTTCCGCTCAATAGCCACAGACCTGTTTCTCACCTCCTTAAAATCTTTGCTCCAGTGTTACCTTCTCAATGACACTCTCCCCAACACCTCTACTTAAAATTGCAACACCCCCTTTTACTCGGATTTTTTGTCAGAGCACTTAGCACTTTCTAGCACACTATATACTTATTTATTATGCTTTATCATCTCACTCTTTTCTACCCCAAAATAGAATATAAGCTCACAAAGGCAGGGATTTTTGTCCATTTTGTTCACTGCTATATACACAGCTCCTGGAACAGTCCTGGCACCCAACTGTTTGACATTTATTGAATGGATGAATGAACATACAGGAGAAAGACTCTGAACATGACCTGTGTAATCAGATAGACTTGATCTTGAATTTCAGGTCTGTCATCAGGAGCCATCAACTCCAGGCATACAGTACACATTTACAGTTCTGGTACACTGCCTGGCATAGAGGAAATGGCTCTGTATGTATTAGCTGTTATTATTAAAACATAATTATTATTATCATTGAATATAACCCTCATCCCCAGAGAATGAGGAAAAATTATAATTTATTTTAACAAATAAACTTTTAAGGAACATGCCACATTGACCAAAACAGGACTAAGGACTGTGAGTCATTTCTTAGTAGCCAGTTATTTTTGCATCAGTAAAAAGCAAAAAATAAAAATCAGCATGCATGTACATCCTTCATTAAAGAATAAAACTCCGTGTCTTTGTTTAAAGAGACAGTTCAGGAAATACTGGTTTTTGTTATAATTCCAAATAAAATATAATGTCTGACCTTGGACAAGTGAAAACGTAGGCTGAACCTCCAGGAATCATTTTACAGTATCATTAGACAGTGAAACCAATCAGACGAGGAGATGCTCTCCCAACTGATGAGACACTTACACCCACCGAAAAAGGAACTGGAAACTTTTCCTGCGTGCTCACACACATTGCAAATGTTTATTAAATAAACGGCAAGTTTCTGATAATAGTTATTCGGAATATTTTTCTTAGAGCTGAGAACTAATATAAGTGTACTGAATTTAATTCCACTGGCTCAACCTTTTGGCTTGATCAACCGTCATTATTTGTGTGAAGAAATCTCCTTACATCTGTGAAACTAAGTTCCATTTTCTCCAAAATGGGAGAGATGGATTGGATAGTGTCTAAGAGTCCTTCTGGCTCTAACAGTAAGAGACTCAATTACCTAGACCATCTCATTCTTCCACATCCCCTATCCTGGCTCCATCCAACCATCACTAAGTTCTAGTGACCTGACTCTAAAATATATTTTAAATCTGCCCACCTCTACAGTGACCATCTTGATGTTTACTCATCTGGACTAGCTCAAGAGCTTCCTAATTCCTTCACCCTAATATCTTTCCAACCTTCTCTCCCACAGAGTAACCAGAGTGCTTCTTTTATCACAAAAATTTGATTCTATTTATTCTCCTGCTTAAAACCTTCTGATAGTTTCCCATCGCATTCAAAAAAAATCTCAACTTCTTAATATGGACAGTAAGATGATGCACCATGTGACAAGAGCCCTCCCTGCCTCCTTTCCCCACCTCATTTTATAAGCTCTCTCCTCCGCCTACCATCAGGCCACACGCTCTGGGTTGTCAGCTGTGTTCTGGTCATTCACACGTGTTGATTCACCTGCATGCCACTTATCCTAACTTTTACCCTTCAATCTCACAACAGATGTCTCTTTTTCAAAGAAACCTTCTTGGATTCCTCATTGTAAATTGTGTCCCTCTCCATCCTTTCACGTTATAACAGTTATCATAATATGCAGGTATGCATCCCTTTGTGTCTCTTTGCTTCATGTCCTTATCTCTTTTTATGCTCTAAACCCTTCAAGGACAAAGACTGTGTTTGATTTTTTCATTGTACTCAGCATCCAGCAGAGTTCCTGGAATTCAGTTGGCAAACAAATATTTGTAGAATAAATGAACGAATGAATGAAGAGTATTGGCAACTCCATCTATGAAGAAAAAGGCAAGAATATTAGTGCTCTTTTCATTACCATCCTATGAATTCATTTTAAATAAAATACACAGTGCAAGTTGAATTCATAAGGAAGTAATTTTTTACATCCAAGGCATTATTGCTGCCATTATATTCTTAAAATAATTATTCGTAGATTAACTCACCAGTAATGTTGTACTAGGGAAAATATTCTGAAATTCTGCTTAAATATTTACACAATGATGGGTTGATGAACCAAATAATAAACTTAGTATTGAAAGATATAAATTTATGTACCATGACTCAAATACAATGATCATAGTATTATGGACCCTGTGACTTTAACCAAGCCATTTAATAAATAACTGTGCGCTTAATATCCATCTTGTGTAATCTGATAAACAGTGATCAAGGCCATATCAAACGTGTATATTTCCTGTTTTATTGCAGTTAACATTCAATAGAAATGAATGAATGAGCCTATCTGAAATGAATATACCAAAAAGAATACCCATCGTTATAGAACCTTTTAATATATGCTAAAGGAGAGAGGTTAACTAGTATTATAATTACAGTCAGGAAATAGACCTAGAATTAATTTTTCATGGGTTTTTTTTTTTTTTGCCTTTTTTTATTCTTCCATCAGTTAAGTTCTCTGAATTTCTAGAGCAATGAGTTAGACAATGACTAATTACAAAAGTTTCTCACATAAGGTTAGGAATGTGGTATAACAAATGGAAGGAAAGAAAACTAAGCCAAGGCCTAGAGACTAAATAAAGTGAGCAGGGAGTAGGATCCACTCAGATAGATGTGACTTCACTAGACACAAGGATGTAGCCGTAGGGTATGGTACGGCGATGAGGATAAATGGGTAGGTATATTTCCTTGCCCAGATACGTGAAAAATAGAAATAATGATCCCTAGCCCTGGCAACCAATGAGAAATATTATGAGAATAAATTAGATACAGTTTTCCTTTGGAAGAAAAGCACTAGATAATTTATGATATTGTTATTATAATCATTAGTCATCTTTGCCTAGATTTATGGAGTGACTCATCCTAAATTAAGCCTTTGGAACAATGAGAAGAGGGAAATTTATGAGACCTACAATGATTTTCTAGTCTCATAAAAGATTGTAGTACTTGATTCTTAAGATGTTGAAATATCTCTGCCTCTTAACAGGAGGCTACAGGAACCATCCTTTGATTCATTATTTGGTAAGACTTTCAGATCCCTATCCCCAGGCTCCTCTGGGGCTAATAATTCAGCCAGCATTTTAACAATCACCTTGACTGTCAATAAATTATTTTAGCTTACCTTTACAGTGTCTGCTATTTCTCTCCTCTTCCTATGAGAATAATGATTGTTACTCTTTTTTATTCCCCATAATTTCTCTATATATTCACTTAATATTTTTTGAGCTCATATAACATGCAAGGTAATGATCTAGGCGTAAAGGTATAAGGGAAATAAGATACTGCCCATCCCTCAAGGAGCTTGAAATCTAGTTGGAAAAGATAACTAAGGACCAGGTATGACAAATATTTTCAGGAAGAACTATCAAGACAAAGGCTGTTTGGATACAGATAGTGAAAGAGAGGGGAAGGTGTGGAAGGGGCCAGATTTCTTCTTTGGGCAGACTACATAGAGAATGACAGTATTAGCCAGATAGGAGCAGGTTTAGGGAAGACACAGTCAGCTCCATTTAGGCATGTTTAGCTGAGGTTGAAAAAGATACCCAGCAAGAAACTTGGGAAGAGGTCAGGACTAGAGACACAGATGTGGAATTCATCCAAAGAGAAATCCTGGGAATGGGTGAAATGCTCAGTGAAAGAACATAAAACAAGAACAAAAGAGAGGGAAGCTGGTGATTGATAGGTTCTGAACATAACTGGCACCATTTTAGGAAAAGCCAAGCACGAAATGGTCACCAGTCCCTCCCTTTGTAAGAAACCTCATGATTTCTGAGAAACAGAAACCCTTTTGCTTCCACAAGGATGCAATTCTCCACCCTGGTTGCATAGCTTCCGCATGAGCACAAAACCCCTCCCTGATTGCATCAGCCATCCCTGCAGCCCATATAAGCCCTCCCACCCCGACACCTGGTGCTGCTCTCCACTTTGCAGGCAGCCTGGCAGATTCTTTTCCTTTAATAAAGCTTGATCAGTACCCAGTGTTTCAGCTCACTTTCTTTCAGTGATTAAACATGAAAGAAGGAAAGAGAAGACTAAGCAATTTCTGGAAGAAGTAAACAGGGCCAGAAAGACTAACAAAAAAAAATAAATAAACGAGAGGAATAGGTAGAAAATGAGAGACAGATAGGAGAGGTAGAGAGCAAAGTCCCAGAGTCATGATCAAGAGCACAGATTGGAAGGGTTAGCCTTGACAGAAGAGTCTCTCTCTCTCTCTCTCTCTCTCTCTCTCTCTCTCTCTCTCTCTCAGTAGGAGGCAGTGAAGAGAAGACAAGTATTTTGAGATAAGATACAGTAGACTTTAAAGACGGAGGAACTGTGGTTGGAAGTATGAAAATTTGGATTAGAAAAGGTTGTGATGTTCAGAGAAAATGACAATGTGTAGAGAAAAGAGCCAGGCATGGGAATCAGACCAAATCTGGATTCAAATCCTAGCTTTCACACTTACAGCACTGTGACCTGCGTAAGTATTTTTATCTAATTTAGCTGCAGTTTTGTCTTCTGTGGAAATAGCATGTAACAAAGGACAGTTTCAGAAGGTTGTTTCCAGGATTAAGAAAGAGAAGTTGCATGAAGTTCCTACCTGGGCTTCAGGGAGGACTAAATCCTGAGGATAAGCCACATCAAAGGTCAGAGCAGTGATTTTCAAACTGGAATATGCAAGAGAATCAGCTGGAGGGCTTGTCCAAACACATTTCTAGGCCTCGCCCAGAATCAGTTTCTGATTCAGTAGGTCTGGGAGGGGGCTTGAAAATCGGTATTTCTAATCAGTTCCCAGGTGACACTGATGCTCCTGGTCCAGGAACAACTCCTGGAGGACCCCTGAGGTAGAGAAATCATCAGAGGAAGAGGTCAAGGGGTAAGAGATGTTGCTGGCCCTAGAACACAAGTTCCAGAAGAAGGTGATCACGTCTCTTTTTAAAGTTTATTTTGCATTCATGCACTTTATTGTTTTGTCAAGACCGTAGCCATCGTGTCTTGAGAGCAGGCACTCTTATCTCAGAATGCCAAGAACCTGGTGCAGTGCCTGAAATTTAACAGAAACTCATCCAACTGAGTGGCTGGGGTGGTGGATGCAGAGAGAAAGGGTAACCGAGCTGCCTGAAGAAAGTGGTACCCAAGAGACTAGTGGTTCTCTGTGTCTCCCACAGGGCTTTGAGCAAGGGCCACCAGGAAGTGGCAGTAGTTGGGAGTTAGGCTGAAGAAACATGTTTTTTTTTTAGAAAGTGGTAACTGTCGAAGTTTATATATTATTTTAATTTTGCTCTGTCTTTTCAATATTGCATGGCCCAAGTGTTTAATATTTCACATTTCTCTTTCTTTTTTTCATCTTAAATTACTTTTTTATTTTTCTTATTCTTTTCCCTGGCCAAAAATACCTTTATTGCTAAATAGCAGTTTATAACCCTTTGTCTTGAATCAGATTATCTGTGAGCATTTACTTTTCCCTGTTTTGCTCCTAATTCCTTCCTGTTGTATTATTCAGTTATTCCATTCTATTGGACCCATTATTCACTACATTTTTTTTCAAAAATTGATTCCGCAGAAATCGAACACCCTCATTTTTCATTTCTTGGTTGGAGTTGCTCTGTAGAAACTCAACTAGATTATGGCTCCTAATGCACTAATGCTCTGCTGAGTGCACATTGCCTGGCATTTTTATAAGTTCTGAATATAAAGTCAAGTCAAAACCCATTCCTTTTTAAGATTCTCCTTTCATATATCATTTAAGAAAATTGCTCAACCATCCAGCTTGCTTCTTCTTAGTCCCTGACTCATTTCCTCACTGCTGAATACCCCATCATCCTTCCTATGTTCAAGGGAAGAGCCAAGTTAACTTGATATTTAGTTGCCCAGTGTCCCTGCAGCAGTGCTCTACAGCAGTGTCTGGAGACAGCATGGGCTTGAGGACAACACTGGTCAGGACATTAGTCAGGTATCAACCCCTTTCTTCTCTCTGTATACAGCTGCTTACTACACTTCACCTGTGATCCCTTTCATTAACAAATTTTTGAAATTGTTCTCACTTTTCTTAAATACATGGTGCTTGGTCTCTTGCTTTGTGCATGGTAAAAACTCAAAACCATCATCGGATGAAAGACTAAATGACAAATGGAAGAAACACAGACCCATGACAGCCTGATCCTGTTCACTCAGTTAGCTCCTGTCTAACCATTATTCTGAATACCTTGCAGTTCCCCAACTGTGTCATGCTTGCTCACACCTCCAACTGTGACATGGTCACTCCCTTCTCACTCTGCTTTCTCTAACTGAACAGCTTGGCACCCCTTCCTTCTCCAGAAAATCACCCCTTCCCTTCTGCCTGCGCTGGATGGCCCTCTATGTGCTGAAAACGTCCTGGCTTTTTTGCCCTAAAATAATAGCAGCAATCCCACTACTGGATATATACCCAAAGGAATGGAAATCATCATGTCAAAGAGATACACTCCCATGTTTATTGCAGCTCTATTTACAATAGCCAAGATATGGAACCAACCTAATGTCCATCTATGGACGACTGGATAAGGAAAATATGGTACATATACACAATGGAATACTACTCAGCCATAAAAAAGAATGAAATTCTGCCATTCATGGCAATATGGATGAGCTTGATGAAAATTACATTAAATGAAATGAGCCAGGCACAGAAAGAAAAATACCATGTCTTCACTCACAAGAAGGAGCTAAGAGAAGGAAAGAGAGAAAGAAAGACCACAATAAAACGTTGAACTTCCAGAAGGAGAGAATAGACCTATAGTTGCTGGAAGTGGGAAAGGGGGAGGAGAGGGTTAGGGAGTAACTGGGTAAGGAACACAAAGAATAATTATGATTCGTAATAATGAACCTGCTAATAATATTGATTTAATCATCACATACTGTACACAAATACTGATAGTCAACTCCATACTCCATAAATGTGTATAATCAGTTATGTTTCAACTAAAAAATAAATGAAAGATAATAATAATACCTGTATTGTCAACTTGCTTGTCCTCCTCCTAAACTAGAATGCAAGCAACTGAAAAGCAGGGACTGTTTCTCATGCACAGTTGCGATCCCAACACCTACCTTAATGCTCAAATGGTGGTGTTTGCAATAAATGAGGATATGCTGGTGTCCAGGTGAAAGGCAAGGAGTTTCCAGTATGGATTGTTGCCATAGCCATGGAGAAGAGTAAAAGGTGTAAGACATGACAGAGAAAAAAAATCTAACCCATGGGGCAGCTCATTAAATGCAAGGCAATGGGAGAGGAAAAGTAAAACATGGCAGCTAGGGTGCTGTGAGGATATCTTCCCATCTGCCACAAATGACTACAGGTGCTCATTACTTTAACACAGGCCTGGAAATTTAAGTTTTCTTAACAGAACAAAAGGAGCTCTATACCCTATAGCGTTTTTAATAAGGAAGAATATTATTTACTGGAACAACACAATAAAAATAGCTAAATTAACTGTTTAAAATTCTAAATAATACAAAGCAATGTACAGATGGCTCAAAAAAAGAAAGTCCTAGAACCAAGGAAGGAGGACACATGATGCCACTCATGCTAAGGCAAATGCCTTCATTCTCTTTCCTTTACCTTTCTCCTAGCTACAGCCAGCACAGGTGCCCCTTCTCCAGGCTTCCTTCCAGCTGTTGACCAAGTGGAATTGAGATAGGAGGTGCTCAGGTCCCCTGGGTTCGGGTTTTGGGAACTCACCTCTGGGTTTCAAGCCACTCCCCCAGGTCTCAGGCCCTCCTGCAGGCCCCGTCCTAGAAGAAAGTTACTGTTGATAGTTAGACCTATTTTCTTCCTGAATATGCCTGGCACATGTGATAGGATTTGACCAATGAACATGCTCCAAGAGGAGACCAACTGAGCATGTGCAAGACTATGTTACATAACTGGGAACCACCCCCTTAATTGAATATGCAGTAGGTGGTGAAACTATGAAAGCCAAATCCTGGCAGAAGGCAGGGTTGTTGCCCCTTTCCTGGGGTCAACCTGCTCTTAGCTGGCTGGGGTATGTATACTTGACTTTGTATCAAACTTACTTTCAGCAAGCAGCTGCTCTTCCTCTTGAGCCAGCTTGCACTTTGTACTGAACTGTAAGTATGTATTGCTTACTTTTGTATTAAGCTTGGGGTGGACCCTGCTCAGTCTCTGGAGCTAGGCTGCACTCTCTGTGGAACCTGTATTTCTTATCTGTCACATTAAACCCATTCTCACTTTCTACTGTGACTCTGCTCTTGAGTTCGCTCCTGTGGTTGAGTCAAGAACCTGATAAGAGGATGGGGTGAGTTGAGGCTGGCTATTGAGCCCCACAGACCCTTCCTCTGACGTCAGAATTACACAGGTCAAACACTGGTGTGACATATTCCTAAGCCTTCTAAGAAAAAGTGTCTCATCTCTTAAAATCTCAAGATTTAATTGTTTCCTTTGAGAGTAATTAGGCTTCTCTCTCACTCCTTCACCCCCTACTCTCTCTCTCTCCCTCTCTGTCTCTTTTCTAATTAATTTTTAATTGACACATAGTTGTACATATTTATAAGGTATATTGTAATATTTTGATACATGCATACAATATGTAATGATCAAATCAGGGCACTTAGCATATCCAGCACCTCAAATCTTTATCATATCCTTGTGTTGGTAAAACTCAAAATCCTTTCTTCTAGCTATTTGCAAAAATACAACAAATTCTTGTTTATGATAGTTACCTCCCAGTGCTGTGGAACACTGGAACTTATTCCTCCTATCTAGCTGTAATTTTGTCTCTTTTTACCAACTTCTCCCTACTCCCCCTCCCACCTATACTTCCCAGCCTCTAGTAACCACTATTTTACTCTCTACCTCGGTGTCTCTGTCTCTTTCTCTCCTCCCCTCCCTCCTCCTCCCCTTCCCCTTTTTCTTCTTCTGCATCTTCCCCCTCTCCTACTCTTATGTCCTCTCCCTTTCTCTCTCTCTCCCTCCCTCTCTCTCCCTTTCCTATCTATTCTTACCCTCTGAGTTGCCTTTACATGTATGAAAATGTATTCTCTAGCAACACTCCCCAAGTAGTTCCTACTTTTCAACACTTCCACTGTATTTTGGTGAAAGACTCCCTGTGACAGAACTTAACACTGGTGCCTAATTGTAAGAAAATCTAACATGGGCTGGAAGAATTAAAATCTGTACATTCTCCCACAATCTTTTCTTTTTCCACTTGTGTAAATCCTGCCTTTCCTTCCAGATCTGGCATCCAATCCATGCTGTATGGGGAACATTTCCGAAGTCCCAGACCTCAGCTAACAAACCTTGCTCCTAACTCTCGGTAGCATGCATTTTCTGTAAATGTTTGTATCTTAGACATTTTCCACGGAGAGCTTCTCGGAGCAAGCCCTTGTCTACACTCAATCACTACTTGTTGCATTTAAAGAACTGCCTCTGTTTCAAGCAACAACCTAGCTCCCTGTTTGGAATAAATGTTTGGTGATGCTATGCTTCTGAGAACATTACACAAGAAATAGATGCTAGTCCAGTACACAAAATTGTTCTTAGCACGTAGTTTGAACTCAATTTCTGGTCCTAGCTAGAGAGCAAGTGGTCTGTGTTTTCTCATCTTGCTGTGAAGGATAACCCCATTACTCTTCATGTAGGAAGCCTTCATGCAGTCCGAGTTCAGTGCATTAGGAGGCACATCACCGCGGTACGCAAGGACTCTGCCTCTCGCCCCTTCTGCCCAGGTCCCTCATGCACCCTCCCGCAGGGGGAGCGAGCCCAGGGTGCCCCGGCTTCCCCTCCACCCCCGCGCTGCGCCGAGTCAGCGCACCTGCAAGACGGCTGGTATCTCCAAGCCGAACACCCTCCTGGTGAGAGCCAGAGGCTCCAGCACCTTCTGTGGCATGTGAACTTCCGCGAAAGGACACTGTCAACAGTAGCATTCCTAACGAAGAGAGACAATGTACGAAGCAGAAGGCAGACAAAAACCCACCCAACCGGGGCGGGACCCTAAGCATCCCGGGAGGAGTCTGGGCCTTTTCTCTGCTCCTGACTCTCTGGGAAAAGGAGACGTGCCAGAGTGGACCTGATAGGACCAGAGATCAGAAAAAGTAGAAACCATGGAACTGTCAAACCCTGGCAATCTAGACGCATGCTACACAACTCCATCTACTTCCTGACTGCCACCTTTGACTTTGTCCAGAACTTTCTCATATATAATTTTTATATATTTATGTATAGTTTATATATCCTTATATAATTTATATATGAGATACATTACATATGCATGCGTATGTGTACCCTTGACCTTAGTGTTATTAGAGCATGGTGCTCTCTCTTTCTCTCTCTACATATATATGTGTGTAATTTATCCAGAGTGTCTCATGCCATATTCAGTCACTATTTTTTTCAGTTTGTTTGTCTTAATTCAGCTATTTTACAGTCAAAAAAAAATCATCTTGGTAAAAGGAATTTTCTAGGCTTTGCAAATCTTTGGAAATTATGTAAATTTTATTTTTTAAAAAAAACAAAGTTGATAAAGGAGTAAAAATATGGTGCTTGTGTATATGTATATACATATCTATACATATATACACAAGTAGCACATGTAGCAAATAAAATGCTTTCTATGGTGTAGAGTTTGCCTCTGGAAAGGCCTTTCTGTGTTAACAAAAACCCTTACATCCAGAACTTCCTCACTGGACACCCCTTTCGCTGGCCATCTTCATTGAAATCTGGCTCTTATGTAAGGACCTCCATCCCTTGCTGCCTTTTTGGATGAATGTGTACACTGTCCCACATTCCACATGCCTTACAGCAGGTCAGGAAGTGGGCCTCATGTCCTCCCTGTTCCCCAGCTGTCCTTCACCCTCTGTCAGCAAAACCACTCCTTGTTAGTGGCACTTCAAGAGCAAGGCAGTTTCTGCCTATGTCTTTGCTTATATTGGGGTAGAATGGGAGACCTCCCTCTCCTCTGTGATGTTCATTCTCTAAAAACTCTGTTACTCCAATTCTTGGATTTATGAACTTTGTTTTTCTTCCCTAAACATATTATTCTGGTTTTGGTCTTATAGTTCTGCTATGTTTATTCTAGTAACCATAGCATACTCCCTTTTAAAAAAATGATACATACATTGTCTATGCAAAAGCAGTTGCATGTTTCTTACAGGCAACTTTCAGATTACTATTTGAATGCCATCAAAAAGAAATTGGATTTTCTGTGCATGCCTGATTCCCTTGCATGCATGTTTTTGTCAAAATTTTGACACAGTAAATACAGATCTCCTCCATGTAGACTCCAATTGATTAATTAAAGGGGAGATTCATTGCTACATTGCCAGCAGCTGTTGGCTAGAACAGAGACTCGGGAGACCTACACCAAAAAGGCTAGTGGTGGAACAGGACAACCAAAATTTCTAGAGAATTTTGTGAAATATGAGTCCTACTTCCACTCAGTCTGAGCCTTTTTTCATTTTATAGACTATTTTGAATATTTACATTTTATATAAAGACAATCAACTCACATTAAACATTTTCCTTTTCTTTTCTTTTTTCCCTTTTTTTTTTTTTTCTGACTAAGAGTAAAGAAATGCATGGCAAGACTCATCAGCATGAAACGGCACACCCAAGAAATGCAATTCATTTTGTACAAGACCACGGTCAAGACCACTGAGGGAGAAAAAACTAAGACATCTTCAATTTGCGAGTTCTCTGAGTTACACAATCCCACATTCTGAGTTCTGCCATCAATAGGGTATATTTGCAACCATGTGAAATTTCAGATCCATCTGGAATGGTAGACAAAAGAAGAAACTTCTAACAAATATCGAGAGTGAAGGATGTCAAGGATAAGTGTTCAGTCTGTAGGCATAGTCAGAGATTGTGGGGAGGAACAAGGGGAGGAGGAAAGAGAAGAAGTCAGCAGCCAAGGGGAGATTCATGGAAGAGAGAGTTCAGAAGTACAGAACTCTTTAATAAGTCATGACAGTGACAATTCCTAAAGGTAATTCCTGATCCTCTCACAAATGCTAAAGTTGAAATTTTCTCCATCTGCACTCACCCTTGCCAGGAGTTTGTAAACCTGGGGCTGCGCCAGGGCTCTGACCTAACCACGATGGAGAACTCAGTTGGAAAAACAGGTTATCCCTTGAGCCGCTGCACACGGCACCAGGGGCCACCTGTGAGTCACAGCCTGTGGGAGGCTAAGGAACATCTGGTCAAGTTCATCTCCTGCCACCACCATGGGTCTGACTCTGTGTTACTTGTGTCTGTCTTAAGTGGACCTCTCTCTCCAACACAGCATCTTTGGAACATCAGGATGTTGTGTAATGACTGGGTGGAATCCAAAAGCCAAACCACACATGAAGAGTTATGAGAAACCACATGTGGGAGAGAAAAATAACCTCAGCTTGAATATTATTTTTATTCTCAAAGCAGTAAATGTGTTGAAGTTCACATTGAATATTTGATATAGACTGAGAAAGGATGAGGATGTGCTCTGATTATAAATGTCTGTACTAAGAGACTTAGGGGTGTTTTCAAAATAATCTTAATAGCTACCATTCATTGAGTGCCCATTAGGTGCTGGGCACCTTATAAACATTATCACTGATTATCCAATATGGCACAAAGTGGTTATTATTCTCATTTTTCCAGTTCAAAAACTAACCACAGAAACAATGAATGACTCGCAAAGGTTCCACAGCTGGTAAATGAACAAGGTAGGTTTGGACATAGTTTCCATTGTCTCCAAAGCCTACAGCCCTCCTACTCACTATGCTTCCTTCCCTATTCATCTAGAAATGCTAAAAGTGACATAGTCTACACTCCCTGTGCTTGCTCAGCTCCATCAAGCAGGCAGAGCGTAGGCTGGGGCTGAGTCCTTCACTGTGTTATATCTGTTGCCAGTGCCTCCCCACCCACTGGGAAGGGAGGTAGCAGGACCTGATCCTTTACCACTGGGCAAACCCCTTTTGATGGGTCTGGGATAAAACAAGGAAGATAGTCCACAATCTGAGTACATTTTCATTTAGATGAAATCAGGTTAAAATAAACATTTCTCGCTCTCTTCAAAAGATGCTGCAGGAGCCCCAGAGAACAAGAGTGGGGACTGAGAGAGGTTGTGGGCAGGACAACTGTAGCATTCACCTTGCCTTAATGCTATAGGAGGTTTCATGGCCTGACTATGAACATGGTAACTGTAGCTATTAAGAGTCAGAAAAACCTGGGGGGTTTCAAGATGGCGGCGGCTGCGGCGGCTGGCGCGGAGTAGCTGAGGTGGAAAAGGTGGCCACTGGGCCTCAGGCAGTTGGGAAACTTGTGGACCTTCCTCTGGCCATCTCTTAAGGGAGGACTGCTGCTGCTGCTGGCCGGTCGTGGGGGCTCAACGCCACTTTGCCCCCGGCAGGAGAGGCTGCCTCATTTACAGGCAACAGCTTTGAAGTGTGGAGCAGGAAAAGAACTGATTCTTAGCTGCAAAAGCGAGTCTTGAAACAGGGAACACGGCACCAGGGCTGCTGTGGATGCAGCCAGGATCCCGGAGGCTGGGGCCGCACTGAAGGCGGCCAGCTGCCCTATTCAGGATTCGAGGTTTCGGGCCGGCATTAAAGAAGATTCCTGGGAGCGCCCGAGCGGCGCCGCGACTGAACAGCCCGAGGCGGCAGCGCCGAGAACACGGAAGGCAACAAACCAGAGACAGAGCGAGCGCCCGACTTGGCACAGCACTGTGAGTGATCCCTGGCACAGCTCTGTTCGGGGGGTGGATGCCCACGCGGCTCCCGCCTGCACCACCAGGCCACTCACTGCCCCGGTGCTGCCTCCATTTTCCCAGGTGCGGGCAGCTCCGCCCTGCTCGGCCATCACTGAGCCCATTTGCTTGGCCTGGCGCGGGGCTTTCCGGACCCTGCGGGCCGGCCTCCTCTCCCACTCCCTCCGCGGTTCTCTGGCGGGGCTGGGGGTGTGGGGCGTCCCGACCAGTGTTGGGAGGGCTAGGAAGTACGGGCAGGCCGACTGTCACTCCACCACACCCTGGACTCCGGCCCCGGTAAACTTCCTGTTACTGGGAGGCAGATACCATCTCTGCGACCACCAGTTTGGAAAAAAGCCTAACGAATTTCTGGTTGGGAATAGTGTGGCAGGAGAGTTCCCAGGTCCGCTTGAACCTGCCGGAGAGCAGGCTGCAGGCGGGCACTAGACTCGGTTTATACCGGGGGGATACAAAGGTGAACAAGACCCGAGAAAGATCTACACAGTGCTACAAAGGCACCCAGAGAGACCGGTCGTCTGTGCCTAGCAGAAACCTGGTAGACTTCCTGGGCGAGGCGGTGCTGAGCAGGGTCTTGAAGGCCCAGCTGATAGACGAGGGGTGCAGAAGACACACCCCAGCCCAGCACAGTGTGCACAGAGGGGGGAGACGTGCGGCCAGGGAGGCGGAGACTCGACAGAAACCACACACCCGGTGGGGTCGCCACTGCACGATCTAACAGCCTGGGCCAGAGCACACGGAACAGGGAGAAGTCCTGTACAGAAAGTGAAAGCTCAACAGAGATCACACACCCTGTGGTACGTGATCCACCAGCCCAGCAGAATACAAGCTGACCAGAAAGGTGGATCCCCGGAGAAGCCCAAGACCCGAGGCAACCACACACACAAGACACTAGAGGCCAACTGAGCAGTCACGGCGGGAGCCATACCAAATTGGCAACCACAGCAACATCCTAGTTAGTCATTAGTCTCAAACCGGTGGACTGTGAAACCCCCTGCCACAATGAATAAACACCAAAAAAAAGACACCAGAAATACAAAAAATCAAGAAAGTACACCACCAAAAGTTAATAAATCCCATACTCTAGATCCTATAGAACAAGAAGCCCTTGAAATAACTGACAAGGAATTTCGAGTGATACTTCTAAGGAAACTGAATGAGATACAAGAAAACTCAGCTAGACATCATGATGAAATGAGGAAAAGTATACAGGATCTGAAAGAGGAAATATACAAGGAAATCAATGTCCTGAAAAAAAATGTAGCAGAACTTGCTGAACTGAAGAAGTTATTCAGCGAAATAAAAAACACAACGGAGAGTTTAACCAGCAGGCTTGTCGAAGTTGAAGAGAGAACCTCTGAACTTGAAGATGGGCTGTTTGAAATAACACAAGCAGACAAAAAGAAAGAAAAAAGAATCAAGGACATGGAAGAAAATCTGAGAGAGATATCAGACAACCTCAAGCGTCCAAATATCCGAGTCATGGGTATTCCAGAAGGGGAGGAAAATGGAGATTCCATTGAAAACATATTCAACAAAATAGTGGCAGAAAACTTCCCAGGTATAAGAAAAATCACAGATCTTCAGATCCAGGAAGCTCAACGATCTCCAAACGTATTCAACCCAAAAAGGCCTTCTCCAAGACATGTCATAGTCAAATTGGCAAAACTCAAGAGACAAAGAGAGAATCTTAAAAGCTGCAAGAGAGAAGCGTCGAATCACCTATAAGGGAGCCCCAATCAGGTTAACATCAGACTTTTCATCACAAACCCTAAAAGCTAGAAAGGAATGGGATGATATTTTCAAAATACTAAAAGACAAAGATTGCCAGCCAAGAATACTCTACCCTGCAAGGCTATCCTTCCGAAATGAGGGGCAAATAGTATATTTCTCAGACAAACAAAAACTGCGGCAGTTCACTACCACACGACCACCCTTACAAGAAATCCTCAAGGGAGTACTGGGTTTGGTTCCTGAAAAATAACTACCACTGCCATAAAAACCTAAGAAAAATCTAAACCCGCTAGTACAAGAAAAATGGCATTCATGAAGAGAAAACAAGCTAACAAAAACACTATCTACAACCTAAGGAACCAACAAACAAAGAAACCAAACAGTAAATCAGAAAGCAAGGAACAAAAGACACCTAAGACAACCAAACAACCAATAAAATGCTAGGAATAAATCAACACCTTTCAATAACAACTCTTAATGTAAAAGGCTTAAATTCCCCAATTAAAAGACACAGACTGGCTGACTGGATCAAAAAGCAGGACCCAACTATATGCTGCCTACAAGAGACCCACCTCACCCATAAAGATTCACACAGACTAAGAGTGAAAGGATGGAAAAAGATTTACCATGCAAACAGAAAAGAAAAACGAGCTGGAGTGGCTATTCCTATATCTGACAAAATAGACTTTAAACTAAAAACCATAAAAAGAGACCATGAGGGACACTACTTAATGATAAAAGGACTGATCCATCAAGAAGACATAACAATCATAAATATGTACGCACCCAATGTTGGAGCAGCCAGATTTATAAAACAAACTCTATTAGACCTAAAGAAGGAAATAGACACTAATACCATAATAGCAGGGGACCTGAACACTCCACTGTCAATATTAGACAGATCATCTAGGCAAAGAATCAGTAGAGAAACACAAGATCTAAACAAGACTCTAGACCAATTGGAATTGGCAGATATCTACAGAACATTCCACCCAACAACCTCAGAATATTCATTCTTCTCATCAGCACATGGATCATTCTCCAGGATAGATCACATATTAGGTCACAAATCAAGTCTCAATAAATTCAAAAAAATTGGAATTATCCCATGTATCTTCTCAGACCACAATGGATTAAAACTAGAAATTAATAACAAACGAACCTCTGGAAACTATACAAACGCATGGAAATTAAACAGCATTCTACTTAATGACATATGGGTCCAAGAAGAAATCAAGCAGGAAATCAAAAAGTTTATTGAAACTAATGAAAACAATGATACATCATACCAAAACCTGTGGGATACTGCAAAAGCAGTATTGAGGGGAAAATTTATTGCATTAAATGCTCACTTCAGAAGAATGGAAACATGGCAAGTGAACAACCTAACACTTCACCTTAAAGAACTAGAAAAACAAGAACAATCCAATCCTAAAGTTAGCAGACGGAAAGAAATCATTAAGATCAGAGCAGAACTGAATGAAATTGAAAACCAAAAAACAATTCAAAAGATCAACGAATCAAAAAGTTGGTTTTTTGAAAAGATAAATAAAATTGACAAACCATTAGCATGGCTAACTAAAAAAAGAAGAGAGAAGACTCAAATAACAAAAATAAGAAATGAAAAAGGCGATATTACAACTGATTCATCTGAAATACAAGGAATCATTCGAGACTACTATAAACAACTATACGCCAACAAATTTGAAAATCTGGAGGAAATGGATAAATTTCTGGACACACACAAGCTCCCAAAACTGTACCGTGAAGACGTAGAAAATTTGAACAGACCAATAACAATAAAGGAGATTGAAGCTGTTATCAGAAGGCTCCCAACAAAGAAAAGCCTAGGACCAGATGGATTCACAGCAGAATTTTACCAAACATTCAAAGAGGAATTGACACCAATTCTTTACAAACTATTCCAAAAGATTGAAACGGACGCAAATCTCCCAAACTCATTCTATGAAGCAAACATCATCCTGATACCAAAACCAGGTAAAGATATAACCAAAAAAGAAAACTACAGGCCGATATCCTTGATGAATATAGATGCAAAAATCCTCACTAAAATACTAGCAAACAGAATACAGCAACACATACGAAAAATTATTCATCACGATCAAGTGGGATTCATCCCAGGGATGCAAGGTTGGTTCAACATACGCAAATCAATAAATGTGATACACCATATTAATAAACTCAAACACAAGGACCATATGATCATCTCTATAGATGCTGAAAAAGCATTTGATAAAGTTCAGCACTCATTCATGACAAAGACCCTCTATAAGTTAGGTATAGAGGGAAAATATCTCAACATAATTAAAGCCATATATGCCAAACCCACTGCCAATATCATCCTGAATGGGGAAAAGCTGAAAGCTTTTCCCTTAAGAACAGGCACTAGACAAGGATGCCCACTCTCACCACTCCTATTCAACATAGTGTTGGAAGTACTAGCCAGAGCAATCAGAGAAGAGAAGGAAATAAAGGGCATCCAGATTGGAAAAGATGAAGTCAAACTGTCCCTGTTTGCAGATGACATGATCCTATATATCGAACAGCCTAAAACCTCTACAAAAAAACTGTTGGAATTGATAAATGATTTCAGCACAGTAGTAGGATACAAAATCAACACACAAAAATCAGTAGCATTTCTTTTCTCCAATAGTGAACATGCAGAAGGAGAAATCAAGAAAGCCTGCCCATTTACAATAGCCACCAAAAAAATAAAATACTTAGGAATAGAGTTAACCAAGGAGGTGAAAAATCTCTATAATGAGAACTACAAACCACTGCTGAGAGAAATTAGAGAGGATACAAGAAGATGGAAAGATATTCCATGCTCTTGGATTGGAAGAATCAACATAGTGAAAATGTCCATACTACCCAAAGTGATATACAAATTCAATGCAATCCCCATCAAAATTCCAAAGACATTTTTCTCAGAAATGGAAAAAACTATTCAGACACTTATATGGAACAATAAAAGACCACGAATAGCCAAAGCAATGCTCAGCAAAAAAATAAAGCTGGAGGCATAACACTACCTGACTTTAAGCTATACTACAAAGCTATAATAACCAAAACAGTATGGTACTGGCATAAAAACAGACACACTGACCAATGGAATAGAATAGAGAATCCAGAAATCAACCCACACACTTACTGCCATCTGATCTTTGACAAAGGCACCAAGCCTATTCACTGGGGAAGGGACTGCCTCTTCAGCAAGTGGTGCTGGGATAACTGGATATCGATATGCAGGAGAATGAAACTAGATCCATACCTCTCACCGTATACTAAAATCAACTCAAAATGGATTAAGGATTTAAATTTACACCCTGAAACAATAAAACTTCTTAAAGAAAACATAGGAGAAACACTTCAGGAAATAGGACTGGGCACAGACTTCATGAATACGACCCCAAAAGCACGGGCAACCAAAGGAAAAATAAACAAATGGGATTATATCAAACTAAAAAGCTTCTGCACAGCAAAAGAAACAATTAAAAGAGTTAAAAGACAACCAACAGAGTGGGAGAAAATATTTGCAAAATATACATCTGACAAAGGATTAATATCCAGAATATATAAGGAACTCAAACAACTTTACAAGAAGAAAACAAGCAACCCAATTAAAAAATGGGCAAAAGAGCTAAGTAGGCATTTCTCTAAGGAAGATATCAAAATGGCCAACAGACATATGAAAAAATGCTCAACATCACTCAGCATCCGGGAAATGCAAATCAAAACCACATTGAGATACCATCTAACCCCAGTTAGGATGGCTAAAATCCAAAAGACTATGAACGATAAATGCTGGCGAGGCTGCGGAGAAAAAGGAACTCTCATACATTGTTGGTGGGACTGCAAAATGGTGCAGCCTCTATGGAAAATGGTATGGAGGTTCCTCAAACAATTGCAAATAGATCTACCATACGACCCAGCCATCCCACTGTTGGGAATATACCCAGAGGAATGGAAATCATCAAGTCGAAGGTATACCTGTTCCCCAATGTTCATCGCAGCACTCTTTACAATAGCCAAGAGTTGGAACCAGCCCAAATGCCCATCATCAGATGAGTGGATATGGAAAATGTGGTACATCTACACAATGGAATACTACTCAGCTATAAAAACGAATGAAATACTGCCATTTGCAACAACATGGATGGACCTTGAGAGAATTATATTAAGTGAAACAAGTCAGGCACAGAAAGAGAAATACCACATGTTCTCACTTATTGGAGGGAGCTAAAAATTAATATATAAATTCACACACACACATACACACACACACACACACAAACCGGGGGGTGGGGGAAGAAGATATAACAACCACAATTATTTGAAGTTGATACAACAAGCAAACAGAAAGGACATTGTTGGGGGGGAGGGGGGGAGGGAGAAGGGAGGGAGGTTTTGGTGATGGGGAGCAATAATCAGCTACAATGTATATCGACATAATAAAATTAAAAAAAAAAAAAAAAAAGAGTCAGAAAAACCTGTGTTTCTTATTAGTTGTTAACAAGTCCATTACTGACTAATCAGATAACCTTGAAACAAGTGCCTAATCTGTCTGTACCACCATTGCCACATATAATTTATGTGTATACTAATAGTGCCTACTTTGTACCCACTTTCCCCACATATCTTTGATTTTGTAAAAATCTCCTGTTTAATTTTTGCCCAACTGAAAATCTTCAAATGTATAGAAAAATTGAAAGAATGGTACAGTATGCCGTTCACCTACATTTACTAATTGTTGAAATTTTGACACATTTGCTTTCATTATATATGTGTGTATGTATTATTTGGGGAAACCATTTAAAAATTAGGTATAGATATCATGACACTTTACACCTAAAGACATCAGCAGGTAACTCCTAAAAATGAGGTGTTAAGAAGCAAAAGTATTTTATCAAGAGGCCAGGATGCCCCACTCTCGGTGATGCCTACCCTCCTCTCTTTTTTTTAATTTATTTTTTATTGAAACATAATTGATTATACATATTTGTGGGGTACAGAGTTGATTATCAATACTTGTATACAATATGTGATGATCAAATCAGAATAATTAGCATATTCACCATGAGGAGATGTAATCATTCTTTGTGTCCATTAACCAGTTTCTCAATAACCTCCCTCCCCCTCCCTATCCCACCTCTAGTAACCTCAGTTCTGTTCTCTCCTTCTGAAAGTTTAATGTATTATTGTGATTGTTGTTTCTTTCTTTCTTTCCTTTTTTTATTTCTAGCTCCCACTTATGAGCGAGGATATGCAATATTTCTCTTTCTGTACCTGGTTTATTTGCTTAACATGATTTTCTCCAAGCTTATTGACATTGCTGCAAATCGCAGAATTTTGTTCTTTTTTATGGTGAGTAGTATTCCATTGTGTATACATGCCGCATTTTCCTTATCTAGTCATCTGTTGATGGACATTTAAGTTGGTTCCATATCTTGGCTATTGTAAATAGAGCTGTGTTTTAAATGCTGAACTACGCTTTTGCCACACCATTCCAAATCATACAGCAAATCCATTAGCTGAGATCTAACAGCAGAAAATAGGCTGTGATTTTTTTTTATTTAACCATATATTAAGCCTTTATTATGTGCTATTCTGCCAAGCACAATATATGTATGTACACACACACACACACACACACACACACACACACACACACACACACACACACACACACACACACACACATATACATTTCATATGAATAGAGGATGAACTAGGATGTGTACAGAAAATGTCAGGCTCAAATTGACTGGAGGCTCCAAAGCTGATCTTATTTTTTGTTACTATCCTACCCTAATGTTTTCATCATGTCAAATGTTCAGAATTATACCTTTACGTCAGAATAAGAGAGGTCCGTGGTATACACACTTCTGCTCTGGGAGTCAGGGATGGAGGAAATGATAGGAGACCGGACAACAAATGAATACAAGTCCTATAACTTGGCCTTACACAGTAAAATGAATGGGCATGAGATTCTGTTTATCACAACCACACTGAAGACCACCTAGAGCATTGTCTTTATTTTATAAATAGGACAAACCAAAGTCTATAGGGACAAAATGACCATAAAATTTTAGAACCTACATGAGATCACAAGTCATCTGGGTAGCAAGGGAAACTCTCTCTCTGTGGCTACACTCTAACTCAACAGATTGCTCCTTCCCCATATAAATAAGCAAAAGTCTACCTAATATTGAAAAAGTAAGTACAAAAGATGAAAACCTTGACCTAGCTTCTGCCTCTATCTACCGTCCTATCTACCCTTCCTTTCGTGACCAAACTTCTAGAAATAGAAGGTGGCACTTGCTGATTTTATTTTTTCCTCAATTTTGGGGCCTGTAAAGGAATGCCTAGTCAAAATATCCCCCTCCTCTTTCAACTCTTGTTCAACTGCTAAAAGATTTGCTCCAGATCCCAGCATTGAACTCATTCTCTCCAGAATATGTCGATTCACTATTCCTCTTGCAAATTTGCCAAAAGTCTGAATAACAAGCCCAACAACCTCTCAATTAAGTAAGATGATATTGATTACTCTTAACATTAGGACATTTGAATAGGAATACGTTTTTTTATTTTTGCTGATGGGACCAGAATTTTGGTGGAGCCTTGACAAAATCACCTTCTTCTTCCTGGTGTTTGAACAGCCTCATTCTCAAGCCACATGTGGCCAAGGAAAGTAAGTCAAAGCCTGGTGCCCTACTGATGAGGTGGTATGTGGATCTTGGGTTCTTGTTCCCAAAATACACAACAATGTCCTTTTTTATGATTTTATTTTATTTTATTTTTTAATTGAAACATAATTGATTATACATATCTGTGGAGTAGAGTTGACTACCGGTATTTGTGTACGATATGTGATGATCAAATCAGGATAATTAGTGCATTCATCATTGCAAAACATAATCATTCCTTGGGTCCATTAACCAGTTTCTCCCTAACCCCCCTCCTCTTCCCTCTTTCTCATCTCTAGTAACCACAGTTCTGTTCTCTTCTTCTAAAGCTCAACGTATTATTGTGATTAAAACAACAACATTTTTATTCAAGTCAGTTTTCTAACTTTTGCATATTAGGCAGGATGTCAGTCAAAATGAATCCTGGCCAATGGCCCATGTCCTTCAAATCATATCACATCCTTGCTCATGAAGTTGGGAAGGAGAGGACAGATCAGCTATTGGCTAGAAAAGCCCGGCTTTGCTCTTGGTATTGCCACAATAGCCAGCATCCTGAGTGGACAAGGAAGATAAAGAAATGTCTCAGCGTGGGGACCATTGAAAACAGAGCCTGTCCAGAGCCTCACCAGGGTGCTTTATCTGCAAGGTGGATTCCCAAGGCAGTGAGAGTGAGTGAAAAGAGAAGAGCAACAGGGAAGGGTGAAAGCAACAGTGCGTCATCGCATCAGCCACTAAATTACCACAGGCCGCCAAGACGCACAGCTGGTCACTCAGCCAGTTCAGCCATTCAGCCACCTGGGATGCCTCAGACAGGCTGTCCAGAGAAATGGCTCCAAGCAGTCTCTCTGAGGAGAAAGGAGAGGGATTTATCCATGGAGTTGCTTCCCCCTGTACTCCAAGTCCTGTCACCCGGCTCCCTCCATAGCTGCCAAGGAGTCCCGTCCCAGTGCTGCAGTGTCCTGTTGCATCCAAGCCTAGGAGTGGCTGAAGGAGCCAGAGACCCCAGGAGTGCTGCTGGCCAGCCTTGGTGGGCCCACAGAGGACCAGTCAGCCTCAGTGGCAGCCGAGGGCCTGGGAAGCAGGTGAAACTCTGATGAAGTGTAGAAGATTATAGCATGCAGCAGGAGTTGGGATTAAAATCATATCCACAGAATAGGAGTATATCCTCCTTCTCCAACCTTTGCCAAATATCTCTTTGGGCTGAGAATCTGGACTGTGTCCCTAACTACAAAAGTATAGTAGACTTGTCAGCTTACTTAAGCTTGAAGTCTAAGTCAAAATTACATTTTATACATATGTACATATACATATATAATCTGTGGGGGGAGAATATTTGTGTGGATACCAAATCCTTGAAAATGACCTGTGATCTACTACAGAGACCACCAGTGAGCTCCTAAGCATCAAATCCAATGAGTGTCTTTCAATGTTCATTTAACTCGACCTCTTTACACTGTTTCCCACAGCTGTTACTACCTCCACCTTATTCCTTGCTTTCTTTCAATCCCTTCCCCTTCCTATGTCTCACATGCTCTCCTCTTCCCAGGGCAAAAACGGCAGACAGAAGGCAAGTAGAGATATTGTGCTAAACATGTGTACAGAAACAGTTTGACCGATTTGCTTCCAATATTGACCTTCTATCTTTTCTCAGTCAAAACTAGAGCTACCGTAACAATTTGGTGTTTGGAATTTAGAATGACTCTCTCCATCTTTGTTGTCACCTCCAAGAGTGTTATCACCTCAGGTGAGTGAAGATGGAGACGTGGGAGGTGACCAGGACTCAAACCATGTTCTCCATGGCACTTAGATTTGCTCTTTGCTTGTAGGAACCATAGGAGCTAAAGCCGCCTGTATTTGTTTCCTGTAGCTTCTGTAACAAATTACCACAAACTGGGTTGCTTAAAACAATAAAATGTATCCCCTCTCTGTTCTGAAGGTTAGAATCCAAAATCAAGGTGTCAAGCAGCTCGCCTCTTCATTGGAAAACCATATGGGGGAATCCTTTCTTGCCTCTTCCAGCTTCTGGTGGCTGTCAGCATTTCTTGGCTTCCTGGGCTTGTGGCTGCATTATTCCAGTCTCTTCTGTGTCTTTTCTTCTGTCTGTCTCAAATCCTCCTCTGCTTTTCTCTTATAGGACATTGGTCATTGGTCATAGGGCCCACCTAGTTAATCTAAGAGGATCTCTTCATCTTAAGAACCTTAACTAACTTACAGCTGTAAAGAGCCTTTTTCTAAATAAATATCCACAGGTTCCAGGATATGAATATATCTTTTGGGGAGCCACCATTCAGAGCACAACAATGCCCATATACAGATAAATTTCATGATGGCTACCAGAGTATAAGCTAAGAGAGCTGATCACTCTCCCAAGTCAACCAACGCCCAAAAATATTGGCCCAAGTCTGAGTCAAAACACTAAACTGATTAAATGTGTTTCCAAGAAAATCAAATGGCGGTCTGCTCCTATTTGAGAGTTTAGACAAAAGGCTATGAAACATCTGATAAAAAAATTCATTCAACAGGGGAAAAAGCAATTTTGAACACTAGACTCGAGCTGCTTTATTTACATACCACTTGTAAATTATTTTAATATGTCCAAGCTATTGTTGGTGTGAAATCTTGTGGAACAAAATATGCTCAGAATGGTTACATTTTATCTCAGAAATGACATAGAACCCTTTGCCTTCATGTACATTACATTTCAAAGGAAGGTAGATATTATGCTGTCTTATACCAAATGCCCTTAAGATTTTTTTTTTTTTAACTATAAGGCATCTTTTTCTCTGGCTCTAATCCAATTTCTTTGAGTGATGTGTAAACCTTAAAATTGTTTGTAGCTCTGTGTCGCTATCCATTACTTTTGAAATGACCCCTACATCTCACATTCTATGTAACATTTTCCTGTCTTCTCTGAGAATTGCAGAGGATCCTTCTTAGACACACTAATTGCTTGTGACACCCACAGTCCTTTTGAACACTGGCATTTTCTTGGTGAATCAGTAAATACTCTGTTATTTGGAACGGACATTGTTGCAAAACACTTTCCCTGAATCTTGCTTTCTACTTAAACATCGTAATCACACCAGGCTGAGTTATATCTTCACTGCGGCCCTGTGACACTGTACATGGTATGGACTTGGTGTTACAGGAGCTTCACAAACAATTCAGTCCATCAAGTACCAGTAATGATTTCTTTTGTGGGTATAGTAATCTCACAAAAATTAAGCACTATATTTTAGACAATAAAGTTTGCAAATGGCCTGACAAATCTATATTTTTTATATGCTTTATATTATATTCTTCCAAAACATCCCCCACTCCATTAAACTTTAAGCACATTAATAACCTCTGCAGGAAAATTTCTTAAATCCATACTATGTGCATAAAGTCTCTAATTCAGCATTTAGCGAGGAAAGTAGATTGTAGTTGGTGCTAAAATGTCAACAAATCATCCACATCTGACAGTAGATTTGCTGAATGACAAAGAATAGCATTAAGCTTGTCTTAAAGGAATGCAGTGTAACTAAAAACATTGGTAGATCCAAGGCAAATGTTCAAAAAATAGGCACACTTTAACATACGATATCTGATTTACAAAGATCCTAAATATAAATCATAGGTTGCAATCTGTCAGCAGCACCAAGAACCGTGAAGCTCCTCGACATTGTTTTCCCCCATCTAGCCGCGTCTTCCAGTTTTTGCTTCCTGCCCGCAAGATAAATACCCTCATTTCCCCCGCCTTTTCTTCCCCCTCTTGCCTTTCCACCTTCACGACTTGTCGAATTTTAGACAGATCTTTCTTCAGCATCCACACGCTCTTGTCTCCTTCCCTCCCCTCCTTCTTTCCAACTGTCCTGCAACTCTTTCTGCCTTGCAGCAGAAAATGTTCGAGCCCTTTTTTCTCCTCTTTATGTTGTCCCATTTATGAGTCAAATAAAATGAGTATAATCATGACTGAGAAGCATAAGCATAGCATTCATGACACCGCTAAATCCAAGGAAAGGAAAGCCATCTATTTAGACGTGAAATACGCCTTAATAAAGAGCCTTGACCTCCACAGCTCTTCAAAATGTGCAAAGTCTTCTTTCTCCTCAAACTTAGCACCATCTGTTGCTCTGGTTTGACCGATTTGCTGCAAGCTCTGGCATTCACTATAAAATTCAAAACTACGTCTTACTCATTTTTAAGTTTTCTGTTTTGTTTATTTACTAATACTGTGCAAGTATTGTTTGTTCTCCCTTTTAAAAAAATGTAAAGAGATAGGGACTAGCTTCACCGAGCTAATAAGGCTTTGTGATCTTTCAAATTAGTTACATCTCATTTGGAATCTTTTTCCTGTCAATATACTCAATCAAGATGCAAAGGAATGCCTTAATTGTGACCCACCGTAAGCTGACGACTCTATTACTGAGGTTTTCCCCATGTGGAAACCTCATACATTCAATGCTATATGTAAGACTAAGAGTTGTTTGGGGTTTTTTTCTTCATTTTTTTTAATTGTGGAAAACATATGTAACATATGGATCGACGTTTTAAGCATTTTTCAACGTACAATTGTGTGGAATTAGTTACATGCACGATGCTTTGTGACGACTGCCTCTGTTTCCAAACTTTCTCATCACCCTAAACATAGACTCTGTACCCATCAAGCAATAACTTCTCATTATTCCTTCCTCCTCTTTTCTGGTAACCTCTAATCTACTTCGGTCTCTGAAAAGTTTTTCTTTTTAATTTATTTTTCCTTAATTGACCCATGATAATTGGATATATTCATGGAGTACAATATGATGTTTGGGCACATTTCATACGCCCATATTAGGGTATTTAGCATATTCATCACTTCAAACATTTGTCACCTCTTTGTGTTGGGGACATTCAGTATCCTCTCAACTAGCTACTTGAAGTTATATAGTAATTTGTTGTTGTTACAGTCTCTCTATATTGCTATAGAACACTAGATATTCTTTTTCCTATCTCTCTAAAATTTTGTATCCATTGACCAGCCTCTCCCTAACTCCCTCCCCTGACTTTCCAGTTTCTAGTAACCAATCCCTACTTCTATACCAACTCTTTTAGCTTCTGCATATGAGTGAGAACATGTGATATTTCTCTTTCTGTGCTTTATATTTCACTTAAACATATGTAATATGTTCATCGATGTTGTGCAAATGGCAAAATTTCATTCTTTTTATGGCCGAATAGTATTTCAGTGTGTACATAGACCAGAGTTCTCTTATCCACTCACCCACTGATGGTCATTTAGGTTGATTCCATCTCTTGGCTATTGTGAACAGCGTTGTGATGAACGTGGGAGTGCAGGTGTCTTTTCGATATATTGATTCCACTTCCTTTGGGTATATACCCAATAGAGGGATAGCTGGGTCAAAAGGTAGATCTATTTTCAATTCTCTGAGAAACCTCCATATTGTTTTCCACAATGGCTGTACCAATTTACATGCCCAATAATGTAGGAGAGTACCTTTTTCTCCACATCCTCACTAGCATTTGTTATTCTCTGTCTTTTTGATAATAACCATTCTAACTGGGGTGCGATGATATCTCATCATGGTTTTGATCTGCATTTCTCTGATGATTAGTAATGTTGAGTATTTTTTAATGTGCCTGTTGGCCATTTGTCTGTCTTCTTTTGAGAAATGTCTATTCAGGTCATTTCCCCATTTTTTAGTAGGATAATTTGTTTTCTTACGGTTGAGTTGTTTGAGTTCTTTGCAGATTCTGGACCCCTTGTCCAATGCAGAGTTTGCAAATATTTTCTCCCATTCTGCAGGTTGTCTCTTTACTCTGTTGATTGTTTCCTTTGCTGTGTAGAAACTTTTTAGTTTGATATAATCCCATTTGTTTATTTTTCTTTTGTTGCCTGTGCTTTAGAAGTGTTATTCATAAAGTCTTTCCTTAGTCCTATGTCCTGAAGTGTTTCCCCTATGTTTTCTTCTAGAACTTTTGAAGTTTGGCGTCTTACATTTAAATCTTTAATCGATTTTGAGTTGATTTTGGTATGTGGTGAGAGATAGGGGTCTAGTTTCATTCTTCTGCATATAGATCTCTAATCTTCCCAGATGGTCATTTCCCCAGTGTATGTCCTTGGCTCCTTTGTCAAAAATCAGTTGGCTGTAGGTACGTGGATTTATTTCTAAATTTTCTATTCTGTTTCACTGGACTGTGTGTTTGTTTTGATTACTATAGCTTTGTAGTATATTTTGAAGCCGGGGAGTGTGATACCCTCCCACTTTGTTCTTTTCACTCAGGATTGCTTTGACTATTCAGGGTCTTTTGTTGTTTCCAAATAATTTTTTAAATTGTTTTTTCTATTTCTGTAAAGTATGTTATTGGTAGTTTGATGGAGATTGCATTGAATCCGTTTAATGCTTTGGGTAGTGTGGTCATTTTGACATTGATTCTTCTAATCCATGAGCATGGGATATCTCTATTTTTTTCTGTCTTCTTTAATTTCTTTAATCAGTGTTTTATAGTTTTCATTGTAGATATCTTTTACCTCCTCAGTTAAATTTATTCCTAGGTATTTTGTTATTGCTGTTATTGTAAATAGGATTACTCTCTTGATTTCTTTTTCTGCTTATTCGTTGTTGCTGTATAGAAATGCTAATGATTTTTGTATGTTGATTTTGTATCCTGCAACTTTACTGAATTTGTTTGTCAGGTCTAGAAGTTTCTTGGTACAGTCTTTAGGTTTCTCTATATACAAATCAAGTTATCTGCAAACAGGGACAATTTGACTTCAGCCTTTCCAGTTTGGATGTCCTTTATTTGTTTCTCTTGACTGATTGCTCTGTCTAGGACTTCCAGTACTCTGCTAAATAAAAATGGTGAAAGTGGGCCTCCTTTTCTTGTTGCAGTTCTTAGGGGAAAAGGTAAAAGTATGTTCAGTGTGATGTTAGCTATGAGTTTGTCATATATAGCCTTTATTATATTAAGATACTTTCTTTCTAGACATAATTTGTTGACAGTTTTTATCATGAAGAATTTTATCAAATGCTTTTTCTGCATCTATCAAGATGATCATATGGTTTTTTTCCTTTCATTCTATTGATATCATGTATCACATTTATTGATTTGCATATGTTGAACCATTCTTACATCCCTGGGATAAGTCCTACTTGATCATGGTGTGTATAATCTTTTTGAGGTGCTCTCGGATTTGCTTTTCTAGCATTTCATTGGGGATTTCTGTATCTGTGTCCATCAGGAATATTGGCCTAGTAGTTTTCTTTTACTGTTGTGTCTTTGCCTAGTTTTAATATCAGGGAAATGCTGGCCTTATAGTATGAATTTGGAAGCATTCCATCCACTTCAGTTTTTTTGAAATAGTTTAAGAAATATTGGTATTAGTTCTTTAAATATTTGATGGAACTCAGCAGTAAATCCATCTGGCCTTGGGCTTTTTGTTGGGGGACTTTTTGTTACCGATTCAATCTCATTACTTGTAATTTGTCTATTCAGGTTTTCTATTTCTTCTTTGTTCAGTCTTGGTAGGTCACATGTGTCCAGGAATTTACCCATTTCCTCTAGGTTTTCAAATTTATTGGCATATAATTGTTTATAATACTCTCTAATGATCCTTTGTATTTTGGAGGTATCGGTTGTAACGTCTACTTTTGCATTTCTGATTTTATTCGGGTCTTTTTTTTTGTTTTTTTCTCGGTTAGCGTGGCTAATATTTTTGTCAATTTTTGTGTGTGTGTGACCAGTAAGGGGATCGTAACCCTTGGCTTGGTGTCGTCCGCACAGCACTCAGCCAGTGAGCGCACCGGCCATCCCTATATAGGATCTGAACCCGCGGCCTTGGCGCTCCCAGCGCTGCTGCGTTCCCAGCGCCACACTCTCCCGAGTGAGCCACCAGGTCGGCCCGTCAATTTTTTTTATCTTTTCAAAAAACCAACTTTTCTTTTGATCATTCTTTGGTATTGTATTTTTAGTCTCAATTTCATTCTTCACTGATTTTTATTATTTATTTTCTTCTACTTATTTTAGGTTTGGTTTGTTCCTTAAAGTATATTATTAGGTTGTTTACTTGTAATCTTTCTATTTTTTTTGATGTAGGTATTTATTGCTATAAGTGAGTTTCTTGTAGGCAGCATAAGAATGCGTCATTTTTTTTATCCATTCAGCCAGTCTATGCCTTTTTCTATAAACTTTCCTCTTAATACTGCTTTGGCTGTATCCCATATGTTTTGGTTTGTTGTGTTTCTGTGTTCATTTGTTTCAAGAAATTTTTGTATTTCCTTCTTAATCTCTTCTTTGACCCATTGGTCATTCAGGACCATATTGTTTAATGTCCATGCACTCAGGTAGTTTCTAAAGCTCCTCTTGTTATTGATTTCTAGTTTTATTCCATTATGGTTAGAAAAAAATATTTGATATGATTTTAATTTTTTTAACTTGTTGAGACTAGTTTTGTGGCCCAGCATATATTCAATCCTGGAGAATGTTCCATGTTCTTATGAAGAGAATGTGTATTCCAAAGCTGTTGGATGAAATGATCTGTAAATGTCTGTTAGATCCATCTGGTCAATGAAACCATTTAAGTCTGATATTTCTTTGTTGATTTTCTGTCTTGAGGATCTGTCTAATGCTGAGAAAGAAATGTTAAAAAGTCCCCAGCTACTGTTGTGTTGGCATCTATCTCTCCATTTAGATCTGATATTTGCTTTATATATCTGGGTGCTCCTGTGTTGGGCACATATATATTTATAATTGTTATATCCTCTTCCCGTATTGACCCCTTTATCATTATATAATGCCCTTTCTCATCTTTTAGTACAGATTTTGATTTCAGGTCTGCTTTATCTGATGTAAGTATAGCTTCTCCTGCTTGCTTTTGTTTTTCATTTGTGTGGAATATCTTTTTCTATCCCTTCACTTTCAATCTATGTGTGTCTTTGAAGGTAAAGTGAGTTTCTTATAGGCAGCATAAGAATGGGTCATATTTTTTTATCCATTCAGCCAGTCTATGTCTTTTAATTGGGGTACTTAGTTCATTTACATTCAAGGTTATTACTGATATGCAAAGTCTTACTCCTGTCATTTTGTTGGTTGTTTTCTGATTATTTTGTGTATTCTTTTTTCCTTTCTTCCTTGCTTTCAGTTTGGTGGTTTTCTGTATTGATAAAGATTGGTCCCTTTCTTTTTCTATTTGTTTATCTATTCTATCAGTAAGTTTTATAATTTCAGGTGTTTTCATGAGGTTGTTATCATTCTTTCTCTTCTAGATGTAGGACTTCCCTAAGCACTTCTTATAAAGCTGAACTGGTGGTGGTGAATTTTTTAAATTTTTTGCTTGTCTGAGAAAGACTTTATTTCTCCTTCATTTTTGAAGGATAGCTTTGCTAGGTGTAATATTCTTGGATGGCATTTTTCTTCTTTCAGTATTTTGAATATATCATTCCAGTCTCTCCTGTCCTGTAGGGTTTCTGCTGAGAAGTCTGAGGTTAGTATAATGGGGATTCTCTTATCAGTGACTTGATGCTTTCCTCTTGCTGTTTTTAGAATTCTCTCTTTGTTTCTAACTTGATGGTTTGACTACAATTTATCTTGGAAAGGACCTTTTTGGGTTGAATCTATTTAGAGAACTTGGAGTTTTTTGCATTTGGATGTTTGTATCTTTTCCAAGATTAGGGTAGTTTTCAACTATATTTCATTAAATATGTTTTTAATACCTTTTTGGTTTTCTTCTCCTTCTGGAATGCCTATAATTTGAATATTTGTTCATTTAATAGTATCCCATAAATCTTATAGCCTCTTTTTAACTTCCTGGGTTACTTCAAAACTGCTGTCTTTAAGATCAGAAATTATTCTTCGAAGAAGGTTTTCAAGATGGCGGTGGCTGCGGCGGCTGGCGCGGAGTAGCTGAGGTGGAAAAGGTGGCCACTGGGCCTCAGGCAGCCGGGAAACTTGTGGACCTTCCTCTGGCCATCTCTTAAGCGAGGACTGCTGCTGCTGGCCGGTCGTGGGGGCTCAACGCCACTTTGCCCCCGGCAGGAGAGGCTGCCTCATTTACCGGCAACAGCTTTGAAGTGTGGAGCAGGAAAAGAACTGATTCTTAGCTGCAAAAGCGAGTCTTGAAACAGGGAACACGGCGCCAGGGCTGCTGTGGATGCAGCCAGGATCCCGGAGGCTGGGGCCGCACTGAAGGCGGCCAGCTGCCCTATTCAGGATTCGAGGTTTCAGGCCGGCATTAAAGAAGATTCCTGGGAGCGCCCGAGCGGCGCCGCGACTGAACAGCCCGAGGCGGCAGCGCCGAGAACACGGAAGGCAACAAACCAGAGACAGAGCGAGCGCCCGACCTGGCACAGCACTGTGAGTGATCCCTGGCACAGCTCTGTGAGTGATCCCTGCCCACCCGGCTCCCGCCTGCACCACCAGGCCACTCACTGCCCCAGTGCTGCCTCCATTTTCCCAGGTGCGGGCAGCTCCGCCCTGATCGGCCATCACTGAGCCCATTTGCTTGGCCTGGCGCGGGGCTTTCTGGATCCTGCGGGCCGACCTCCTCTCCCACTCCCTCCGCGGTTCTCTGGCAGGGCTGGGGGTGTGGGGCGTCCCGACCAGTTTTGGGAGGGCTAGGAAGTACGGGCGGGCCGACTGTCACTCCACCACACCCTGGACTCCGGCCCCGGTAAACTTCCTGTTACTGGGAGGCAGATACCATCTCTGCGACCACCAGTTTGGAAAAAAGCCTAACGAATTTCTGGTTGGGAATAGTGTGGTAGGAGAGTTCCCAGGTCCGCTAGAACCTGCCGGAGAGCAGGCTGCAGGCGGGCACTAGACTCGGTTTATACTGGGGGGATACAAAGGTGAACAAGACCCGAGAAAGATCTACACAGTGCTACAAAGGCACCCAGAGAGACCGGTCGTCTGTGCCTAGCAGAAACCTGGTAGACTTCCTGGGCGAGGCGGTGCTGAGCAGGGTCTTGAAGGCCCAGCTGATAGACGAGGGGTGCAGAAGACACGCCCCAGCCCAGCACAGTGTGCACAGAGGGGGGAGACGTGCGGCCAGGGAGGCGGAGACTCGACAGAAACCACACACCCGGTGGGGTCGCCACTGCACGATCTAACAGCCTGGGCCAGAGCACACGGAACGGGGAGAAGTCCTGTACAGAAAGTGAAAGCTCAACAGAGATCACACACCCTGTGGTGCGTGATCCACCAGCCCAGCAGAGTACAAGCTGACCAGAAAGGTGGATCCCCGGAGAAGCCCAAGACCCGAGGCAACCACACACACAAGACACTAGAGGCCAACTGAGCAGTCACGGCGGGAGCCATACCAAATTGGCAACCACAGCAACATCCTAGTTAGTCATTAGTCTCAAACCGGTGGACTGTGAAACCCCCTGCCACAATGAATAAACACCAAAAAAAAGACACCAGAAATACAAAAAATCAAGAAAGTACACCACCAAAAGTTAGTAAATCTCATACTCTAGATCCTATAGAACAAGAAGCCCTTGAAATAACTGACAAGGAATTTCGAGTGATAATTCTAAGGAAACTGAATGAGATACAAGAAAACTCAGCTAGACATCATGATGAAATGAGGAAAAGTATACAGGATCTGAAAGAGGAAATATACAAGGAAATCAATGTCGTGAAAAAAAATGTAGCAGAACTTGCTGAACTGAAGAAGTTATTCAGCGAAATAAAAAACACAACGGAGAGTTTAACCAGCAGGCTTGTCGAAGTTGAAGAGAGAACCTCTGAACTTGAAGATGGGCTGTTTGAAATAACACAAGCAGACAAAAAGAAAGAAAAAAGAATCAAGGACATGGAAGAAAATCTGAGAGAGATATCAGACAACCTCAAGCGCTCAAATATCCGAGTCATGGGTATTCCAGAAGGGGAGGAAAATGGAGATTCCATTGAAAACATATTCAACAAAATAGTGGCAGAAAACTTCCCAGGTATAGGAAAAATCACAGATCTTCAGATCCAGGAAGCTCAACGATCTCCAAATGTATTCAACCCAAAAAGGCCTTCTCCAAGACATGTCATAGTCAAATTGGCAAAACTCAGAGACAAAGAGAGAATCTTAAAAGCTGCAAGAGAGAAGCGTCAAATCACCTATAAGGGAGCCCCAATCAGGTTAACATCAGACTTTTCATCACAAACCCTAAAAGCTAGAAAGGAATGGGATGATATTTTCAAAATACTAAAAGACAAAGATTGCCAGCCAAGAATACTCTACCCTGCAAGGCTATCCTTCCGAAATGAGGGGCAAATAGTATATTTCTCAGACAAACAAAAACTGCGGGAGTTCACTACCACAAGACCACCCTTACAAGAAATCCTCAAGGGAGTACTGGGTTTGGTTCCTGAAAAATAACTACCACTGCCATAAAAACCTAAGAAAAATCTAAACCCGCTAGTACAATAAAAATGGCATTCATGAAGAGAAAACAAGCTAACAAAAACACTATCTACAACCTAAGGAACCAACAAACAAAGAAACCAAACAGTAAATCAGAAAGCAAGGAACAAAAGACACCTAAGACAACCAAACAACCAATAAAATGCTAGGAATAAATCAACACCTTTCAATAACAACTCTTAATGTTAAAGGCTTAAATTCCCCAATTAAAAGACACAGACTGGCTGACTGGATCAAAAAGCAGGACCCAACTATATGCTGCCTACAAGAGACCCACCTCACCCATAAAGATTCACACAGACTAAGAGTGAAAGGATGGAAAAAGATTTACCATGCAAACAGAAAAGAAAAACGAGCTGGAGTGGCTATTCTTATATCTGACAAAATAGACTTTAAACTAAAAACCATAAAAAGAGACAATGAGGGACACTACTTAATGATAAAAGGACTGATCCATCAAGAAGACATAACAATCATAAATATGTACGCACCCAATGTTGGAGCAGCCAGATTTATAAAACAAACTCTATTAGACCTAAAGAAGGAAATAGACACTAATACCATAATAGCAGGGGACCTGAACACTCCACTGTCAATATTAGACAGATCATCTAGGCAAAGAATCAGTAGAGAAACACAAGATCTAAACAAGACTCTAGACCAATTGGAATTGGCAGATATCTACAGAACATTCCACCCAACAACCTCAGAATATTCATTCTTCTCATCAGCACATGGATCATTCTCCAGGATAGATCACATATTAGGTCACAAATCAAGTCTCAATAAATTCAAAAAAATTGGAATTATCCCATGTATCTTCTCAGACCACAATGGATTAAAACTAGAAATTAATAACAAACGAACCTCTGGAAATTATACAAACACATGGAAATTAAACAGCATTCTACTTAATGACATATGGGTCCAAGAAGAAATCAAGCAGGAAATCAAAAAGTTTATTGAAACTAATGAAAACAATGATACATCATACCAAAACCTGTGGGATACTGCAAAAGCAGTATTGAGGGGAAAATTTATTGCATTAAATGCTCACTTCAGAAGAATGGAAAGATGGCAAGTGAACAACCTAACACTTCACCTTAAAGAACTAGAAAAACAAGAACAATCCAATCCTAAAGTTAGCAGACGGAAAGAAATCATTAAGATCAGAGCAGAACTGAATGAAATTGAAAACCAAAAAACAATTCAAAAGATCAACGAATCAAAAAGTTGGTTTTTTGAAAAGATAAATAAAATTGACAAACCATTAGCATGGCTAACAAAAAAAAGAAGAGAGAAGACTCAAATAACAAAAATTAGAAATGAAAAAGGCGATATTACAACTGATTCATCTGAAATACAAGGAATCATTCGAGACTACTATAAACAACTATACGCCAACAAATTTGAAAATCTGGAGGAAATGGATAAATTTCTGGACACACACAAGCTCCCAAAACTGAACCGTGAAGACGTAGAAAATTTGAACAGACCAATAACAATAAAGGAGATTGAAGCTGTTATCAGAAGGCTCCCAACAAAGAAAAGCCCAGGACCAGATGGATTCACAGCAGAATTTTACCAAACATTCAAAGAGGAATTGACACCGATTCTTTACAAACTATTCCAAAAGATTGAAACGGACGCAAATCTCCCAAACTCATTCTATGAAGCAAACATCATCCTGATACCAAAACCAGGTAAAGATATAACCAAAAAAGAAAACTACAGGCCGATATCCTTGATGAATATAGATGCAAAAATCCTCACTAAAATACTAGCAAACAGAATACAGCAACACATACGAAAAATTATTCATCACGATCAAGTGGGATTCATCCCAGGGATGCAAGGTTGGTTCAACATACGCAAATCAATAAATGTGATACACCATATTAATAAACTCAAACACAAGGACCATATGATCATCTCTATAGATGCTGAAAAAGCATTTGATAAAGTTCAGCACTCATTCATGACAAAGACCCTCTATAAGTTAGGTATAGAGGGAAAGTATCTCAACATAATTAAAGCCATATATGCCAAACCCACTGCCAATATCATCCTGAATGGGGAAAAGCTGAAAGCTTTTCCTTTAAGAACAGGCACTAGACAAGGATGCCCACTCTCACCACTTCTATTCAACATAGTGTTGGAAGTACTAGCCAGAGCAATCAGAGAAGAGAAGGAAATAAAGGGCATCCAGATTGGAAAAGATGAAGTCAAACTGTCCCTGTTTGCAGATGACATGATCCTATATATCGGACAGCCTAAAACCTCTACAAAAAAACTGTTGGAATTGATAAATGATTTCAGCACAGTAGCAGGATACAAAATCAACACACAAAAATCAGTAGCATTTCTTTTCTTCAATAGTGAACATGCAGAAGGAGAAATCAAGAAAGCCTGCCCATTTACAATAGCCACCAAAAAAATAAAATACTTAGGAATTGAGTTAACCAAGGATGTGAAAAATCTCTATAATGAGAACTACAAACCACTGCTGAGAGAAATTAGAGAGGATACAAGAAGATGGAAAGATATTCCATGCTCTTGGATTGGAAGAATCAACATAGTGAAAATGTCCATACTACCCAAAGTGATATACAAATTCAATGCAATCCCCATCAAAATTCCAAAGACATTTTTCTCAGAAATGGAAAAAACTATTCAGACATTTATATGGAACAATAAAAGACCACGAATAGCCAAAGCAATGCTCAGCAAAAAAAATAAAGCTGGAGGCATAACACTACCTGACTTTAAGCTATACTACAAAGCTATAATAACCAAAACAGTATGGTACTGGCATAAAAACAGACACACTGACCAATGGAATAGAATAGAGAATCCAGAAATCAACCCACACACTTACTGCCATCTGATCTTTGACAAAGGCACCAAGCCTATTCAGTGGCGAAGGGACTGCCTCTTCAGCAAGTGGTGCTGGGATAACTGGATATCGATATGCAGGAGAATGAAACTAGATCCATACCTCTCACCGTATACTAAAATCAACTCAAAATGGATTAAGGATTTAAATATACACCCTGAGACAATAAAACTTCTTAAAGAAAACATAGGAGAAACACTTCAGGAAATAGGACTGGGCACAGACTTCATGAATACGACCCCAAAAGCACGGGCAACCAAAGGAAAAATAAACAAATGGGATTATATCAAACTAAAAAGCTTCTGCACAGCAAAAGAAACAATTAAAAGAGTTAAAAGACAACCAACAGAGTGGGAGAAAATATTTGCAAAATATACATCTGACAAAGGATTAATATCCAGAATATATAAGGAACTCAAACAACTTTACAAGAAGAAAACAAGCAACCCAATTAAAAAATGGGCAAAAGAGCTAAGTAGGCATTTCTCTAAGGAAGATATCCAAATGGCCAACAGACATATGAAAAAATGCTCAACATCACTCAGCATCCGGGAAATGCAAATCAAAACCACATTGAGATACCATCTAACCCCAGTTAGGATGGCTAAAATCCAAAAGACTGTGAACGATAAATGCTGGCGAGGCTGCGGAGAAAAAGGAACTCTCATACATTGTTGGTGGGACTGCAAAATGGTGCAGCCTCTATGGAAAATGGTATGGAGGTTCCTTAAACAATTGCAAATAGATCTACCATACGACCCAGCCATCCCACTGTTGGGAATATACCCAGAGGAATGGAAATCATCAAGTCGAAGGTATACCTGTTCCCCAATGTTCATCGCAGCACTCTTTACAATAGCCAAGAGTTGGAACCAGCCCAAATGCCCATCATCAGATGAGTGGATACGGAAAATGTGGTACATCTACACAATGGAATACTACTCAGCTATAAAAACGAATGAAATACTGCCATTTGCAACAACATGGATGGACCTTGAGAGAATTATATTAAGTGAAACAAGTCAGGCACAGAAAGAGAAATACCACATGTTCTCACTTATTGGAGGGAGCTAAAAATTAATATATAAATTCACACACACACATACACACACACACACAAACCGGGGGGGGGAAGAAGATATAACAACCACAATTATTTGAAGTTGATACAACAAGCAAACAGAAAGGACATTGTCGGGGGGGAGGGGGGGAGGGAGAAGGGAGGGAGGTTTTGGTGATGGGAAGCAATAATCAGCTACAATGTATATCGACAAAATAAAATTTAAAAAAAAAAAAAAAAAAAAAAAAAGAAATTATTCTTCTGCATGATCTAGCCCATTGTTGAGACTCTTGGATGTAGTTTTTATTTTATTCAATAAATTCTTTAATTCCAGGATTTCCATTTCGTTGTTTTTATGGTATCTATTTCTTTGTTAAGTTTCTCATTCAGATCATGAATTGTTTCTCTGACTTTGTTAAATTATTTGTCTGTATTCGCTCATATCTCAGTTATTTTCCTTAAGATTTTTAAGTTGGATTCCTTTTCCAGCAAGTTGGCAATTTACAATTCTTTGGGATCAGTTATTGGACCATTATTGTGTTTCTTTGATAGCATCATGTTTCCTTGTTTTTTCATGTTTCTGTTTTTGCATCGATAGCTGTGCTTCTGGTGGAATAGTCACCTCTTTGAATTTTGTAGAGTGTCTTGCGTGGGAAAGGATTTTCACCTGCAAATGTGTCTTTGGATGTCAGCTGGGAAGAGTACAATGGCATTGTTCTGGATGGGTGCAGTAATGTAGACTCTCTAGTTTCTTCAGCTGTAATCCACTTTCACTATGTCTGTGAGTGACCTATGCTTGGGAGGTTTGTGGCAGTGGTGGCACAACTTTGCCAGGATGGGCTCGCCATGTTGGTTCTCAGTTTGGATATGTGCACATACTCACTGGGGGTCAGTCATCTCCAGGGCTGGCTCACTGAAGATGGGGGTGCTGGATTAATTTTCAGGCTGGGGATGTGGGTGCTTGGTATGTCAGGGATCCTGGGGCTGGTTTGCTGTTGGCAGGGTCACCATGCTGATTCTCTCACCAGGTGCAGGCCTGTCAGGGGCACATCAGCCATGCTGTTTCTCACTTGGATACATGTGCATGTGATGGCTCAAAGACTCAGGGGTGGGTCCACCAAGGGCATGAGAGCTAGGCTGTTGTTCTAAGTCATGGGCATAGGCACACTTTCGCTTAGCTAGCTGAGTGCAGGTTTGTCAGGAGCTGATCTACTGCACCACTTCTCAAGACTACATGTGAAGTTGTACTTCCCTCAGCAGTTCAGGAGTAGGTCTGCCAAGGGCAGGGCTGCTGAGCCACTTCTCAGACAATGGGTAAGGCCTCTAGACAGGGCTGCAGAGAGGGGCCCCAGCCTGCTGCTTCCTGGGCAGTGGGTGAAGCTCGTAGATGGAGCTACAAACAGGGGACCCCACCAGCCACTTCTTGGGCAGTGGGTGAGGCCATTAGATAGGGCTGCAGAGAGAGAGCCCTGCCAATTGCTTCTCAGGCAGTGGGTGAGGCTGTTAGATGGAACTGCAGAAAGAGGGCTGTGCCAGCTGCTTCTAGAGTGGTGGGCAAGGCTGCTAGGTGGGACTATTGAGAGTAAGGCCACCTGGCCACTTCTCTGGGAGGGCATGGATGAACTTTAGTTCTGCTGGCCTGGGAGTGTGTTTATTAGGATAGGAACCCATGAGCTGTGTTCCTGTGTTTAGAGCCTGAGTGCACAGAACTCAACCCACTGGCATGACAGTGGGAAAGGATCTGCCTGTCTGATCATTGGTTGAGGATGTGGGGGTACATCAGTTCAGCAGGCCTGGGGATGGCTTCCCAGACATGCAGGACTGTGGTCACAGCCACTACCGGGGCTAGGCTTCAAGCCACTAGGATCAGGGCCTTGTAACATCTCCTGTGAGGGAGTGCAGTGGCTCCTGGCCTCAGGGCAGGTGTGCTCCTGCAGTAGCTCTGGTTTCAAGATGGCTTTGTGCTGCATCAGCTTGGGTCACAAGGGTGGAGGTTGGGGAGTTCCCAGTATGTGCTCTTATTCTGGAGTGATGCAGTGTGTGTGTTCTAGGCAGCTCCCTACACTGTGCTCCAGGCTTGCAAGGGCTGTACAAGCCTCCTGCAGTAGGAACTGCAGGCCTGTGGTGAGGATCTGGGTTGGTGTGGGTCCTCTTCCTACCTTTTCCCCACAAGGGAATGTCTTTTCTGCACCAATCATCCCAGTGGCAGAGATGTGGTAGCTGAGGCAGTGTGCCTCTCTCTCCTCTATGTGCTGCCATCCTGGGCTTTTGTGGTCCACAGGGATCTCACCAGTCTCCTGTTGCACTCCCACACTCTCCGACCGATGCTCCTGTCAATATTTATCTGACAGTTAATTGTTCTGGTCCTTTGCTGTCAGAGAGATGCACTCCAGGCACCTCTAGTTCACTGTCGTGCCCCACCTCCTCTCCAGAGTTGTTAACTTTTGTGTCTAGTTTTTCTGCCCGAGGTATTGAAAGAGTTAATGATGTCAAACAAAGACTCAGAGTTCCCTAAACATCTTTCAATTTATTTTCTCTTCCTCATTTTGTGCAAGCAAACCAAATGCTCTAAATCTACTTCAAAGATGATACTTAATCAGAAATCTTGGGATTTGGAGGGGGTAGAGAAAAAAATATAGCTAATTTTATGAACCTAAAATTTCCCATTTTATAGCACATGTCTCTATTTACCATATCTGATTCACTTATTTGCTTATTTATTGTCTATCTTTCCTACTAAGCACTGAGCTCCAGGGACCTTGTCTATCTTGTTTTCTCCAGTGTTTCTAGTACCTAGAACTGGCATAAAGTTGATCTTCAAGAGTCGAGTGAATAAAATATTTAATTAATTAATTAATTAATTTGGTTATTTAGGCTCTGATTGGTTTTGCCTTTGCTTATTCATCATTTTAAAAAGACAAGAAAAGCTGAGCATGTCTGTATGGTAGATTTAGAATCCTAGAAATTAGAACTGGAAGGGATCCTAGAAATTATATTATTCAAAATATTGATTTTATAACTGAGGGAACTAGGCTTCCAATAAGCTAAGTAATAGGATGCCTAAGACCCAGCACAGCTGGGCAATGGTCAAGCTGCCAACCTGACCCTTATACCTTGAATAAGTGCTCCCTGTGGGACACAGAACTTAGCCTTCACATATAAGGAGCTCTAGAAGTAATCTTGTTGCCTCACCAGAATATATGTAGATCTCTATCAACAAAATAAAACAAAAAATAAGATAAAGGACTGCATGACAGAAGTAGAAGAATATTATCCTACATTGTTTTAATTTAGACAACAAACTTTCATGTCTTAGGGGCAGCAGCTTGTGAGAAAATCACAACAAAGAGCACAAGCAGCACCATGTTATTGGCCTTGATCCGGTCTGGATCTTAGACACAAACTGAACTTGAACCTAAACACAAATGCAAACCTGTATACATAGCATGTTCCAGTAAACAAAGTGTTTTTACATTCACTGTTTCACTTCATCTTCACAACTATTCTGGAAGGTATCAGGGAAGATATTATGCCAATTTTACCAATGAGGAACCTGAAGGTGAAAGTAGTTAGGTAAACTGCTCAAGGTCATACAGGTGGCTGGTGATGAGAGACAGAATTAAGTCCTCCTACCCGTGACAGTTCAATGTATTGTTTTCACTATTCAGATGCATATACTTTCTTGGTCTCAGATTGGTATATTTTTCTGAATTAGTGGGATTTAAAATCTACTTTTCTATCTGTCTATCCCTCCTATTCCCAGATAAGGATCTGGGCTATTCATTAGGATGTTTACATGTTAACTCTTCAGCTTTTGTCTGAAAAATATAATTTGCTCTCCTTCATGTGCTTCACAGGGAATGCATTCTTCTTTTTATGGGTCTTCAAATGCTTGATTGTCAACATCATAAACCCCAGAAGAATACTCAGCCTCAAGATTCCGTGGTTTCATAGTGTCCATTGCAGAACATGCGCTGTGCTTCCCCTCCTCTCCCTTCCTCTGCCACCAGGAAACCCACAAGTATGTAGTATGATGGCACTACGCTCTCCTTCCACCTGAAATTTTCGTGATTGAAAGCACTAATGGATTACACCAAGGCAAAGATGATAAAAGCCACTTGTGGGCGACGGTTGGATCCTGGTGGGAGGACACTTCCAGAAAAAGAATGTCTAAAGAGGAGGAGCCATGGGAGGAAACACTGCTAAAACAGGAAGCACATTGCTGAGACTAGAACTAATGCTGGATAACGATGGGATTACTCCTTGTTGCTTCTGATAGTCTCGCCAATGAAATGTCAAGTGCATACTTCAGTTCCTGAAGAAAACAGCTGGAGAAAATTGATGAGAAGGCAAATTGTGTCTTTGGTGCCTTGTTAGGAACACAAGACTCAGACAGCACATATCCTGGTGTGGCCATGGCAGGGGATAGCTGCAGCAGCTTGGCAGGACCAGTACAACCTGGGACAAGAGTACAAACAGAGGTCCCCTAAGTGTGCAGCCAGCCCCAGATTTCCCTCTCCACATCCCACCCCCCTCATTTTCCCCCGAGAGGCCTGCGTGGAAACCCATCCCACGTGCCTAAGCTCTGTTCACCCCCGGTGCTTACTCCTCATAAACAGCCACCCCATCTGGGCACACATAGCCATGGCTGACTCTGGTAAGCACAAACCATAGTGTTGAAAGCCAGCTTGCAGGATTGATGCCCAGATCCCCAGGGCATTCATCTAGAAGAGGATTCCAGGCTCTGGGTGGGCATATCCCCTTGGCCAACTCCACTGGCTCCATTCCCAAGAAGAGTAGCCAGAAGATGTCTATCAGTGGTGAGGGACCAAGGCAGGACCCTGGCTACTTGGGTCTAGGGGTGACATTGAAGCTTGGAGCTATATGGGTAATAAGAAACCAGTAAGATGTTTTACAGGTTCAGAAATCCTAAAATAATCTTCACAAAACTAGTAGTTCTGTCTGCAGGATTTCTGACCCTGCCCAGCTTCTTACTGGTATGATGAGAAAAAAGCAACATTGAAATTATTGTATAGGATATATTTAACCTGGGAACAAGTACACATCTTTTGGACTTAGATATGGAACAGGGAATGAATCTATCCCCAAAATTAAAATAAATCTTTTAGAGAATTATAGCCTGAACTAAATAATCTCTCCAGCTTTATTATCTTATGCTTCTATTTTATATTAATTTGAAAAGAAATCTTCAAGTTACATTGTAGAACAATTATGAGGACAATAGACACTTCTCTTGGATCTTCCCTGGAGGTAAAAGCATAAAGGCCTAGCTTTAAAAAGCCTATTTAATTTGTTTGTTAGAGGGGGGAATGGAGGTTAATTAATCTAGTTTTGGGAATGCTAGATAATATCTATGTTCAGTTGCTTGTACATTATTCTGTCCAATTAATTCCTCCCAAGGACTTTTATACCAGACTGCTCAGCTCAAAACTTCAGGCTTGAAACTTTTCAAGGTCTTTGGGGTGACCATTAGAGAAGAATACGCTTAAGAAACTATCACCTTCTTTTATACTCTCATCCATGGGAAGCTGTGCTCTTCTCAAAGGTTAACGAGGTTGCAGAACCTTCAGGGAGTGGGGCCAGGACTCCCATTTCAATTGCTCTCACATGCTACTCTTGTTCAGCTCTTAGAAGCACAGTCTGGAGCCTGTGTTCCACGATGCCTGCCATTCAACCCACCAGGGTTTCCTCCAAGAGCTGGCTGGGCCCAGAAACAGTCAAACACCCTTGGAATCTTTAATCACTTTTCCAACAGAAGATTTGGCCATTTCTTCTCCTGGTGCTCATTTTAAAGTTAAGCACATGAACACACACTTTTTGAATCCCAAAGAAGACTTTTAATTGATTCCCTGAATATTTTAAGGTCTATTAATTCCACTGATGTTGCAAACACTGCAGTTCATTCCAGCTGCTGTTCTAATCACATTCATTAACAGGCTTATTTTTACCTGCCAGCTAATATTTTACATTGCATCAATAAATCTTCAGCTTTCTAGCCAAACTGTGTACAAAATAAAATGAATTGCCCAACCTCCTGATTGTTCCACAGGGGTTAGGTTAACCAACATCCCTCCATGAGGATGGTTTATCAGACATGAATATAAAAGTGATAAACTAAAGAAGGCATATGCTACTCATTTGTGACATTATAAAGACAACATTGGATGATTTTAAGTACAAATTCTTCTTGCATGGTCTGCCTATTTAATTTTTTACTTTATATTATATAAAGTAAAAAAGGAGCATAACTTGTCACTCAGATGTAGACTAAAGATTTTATAGTAGATTAAAATAACTCACATACCAATGTCCTCTATAAGGCATGATCTTTTTGTTTTGTTTTATTTTTCCATCCATAGTGTCTTTCTCCATCCTTGTGGACCAGCTATAGGCATTTATGAAACAAGGGCCATGAATTATGTACATAGCATGTGTCAAGCGAAAGACAGAACACATAAATGATCCACATGGCAAACCAAGTGAGTGTCTTGGGACCATTTGCTGGTGCTGTGTATACTGAAGAAATAGAAAAGCCTATCTGCAGAGTTTAGAGCTAGATCTCCCCAGGTGAATTTTCTATCATTAGATGACAAGGGGAATCAGAGAAATACAGAATTATAGTTGAGACCACATGGACTTGACTTCTAGCTTTGCTGCATACAACCTATGAGCCTGGTTAAGTTAATTAACATGTGTGAAACCTACATCCTTCTTAAGTATTGACTTTTAGATAAAATCTTGCATGTAAAGTGCTTTATACAGTGTTTGGGCTATATTAAACTCTAAAAATGTAAGCTAAAAGAAAAAAAAGTTGTATTTTATATTCTACTACAACAACTTCTCTTAAATTGAATTTTATGTTATAATGATAAGGCAAAATCCTTCTACAAGGCCCTGATGACATTACTATACTCCCACCTTGTTACCCTTCTGATATCATCCACTGCTACTCTCCCACACTCACTTAACTCCAGCCACTCAGGCCTCCTGGCTGAACTTGGAACATGTCAGTAATCGTATAGCCACCCAGCTTATGTTAACGTGCATAGGGGGTAGGAGGATGTGGATAGGATATTAAGAAATAATCTATCAAAAAAAAAAAGGCAAGAAAGAAAAAAAATAGTAGCATAAAGCAGGTTAGGTAAACTAAAAACAAATACAAAATGGAGATTTAAACCCAAATATATCAATAATTAGATGCTTCTATTAAAAGACAAAGATGGTCTGATTAAACTTTTAAAACATACTAAATGCTGGGTATAAATAACATCTCAAAATAAGGAAACAAAAAGTTGAAAATGAAAGGATGGAAAAGGATCCAACATGCAAACACTAACCAAAAAGATGCTGGCTAGACTATAGTAATATCAGGTAAAGTAGACAAAAAGCATAACTAGAGACAAAGAGTATAACTAGATAACTAGAGACAAAAAAACATAACTAGAGAGTAGAAACTTAATATGAATGGGTCCATTTTAATCCATTCTTAATTTGTACTCACATAATATCATAGACTCAAAATATAGACAGCAAATATTGACAGAACTACAAAGAGAAATAGAAAAGCCAATAATCATAATGGGAGACATAAACACAATTCTCTCAGTAAATGATAGAAGTAGAGAAAAGGTAAGTAAATATTTGGAAGATTGGAACAACATTATTAACAGACTTAAACTAATTGACTTGTAGAAAACATTACCCAACAACTACAGAATAAATATTTTTTTCAAGCATACACTTGAACATTGGCAAAAATTAACCATATGCTGAGCCATCAAGGAAAGCTCAACAAATTTCAAAAGATTTAAATCATCAAAATATGTTCTCTGACCACAGTTCTATAAAGCTTAAAATCACTAACAAAAAAGATAACTAGAAAGTCTCCATATGTGTATGAATTAATAAATACACTTTTTATTTTGATTAACTGACAATAGTCAAAATACCATAGGGTGCCGCTAGGCCCATTCTCAGAGGAAATGTACAGTGTCCATTACAAAAGAAAATCTAAAAATCAATAAACTAAGCACCCATCTCATAAAGTTGGAAATAAACCTAAATAAAGTAAAAGGAAGGAACTAAGAAGGTGGGAATAGAAACTAATAAAATAGAAAACAAATATACAATGGAGAGAATTGACAAGTCCAAAAGTTGTTTCATTATAAAAATCAATAAATTTGATACCCCCCCCACCATGAGATGGATCAAGAAAAAAGGAGAAAAGGCACAAATAACCAATATTAGGTATGATATAGGGAACATCATAAGACATTAAAAAGATCATAAGAAGATAAAGTTAAAAAAAATCTTAAGAAGAAAATATTGTTGAGGATGTAATGAAATGTACAAATTCTAAAAAAAAAAAGTCTAAGAAATAGAAAAATCAAATAAATAAATAAAAACCTTTCTGCCAAGAAAACTCCAGACCCAGATTTTACTGGTGAAGAAATAGGTACAATTCTACACGAACTCTCCAGAGAATATAAAAATAGTTCATTTTTATGAGACTAGCAAAATCTTGATACCAAAACCTGACATAACTATTACAAGAAAGGAGAATTATGGGCCTCTCTCACTAATAAAGATAGGATTCCAGTAATATACTTACAGCATTACAAAGATATCAGTTCTTCCTCAGATTTTCTATAAATTCAAATAAACCATATTTTAAAACCCAACATTTATTTCTGATGAAATTTACAAGCTCATTCTAAAATTGCATGGAAATGTAAGTGGTTAAGAATATGCAAGCTGTCTTGAAGAATAAGGTGTGAGAATTTGCTGTGCTAGATAGCAAGATTTACTATAAAGCTACTGTAATTTTAAAAATGTGATATTGTTGCAAGTTTGACAAATAGACTATATTAGTCTGTTTCTGTTGCTTATAAAAAAATACATGGAACTTGGTAATTTGTAAGAAAACAAAATTTAGTGCTTACAGCTTTGGAAGCTGGGAGGCCTAAAGTCCAGGAACACATTTGGTGAAGGCCATGGCACTGGTGACAGTGACCTAGGGGTCTCACATGGCAGAGCAGAGAGAGAGTTCCTCATGCACTCTCCTCTTAAAGCCATCAAAACTACACCCCTGACCACCATTACTAATCCATTCACTACTGCATGATCCTCCAATCTAATCACCTCTTCAAAGCCTTGCCTTTCAATTACCATTGGTGCAGTGAGTTACTGTGAACTTGCAGGGAGAGGCAGGAAACACCAAGACTTAAAAAAGGAAACAGAGTTTATTGATATGACGGCATTAGCTCAGCAGACTCCTGTCCAAAGGCTGAGCCCCAAACACAGTGGGACTGTTATTTTTATATTATAGCATTTCCAGGTTTCTGTAACCGGGCAGCGTGATCTTATGATCTTATGTGGTTATGACTCTGTCTCAGGGTGGAAAATCACAAAAGAGAAGCAGAATGTTCTGTTACAGCACTCTGTGGTAACCACAGTGTGAAACAAGGCAGGGTTGCAGCTGCAGCTGGGTCTGTATGACATCTGGGTGAGGGTCTTGGTTACAGCATAGCAGAGCACAGCCAGGCAAACATGAGTGCCTAACAACCACAGCCAGGTGGGACACAGCCAGGTAAGTTTGAGTGCCTCACCATAATAGGATTCCCCTCCCTCAATAGTTATGGTGGGAATTAAGATTCAAATATAGGAACTTTGACGGACAGAAATTCAATCAATCCACAGCATAGACTAATGGAATAAAATAGAATGTCCAGAAGGAGAAGCACATATGTATGGACACTTGATTTATAACAACATAATAATGTAATTCAGAGGGAAAAGCATAGTCTTTTCAATAAATGGTGTAGTATCAGTTGGATATCCTAATGGAAAAAAACAACTCCTATCTCACACATGCATAAAAATAAATTTCAAGTAAATAGAGACAAACAATGACACTTTAGAATATGATATAGGAGAGTATCCTCATTAGGTTGAGGTAATAAATATTTCTTAAGCAACACACATCTCGCTAGAAAAAAAAATCACCGTTAAGGGAAATTTTGCAAATTAGACATTAAAACTAGAAACTTTTTTCATCAAAAAGCAATATTAGAAAATGAAAGGGCAAGGGATAGATTTGGAGAAAATATTTGTTATATCTACAAAACCAACAAAGAACTTGTATCTGGAATATAATATAAATCACTGTGGGGCTAGATCACGGACCCCTCTGCCCCATCCTGTGCAGGTCCTGAGCCAGGTAGTTGAAAGAAAACCGAGTAGCTTTTGGCAAAGTGTACATGCTTTGTTTCAGACATGAGCTCCACCAGCCAGTGGTTCAGAGTTGCTGCCTTTTATACCAAAGTACACAATAGTGGCAATGAGCCAAGGGGTACATGGGCACACATGCACAGTTACATCACCCTTATATAACTTGTTTACAAAGGATGTGCTGAATCATAACTGGCTGGATATGAGGCGAGAGGGCCTGACTAAACTAACTCCATTTTCCTCACACTCCATCCCTTCGTGGTCTCTCGCAGTACAATCTACGCATCTGAGATCTTCTGCAGTGTTCCCTTAGTGAGGATGGCTGACCCTTGCATCCATATAACCTCCGTACTTATTGTGCATCCAATATACCTTGAGGCTTGTCCCCGTAGCTCTATCCTTTCAACTATTAGCCACAAAACCCCCACCCATACACATGTCCATTTACTAGTCATCATTGGGGTGATTTTCCACAGGAATCCTGCAGCCACACTGGTAGGAAATTCAGTGCATATTCAGCAAGCTGACACATTGGCCACACAAATGTATGTACGTGTCCAGGCGACTCTGGTGCCTGCGGCCCCAGTACTATGGGTGAAAAGACAAAAAGGTTATTGGCACCAATAGAGGGAGTTCTCGTCCTTCTGGCAGAATATATGCCAGTTTACCATCCTGGAAAGGACGGTTACAGGAACAGGTGCTGCGGCTCTATGCAACAGAGCCTCCACTGGAGAGGGCTCGCCTTTGCAGGGTCTCTCATCTAAGGTCCTGACTGTCGGCCACAACTGCCATGTCCACCCCTTCAGGGATGGGAGTTGGGTGGATAGCCTTAGTCCCTTTTTCAGAAGACTATTGTACCATTCAATCATTCCCACTGCCTGGGCATGATATGGCAGATGTAACTTCCACTGAATGGAAAACTGAGAAGCCCACTTCTGTACTTCATGCCCAGTAAAGTGGGTTCCATTATCATTCTCTATGACCGTAAGGCTATGCAACACCTTAATAGTGCTTACCTGCTCTGGGGCCTTACATGGCCATACAAACAGAAGACCTGTAGCCATATTAACGTCTGTGAAGATATACCTGTAGTTCTCTGACTTTGACAGTAATCCCACAAGATCCACCTGCCACCATGTTAGGAGCATCCTCCTCTAGGGTTTTCTGCCTATCTGCATGCAGCACCCAGTGAGCCATCAAAGGTACATCTGCCCATCAGGGGCATTCTTTCTTGGGTTCATGTGGCACTCAACAAGGCATCGAACACATGATCTCGCAGCCAGCATAGTGCATCCTTGGGTGTATGTGGCACCTGGCAGGCCATTGACCACACCATCTTGCAGCCAGCATGCTGCATTCTTTAGTGTAACCCCTGGGCTACATCAGCTGCTGGAGCTTTCTCCAGCCATCTCACCTTAGCCAGTGCATCAGCTTCATCATTGCCTCGACTGGCTATGGGGAAGTGTCCTGTGACATGGAAAGGAGTTATTTCCTTCTTATGTCCCAATTCCCATAAGTCTTGCCACATGGCTTATCCCCACAAGGGTTGGTGGCCTACCATCCACTGTTGATATTTCCAAGTAGATATCCAAGGGGTAAGACCCTTATATATGACCCACTCACATTGTTCTGTATAACTTAGCAGCATTGGAGCCACCATGGTTAAATCTGCAAGAGAATCAGAGGTTAGTAACACATCGTCAGTATAATGAATCACTGTAGCCATGCTGGGCTTAGTCCACGTGGCTAGGTCCCCAGCCACCAAACCATAACAGATAGTTGGGCTATGCAGATAACCTTAGAGCATGTGGGGAAAATATAGGAAAAAAACAGTCAGGGCCCCTCGGATGTTTGGAGTCTTGCTGAGCATCTGAGGCGTGATTGTGCATGTGCGTCCAGGATTTTTTTTTTTTTTTTTGGATCATGGACTTGAGTAAAAAGGACTAACAGCACAGATGCACGAAGCTTCTAGAGGACTCTCCAGAAAGCCATATTAGGTTGACTGCTCCTAGCTCTGACTAAAGCCTATGATTTCTTCACCCACGGCTCCAAGGACATTTTCCTATTACCTAGCTCATAGACCTGCATGTGAAGGGTTTGTGACCCAGTCTGGACAATGGGCTCGAGGGGTCTGTGAAACCTAGCCCTAGCTCTACAGAGCAAGACTTGAAAAGTCCATTGCCTTCCCTCCCAGGTGAAGGAAAATAGATCTTGGCTAACAGTCAAGATCAGGACAGAGAAAAATGCATTTGCAAGGTCCAGTACATAATGATAAGTTCCTAGCTGAGTCATCAGCTGACCCATTAAATTGTGAACCAAAGGCACAGTTGCATGCAAAGGAGGCACTACTTTGTTCAATTCTCAATAGTCCACAGTCATCCTCCAGGTGCCATCAGGTTTTTTCACTGGCCATTTGGGGTGTTAAAGGGACTGTGTGTGGGATGAATAATGCTGACCTTTTCTAACTCCAATATAGTGGCATCTATCTCCACACGTCCTCCTGGCAAGTGACACTGTTTCACATTGACCACATGCCTTGGCTTGGGTAATACATGTGGGTCATGTTTAACATGTCCCCACAGCACAGGCTTTACTGTCCATATCTGCAGCTGGAATTCTCCAACTGTCATTTGCAGGTATAGGCCATAAAGAACATCTATGCCCAAAATGTATTCAGCCACAGGGGATACATACACAGTACACACATGAGGGAGCAATCGTCCCATGCTCAGTGGCAAAGACATGGCTTTGACTGTAATAGTCTGTCCTCCATAACCATCAATATTCATTGTGGCCCTGGAAACTTATCTGGTTTGCGACATATCAGGCTACATTCTGTGCCAGTGTCCACCAACACCAATACATGCTGCACATCTATCCCTGACCAATGTATTGCCAGTTCAACATGAGGCCTTCAGTCCTCAACTGCCCCACAAAGATGAGCACCTTGGCCTAGTCCCTAGCCAAAAGAGAACAAACAGTCCATCTGCCTCCACGGAAGAAACCATAAAATCTTCAAAACACTAGGCATACCTTGTTATGCACTTCTTAGGGAAGTTTGGTATTACGCTGTTCGGGGCACAATTGTTGCTACAAGGTAAACAAGACTGCATTTGTTGTCAGTCGATTTTTTCCCTATCATCTCCTGCCATAAACAAATCAAACCGCATCTGTATATAGCTAGTCTTGCTCGGTCCCTTCAGGGTAAAATCCCAAACATTTCTTGGGGGTTTAGTCTTAGCCACTTTTCAGACCCTCTTTTGTCTGTCTCCTCCCCTCTGCCTCAACCAGACTGGCCATCATGGTTGTCACTTCATGTATAGGATGACCAGCATATGGGGCCAGTATGGCCATCAGTGACCCAAAGGATGTCAACAGAGTATTTTGCAGCACTATGTTCCTCATGCTGCCTGTAAAGCATTCATCATCTGGGCCATGGGTGTTCACATTAATCATGGACTGTCACATCCCCTGCTCCAAATTATTTGAACCAGCTCAGCATACATTTGCTGCCTACTCATAGTTTCAGGCAGTTCTCTGGTGTTCATCCACAAGGTCCCAATGGCCGCATTCAACCATTCCATCAAGGTGTGGTTATCCTATCCCAGTGTGTATCTGAGGCTGTTCTATAACTGTTGCCGCATGGATGGCTGCGTGGTGATGGAAGCCAATTTTTCCATCACCTCACCAGAATACATCACACCATCCACCCCTAGGTCCTACCGCTGCAAAAGCCAAGCAGCTAGAGATTCACCCTGTTTCTGGCAAAACTGTTTCCCCAGGTCCCCCAACTCAGCTTGAGTGTAGGGGACATAAGTAGTGAATTGGGTCACTTGTGGATTGCCAATGGTTGCCCACCTTGTCCTGTGGGCTTCATGCTTCAGTTTCTGATGCACAAGAGGTTGTGCCAAGAGATGCACAGTCCCCCCCCAACTCACCATTGGGTTCATAGTTGCCCCCAGTGTTGGAAGCAGGAGTGACCTGTTGCTGTACTTCAGCCTCCAGAACAAGTACCTGTGTTTCCAACAAGTCTGCTTCCTGCTGCAAATCTCGAAGCCACACTGCTTCATGGAGTGACTGGCCCATGTTGACTTGTAGTACAATGAACAATAGCCAGACCCCGGTCAATAGGAAAGCAGCCACCGGCTACCACATACTTGATGGTAGCCACATTTTCTCCCCCTCCTGAGGGGCTAGTGGCTCCCTTGCCTGCTTGGAATCCTGATGAGAACTACACCAATTGTCAAGCTGGATCACAGACCCCTCTGCTGCATCCTGTGCAGATCCTGAGCCAGGTAGTTGAAAGAAAACCGAGTAGCTGCCAGCAAAGTGGACATGCTTTATTTCAGACGTGAGCTCCACTGGCCAGCAGTTCAAAGCCGTTGTCTTATGTACCAAAGTACACAATAGCAGCCACAAGCCAAGGGGTACATGGGTGCACATTCACACTAACACTACTCTTACGTAACTTGTTTACAACGGACATGCTAAATCATATCCAGCCAGATATGAGGCGAGAGGGTCTGACTAAACTAACTCCACTTTCCTCATGAACACTCTTACAGTATTGCAACCCAATAGAGAAATGGGCAAAAGACTTCACCAGGCACTTCACAAAGCGGCCATCTAAATAAGGAAACATATTCCACTTGTTTGGTAATCAGGAAGATATGAATTAAAACCCCAATGATATGCCACTATGCTATTACCATAATGTCTAAAATTTAAATTTTTTTTAAAAGAGTAACATTACCAACTATTTGTAAGAATGTGAAGCAAAGGAAACTCTTATACATACTGGTATAAACATAAATTTGGAAAACAGCTTGGCATTACATACTAAAGTTGGGCATACATAGTACCTAAGATCCAACAACCCACTCCTAGGATATGTACCCAATAATAGTTCATAGCAGTGTTATTCAGAACAGCTAAATTTAGAACAACCCAAATGTCCACCAACAGAAGACTGGATAAATGAGTTGTGGCATATTCGTTCAGTAGAATAATACACACCAATAAAAATGGCCTATCGACAGTTACATAAAACAACATGAACAACCCTCACAAATGGAGAGCAAAAGAAACCAAGCACAAAAATTACACACTGTGAAAATGAATTATATAAAGTTCAAAGCCAAGAAAATCTACACTGTAGTATTAAAGTTAAGGAAGTGGAGGAGAGAAACAGGTGAAAATCAGAAGGGCATGGGAAGGGGCCCCCCAGAGTGTGGGTGACAGCCTCTTGTCCCAAGCACTGGCCACACAGGGGTTCCACTCAAGATGATTCACTGAGCTGCAGGTCTATGTTTATGCCCCTTTCTTAAGTGTGTTTATTTCACATAAAAAGAAGTTAAAATTTTGTAATAATATCCTTAAACCAGAAATTTTATTTCTAGGAACTTTTTTATATATATAATACATAAGTGTATTAAAAATTAGATTCAAGCATATTTGTGCAAGCAACCTGAATGCCCATCAGTGCATGAAAGATTTAATACATTATGGCACATCTGGGAATACTGCGGACACTTTGAGAAGAAGGAGGCATCTCCGTGTGTACCAATGTGGGACAATCTGCAGCATAAACCTGAGCAAACCATCAGCGGGAGCTGTAGAACAGTGTGTGGAGTATGTTATCATTTTATTTGTGTTTAAAAGTGGGGTGGGGGATATGTGTATATGTGTTTTGTATATGCCTGTAATGTTTCTGGAAGGACTGGTAAAAAATAACACCCAGTAACAGTGATTGTTTCTGAAGTGGGAATCTGTACCACTAGAGGTCACGGATGGGGAGGGAGCTTTCCTTTACTGTATTTGTTGGCATCATGTATATGTCACCTTTTCAAATGAATAAATGAAAAGGTGATGTATCGAGGTACTTCAACGAATTCACAGAAAAATAGAATTGAGAGATAATAAGAATCTTTCCATGAACTTGTTGAAGTATCCTCACATATTTTTTTAATAAGTTGAAATGATTTTGTGATCCCAGTTCACAATTGTTACTTGCATTTGGACATCTGTATGTATCAAAATCCCTTTCTTTGGGGAACCAACATGACCTGGGTTGGAGGCTGGGAAACAAGTGCCCCTGAAGGGTAGTTATCAAGGGTAGTTGAAAGCCAAAAGGCAGGCAGAGACAGGGTCAAGAAATGAGGGCCAGAGTACAGAAGGCTGCCAGTGTGAACAGGGCCAGCAGCGGGGATGGTGACACCAGATAAGAAGCCAAGGAGCACAGGTCAGGGAAACCAGACAAAAGTAAATGCCTAAGATGCAAAGGACCTGCAGCAGGGAGACTGTCCAGGAGGAAAAAATGCTGATGATGTTCACTGTCATGAGCCTGACATTGCTGGCAGAGTTTAAAGGGCCAAGGACAAGAAGATACCATGCTCTTACCAGTTTATTTGTCTTGATCCAAAATATCATAAGCCCCAGAATGGAGTCTTTGTCTCCTCCACAATACCTGTTTATAGTGCGTGCACACAATTGTCTTAAAAAGGAGCTGTTTGATGCACCCATAAAACATAAAAACATAGCCTCTCTAATGGCTTAACAGGTTTTTACATGGAGAGCCTGCGGTGGGCCTGAGCCACTGGCTGAAGAGGAAATGAGTACATGGAAAAGTACCAATCTCTGATTATCTTTGCTTTGCATCTCTGATCTGGTCAATCCACTAAGGTTTCAATCACGTCATTCACACTATTTCTTTTAAACAGATTCATCCTGTTAATAACCATCATGTCAACATTTTACCTTTAAAATTTGTTGGATGCGGCTTTGGAAGGATAGATTCCAGGACATTAGATGCTCTGCTGCGTGGGTCTCCAGAACCCTAAAGATTCCCACAGGGGTAGAAAATCATGTCAGGGAAGCAAACTGAAAAGGGGGACAGTGCCAAGGCCACCAATTAGAAGAAGATCCATTTTCCAAATTATCATCTAGTCAACAGAGTTCTTTTGCCATTTAACACATCTACAGCTTCTGTAGAGTGATGCCAAGTTTATTCTCAATGCAGTTTTTTTGTAAATCACATCCAAAATATGATTTGGAAAAAAATTCACCTTCTTATGAGCCCACTGTGTACTTGAAAGACCCAGTGCACAAATCATTTGCACCTGTACCACTTCCATCCAGTTCTAAGCTAATTTTAAAAAGGCTCTGAAAGCCTGCCAACAGCACATGTGCACAGTAGATAAAATGTAATAGCAATTAATCCAATCATCTCTGATTTAACATTAATTTAACCCAGTGGATTATGCCTTGTTTTGTGTGCAACTGTGTTGATCCTGCTACATTTCAGAGAGCCCCCAAATCAATCAAGTCACAATCCCTAATTGCAGTCAAAATGGGGAATTCCACTCAGCAGGGCCGTTCTCTAGAGTATCTATTCCTCCTAAGGAAGAAAAGGAAGTCAAAGAAAGAGGCGTCTCTAATAGCAGGCTGCTAACACTGCAGCTGATGGTGTCAGGACTAGCTACGAGAAGAGGCCTCCTGTTCACTGGCATATTCAATTGCATCAGGGCTTCTTGCCAGAATGAACAGGAAAGGGCTATCAAAGAAAAGCCAATAGAAGCTTAGTTGCTGTTTAAACTAGAAACAAACAACAAAAAAAATTCTGGGGGCAGTGTTTTCCTTTATTTGCAATATGGATTGAATGACTACAGCAGTTTAAGACCTGAATTAGGACAGCTGTAACTGAAAACTAATCCCATGCTACCCCCCTGGGTATGATTTAACTGGGTTAGAGTGTCCGTCTGCATTCTTGGAACCAAAGGCTGATTATGAGAACATGCGTATTATCATATGCAAGGAATATAGAAAGTTGCAGGTTGCCAGTTCCTCCTGTTCGGTTTTTGTTGAGAATGGAAATCATACAAGGTGTTACCTGGGCTCAGGACAGCCCCAGAAGTTCAATTGTAGTTCAGCCTTAGTTAAGAATTAGTTAAAACATACTTCACATAAAGTGCTACCATGTTCTTTTTCATAAATTTTCCCTCCCCTCCTCCCTTCCTTTGCAGCTGAGAATAATTAACTGTTCTTTTGTGAGTGTCATTTGTTCTCAAGGAATTAAATGCCACCTTATTTCCCAGAACAGGAATTCAACTGTCATAATTATAGCTTCAGAGGCAAAAAAAAAAAAAAATCATAATTTATTACAGATTGTTCAGCATGTGAGATAGGTTTAAATGTCATTGGAAGTAAATTGTGGCATGTCATGAAGGGGTTTTAGCCACCACTGTAATTGATTTATAATTTCACATTTTAAATGAACAACATTCACCCCCTGTTCTTGTATTATATAACTCTGACAGCAATCCCTTGAGAATGAGGCATTCAACTTGGTCAATACACAATAATAATAATAACAATAATAACAACAACAACAACAATGATATGCCAATTTAAAAAATAAGCAGTGAAATTAGCACAAGCGCTAAGAACATATGTGTTAAAAACGGAAGCTCAATGTCTGTAATAGAAAGTAAAAATATATTTCAGAGGGAATGCATTTGGGTATTAGCATTGAACTCCATAAAATTAGATGACGCTCAGGGACTTTAGTGTAACTCATAAAATTAAGGACCATCAGAATTAGGGTTTCAACTATACTCCAAGTTACAAGGAAAGATAATTGGAGAAGGTGAGGATGAATTGTCCCATTTCTAATTTCAAGCAGACTGAGAATCAATTCCATTTGAACAGTAATTCACTAGGTGTAAAATGTGATTCTAGTCGTCTAAGATTGCATAGTGGTGACAGGGAGTATGGTGGAGGGACAGCATAAATATTGATTAGACCTTTAAGGGCAAGATGAAGTGAGTCCATGATGGTTATCACACCTCAAAATCATATCAGTGAATGTATGCCACTTGGATTTTGATATAGAAGCAAACACAAGTTCACACAATGACAGGGACAATCTGTATTGGTGGCACCAAACCACAAGCCACTATTTAGAAGCAAAATCAAAACCTTCCTGTCCCCCTCCCTACCTCCAACGTATACTGTTTTGAAATGTCTTATTTTTCCTTCTGGGTAAGTCAGTAATTTATTATTTGTTTTTAAAAAGTCAATACGATTGTCTGAAAAGCTTTTGAAAGACAAGGTTTGGTAGGCTGAATAATGGCACCCCAAGATGTCTACATCCTAATCCCCAGAAACTATGAATGTTACGTTATATGGCAAAGGAACTTTTCAGATGTGATTAAATTTCAGAGTTTTGACATTAGGAGATTATTCTGGAACATCCAGGTGGGCCCAAATTTAATCACAAATATTCTTTTAAGATGGAGGTAGAAAGAGATTTGACTACAGTAGGGGAGGTGTCCGTGTGACCACAGAAGCATAGACTGGACTGATGCAGCCAGGAGCCAAGGAATGCCAGCAGCCTCTAAAAGTGGAAGTGGCGAGGAATATTCTCCCTTGGGGCTTCCAGAAAGAACGCAGCCTTCCTGACATCATGATTTTAACCCCATAAGACTCATTTCAGACTTCTGACTCCTGTAAGAGAATACAGTTGTGTTATTTTAAGCCATAAATTTGTGATAATTTGCTACAGTGTCAATAGGAAACTAATACACAGAGTTATAGGGAAAGAACCTGACTCACTAAAATGTTTGTCATATGATCAAGTTATCTCCATATTGAAAACCGACCAAGGGGCCAAGTCCCACTCCAGCTTTGGGATGAGGCTTCCAGCCTTAACAGACCTGAGCCTCTTCTTTGCTAGTACTCAGTGCTCAGGCAGTTCCCATGTTTTCCTTCCTGGGGGACAGTATTTCAAGAATTTGACAGCATTGCCAATTTAAGAAGGAGTAACACTGAGTTGATTTAAGAGTCACTTTTTGGATTGTTAAATGAACATACTGCTTTAAAATGAGCTGTAATTTTATTTATTGCTTCTAAAAGAGAAATTGTATTTATTTAAAAATATTAATATATTACAAGATTTCTGGAATATATTACTTATGATTTTTCCAAACAGCGTCCTCTTGTCCTGGTAAATGATTGCTCTGGAGTTGCCACTTAGCATTCGATAAATGTTTCAGTAAGTCAAGGATTTATCATGTAAATTTTAGACCCAGTTTTTGAAATAATTATTTATTTGGTCTGCCACAATCTAAGGAAGAAAAAATGAGACACTTTTAATAAACTCATGGAATGATATGTACAATGGTTTTATCTGGGGTCACTGGACAGTAAATTCCTATTGCAAATATATCAGAAGAATATTTCATTCCACTTTCTTTACTCTCTCCATTAGGGAACATCTTCCAAGTGTTTTTGTAACTGTTTCCATTTCTCTCTCCACCCTACTACTGGATTTGGGACAGCCACCACTAGACCTGAGTTAAAAATCTTGGCAATCAGTCTCAGGGACAAGAAGCAAGACTCAGTTTAGCACCATTAATTTCACTTCAAAAGAAGCCTCATGGTCTTCTTTCCAGCATCATTCCATTCATTCATTCACTCAAAAAATATCTATGCGGTACCTACTCTGTGCAATGTTACTGAGGAGAATAGAAAGGTGAAGCACAGAAATCCTGCCCAGTAAGTACATAACTATATCAGTTAATGACTACTAAGATGAAAAATCACTTTCCATAACTTATCAAACGTATCCTATGAGTCAGTTGTTATTATTACCCACCTACTTACAGATGAGGCCTTTGAGACTTAGCAGATAATTACTTTGAAAAGTAGTTCAGTGGCAGACCCTTGGATCAAATTTAGTTCTAATTATACAGAACCTGAGTCTTAACCTGCTCAACAAGATGAAACAAGTTAACTTCTATAAGATGTTGATTACACCCCCTAGATAATAGGGGAAGACTCTGTGAAAGAGGTTGTGATGACTGGGAGGGAATTGAACACATGCAGATAGGACAGTAGATCATTCCAGGCAAAGGGAACTACCAGAGCAAAGACACTAAGGTAGTGCTACGTACTGAAGGTTTATGTCCCCCCAAAATTCATGTGTTGGAATCCTAACCCCAATGTAATGGTATTAGTAGGCAGGACCTTTGGGTGGTGATTAGGTCATGTAGATATAGCCCTCATGAATGGAATTAGTATCCTTCTAAAAGAGACCGTAGAGAGCTGCCATGCCCTTTCTACCTTTGAGGACACAAGGAGAAGACAGCTGTCTGTGAACCAGAAAGTAGACTTTCACCAGACACCAAATCTGCCAGCACCTTGATCCTGAAGTTCCCAGCCTGCAGAACTGTAAGAAACAAATGTTTGTTGCTTAAGATACTCAGTCTACCACACTTTCGTTACAGCAGCTCAGACAGACCAAAACAAGTGGGAGAACATGGAACACTTGTAGACAAAGGGAATGGCTCAGCATGGCTGGATATAGGGATCAGCACAAGTAGTGACAAGTAATGGTAGCAATGTCATTTGGTGCCAAATCATATAGGGCCTTTAGTACAAGCTATGGGATTTGCTATAAAGAAAGTAATGCAGAACTATTGTCAAGCAATTTGCCAAACAACTTAGCCAACAGCACTTCCTGAGCTTCATTTTTTCCTGGAATAGTAAAATAAACAAAAGAAACTCATCATGATTGTAGACTAATTGGGGAAAGAGGACATACACATATTGATAAAGTAGGATTCTTGCAAGTAACCAATTACTATATCCAAATTAATATCAATCATTAAATATTTCATTAGAAAAAAATATAGATTTTGAAATGATTAGTTTCACAGGAACTAAAACCTAGGAGATGGCCAAACAGAGTACTATTCCAGATAAGTCTTTGTTATTTCTGAAGTGTATCACCTCCGCTCCTTGTTTCAAAAACCAATGGCATTGGCAAAGTTCCAGGCTTTTGAGTCAGAGGACATAAATCTCCTCCTCTTCAGGAGTTTACAATCCAGTAGGGGAGTGTGATAGACTACAGGGTTGTTCACAATATTTGCTTCCTCTTCCTCCGATGGGAGTATAACACATCTCCACTTTTGACTTGTTTCGGCTAATGAAATACTAGGAAGAAGCAATGTTTCTAGGCAGAAGCATTAAAGCCAGATGTGTGCTTTGCCGTGATTTCTCTTTTTCCTCTGTCATGAGCCCAGCAATATCCCAGCAAGACATGGGAACTGCTTTCCATCAGCCTGGATCCTGACAAGGAGCAGAGCCATGGCCAACTCTTGATGGAAATGTAAACTGAGCAAGTCATAAGCCTTTGCTGTTGTAAGCCACTAAGGTTTTGAGGTGGTTGTTACTACAGCATAACTTAACCTGAGCTGACTGATACAGCAAACTTAAGATGAGAGCAGACACACCACAATATAAGGTCAGATCCAGAGAGAAATATGAGACTTCAAAGGAAGAGGAGATCATTCATGCCTAGATCATAACTTCAGCCCAGCCAAAAAATGCTCTCCTTTCTTTCCAGTGGCTTTTTATTTCATTTTGCTTTAGATTTAGTGCTGAGTAACAAAGACTTACTAATCAGCCAACCTCATTCTCTCCCTTGCACTTGATCCTCCGTCCCCACACACTCGAAACGTCTGTTGTCAAGGACCAGCAGAAGCACTGCCAGGTGAGTAAATGCCAGTGAGTAAGTCACTTCCTCACTCAACACACACTCACTGAGTATCTACCATGTGCACCAGAGAGTCAGAGAGGAAAAAAAGAGTCCTGCCCTCACGGTCAGTATCTGGTGAAAGCAGAGGCCAAAGCCACACAATCACAGAGTTAGAGTGGCTACCACAGATTACATGGAGCATGAAGGACAGAAATCTACTGGAGCCTGGCTGTGGAAAGTGGAGAGGGGGTATCAGGATGAGGTAAAACCTGAACTTGATGTTGAGGGAAAAAAGGAGTCAACCAGGCAAAGGGAAGGGAGGGACTGTCACGTGCAAAAGCACACAGCAGTGGGGCAGCTTGGCTTCCTGGGGAACTGCAGGTGTTCGGACAGAGGGAGTGAGGCATGAGGTGCAGTAACAGGGAAGGGCAAGGTTGAGAAAGGCCTTGAAAACGACACTAAGAAGTTTGGATTCTATTCTAAAGGCAATTGGAGGCCACTGGAAGGTTTTCAGCTGGGGAGTGGCATGATCAGATTTTTTCAGTGGCATTTTGGAAAAATTTCTCTGGCACCTCCAGAAAGGAGAGATCAGAGAGGAGGCTGGCTACTCTTGGGTCAGGGAAGTTAGGTAGAAAGCTCTTGCCATAATTCTGAACTGAGATAGGGTCCATTTCCTGCTCTGTAGCAAGGGAAAATAGAGCTTCTCAAAGACATTTAAGAAGGGAATTAGTGCATAGCTAGTGAGCTGCAACACCAACAAGGCTGCACCGGAAGCTTTTCTGGTTCTGCTTGCCTCATTGAAGAGTTATGAATTTTTTGGATTCATGGTATCTTTTGAGTTCCAAACTCATAACTTGATTAAAAAATCAGTCTCCTACCCTTTTCCTCTTCCTAGGCCTCTTTCTCCACTCACAGAAGCTTGTAAATGTGTTCTTAACAAGTTTGTTCATTCATTTCACAAATATTTATTGAGCACCCATTGCATGGCAGGTATTATGCCAGGTGCCAGGTGCATGGAATGAACAAAACAATGTCCTTGCCACATGGTACCAGCAGTCTAATGGAAAGAGACATGACAAATAAACATAAACAAATAAATAATTACAAAATGCAAATCTCTATAAATAAACAGCAGCAGAATGCTGAACTCTAGAGTAGCAACTTCCATGTATACACATAGAAATGTCCTGGAAGGCTCACCCAGGAGAAGTCAGTCAGTTGAAATGGGAATATGAATCTAATTACATTTAATTTATACCAGTATCATTCTAGAGATGTATTGGTACATCTAGGCCAGTGCTATTACCCAAAAACATAGCACTTAAAATATGAGGTCATATTCTTCAAACAGCAAGCAAGGCCTACAATTACAGGGAAGAGGAGTGGGAGGCTGGGAATTGGGAATCTAGCCTACAGAGGAATTTGTTTTCCATCTCTGGGCTTAATAAGGCCATAAACACTCCATGGGATCTCTGGAAAAGTCTCACTGAAGCACTTCAGTATTGATTCGGCGCCTCAAGCAGGTTTTATTGAGGCGACAACTAGGTGGGACCTGGCTGGGTTGATGTGTAAGGCTGAGTTCCGAAGTTGTATTGACTTGCACAGTCACAGCTCATTTTCATGACACTGAACCAAAATCCTTACTAATGCTTTCTTTCTAAAATGTCACCAGTTAAAGAAAAACCAAGTGGGTTCTGCATTAGTTAAAATTTCCTGAAGTCAAGAGCTCAAAGATTGAAATCCCCACACCACTCACTCAGGAGAGCTAGTGTTGGGCCATTTTGAAGCAGCCTTTTCACAGAGTAGCTCCTGTCCCCAAGAGAAGGAGTCTCTGCAGGACAGCTAGGCCCAGTCTCACTGGAGCCCATTGGATGCAGGGCTTTTCTGCAGACTGTGGAGTCAGCTGCCAACTAGGGTCTGGCCACCTATTCACAACCAGCAGGACAGTAATCACATTCAGCGACTAGCCAAAGAGGCTGGATTTAAACCATTGGCCAATAGGTTAAAGGTCATCTACTTCTTCTTCATCATGGCTCTTCCACACCATCCACTCATCTGTCATGATTCCCCAAGGCCCAATAATTTGATAAAAAGAAGTTTGATTAAGTGCAAGATTCACAAGGTTCCACACTAAGACAAATTGCAATTCAGTATAAGCCCATTTCCAAAAAGGGGCTAGAATATGAACCAAATTCTTTATTCCGTTTTCTACCCCTCTACACACACACACACACACACACACAAACACACACACACACAGATACTGATTGGCAACTTGTCACTCAGAAAGACTGATGACAATTATTCACTTTGGGTGTTTGGCAGATACAATGTAATGCTACTTTGGCAGCGATCAAAAATTATCTTACTTTATGACTATTAATCAAAAATGTATTTCCCATTGACTAACCCCAGGAGAAGGTTATCATCTACTTCAGTCTGTTTTACTTATTTCACTACTAACAAGAGCTTCTCCTCATAATGGCCAGCCAACAAAAAAAAAAAAAAAAAAGCTTCTTTTCTCTCCCATCCTCAGGAATGCAGAATTACCATCATTCCCAAGACCTCTTTGGGTTCCTTGGCCAGAAGAGGCGTTTAGCTATGTCACCCGTGATGTATTGCACATTTAATTGCACTATGCAGCTATTCAAAAAGCATTCAGAAGTAATCATTTAGCATTAATATCCCAGGGCAATCCAAGGTCACAGTACATTAAAAACTAATTCACAGTGGTTCAAGAATGCATTTTTCATCTATGGAGTAACATAATTCTTTTATGATAAAAATGATAGTGGTATTACAGGGTGATGAGATACAAGATATTCTGAATATCCATCATTGGACCTATTGTACAAATGGCAAAGTCAGACCTTTGTTCTTCTCATAACTCAACACACCACTAATATATATATGAAACACTACTGACCATGTTAACCTTTTATGTGACTGACCATGTTTTAAGAGCAACAGCCCTCACTTGTTGTCATAGATAATACAAGCATCTAATACTTATTGTGATTATTTCACTCTCAAATTTTATTATCTGTCATTGTCTCTGGTCATTCTAATATCTAAAATTATAACATCTCTGTGGATAACTAAAAGCTTTTTGGTAAAAAATTATGCACACATGTCTGAGGAGGGTATTTTATCAACTTCCTTCCAGTTATGTTGTGAGAGATAAAATGATTACAACTTTCATCAAACATCTATCATGCTGAAATAGCAATGTTTCAACACAAGAGGCCCTCTATCCCCCTATGCAATGTAGACTGGGCAGGCTCCGCCTGCAGAACCCATCATATCTCACACCCCATACCATTAGCAATGCTGTACCACAACTCGCTGCCACCCAACAGGCAACTTATCAGCAATTATTTCAGCACTTCACAGGCAATATTGTCAGATTTGTTAATATGCTCGACTCTGCATTTAAGGAGACCAGGTTCCACTGCCAAGACACTGTTTTCTATTTCTTTATATTCACATACCAAAATTTATTTTTCCAATCAGTCCGTATAGATTAGACAGAAGTCAGAAATTTTGTCCTGTTCAGAGGGCCATTCAAGATGATTAATAAGCATTATCATAAATCTGTGTTCAGGGCACTATTCTAGGCACCAGGCATAAGTTTGTGTTGGGCATACCTGGAATGGAGCTAAGATATTGAACCATAAAACACAAATAAAATATAAAACATAGCCACTGATAACAGAAGACTGGAGCAGGCTTTGACCATGACGAATCATCAGTGAGTTCTGAAGATGTCCAAATGCTGAGCTCAGAAGCAGGGACATCATTGGTCTCTATCTGTCCTTTCCCTCTGCCTCCAGGACAGCCTCACCAGAGCACTTAGGACATGTGTTCATAGTTCACCACGTAAGCTGCCTTTCTCAGGACCCCCGAGAAGCTCTGTTCCCAGCACTGCAAGGGAAAGGGAGAGCAGAAGGATTTAATGATTAAGAGGAAGGTATGAGATCTGGGAAACTATCCCCAGGGTGAGCAAAGAGATAGATCACTGAAACTATTAGAAATCTCTATTTTCAAACAGTTTCTAAAACACACACACACACACACACACACACACACACACACACACACCACCTTTGGATGAATTAAGGAGTTCAGTCATTCTGATTGCAAATAATTTTAAAAGTATTGCCATTTAAAAAGTAGAGAGTTTTTTGCACCCATTTAATTAATTATCTGTTTTTCTAGCTACAATCCATAAATCCACAGGCCATTGGAACCCGGGGAATTCTTCAAACATGTAAACAAGATGCTTTGGCATCTCACCCCTCTTGATGGTGAAGACTGCATTTCTCCCTCACTCTTTTTCCTCCTGCCTTTTTCTGTTTTCTCTTCCTCTCAACCAATTCTTCATAAGTGCAAGACTTTGAGGACTATAAATATTATACAAAATTAATAAAAGAAAGGAGTTAGAAGAAATGTAGTAAAATACGGTTACCTAAAGATCTCTCGAGGAAGGCACTGCTACATTAAATAAACCTCCCACATTGCTTCCAAGTAGCCAGCCTCTCCATCACAGATCCTTGGGAAAGCCAGTTAGATTGGCTTATAAAGAGAGAATCATATAAATCTAAGATTAGCATTGATTGGAGTCTGCATTTTAGCATTTCTCATTTGAAGAGTATCTTAAATGTGCATACTATTTCCCACTCTCCTGTCAACCAGCAGTCTTAGCCACATCTCATGTATTGGTCTCTCTCTTGAACAGAGCAAGGGAACCAGGACTTTCTAATAGAATGAATTCCTTCTAAAATGAAGTATCTCTTCTATGCTTTCCTCGGGTACATTTACTATTATCCTCACCTTCATGAACAGCATTATCATCATCAACATTTACGTGTCTGTATCCCCAGCAAATGATGAAGAGAGGTAAGGAAAGAAAGCTGGGTAAAAGTCACCAATCATGAGTTCTAGTGTCTGTCACTATCAAGTTTAAAGTCATTCGAACACTCCAGGCGTTGATTGCCTCATTTCTAAGATGAAAGAGTTAACAAGATTTCTTGTGTCTCTTCTAGATTTAATTTTCTATAATTTTTTATTCTAACTTAAATCATTATCCAAGAACACAATCTATCCACTTGGACAGAGCTGATCATTAAGAAATTGATCTAGATAGAGACTAACTCTTGAAGAATAAGAAGGTATTGTCAGTCTCACTTTACAGATGAAGAAACCAAAGTACTGGATGGTTAAATCACTTCCCCCAAGGTCAATAAGTTTATGAATGGCAACATTAGTAATCACATCCTGATAGAGTTGAGCAAAGCCTCTGGGGTCAAATATGGATTTTAATTTTGGTTCTACTACTTGCTGTGTGATCTCAGGCAAGTTGCTTAAGCTCTCTGCACAGTGATTTTCTCACTAATACAAATGGGATAATATAATACCTACACCTCAAGACTCATGACTTAGATGTGAAAAACTGGTTAGTGCTTGACATATAGTAGGGGCTAGTCAGTATTAGTTTCTTTTCTTAGCTACACCATGCTGCCCATGGTATGCCAAATCAAAGATAAGGGTTTGGTCTAACACCAAGTAGTGTTGTTGGCAATCTTTGTCTGTTGAGTGAGTTTAATCTCTATGTCCTACTGCCCTCTTCTGGGATAAAATATCAAATATCAGATCCGCTTGTGAATTCAGCTTATCGGTCTTATCTAACTGAGCAAACCCCGGATGTGATTTAATAATGCCTCCTCCAGAGATGCAATGGGAGAAATTACTGGATGCAACAAGTGGACATTTATAACAGAACCAGGAGCTGGAAATGATAAAGTGATTACTAACTGCCATACCTGGTAGGTCTAAGCTATGCTGAAGTGGCTTAAAGTACAGTTCCTACCATGTGTGCCCAGCAACGTAACTCTGACCTACGGTTACAAGTAGCCGTAAACACCAACCAAACATGTAGACACACAGATATGAATAATGCAAAAAGGAAAAACAAAAACAAAACACACATGGGGTGGACTTGGAAGGGAACCCTAACCTATTTGATATTAGTCACACCTCCCAGACTATCTGTTCAGCCGTTTGGTTTTAGTGCACATTTTCCCCAAGATTTTAAACCATTAATTGTATTTATTCATAGAATAAATGTATCTGTTCCTAATTCACTTACACCTTCTGTAACAAACTGCTGTTTTGTATCAAGTTGATGTCCAAAAAGCCAAAGATATCCTTGTAAGTGTTCAGATGTTTAGAGATCTTTCTTCAGTAAACATGGTGAAATGTATCAAATGAATTACAAAGTATTTAAGATCATGTAGCTAGCATATGAAATGATAACTTAGACATTTAAAATATTGGAGACTAACATTTATTTCAGGCAAATAGTGAAATTCAAATTTCTGCCTAAAAATTAGTTGAAAAGACATAAACAGTTGTGTTACCTGATAATTCACCAATGGTATACATATATAGGTGATTTATATTTTATTTTTTAGAAAAATCTAGAAACAACTAGATTTTTTTCTGATTTTTCAGTCCTCAAGATTAATTTTTAAGTTGCTTGTGTTCAATATCATTACAACTTTAGGAAAAAAGAAAAACTCTTGTCTTAGAATAGATATATGCATTAGTGTGTGGATGGATGGGTAATGATTCAACAGAAGGAATACCCTTAAAATTTTTTAAATTCAATGTATTTTCTCCATTGCCTCTATGATCCATATATTCCTAACACAAATTATTTTTCTCTACTGCTTCAAATGTTTGTTTTATGATCCATACCATTTAAATGGAGATACACATTACCTTAAAAGCAAGATAGAAACAAATTTAAGTAAAATCACATTTGAAGTGCACTAAGGAGAAATTATAAACATTCTGGAAATAAATTCTCCTATGAAGTGAAGAATGATTTTTATGTGGATAATAACAACCCTATTTATGCTTTATAAATCTCTATTATCACACATCAAATTTGTTACAGCAGAATTTATAAAGCAGTATTAATTTTTAGAAAACACTAAGAACTGTCCTTACTAAGACATGAGGTTCATAGAGGAGAAATAATATTTTGAACATCACTTAGCAAAGGAGGGATGGAGTAGGAGCCAATCCCAGGAGTGCAAGATACCAGACATCTGCTATGTTCCCTTCAGGAACACAAGCACACTTTCAAGCACACACATACACAACACAATTTATATGCCCATGCATTCATTCCGCAAACACTAACATCTACGATCAAGACCAAGATCAGAAACCATCTTCTTAACAAACACCCAACTTGCTCTAACAGAATGCATGGCCCATTTCTCTGATTCCCTGCCTACTTGTTTGTTCTTCTATTATTGCCTTTATTACATTATAATTATTGTTTATATGTCTGTTCCTTATCTAGACCACAAACTCAGCAAAAGCATGGTCTCTGTTTTATTCATATTTTTATCCCCAGCACCTAACTTGATACCTGGAACATAGTAGATACTTCAATAAATATTGTTGCAAACATGAAGAATTTGTGTGAAATTCTCTGATTATTTTGTCTATGTGTTGGACACTAAATTTCTAAGTCAGATCACCTCTAAAACACTTCTCAGCCCATGTACAGCAGCCTCCTCCCAGTTAATCCAGTAGAAGTGGTGAGTTCTCAGTCACAGGATGGGCTGCAACTCGGTGGGAATTGAAACATCAAATGGATATTGGACTAGACAACCTTTAAGTTCCTTCCAAACATGACCTCCTGTGATTCCAAGGTGGGGTGGTTCCTTTCTTACCTCCTTATTTCTTTCCTACTTTGTGAGAACCTGCTGAAGCAATAATACAGAATTCCTGAATACCTGACATGTCTTGCAAATACAAACCTTTCTTTGTTTATTAATGAGGTGGATCCTGGCCCTATACATCACCCAGGGAGTTTGGCAGACTGTCTGCACTCTCTGGGAACCTCCTAAATGCTAAGGTTGTTCACCATTTTTACTGACTTTGACTCAGAAGCACTTTCACACTTTCCAGCTGGGGCTATGACCTCTCATTTACATTGGCACTCCTTTGCACACTGACTGTCCTCCAGTTCTAGTTGCAGATGATGCAGCACTACTGTGTCTGAGGCTCTGTGCGGGACACTTCACGTCCATTGTGTCATTATGCTCCTAAGAGGTAAGCACATTGTGATTCCCACATTAAAGCACAGAGAAACTGAAACTGAAGGACTTGCCCAGTTCCTACCATTGCAAAGTCGTGGCCTGTACGCTGTATAAATGTAACTAAATATCACATAGTACTCCATAAATATATACAATTTTCATGGGTCAATTAAGAAAAAATTAATTAACAGGAAAAAAATTTAGAGACAGAAATAGATTAGAGATTACCAGTAACTGGGGGTAAAGAAGAATGGAACGTTATTGCTTAATGGGTCCAGAGTTTATGTTTAGGATAATGAAAAAGTTCTGGAAATAGAGAGAGGTGATGGTCACACAGCATTGTGAATGTAACTAATTCTGCAGAATTGTATGTTTAAAAATGGCTAAAGTGACAAATGTAGCTATGTATATTTTACCATAATTTAAAAAGAAAGAAAGTAATGGAGCCACAGTTCAAACCTACATCCTTCCTACTCCGAGGTGCATGTGCTTAACCACTAAGCCTATGCTTCTCAAACTTTTCTGTATACAAAAATCATCTGGGATCATGATTAAAAGCAGATTCTGATTCAATGGACCTAGAAAGGTCCTGAGATTCTGTGTTTCGAACAAGCTCCCAGAAGATATCTGCTAGTCCTCTGATCATTCTGAGTAGCACAGCACTATGCCATCCACCCTTCCTAAATTCTTCTTTACCTTCAGGCTTTGCATAATTAGATCATCTTTGCTCCAGCCCAGATTTGGAGACAATCAAGAAGATAATATGAGAGCGTGGTGGGTGGGTTAACCATATCTAGCACATGTACTCTAGTGCATGCAGTTACCTACCCACACAGCTAACTAGCACCATGACTGACCACACAGCAGCCAGGTACACTGATGTACTATGCAAGCACCCTCAGTCCACCAAAGGATGGAAAGCAAGTCTTGTAACTCATTTCCCCTCTGACCTAAACTCACCAGAACTTAAATTTAACTGTCAATCAGGTTAGGTTACAGTTTACTAAGTGGGAAGAAATCTTTAGGCCAACCTTTATTTTACATAAGGAAAGAAAGACCACAGTAGTGCATTGTACTTGCAGAGGGAAAGAACATTCTTTGGGCTACAAAGTGGAGTGTGCAGGGGAAGAGGAGGGAGAGGGAGGTTGAGGATAATTGGGTGGGGACACGGGGTACAAATGCAATTTGTGGTAAAAGGTATGCTGCCGGTATGAATCTGGCCCTCACATTGTGGGTATGAGAGGTGACGATCAGCTTTGTATCTCATGAATATTCATAACCAATAATAAATAAGTAAATAAATATTCTTAAGTGGAAAAAATGAATAACAAGATGCGGCACAGTGTGTCTAATACACTGCATTTTATACATGCTGTAGACTGAATGCCCCCCCAACCCATTGAAGTTTAATCCCCACTGTAACAACTGACGGTGGGAAATCCTATTATGGTAATTGGAAGGTGGGACCTTGAGGAGGTGATTAGATTGCAGGACCATCAGTAGTGAGTGGATTAATAATGGTGGTCAAGGGCATGGTTCTGAGAGCTTTAAAGAGGGAATGAATGAGGAGGCCAGTCTCTCTCTCTCTGCTCCACCATTTTTGCAATGTGATACTTTGCTGTCACTTTCATCACCACCATGACCCTCACCAGATGTGTTCCCTGGACTTTGGAAACTATAAGCAATAAATTTCACTTTCTTATAAAAAATAAATAAGTAAATTTAACTGTCAAATGCAAATAAATAAATAGTGCATTCAGCTATTTTACAATACATTATACATAAATATCTACATTTTAAAGCAAGGTACTAAAATGTAAGGGTTTTTTTAAAGCTAAACAAGAATACTGACACCAAAGGAAGACCGGGACAAGCAAATTTAATGACTTAATGTTGCATGATATAAAATCATTCCAGTTGAGTAACTTTTAATTCATTATAATGCATATATGCCAATTATGCCTGATTTATTAAGAGAAATTCAGCAGTGCTAGATCCTGATATATAACACTGGTTGCCATGACATCAAGTCTTTACAAGGACATCTTAAGGATCATGAAAGTGTCGAGGTGATAAGTCTGACACTGTATGAGTTGAATGATAGATGATAATACTGTGTCATTGTCTTGTCAAAGAAAACATCTCAGACACAAGGTAGAGGCATAAAGGTTCTCTTATTTTATTGTAGATAGCTTAAAAGCAGACAGAAGGAACTGATGTCACTTAAATACAAGAGCGTATGTGCATGTATACATATAGATATACAGATGTATAGACAGATACACATACACACACATACACATACATATTCACATATCACATGTACATATGCACATTTAATTGACTCTCCCATTAGCTATTAAATTTCATTAAAACATGAATCCTGAAGGAGGGATGAATAGATTAGGCACAGAGATTGTAAAGGCAGTGAAACTATTCTGTATGATACTGTAATAAGGGACAGATGACATCGTGCGTTTGCCAAAACTCATACAACACAAACAGGAAACGTAATGTAAACTATGGACTTTAGTTGATAATTATAATGTATGAACATTTCTTCACTAATTGTAACAAATGTCTACATTAATACAAGATGTGAATATTAGGAGAAATCAAGGGGGTGGGGGGTTGATAATGAGGATCTCTTCTATCTGCTCAATTTTTTAATAAATCTAAAACTGTCCTAAAAAAAAGTTACCAGTTAAAGTTATATATATATATATATATATATATATTTATAATTAATGTTATATAATTAATTATATGATAATATATAAATCCCAGAGGAAACACTAGAAATAAAGCTCATGAATTAAGGTAGTATGGTCAGGAAATAAGTGATACTGCCAGATGAGAAATTTAAAAATTGTGAAGAAGAAAGCATCTGTCTTCAAGTCTCACAGTTGTCACCCCCATCCCTTCTGCACACTCTCCACACACGTGTGCACCCACAGTGTCCTCAGGCAGGACTGTGTTGGCCCACTGCCCGCTGCCCGCTGCCTTCCATTGCATCACGAGGTGCTTCCTCTTCCAAGGAGGATTCCATTATCCTCACTGGGCCCAGACAGGAGGCCATTCATGTTCTAGACCTCGGCCTGCCCATCAAAATCTACCCGTCCTCGGCTCCACTTCCCCAGGGTTTCTCTCCTCATGGGGATGATGCTAAAAAGGAAAATGAAGTATTGTGGCCACACTGGACTTAACACAAGCATTGACTCCCACATAACTAACTTCTTGCCTTAGCTTAGTCAAAGATGTGTGTCTCCAGGAGGAATCCAAGAAATAATTTTAACGGCAAGAAAAATGTCTTTCAGATCCCAAGAACAAACCTGGAGAAGGAATATTTTGAAACATGGAAGCCATTTGGTACTTTCAAACCCACAGCAACTACTTCGGGAGCTGCCCACTCTGCCCTTTAGTAAAGAAAAGGAAGAAAGGTCCATGTTCTGTGCCAAGCTTTGCACATGTCAATGAGGATTATCCTGTGAAGAGAAAACACGCATTTTATGTGCTTATTTCATTATGGCTGTCCTGCTTTTGTCATTGTCATTCCTCTGTTACCTTTAAGAAACAGTATTACATGCTCCTAAAGGCAGTTCTGGTTTTGGTGCCTGCCCAGGGGTAGTTACTGAGATTGCTGGGGTTGTGGAGACAGAGCAGGAGAGGGTTTGGTGCTGTAGAAGGAGAAAAAGTAAAGAAGTAAATTATAGCTATTCAGGACTTAATGAATTGCTAGACATACTTCCTGTAAGGTCATCTTATCCTTAAAATATCCTCTTGTATATTTTCTTTCTGTCCACATTTCCTTTCCCCTTGAGTACCATTCGACTATCTGAACTTTACAGGAAGCATCGGGCCCAGTTTTGCACAGTGTTGTTCTGTTCCACTTCAATAAGGAGGCCTGGGAACTACAATCCCTGCAAGAATGATCTTCTGTTTGCAATTATTGTTATAAATGTTCCTCTAGAACTCAGTAGTGGCTGAATGGTCTTTAGTTTTATTTGAGAACATTTCTGGCTTGTTTTCTATTAAAGGCAAGGCAGGCAGAGAGCATAGTAAATGAAAAGATATTTCCAGCCAGGTTCTCAGTGAGATTTACTTTTCAGTAAATAAAGTACCTTTGGGAATAAACTGCTCATCCTTTGAGATGTATTACTATAGTTCCTATCATACCCATCAATTCAGCGAAAGAGACAATTTGCTAAGTATCCTGTTTCCCTGGAAATTAATTCTTATGTGAACTGCTTCAACCACTTTGTCCTTTTACCTCCTAGATCAAATATAGACTCTTGGCCTCCTCTTCAAAGCCACCCACCACTCCATCTTCTCTCCCAGAGCCTCTCTTGCCCTCTTGACAGCCTGCACCACGGCCAGCCCATCAGCCACTTTCTGGCTTTCCTGCCTGTGCACGTGACAGCCTCAGCCTCACTGAAAATGCCAACTGACTCATCCATTAACTGATCACATCCTGGAAAACGACCAAAACTGACTAAACCAAAATGTTTATTCTTTCCCCTAATATCCTATTAGTTTCATCCTGTCTGTCTTAATAGCAAGGACACTGTGGTCCATTTACTGTTCTTGGAATAGTATTCTTATTAAAAATGGATTAACAATAAAATCTATTTAAACTATCAAGTCCTACTTGCCCCTGTCCTGCCCACCAGCAAACACTAAAGTCAGCAGTACCCTGGTCCCCAGTGTTGGGGTTTGGGGTTGTTAAGCAGTCATCTTCCCTTTCCAGGTTCTTAACCATTTGAAAGCAGATGCCGGCAGATAGGGGAAAGGGGAATCTGAATATCTAATTAGAAGTATTATTTTAAAAGCTGGATTGGAGAATGTGGCAAGGCTTCTGTCCTCCTTTCCTGAAAATTGAGAGCTAACTGCCCCTGACATAAGCAGCCTGCAGCCAGTGGAGAAGCTGGAACCATGAGAGCAGAGATCTGGTAGGACTGAGAGAAATGAGTACTGCTTGGTCTGTTCACCACTGGAGATGGGGAACACAGGCTTCCATGATGCCCAGGCTTAAGCAGGTCCTGCAGATCAAAGCACAAAAAAGTGAGAGGCAGGTGCCAAAGTCTTCATCCATTAGCTGATCCCATCCTGCAAGTTATGCCATGGTAACAAATAATCTCAAAATCTTGGGGGCTGACAAACACATTTATTTCTTGTAGTTGACAGATGGGTCAACTATAACCCATTCCCATGCCGTCTTCACTCCAAGACCAGGCTGATTTACCTGGAACATTGCCAGCCAGGCGGCAGAGGGGAAAGAGATATCCCACATATCACCCTGTTACTTAAAGCTTCTACTCAGAAGTGATCCACTTCGCCTCTATGAAGTAAAGAATTTGGCTTTGCCCAGTTGAGGTCTGGCCTTTGCCCTCAGCTTCTGGGAGGTAATTTATGTCCTACTTCATAGGAATGTCTTTGTTTAGGGCAAAGGATAGTCACATGAACCCCATGGTGGGGCCAATCACACCTGATAGTCTTAGAGTGGGGGATGGCCACACCAGAAAGACCAAACATGTAACTTAGGATAGGTGACTTGGGTCAACACAGGAGCTCAATCAATCATGCCTACATAATGGAGCCCCAATAAAAACTCTGAATATCAAAGCTCAGGCAAACTTCCCTGGCTGGCAATACTCTGTGCACATTGGTACACATTGATGCTGGTAGGGTAACACATCCTGAGGACAATGGAAGCTTCACATTTGGAACCCTCCTGGACTCTACCCTATGCATCACCTCCTTTGACTGATTTTTCATCTATATATTTTTTTTTGTAATCAACCATAACCATGAGTGTAATAGCTTTTGGTGAGTTCTGTGAGTTTTTCTAACAAATCCTCCAAAATGAGAATGGTTTGGGAAAACCATGAACTTGCGGTTGGTGTCAGAAGTCTTGGGAGAATTGGCAGTCTGGAGGACTGTTCCCTCAAACTTTGCAGTCTGGGTGGTTCTGGGTAGCTTCCATTTGCATTTCCTCAGCCAAAGAAAATCCTAGACCAACCTCTCTGAATTCATTGATACATGGATGTGTATAATCCTCCTATTAGGAGAGTCATCACAGGGAAGCAAACTGCAGGAAGAACTGCAAATGTTCTGAACATTAGTAAGATCTACCACACTAGTTCAGGAAAATAATTTAATGACTTAAACCAATGTGGTATTACATGACGACAAGGAAAGACTAGTTATGATGGAATTAAACCAAAATCAAAAAGACTGGGAGTTGATTATATGTGAGAGTAACAGAGTTTCAATAAGTAAAATCGCTTCCACATTTGTAGGAGCTTGGTGATATCATTCACTTAGAGAAGCAGGATTAGAGATAAAAGGTTTACCATTGGATATGTTAAGTTTGACAGTCATCTAAGAAGAAATGTTTGGTTAGGGTGTATTGATCCACAGCTCACTAGAGAAATGATAGCTGGAGACAGAGATTTAGAATTCATGTCCCTATGGAGAGTAGCTGAGTGGATGATCTCACTACAGAGTATCTGGAATATAAAATGAGGAAGGCCGAGAATGAAATCCAGGGCAATGCTTTCCAGCCTTTTTCATGTCAGGACACATAGACATTGATAGTATTTATGCATCTCACTGGGATAAACAGACAAGGCAGCTCAAGTCTGCAAGCAACCAGCCAGCAGCCCTGGCCACTGCAAGAACAAAGGGGATCACCCTTTCATGCTGGTTGTTCAGAAGTGTAGTCCTATACACTACCTACAGCTAGGCAGCTGGGAAATAACAAAGGAAGCTGAGGAGTATTCACAAGGAAGGAAATCTGGGAAAACGCCATCATGGAGGCTACAAAAAGAAAGACTTGTTAAAAAGAACTTGAGACAGTTTGCATGAAATGAAAGCTGAAAGGTATGAGACAGTTTTGGCGAACAGCAAGTCACCAATGAACTGAGAAAAGAGTTTTATGGAGAGGTAGTATGGGAGCAAGATTTCAGGGGGATGAGGAATAAAAGCAATATGAAAAGTACAGAGCATGAGCCTGTACAACTCTAGGTTTCAGCCGTGAAGGAAAACAAAGGCATTGGTAGTAGCCACAGCTATCGTCAGCTTTAGGAGCAGTTGTTTTAAGACGTGTAAGACTTGAACATTTCTAAAAGCTGAAGAAAAAACAATTGAAGAGAAGTTTACAATAAAAAGGTGGGGAGGGGTAATTCATGAACAAGGACACACAGACGATGGGAACCAGAGCCTGAACTGGCAGGAGGAAGGACAAACATTGAGGTATAAATAAAAGAGGATTCGTTAGAACAAATGCAGTGAAGTCATGGGCGGCAGGTGAGAGTTAGGTATGACAGCCTCTTTTCTTTCTGAAGCCAAAGGTGCTTCATCTACAGAGTAAAGGCAGAGACAGGGCCGGGGCTTCAGGCAATATTACAAGCAAATGTGCACATAGTGCTTTAGAGCAATGCTCCATTAAACTGGAGTGTACAAAACCTTTTAAAATGGACTCTTTCCTTGTACCTTCTATGTATTTATGCCTAAATGAAATAAACAAGACTTACTTCCAGAAAATTGATCAGCCTACCAAAAAAAAAATAATCTGTCCTTTTTTCCTCCTTCACAAGGCCATTTCTGATTAATCTCGTCCGTTTTCTTCCTACCTCACTCCATTCCAAACACATTGGCCTTCCTATTGTTCCCGAAACATGATAAGCATGATCCTGACTCAGGGCCTTTGCAAAAGCTATTCCTTTGTGCAGAATCCTCTTTGTACATCTATTGGCATGCCATCCTCCCTCAATGCTTTATGTCTCTACCAAAACCACATCTTATTCTAGAAGATACCCTGTTTAATTACTTTAAGTAACACCCTTTTATAACTCTCTTTACCCCATCATGTTTAATATTTCTTTGTAAGACTGATCCCCCGTGACATATTTTTCATTTGATTTGTTTGCTTAATGTCTATTCCCTCCTCCAACACCAACCCTAGCACATAGGGATTTAGTCTGTTTGTGGCCTGCTGTATTCCAGTGCCTAGGAGAGTTCTCGGAAAGCACAGAGTGCAGAACTGCTCAATATTTGCTGATTGAATTCCATCTCTTTTTTCTTTCCTGTATCATCTTTAGTAAAGGTCCACTCCCTTTCCAACATAATGCCTTTTTTTTTTTTTTTTTTTTTGTCTTTTTCGTGACCGGCACTCAGCCAGTGAGTGCACCGGCCATTCCTATATAGGATCCGAACCCGCGGCGGGAGCATCGCTGCGCTCCCAGCGCCGCACTCTCCCGAGTGCGCCACGGGCTCGGCCCCAAAATAATGCCTTTTAAATTTTCCTGCTTTCCATCAGATCAGGAAAGGATCTGCTATTATATCATTGCACCATAATTGCTCAAGTTCTCTTTATTGTGGTGAATTATGGTAAATGTATTTCCTTAAATGTCAATTTACGACTCAAACTTCTATTCCTTATTGTGGAATAAAAGGTTTTATTCCACATTAAAATAAATTCCACCATCATAAGCTAATACCAGAGGCATTTTAGGTTGACTAAGGAATGGGAAGCCAACTGGGATAGTTTGTCTCCTAGTTAATCTTGCCCTGTTACGCACCATTTCAGATCTCTTGGGCCTTACAGTTCTTCGTTCCAGCCACCACTGCAGCAATCAGCTCCACAAGGGCTCCAGACAAATTCATGCAGGCCCAACGGGACAGAACCTTGCCTTATGCCTCTGTGGGCTTCTCACCTCACATCCAGGCTTCCTTCTCCATGCTGGCAATCTCCACTGGGCATCCAAGAATGCACAACCTGGAAGTTCAGGGAATTTATACCAGGGATAACTTTTGAACAAAAGGAGATTGGAGACTGTGGATAAATCCTTCAACCTCTGTTATGAAATTTTGCCTTGGCATGAATTGTACCTTGAGTCTTACACACATTTGATTTAGATGATATTTAGGTAAGACTTTGGACTTTAGACTTTAGAGTTGATGCTAGGATGAGTTAAGACTTTGGGGGCTGTTGGGATGGAATGAATGCATTTTGTATGTGAAAAAGACAAATTGGGAAATCCATGGAAGAATGTTATATACTGAATTATGCACCCTCAAAATTCACATGTTGGAGCCTTATCCCCCAATGTGACTGTACTTGGAGATAGGACCTGTGAGGAGATGATAAAGTTTAAAACAAGTCGTAAGGGTGAGACCCTAATCTGAGGGGCTTGTGCCCTCATAAAAAGAGAGAGACACCAGAGCTCTCCTTGCCATGTGAGCGCACAGTGAGGAGGCCGCCATCTACAAGCCAGGAAAAGAGCCTCAGCAGAACCCATTCCTGCTGGCACCCTGAGCTTGGACTTCCAGGCTCCAGAACTCTGAGAAAATAAATTTCTGTTGTTTAAGTCCCCCAATCTATGGTATTTTGTAATGGCAGTTTGCGCTGACTAATACAGCCATAAGCAAATTGTCCTAAAATACACTTTATGTGATTTCTTGTATGACAGCCTCGTGAGATCAGTCAGTCTCATGTAGCAGCAGCCAGACTGATAACACACTTGGTTTTGGCTCTCTGTTTTTTACTCCCTGTGATTGCTCCTTCAACTATCATTAAGTTCTGCTCTCTGGGAAACTCGGGTGAAGATACCATCTGTATGCCAATGACACTCAAATTTATGTCTAATATACAGACCCCTCTTCAGAACTTCAGATTTATACATCCAGCTGATACTCAACATTCCCATTTGGATGTCTAATAGACATCTCCAAGTCAATATGTCCAAATCTGAACTCCTGATCTTCCTCATCGCAGTGCATAGCATCTTCCTAGAGTTGCTAAGACCAAAATCCTTGAAATTATCTTTAACTCCTCCTTTCTCTCATAGCCTCTATCAAATTCATCAAAAAATATGTTGGCTTTGCCTTAAAATATGTTCAAACCCCAACCACTTCCCACTACTACCATCCTGACCTGAGGCACATTCACCTGTCACCGGATTACTACAGCAGTCTCTGCAGTGGACTTATTGTTACCTTTATTTACTTTCCCCCTTAAATTTTATATTTAGCACAGCAGATAGAGGAATCTTGTTAAAGTTATGTTAATTATGTCACTCTTCTTGCTCAAAATCCTTCAATGACTTCTCATTTTATTCAGAGTAAAAGTCAAAGTAAAATATTAACAAGGACCATTATGATATGACCTCAAGGACAAGCAGGGTAGGAAATACACTTTTAATACTGGGTTATTAGAAAAGGGCTCACTAATGAAGTGATATTTGAACGGAGACCCAAAGGAAGTGAGGGAAAAGTGCTCCAGGCACAGGGACATCACGTGCAAAGGTCCTTATAGAAGCATAAGGACACCAGTGTGGCTGGAGAGAATGAACAGGATAGAAAGTATCAGGAAATAAAGTCAGTGGGGTACTAGGGAACTAGATCATGCAAACTCTATTGCAGAACATTGTAGGTCAATGTAAGAACTTTGACCTTTGCTCTGATGGCACCTTGGGAAGGTTTTGAAAGGTGGGTGACATGATTTGATCTGGGATTTAAACAAATCACTCTGAGTGCTGTGTTAAGAATGGACCATGGAGGACAAGGGTGAACAGAGTGAGACTAGCTAGGAGACTGGTGCTGTGATCCAGACAAGAGATACTTACTTGAGCTCAACGGACATGGGTTTAAAAAAATATTGTTCAGATTCTGAATTTATTTTGAAGAAGGAGCCAGCCAGATTTGTGGGAAGTCATGTCTACCTTGCTTACCACGTTATTTCCAGTGCCTAGCATATGTAAGTAATCAGTCAAATCAGGCACCTCCCTGTGCAGTCTAGAATTTTGTATAGGATCAATTACCAGTCCATGTTTTCTTTCTGAAAATCCAGGCAACTTTCTTTCATCTCCAGTATTCTGTCATTCTGACGTCTCCTTCATATTTTTTTTAATTTCTCTTGCACTGGTTGTAGCAAATTTGAAAAACCATCTAACCATCTACAAGTTTACATGTCTACAAAAAAACATTTATAGCTGTAATTCATTTGGGTTGTGAAGAGTTGAATTACTTTTAAATGTAAGGAATTTCATTTTATTTTCCTTATGTATCTTGAACTTACGTTTACTCTTAATGAAATTATTTACTTTTCCTGCTTTAATTCAGAATGAAAACCATTTGCAACACTTTCTATATTAACATGGCTTTCCTATTCACCTGTCTGCATTAATATGACCTTAATATTCCATGAAATTTTGCCAAGAAATTTTCCAAAGAAGTCAAGTTGCATTGTTTTTTGCCTCACAAACTTTCTGAAAATCCATTTCTCCAAACAACGAAAAACTCTCCTATCCTCATCAGAGTTCATAGCCTCTTCTTCCAACAACAGATCTCCCACTAGACTCCTCACACAATTGTTTACCCTTCAAAGCCCACTTTGCCATCAATCCTAGACAATTATGTCATGAACTTTGCCTAGTCCCAGTCAGTCCCCTATATTGAAAGACCTGCCTTAAATCAGACCCCTAAAACTTAATAAGTATTCTACTTTTGCCCTCACTTTTTGGAAATGGTTGTCTCCCTTACTACTTTGTTTTATAAATGGTATCTTTTGGCATCTTTTCAGGAAATCAACACTTGATAGACTTTTATTCCTTCTTAGAGAATATAGAAGCCAAATAGGGCTATAATAATTTCTATTTCCCTCTCTAATTTTAACATTAAATCCTCTAATAATGGGCCTATTTGTTCTCTTTTGTTCCAAACATAGAAAAAAAAACTTTTTTGTTTTCTTTCTTTAGCACTTTTTTCCAATCTTAGCACACTTACGGTTTTTTAATCTTCCACACATTGCTTCTTCTCTTACCTCTAAGTCCCCATATCCTCACCTTTCAATGAGAGCTAATACCACCTGCTTCATAGGAAAGCGGGAAGATTAAGGAAGATCATGTTTGTGAATATATTTTGCTGTGCAAATATCAAGGACAGAGTCCTCCTTCATTTTCCCATAGCTCTTCGCATTTATCTCTATTTTAGTACCTACACGTGGTTCTCTCTCTTTCACTCTAAACTTCAAAAAAGTATTTCTATCTTTTTATCTATCTCAAATCTTTGCCCAGTGTGTGATTCAAAGTTGGTTCTCTGTAATACAGGCTGGAGTGAAGGAGAAGACCAGACTGCATGGCAGGCGGCCCTAAGAGCAGGCAGACGAGCACCCAACAAGCCCTGACTAACATTGGAGAACGGGCGGCAGGTGCTGAACCAAGGTGAGAAGCAAAAGTTCAAGTCCCCCACACAGAGGCAAGTGGCACTAATTAACTTTAGTTTAAGGGATAGCTTTGTCACTATTGGATCTGACTTTCTGGTCAGGAACTTTCCTGTTTTAAAGGGGCCACACCCCCACAAAGAGCAGATGGGTTTCTGAGTTGCCCTAGCATGGTCATGGTCCAAATTTCATTTTGCAGCTTCCTTCCCCTCTTGAGTATTATTTCTTCCTATGGTCTCTGGCTACAGAAACCTTTATGCAAACTCTTAAAAATTCTCTTTCCAACCTTATTACTGTGTCCTTCTCTGTCTAACATTTTCTTCCTTTACCATTAGGAACCCAAAGATAACCAAGTTACTTTCTCAGAATATCCCACAATGGGTGATCGGAAAAGAAATCAGACTTATCCATGGCCTCCGTGGAGCAAAATGACTGCATCTAACAAGTATTTAATGAACAGGCATCTACATAAAAAGTCTAAATCTCATCATTTACCCAGAGGAAATTCACTTACTCTGGCCAGTGTTCAAAATTCTCTGGACAGGAAAATTTTCTGTTCTTCCCCTAAGGAGCATTACAGTACCCTCAGACCAGAAGAGCAAATTTATGTAACCCAAGTGCTATGGTCTGAATGCTTATGTCCCTCCAAACGTAGATGTTGAAATCCTGACCCCCGAGGTGATGGTATTGGGATGCGGAGAGGTTGGGAGGTGATTAGGTCATGAGAGTGGAGTTCTCACAAGTGGGATGAGTGCCCTTATAAAAGAGGCCCAAGAGAGATCTCTCACCCCTTCCACCACATAAAGATGCAGTGAGAAGATTCCATCTATGCACTAGTAAATGGACCCGCACCAGACACTGAATCTGCCAGTACCTTGATCTTGGAATTCCCAGCCTCCAGGACTGTGAGAAATAAGTTTCTGTTATTTATAAGCTACCCAGTGTATGGTACAGACAGTCTCCAACTTACAATGATTCAACTTAATGATTTTTCCACTTTAAGATGGTGCAAAAACGATACACAACCACAAGGTTTCAGACTTTAAGCACTGGTGATTCTTTGACCAAAGACTCTCTGGGCTGCATTTTTGACTTACAATGGGTTCACCGAGATGTAACCCTATTGTAAGTCAAGGAGCATCTGAATTTTGTTACAGAAGCCCAAACAGACTAACACACCAAGGATGCACACATTTTCAGAGGAGCACCAGCCTTCTGTTAGCTGATGCCCTCGGACTTTTACTCTTGAGCATAGAAGATGGTAAGAAGACTATATTATAAAAAGGGGGCATGATGGGGAGGGTTTTGTTTACTATCAGGCACAGAGAAATGTACAAAAGAATTTTCATTAAGTTCTTTTTTTAATTATTTTTTTATTGGAACTTAGTTGATTGTACTTATCTGTGGCACTGAATATTTATATCCGTGTACAGTATGTGATGTTCAAATCAGGATAATTAGTACATTCTTCATTACATAATGTAATCAATTTTTGTGGCCCTTTACCAATTCCTCCATTTCCCCTGCCCTCCCCACCCTCCACCTCTGGTAACCCCAGTTCTGTTCTCTCCTTCTGAAAGTTCAAAGTATTATTTTGATTGTTATACCTTTCTCTCTTTTTTTATTTATTTGTTTATATTTTTTTAGCTCCCACTTATAAGTAAGGACACGTGGTATTTCTCTTTCTATGCTTGGCTTATTCACTTAACATAATTTTCTCTAAGTTCACCCATGTAGCTGCAAATGGCAGTATTTCATTCTTTTTTATGACAGAGTAATATTCTATTGCATAAACATACCACATTTTCCTTAGTCATCTGATAATGGACATTTAGGTTGATTCTATATTTTGGCTATTGTAAATAGAGCTGTGATAAACATGGGAGTGCAGGTGTCCCTTTGACATGATGATTTCCATTCCTTTGGGCATATACCCAGCAGTGTGATCGCTGGATCATACGGCAGTTCTATCTGTAGTTGTTTGGGGAAACTCCATACCATTTTCCATAATTGCTACACCAATTTACAGTCCCACCAACAGTGTAGGGGGATTCCCCTTTCACCACATCCTCATGAGCATTTGTTATTCTCTGTTTTTTTGAAAAAAGACATTCTAATTGGAGTGAGATATCTCAATGTGGTTTTGATTGGCATTTCCCTGATGTTGAGTGATGTTGAGCATTTTTTCATGTATCTGTTGGCTATTTGTATATCTGTCTTTGAGAAATGCCAATTCAGTTCCTTTGCCCATTTTGTAGCCTGATTTAAAAATGCCTTAAGTTCTTTTTAGTTGAGATGCTTACTTAACTATATTACTTTGAAACCTGGAACCTAGGAAACTAATTATTTACATATATATGGATACACACACACACACACACACACAACTCCAAGCTCCTTAAATCACCGTTCTAATAGATTTCTCAACAGTGTTTCTAATCAAGAGTTCCAAATTTAAATGCCTCATGGCTGACTGGTTAGCTAAGTTGATTAGAGCATAGTGCTTATAACACTGCAGTCAAAAGTTCAGATCCCCATGCAGGTAAAACATTAAACAATAGGGAGTAGTGAAGACTATGGCAAACCTGAGAGTACATGCCTTGCCTAAAAATGTCCAAATTTATTTATTTATTTATTGGTGATAAGGGAAGCCAGCTTTATTCAGGATCCGTAACCTAAAGAAGATGGTAGAGTAACCCATCTCAAAGACTCAGATTTACTGAGAGATTTTTAAAGAGTGAGTTGAGTGAATGCAATGTGGCAAATGAAAAGTAGGAGGGAGGGGGACAGATGATTTATCTAATTTAATTGTAAAGTTAGACAAGTGGTTTTGAGGTTTAATTAATACCATGGAAAAACCACTCATAGTATGTTAAAGTATAGAAAACTACACCATGTTCCATATCATCCCAATCATGGGAAGGGAGGCGTTATCTTCTGCTGATTAATCCTTGAAAGTGATTTGAATTTTTATCTAGATTGTTCTCAGTCTTTTCAAAGGCTTGTTGAAGAATAAAACACATTATGTTCTTCATTTCCTTTCTAAATATCATCCAAACCGTTATGGCCAATCTCACTCCCTGGTGCCTCTTCCACTTACTCTGATTTGTATCTCCTGACCTTAAATTCTGATCCTTAATTCTCACCCTCCATCTAAAAATAGAATCTCTAACAAGAGCCACTGTAAATAACATGTTGTGGCTGTAAAGGCTGCTAGACTCTTCTAGAGAAGTCAGGCCTTGTTAAAAGAGACTTTTAAAATTACTTTGTCCTTGTCTGTGAATGGCTTTATTATTTAGCCAAGTTACCTGATAATTAACACAGATCTGACCAATTAGGCTAACATTAGTGTCACCTTATGCTTGCTCTGAATCCTAGCTTTTCTGTTTAGTGCAAATTAAAGCCTACTAATTAAATAAATTTGAATGCCAATAGATAAAGCGTGGCAAGAATTGATTTTTAAAAAATGCTATCTTTGGTAGATTTGTTAATGCTTCCTTCCCGAATTGATATGAACTCAAAAGGCTGGGGAGGGCATCAAATTTAGCTCCGTGTATGATAAAAAGCTAGACTAGGTTAGAATTTGCATAATTGAGGTTTTGGTGATGGGGAGCATTAATCAGCTACAATGTATATCGACAAAATAAAATTTAAAAAAAAAATAAAATAAAATAAATAAATAAATAAATATTACATTAACAAAAAAAAAAAAAAAAAAAAGTCAAAATAGGTGAAATTAATTTTAATAATGTTTATTTAACCCACTATATCAAAAATATCATTTCAACATGTAGTCAATATGAGATTGTTAACAAGATTTTCTTTCTTGGTGTTAAATCTTTTAAACTTCAGCATATATATCTCAATTAAACTAGCTACATATGAAGTCATTTCTCTTAATGCCCTCTGATGGTGGGTCTGCAATTTTGCGTAGAAAAAAATCCAATTTTCTTAGCATTCACTCAGTATTTTTTGATGCTCATTATGTGCCAGGCACTCTGGGATGTTCCCAGTTGACAGGTAGATAATGGTCCCTACTCTCCAGGAATTTTCATTCTAATGGGAATGAAAGCTCCTCAGGACCCTTCATATAAAACCTCAGCCCACCTATCTCCCACCTTATGGTTTCCCAGTCAGATAATGATAATAAACATTCATTGAGTGTTTCTTATATGTAAAAAAAAAAAAAAAAAAAAAAAAAAAAAAAAAGAATTTGCATAATTGTAGTAAAGGCAAACAATACATTCTACTACTTAAAGGGCCCTAATCCCATGGTCATTTCTTAGCAAGGGTAAATATAAATATTTACACTTGATGTAAATATAGTATAAACTAGGCAGAGTTCAGATGTATTAGCTCCTTGCTTTTTCTATGCATTCATCTCACAGTGTTCTTGGAATCAGGTGTCAGATAGCAGGAAGGGTCAGAGCATCACCTGCAACATAAGCATGTTAAACTAGTTTTAGAGTCTTGACTAAACTTCATTTGATGTGTTTCAGATTTGACTTGAATGGACAAAAGAAATTTTAACCAAAAAACCCTCACCTCTCTCCCTTGCATTCTTTCTTTCTAACATTAGAAACACCACCCTGGTTTACTCCCTATTGTTTTTTCTATAGCCTACCAGCTCATTGGTCTCTCTAACTTCAGTTTTTTCTCCAATCTCATCCATCCTATGTATAATCAGCCCAGCTGTAATCTTGTCATTCCCCTGCTCAAAAACCTTCAGAGGCTCCCTATTGCCTACTGAATAACTTTTAAAATAAGTTCAAGGCTCTTTACAATTGGCCCCAACTTTTCCAGGATTGTTTTCTACTGTACTTTTATGCATAGTTCAAGCTTCAATAATTCCCAGGATATGTCCTGAGCTTTCTTTCCATTCTGTCCTCTGTTATTTGTTAGCCTATAATAATAATAAATAAATGATAATAATAGCCACTATCTATTGAGCCTTCACTACATCTGCAAAATTTTCTAGTCACTTTATATAAATTATCTCATTTTATCTTTATACCAGCCTTAATAAAGTAGTATCCTGTCCCTATTTTATAGACGAAAGGTAGAGAAGTTAAGCAACTTGTCAGTGATTACCTATACAATATTAAATGGTGGAATTAGGCTTCAAATCCAGGCCTTTGAATCACATACCCATTCCCTTAACCACTTCTTCCCTTACCTTACTCTGTTCCAAATGTCCTCACCACCGGCTTCCCACATAATCACACACACAGACACACAGACACACCCACCCACACACACACACAGAGACACAGACACACACACACAGAGACACAGACACACACACACACACAGAGACACAGGCACACACACAGAGACACAGACACACACACACAGAGACACAGACACACACACACACACAGATACACACAGACACACACACACAGACACACACACACAAACACACAGACACACACACACAGACATACAGACACAGACACACACACAGAGACACACAGACACACACAGACACACACACACAAACACACAGACACACACACACACACACACGTACACACAGAAACTCTCTTCATTCTTCAAGGCCCACCCCAAGTGCTACCTCCCTCCTACATAAAATCTTTCCTGATTCCATCCCCTTTGTCCATAGGTTCTCCCCCTCCTCCTAAGCTCCAGAATATGTTTTTTCTGCCTAAGGATTCATATGTCCCCAGATTTCAACAGCAGATAATCTTAAAGTAAGACTGTCTACTTTTTAATATTAAAATTATAATGAGGGGTTGGCTGGTTAGCTCAGTTGGTTAGAACATGGTGTCAACACCAAGGTCCAGGGTTCAACCCCTATACAGACCAGCTGAAATATATATATATATGTATTTAAATTATATATATATATATATATATATATATATATATATAATGATTCTGAATCTTGTACCATTCATACTGGGCACAGGTCCGCTGCCTGCTCCCTTCAAAAAGCAAACCACTCAGAAGTCAAATGTTGGTGGAAATGGAAGTCAGCTTTTATTCAGGAATACCAATGACCTGAGGAGAGATGTTAGGCTCACCCATCTTTCCATTAAACCTGAAGGAGAACAGCCAGACTAAAGCCATTTCAAAGACTCACATTTACTGAGGGGTTTTTACTGAGGGGGTTGAGGGAATAGAATGTGGGAATGAAAAGCAGGAGGGAGGGGGACGTGAGCTGCAGGCACTCTGTGCAAGGAGCCAGGTGCAAGGTCTCACCAAGACTCCATCTCATTTCTGTTCCCATCCTTGCTGTTATCTCAGGGTCTGGATAGCACATGCCTCCTGGCAAGTCCACAGCTTCCAGCTGGCTGGAAAACAACTTTACATTCAGGTAAGTAATGTCATCTTGCACCATAAACAAAGTTCAAAATATCAAATAATCAAGGGAAAAGAGGGAACTCAGAGAAATGCATGCCAAGGAAAAAACTGTCCTTTTAAAATCTTTTAGAACTTATGCAGTTTTAGGCCCCTACATGGCTTCAGTCCTGCTCACTCCAATACCATGATTCACGGGAAGTCTATTTCTCTACCAGTTTTTCTCCATATATAATTTCTAGGAACCCCTGTGGAATACTCACATGCTCCAAAATCTCTCTTGGGACCTCCCCCCATCTCCCAAGTTCTGAAACACTGCTATATGAGAACTTACCTGGAGTGCCCCTGGGGTGTGCTCTATTCCTGTACTGCTTTGTTTCAAGACTGGACACTGGTCTTTCAACTTCCCCAAAAAGACCACCAGAAAAACATGTTGATTGACCAAGGCTAAATTTATTAGACTTACTGCCATAAAGAACACCACCATGACAAAGGCTTAATAATTTCTTAGAGGAGGCAGATCAGAAGACATTTATAGGATTCTGGGATCTGGTTTAAGGGGGAATCATGCAAGGTGGAGAACAAATTGAGATTGGACAAAGTTTATAATAGCTTAGGATTGGTGAATATAGCAACACTCTTGAAGCAAGTTGTATAAATAAACTACTGTCTGATAACTGAACTGTTGCCTAGATGAGGAATACATCATCTATTTAGAACAGTTTGCCCAGATGACCAAGCTCTGCCCAGATAAATGAATCTGCAAGAATTTCCTGAAACAAACAGTGGAGTTATTTACTGGTTTAGAGTTTCATCTTGTTGAGAAAGAACTTTCTAAAAATAGCAATTAGGTCATGTTGACACAGGTTGTCACAGTTCTCCATTTCTCACCACTTCCTGATTCACAGCCAAGCTCAGACTACCATGTAAAACAAGACTTCATTGAATTATTGTGGGATGATGGAGATACAATGAAGAGAGGTGCCCCTCTCCCCACTTTTTTCTGCTAATGATTCACTCTTGGAGCTCATAAACCGTAAAGCCAACTGCAAGTCCCTGTTCAACCCTCAGAATAAAGGATAGAATGAACAGAATGCAACGGTGGCAATTAAAAGCTAATGGGCAAGATAGCAGATCAGGGGAAAACTAAAGGGAGAGCATCAATTTTAGGGCATCAGTCCCGAGACGCTGTGGTTTTGGGTTATTGATGCTTTTGTTGTTGTTGTCTTTCCGTTTGAACCTCTTTGATAGAAGTCTTAAGGCTCCCATTCATTTATTCGTAAAGCCCCAGCAGGCCCAAAGGGGACAATGAGAACTTCTCACCTCCTCAGGGTGTGAGGATTTTAGAACTCTAATCCTAATGACGATTAGGAGTCCCACAGCGCCTTCCACTCTCAGAACGCATGCACCTCGGCCCAGTGTTTTCTATACTTATCCACTGAAGCAACCTCAATGACAGTGAGCCAACTTTAGCAATATTACTGCTTCCGGAAGAGAGCCGTGTTGAAGCTTGGGTTTCTAAACATCACCCACACCACCACTCAAGTGTGAGAGACACAGCCTTATGTTGATCAGTTTACTTGTTAATACAGTGCTCTGAAAGATAACGGTGCCGTTATTAGAGCTGCTGACATATTCATTATTCCCCAAAACAGAGTTTGTGAGAATCCGACTACAGAGGAATTTCCCTTTACTGCCTATCTGGTTGAGGTTCAACATCAGCTTATTTCTGTTTTAATTTTTATTTGACTTTATCTCCCACGGCCATAAACACACGTGTGTGTGTGCACACACACTCCAGGCTAACTGAAAAGTCTTCTAAATTAAACCTTCCCACGGAAGCAGCACAAACAGGCATCACCCCTGGCCCCGTTGCTCCCAGCACATCCCCAGGGCACACAGAGGTGAGCCCAGGTGAGGCGGAGGAAGAGTCAGGTGGAAGGAAAGGGAAGCTGGGTCCTACTCCCTAGAGGCCACCTGCTCAGGGACCCTCAGAAGCTCTCCAAACCATAAATCAGACCCAGCCTCAAGTTTCAGCTTGTAAGAAGGCTGCCCAAGTAACAGAAACACACTTACCACTGTCAATACTAGTCTGTTAATAGGAAAGTTTGAGGCTTGCATTGGGTAGCTCCCATCTGTGAAGAAACTGGTTTGCTGTTTAGAGAAAATGGAGCTGTTACTCTTAAGCAGAGAGGTGCCCATCGCGTGGGTAATGACGAGCAGGCCTGGCTGACCTGGCAATGAGGGGGTGCAGCGAAATACCTGAGGCCCGGGGAGGCCTGAAATGACAGCGCGGGCCCCATCTGTCAGGCTGTAATGATGGTGCTGCGTGGAGGCAGAAAGGTTTGTCTGGAGCAGCTGGTTTCTCTCCAAGTGACCTTTTAGCGTTTCTGCTTTTGCCGTCTGACAGATGTGTCAACTCAATAATTTCAAAAGCCCCTGAGTAAATAACCAATTGTGAGCAAGGATGACCCAAAGCGATGACAAAATGGCTGCACGCGGCACATGATGGAGCATAATACCGAGGGACGGAAGCGGGAACACGACGAGAAGGAAAAAACATTTTAGTCTTTATTTTTGGACTAAATGGCTTTCCTCCCCACACGTCAGTTGTTCGTGGAGGGAGGAAGAAAGGGGAGAGGAGCGTTGACCAGCGGGACTTGGTGGCGCTGCCCTCGGAAGCCCGCAGGAGCGGGGCGCGGGACGCAGGTGGCGCCCTCCTGTCACCAGCCGGGGAGGACCGAAGGCCGGGCTAAGGGGCACTGTGAGCGATCGCGCGGCTGGGGAGAGGCAAGTGCCGTCCGACCAGG